>NC_141933.1:13467500-14092500 GCF_057802395.1 Ceratotherium simum simum
TACATAAAGACATTCCATGAGGATATTTTATATTTCTTAAATTAATTCTTGGCTAGCAATGACAGCAGATGGAAATATGAAGCTGCTATCAGCTCACACTGTAGTCTCACATATGTGGAGAGAGATAAGAACAACTATCCTAGGTCTCCAAGCAGCAACAGGCCAAGATATAATGGGACTAATTTTTCCTTTTCAAGAAGGACCATAAAGACGTTGCTGACATAGTCCTAATTTCAAACTTCTGTCCATCTCTCCCCTAAAGTAGACTCCCACCTGTCAGACCCAGTACAGTGACCGGGGATCAGAAAGCACGATTATGGTCCTGTCATGAACCAGCCTGGATTCATCATGTAAAATAACTTCCCAGCTCCCTAAATCCCTGCACAAGCAATAGGTGAAGTTGGAAGAAAAACAAGGAAAGGAGGAACAAAAATATCAGAGCCCAGGAGAAACACTCCATAGTCCTCAAGCAACAGGGCACCAGAAGGTGGGAAATACATGGGTGGGAAGAGCATGATTGGAATCTGAACGAATCACACTCCTATACTTACTAGGTGGCCTGAAGCCAACTAACCTCTGACCCTCAATTGTTTCATCTATAAAGTAGAATAGGTGCTCCACAAGATATGAGATAATGTTTACATAGCAATCAGCACAGCACTGGGTTCAGGGTAGAGAAGCAGCAGGGCAGGGCTTAGGCGACTGGAGTGGAAGACGAAGAGAAAGTTTCTGAAGAACAGAGGAGTCAAGTGTCACTTCTGAAAAGTTCATGAGCCATGTGCAGGAGAAGAGAGGCAGCCACACCTGGGCAATGCATCATCCTACAGAACTGCCTTCAAGTATGGGTTCTCGGGCAGAGAGCGTGTGAGCCAGATCCATGCAAGGCACACCTGGGAAGGAAGGGCAGCTAGTCTCCAGGAAAGGCTAACATAGGTGTTTGGATGAGGCCAGGATAGAGAGGAAAGGCATGGGCTCAAGGACACAGGTGGGAATGACCAGAGAGAAGGGAAGCAAGTAAGGCCGGCTGAGACTAAGGCGCTCACCCTCCGAGCTTCACTCTGATACTTGACGGCCTTTTTGGTATCTGCCACGGCCCGCTCCACGAAGCCCACTGACTGGTCCATGTTGTTCTCAATACGGTCAATCATGGCTCCCTTTCCCCCGACGCAAGAGGTGGTGGCAGCAGAAACAGAGACAGGGAGAGGGAAGGGAGAAAGAGCGAGAGACAGCAAGCAAAATGGACTGTCTTCTCCGAGGGCAGCAGGAGAGTCTCACCTTCCGGGCCTGACCCTGATATTTCACAGCTCTTTTAGTTTCCTCCCGTGCCTTCTCCACATGGTCCACCGTGTGCATGACATTCAACTCTATGTTATCTAACATCTCACCCTGCAAAGAACAGACACTAGTCACACCCAGTAAACCTACCCCAGGGCAGCCCTAGCTAATGTGGGGAAGGCTTCTCTCTCTCCTAATCTTCAGTGCCAAGAGGAGCATCCAGAAACCTTGACGGGCAGCCTTCCCTTGGGCACGCTTTCACATTTCCACATGACTACCTATGGGTCCCAGTCCTTGGTGGCGGTCACTCATTCAAGAAACAGTCATTGAATTACTTCCCTGTGACAGGCACTGCACTGGGCACCTGGAGCACATTGTCTAGAAGCCTGGTAACTACATACGTATATTCTGAGGCATCCCACCACCACCTCTTTTTGTTTAATTAAGTATGTGAGGAGAGAAACCAAAATAAGAATATCGCATGTTCTTAAGGCATTACCAGGATGCTGGCCTCTACCTGGTCATTCAGACCTGAACCCAGTTCATTCTGCCTGAACTGAGTTTGTCCACTACTTATAGAAGTGCTTGACACACAGTAGGTGCTCAATAAATATCTGAGGTTGGGAACATTTGCTTTTTCTAAGAGATATTTCCAGGCCTCTTAAGTGACAGACATTGGGTTTACCTAAGCTATCTTTTATTTATTATTTATCTTTTATTTATCTATTATTTATCTATTACCACTGTCTCTTAATAAGATTCCCAACCACTTCCCAGCTTTTACTTCCTGACAGGAAGTTTGGTGACTCCAACTAATTTCCAGGCATCTTAGGATGAGAATTCCCCTCACCCACCTAGGCCTTCCTCAACCCAACCCATGGCTTTACAGCAGTCTATAAACAGAGAAAGGCACTCACCACCACTTGAATCTCAAACCAGTTCCTCGGCAAGGCAGTGTGGGGAAAAGAACGGAGAGTGGGGATGGAGGGACTTGAGAAATGGTCTCAAAGGCCACGAGGGGGTGGAGGAAAGGCACCTGAGCCCTGAGCAGGGAACTGATGTCAAAATCCAGTCAAGCCGTGCTCAGGCTTCAGCTGGGTTTTGCAGTCCTCCACAAAGGAAGCAGTTTTCAATCCTTTCCAGGTGGCAGAGCAGCTCATGGCAACAGTGGCACAGCACCACGACACTGCGGCATGTTTATATCATAAGAACTAGGAGCCATCTGACTATGTGAAACCAATACCATATGCAGGGGACAGAGACTTACATCCCTGAGCACGTGCGCTAGGGACAAAACAACCTGTCAGACTAAGCGCCATGAGTGTCTCAAGTTTTTCTGTGCATGTTATTTTTCTATTCCTTCATATATTTTGTTGTCACCTCTTATTCATTAGCAACAAGTGCCAACATTTTTGGAAAAACACATACAGAAGAAAACACAAAAATGGAAAAAAATGGTCTCTGTTAAACCTAACTTTGTACTGGGGGAAAAGGTCACATGTTTTCAGTGTCACCAGTGAAATAGTTCCTATCAGGAGATTTTTAAGGCATCATCATTATCTCTAATTAAAAAAAAAGATCTTGAGGGATCTAGAGGGAACTAGGTACTTGACAGAGCACACCAAACCCCATATTAACTAGAAATGACTTCCAGGCCCAAGTAGCAGGCAAGACAAGACAAGAATGACAAGGCTGAGGTTGCCCAAAGTGGTCGCATTCAAGAGAGCATTCCTTTCCCTGGGATCCTAGAATTCCATTACTCCATTATGTAAATTCGTGGTGATTCTCCCGCCCCACCTCACCTGGCTCTCCAGTACTCCCTTCCGGCCATTCTCAGGAGAACCTGAGCTTCCCTCTCCTCCCTCCCCACGTTGGTACCCACTGCCAGTTACCTGATTCTCCACTAGCATGGCAATGTCCATAAACATGTCATGAAGCTCCTTGATGCTGCTCTCCAGCCTCACAATGTCCTTGTGCCGTCCCTCAATCTCACTGAGGGCTTGCTTAGAAATCTGCGAGTCAATGATCTACAACAGGCCACAGGAAGACAGACCATCAGCCACCATCCCTGCCGCAGCCCTCACACACACACACCTGCCAAGCTCCTCGCCCCCCTGCCTCCTGCAACTGCAGCCTACCCTTCACTCACTAACCGATAACCATGCGGAGCTCCACAGTGGCCTCCCTTCCCAGTGAGAGGGGCGTGCATCCCAGCTCCAAAGTCACTCACCCCAGAAGTGAAGATGGCAGGGTTTCCACTCTCCAACATCTCCTCCAGCTCCTCGTCTGTTGTCTTCTTGCCAGCTTTATAAGAAAAGAAAGAGAGCATCAAATATAAGATCAAAGGACACCATTTCAAAAGTCCCCTGAAAATTAGGAATACGGTAACTTTGCTAAAAAGACCATGGACTTTACAACAGTCCCCCAATAGCCTCTGGACTCAACTTTCTTCTGATTTCTCCCCTAATCCATCCTTAACATTATCAGCAGGTACCTCCCGGGAGCACATATCTGATCACATTCCTTCCCAGCTCAGAATGTTTATTGGCCCCATTCACTAAGCCATGGAGTCCAAGGCCCTCAGGACAAGGAGCCAGTTCCTGGGGGAGCCCTCCCTCGATCCTTCTTAACCTCACACTGCTACTCCCAAATGCACCCTTTCCCCAGACCCTGGGCAACCTGCCACTCCTGAACACACTTGCTTTTTTCTGGCTACATCTTTGTTCACGCAGTTCCTCCACTTAAAGCTCATTCCACCCTGCAGGGCCCTGCATTCCACATGACTAAATTCCTAAAGGTCATGGCTTTATTAATTTCTTGATTCCTCACGGCAATTAGCACTGCACCTTTTATTTCATAAATGTTCTTTGCTGTCAAAAAGGCAGCAAAAAGATGTCATGAGTCCCCAGGAGAGCAACTGTTTAGCAAACGTCTCCCCTCTATGTATGAGGAAATGCTAGCTCCCACAGGAACAAAATTCCTTGAGCCTGAGAAACACTGCGCCACCCTTCACCCTACAGCAGGGGCTGTAATGCCCGTCCTGGGCTTGGGCACAAAATATGAAACAGAAGCCACAAGCAGAGGTGCTGTTCCTTCTCTTCGGGTCTCACAACAACACGGCAGGAGAAGGTGAAGGGGCACACGCCAAACTTCTAACACGTACTGATTTCGAGCTGCCGCTGGATTCGCCCTTTGCTGCGTTCACGGAAGTCCACCTGAGCCTCGTTGTATTTGGTCATCACCTCCACAAATTTCCGGGAGAGGACGGAGTGCTGTGGGAACAGAGTCAGACGCAATAAGCCCCCGGGAAGTGAGGGAGGCAGAAGGTTCATCACTGTTGAAGGACCCTGCCCCCGCCCCCACATAGCCTAGTCCACCACAGCACTGGACTTGGAACCAAAAGACCAGGTGTAAGACTCAGTGTTTTGCTTTCTTAACTTTACACCATTGGGAGAGTCGACGGGTCTTTCCAAAGCACGTTTTCAGCACCTGTTTACCTGTCCTGCTCACCTCATATAGTAATTGTGAGGCCAAAGGAGATAATCTCTGTGAATCTCAGATCCCTGCTTTCTCAAGCTGCCAGACTCCCTTCCTACGTCCAGTACCTGCCAAAGATCCTTGAATTCTTACTCAAACTGATCTTCCCAACTTTTCTTGTTTCTAACATTCACTCAACAGCCCTGGGTACCTAAGCTCAAATCTTCATAGTAAGTTTTATTCCTTGCCCACCTCTCCTACTGGTTTTTCCTTTGCAAAATCACCAATATTTATAGTTTTTTCATAGTTTTTTGTTTTTTTTGTTTTTTTTGTTTTTTGTGAGGAGGACCAGCCCTGAGCTAACATGCAATGCTAATCCTCCTCTTTTCTGCTGAGGAAGACTGGCCCTGGGCTAACATCCGTGCCCATCTTCCTCTACTTTATATGGGATGCCGCCACAGCACGGCTTTAACAAGTGGTGCGGGCCCAGGATCCGAACCGGCGAACCCCGGGCCACCGCAGCGGAGCGCGCGCACTTAACCGCTTGCGCCACTGGCCGGCCCCTTATAGTTTTTTCAAACCCCCACCACCATGCAAATTCAGACCAAAATCATTGCAAAAACCCAAGCAGAGACCCACCTGCCTCTTGCCTCTTCCCCACTCTGATCCAGCTTTTGCATGGCTACCATATTATCTTCCTAACAGACTGTAACCTGAAGTAAATGCATACAGGCTACTCGATCAGATCCAAATTCCCCAGGCAGCAGTCAAAGACCTCTGGAATATGATACTACATTTTCTACCAAATCACAGCACAAACTTTTTTCCCTAGACAGGCTGTTCTCTTCATGTCTGCCGCTCACTCCCACCCCCACCCCATCACTGCTACTACCAATAAACACACACACACACACACACACACTCCTGCCCCCATGCCTCTTAGGGGAACCTCTACCCCTGAGCCTGTCCATCCAAGGCCCAGCCTCCTCTGCCTACCCCCAATTCTCCCCCAGATCTTCGAATGCTGAGAGCACCCTATGCATTTGATTATGTCTTCTTACATGGCTCTCATGTTGCATCTTACGTAATAGTTTCTTTATGCCACTTGAATAAACGTCATGCCAGTTCTTTAAGGACCAGGATCATATCTTTGATGACTACCGAAGAGCCTAACTCCAAATTGGACAACTAATGGCCAACAATCTTTAGAGAGAAGACTTCAATTTCCTCACCTATAAAACAAGGAGGCATACTAAATCTTAAGCTGTGCTCTGGGGAGCCTTAGGAAGTTCTTCAGGGGCCTCCTTGGAGAAGGAAAGTATGAGAGAGGGGCCAAAAGGACTGGACTCCAGCCCTGTCCCCTGCTTCAACCTGGGCAGCTCCCCTTTACCAGTTCTTCAAATTGAGTACGAAATAAGAATTGTATTTAAAATAAAATAAAAGTTTGGACTAGATGGTTGTTGGACCAGGGAAGATCCTACCTGGGATTTCCGAATCCGAAGGTCTGCTGATGACCGGACCTCATCTTCTTCAATATGCCTCTCCATGCCTGGAGAGGAGAGAAAGGTTATTCTAGCAACACGTCTGCTGCTCTCTTCCAAGAAACACACTGTTCAATGCAAACCTCCTCGCACACTCTCACACACCCAGCCCACGGAGATGTAACAATAGGCAGGTTCAATCTCAAAAGGTCAGCTCACGTGTGAGTCACAGGACTTGCATTCCACACCACTTACTATTACCAGGTCTTCTCTGAATATATCTTAGCACAGTGGTTAACAGCATGAGTCTCTGTCACCAAGAGACTTAGGCTCAAATCCTTGCCCTGCCACTTACTAGCTGTGTGACTTTGGGAAAGCCATTTAACCTTTCTTCATGTTCCTGTTCTCTCATCTGTAAAATGGAATAAATAACAGTATCTTCCTCACAATACTGGTGTCAAGATTAAATGACAATGTACATAGCATTTGACACAACAGCAGGCACATAGCATCACTATTAGTAGAAGCTACTAGTGATGACCACCTCCACCCCCATGAAAACAGGTATTGCGATTTGCTTTGGGGGAAGAAATGACAAATTGGGCTGAGCAATGCTGCTTTCACTCTGACCAGTAGCATGCATTCACCAAATACAACTGGGCAAGAATGCAGACTACAGCCATGGAACTAAGAAACCTTTTGGGCCCCCAGGGGAATTGAATCACTGACAGTGGCTTCACTGCACAATGCTCTAAACTGAGAGGATGGGGTTGGGGGTAAGGGGAGGGTGACATACCAAGAAATGTCTGTAGACTGAATAAATGTATCTTGCACCTATAGATTGCTAACATTACTACTCATATGTACGTTGGTGCTGGGCAAAAGGGACCAGTAAGAGAAAAAGTCGAGGGACTAAGTTAAAGGACCAAGTCACATAAAGACTCAGTAGCTGAAAGTGTACTTTATTCTTAACTTCAATTCTAGAGTTGTTTTTTTTTTTTCGTGAGGAAGATCAGCCCTGAGCTAACATCCATGCTAATCCTCCTCTTTTTGCTGAGGAAGACCAGCTCTGAGCTAACGTCTATTGCCAATCCTCCTCCTTTTTTTTTCCCCAAAGCCCCAGTAGAGAGTTGTATGTCATAGCTGCACATCCTTCTAGTTGCTATATGTGGGACGCGGCCTCAGCATGGCCAGAAAAGCGGTGCGTCGGTGCGCGCCCGGGATCCGAACCCGGGCCACCAGTAGCGGAGCACGCGCACTTAACCGCTAAGCCACGGGGCCGGCCCAATTCTAGACTTTTTCAACTACAGTAATGATTAAGAACAAGTAAAATTTCTGGGGCTATAATAGGTCATTCCAAGGACAGTGCCCTAACCACAAGCAAAGGTGGAAGAAGTGGGGTCCCTTCCATCAGGATGAGTTTTGGTCCAGAAGAGCTAGACCCTGTGGGTGGGAGGTAGAGGGTGGGGGGCTGTTCCCTCTGTTCCCTTCTTACTCTTCAGTTTGTTTCGGACGTTGTTGGCCCTTTTCTTGATCTCAGTCGTGAGCTGCTCTAGGTCATCCTTGGTTTCTGGGTAAACAAAGGCAGGTAGAATCAGTTAGAAGAGACTAGTCGCTTTGTGAGATCCAATAATCAACAGAGGAGGGGGGTAGCTTCCTCAGGCACCCATCGCCCAGAGCATTATCTATCCCAGTCTGCTCCCCATACACCCGTCATCAGAATCACAGAGAGCTTGTTTTTAAAAGGCATTTTCCAGGCACCCCATCTCAGACCTACAGAATAAAAACACCCAGGGTTGGAGCCCTACAATCTGCTTTTTTTTAACAAGGCTTCCCACACAAAATTTTGAGAACATTGCTTTTAGAGGAAATAGTGTGATTTACCATGAGGGCTGCAGCTCAGAAGGCAGAACAGGGTTTTACGGGACTTCTGAGGAAAAAAGATTTCAACCAAGGCTCATCAACTTAGAATCAAGCAAATATTTATGACATACCTACTGTGTGCACACATCCTAGGTTGTGTGGAACAAAATAATATTAGCTATGAGCATTATTCAGATAACATCCTTAGGCACCTACTATAAGTTTGGAACTGAGCTAGAAACTAAGACATCAGAGAGAAGATATAGATCCTGCCTTCAAGCTGTTCAGGGTCTAGTGGGGGACAGAGTCCTAATATGAGCGTGGAATAAGGTGTGAGTTCTGGTCAAGGCGCAAATGGAGTGCCTATGAAGAGCCCCCTAGCACAGCCTAGAGGGATCTGCAAAGGCTTCTAAAGACAGATGATAGTAGGACTGCGTCTAGAAGAAGAACTAAGAGTCAACAAGGTAGAAAGGAGACTAAGAGTGGAGTCTTAGAAGGAACAGTAAGTAAAAGACATGAGATAAGAAGCACTGGGAAACAGCCAAAGTTGAGTCTGGCTGCAGTGTAGGTGACTTGGATGAGGATGGCAGGAGAAAAGGGTGGAGAGGAAGCCAGGATGTGACCAAGACAATTCCCATATGCTCTGCTAAAACGTTCCGGCTTTAATCTTAAGGTAATACAAAGGCACTGAAAAATTTAAAGAGTGAAATGACAATACCAAACTTATTCCTTGTCCTTAAGGAACCTAAAATATAGCCCTAGACCCTACTCTAAAAATATGAAACAATTACGGGAAAAAAAAGTTGGCTTTGGTGGTGGTAACAAACGGAAGTTTAAGGATGGGAGCGATAGACGTGAACTTGAACCACTTTGGAACACCTGATGGAAAAAAAATGGACTTGATGTGGTAGGATTTATAAAGGGTGCTGAGAAAGCATTTCAGGTAGAGGAAATAGCACAAGCAAAGGTACAGAGGTGGGACAGAGATGAGGTATGTGGGACACAGGAGGAGTCGTTGCTAGTCATGAGAGGGATGAGCTAGGAAGTAGAGGAAAGCTTGGCCAGATGGATTAAGGGGGACCATCAAGAGAAGAGGTGACTGGGGCTGGGCAGTGTGAGTCACGTAGGGTAAAGGAGAATGGGGGATAGTAGGACGTGTACATTGGTGTAATGTAAGGCGTACACTCCTCTGCTGTTCACAGAGGGAGGAAGACAAGGCTGGCTCAGCCCCAACGCCAGGGATCACTGTTGGGTGACTCAGCTCTGAGTAAACACTCACTTGGCTCAGGAATTGGTGCAGATAGAATGATACTGTAGAGCTTCTTCGCCTCCTCCACATGCTCAGAGATCTTGTCAATGTTGAGCCGAGTTTCCTCAATCTATAATTAGAAAGACAATATCCTTTGTCATCAAAGAGGAAGAATATACCCACGACTGAGATAAAAGCTTAGCAGAGCTTCCTGGGGAAAGCTGCCCACCTTCTGGGTTTGTGGAAGAAGATGATGACTAAAAAGTCTTCTGCTGCCCCGTGAGTATCCTTTCCATAGTCAGATAAACTCATCTCAACAGAGCAGTCATTGAAAATCCATACTCATTGCTCCCTCAGAGGAATACATTTGTTCACCTTGGATGGGAGGATTCAGGCCAGAGTCAAGAAGAGCCAGGAAAACCCATGAAGAATAATCAGAGGAAAGAGTCAACAAACCTTATCAGGCAGATCCTCAGCACCCACCCCCCAAAAAGAGGGAAGAGCAAGAATGAGGATGGGAGAGAGGGAGAAAGGAAAGAAGGAAAGAAAGAAGTGAAAGGGAGGGAACCAACCGAGACAATGAGAAAAAGAAAGAGAAGAATGAGAGGAAGAGAAAGTCAGAAACAGAGAGAGAAAGAAGAGAGAAAGAGAGAGACTAAGCAATGACCATCTCAGGAGACAGCCGGCTCCTCCTGGACATATGTTCTGGTGAAAGGCCTCTTACTAGCCGATTCCCTCCGATGATCAGGACCAGAAGTTCGAGTCATGGACTGTTTCTGTGCATTTCTAAGGTTCCTGATTGTACAAAGTGTGCATCATAAAATGTTTCCAGCAGCACCTCCTTCCCAGATAGAACACCAGCCCAAGACACGGCTGCGTGAGCAGTAAATGCAGCCTCAGCTCCCTCTTCAAGGGCACCGGCCACCCCAGCACCATGGCTCATGCAATGGTGGAAGCACATGTACAGGGAGAAGCACGTGCCAAAAAGACCTCAACACGCACTGTGTGTATCTGCCTCACTTCCAGAATGAGGGGCATGTCAACACTGCAACGATTAACAAACAGAAGTCTTGTAAAATGCCATACAGTAGGATCTTAACATCTGAGAGGCAATGAAAATACAACTCAATATGCAGCTTCCAGCATCCCTTTCTTCCAGTAAATAATTCACTTGTTTTTAAAAACTTGATCGTAGCTCTCCAAATTGCATAGAAAGTAGGAGAAATAAAACTGGAGTTCTCTCACCCTCAAATCAGTATTTTTGCCACTGGAACAGGGGATTTTTCCCTTCTACAAACATATTGGCTTTGATGTACCATAGTTTGAGAGTAGAATCACTTGCTTAAAGATATAGAATAAAATTTCAATGTAATAGTATCATCAGAGTATAAATACAAATACAAGTAGCTACCCAAACATTTGTGAAGCATTTTAACTGCTGGCAAAACAATCCACAGTACTGTATTGCATTAGTACTGTTATTCAAATGAGGAAACGAAAGGTTAAAGAGGTCATAGGTCACATAATTGGTGGTAGGGACAGCACTCAGAGCTCTCTAGACTCCAACTGGGATGCTTTTTCCATTGGATCTAAGACTTAAATTTTTGGGCTTCTCCATACTGTTTCACTTCTGGCAGAATCCCAAGTCTACCCAACTATAAAAAGGACCTATGTTATCACCTATGACTGCTGGTGGCCTCTAGAGGTGTAACCACCTCAGAGAAATTGCCACCTTCCCCTTCCTTTCCCCTTTATCTCTCACATCAAACACTGGTTCCTCTTACAACTCATAAAACGTCACTGCATCACACCATGTTTCCATTTCCATCACATGACTATCTTGCCAAAGCAATCACACTATATAAAACAGGACTGAGAAAACCAGCTTTCTAGAATAAAATGCACTAACCATCTCAAAATGAGTTTAACATACTTTAACACGCCACAAGGCCTTAGATTTTGCATGCTCGATGGATTGAATGTCTTAGAAAATATATTCTGGAATATTATTTGATAAACTGAAGAGTATCCTGACCCAAAGTTTGGTCAATGGTAGAAAAAAATGAGATAGGAAGCTGCTAGGATGAGACTGCTGGGCCTCAAGCTCAGAGTCGCTCCAGGCATTTGGACGGAGACCAGAAGGTGGATGGCTCATCCGGCCCTATGGACAGGAGAACTGGGCCCTGGGTGCTCCATCACAGGTCCGGGGAGGGTGCGCCTCCACTCCCACCTCCATTCATCCTCCAACCATTGTAGCTGCTCTCTTTCCTCTGTCCTCATCAACCTCTCCATTTAGAGGCATTTCAGGGACTTTGATCTAGTTATCTAGTAATTTGTCAGTTCGCCAAATAATCACAGGACTCCTTTAGGACTTCAGGGTGGGCAACTGGCCCATCACAGAGCTCTGTTTTTTTGAACGTTGTGTCTTTGTTTTTTCTTGGAAGTGTTGGATTTCCTCAAAGGTGACTTTCTGGGTATTTCATGGTGGCAGCTAGATACAATTAATTTCCTTTTGTGCATTTGCCAGATAACCAAAGACTCATGGGTGGGGTGGGAGACCTCAGAGGAAATCTACAAATGCTGAATCTAAAAGCTCCAGGGCTATTTGTGTGTTTGTTTGGGGTTTTTAAGTAGACTGACATCACCCTGCACAGTAATATATTTAAGAACTAAAATTGATTTAACATATACCCGTGTCAGCAACAAGGCCCTTCACAGTACTTCTGTGAAGTCGCCATCACTACCCCCTTTTTATGCAGGAGAACACTACAGCTCAAAGAGGTAGAGGAACACACTGGAGGCCATACTGCACAAAGAGGCAAAACCGAGGTTTGAACTCAGGCATCTGTTAGATACCAAACCCTGTCTCCTGAACCAAGTAAAGCTGCAGGAACCACCTATAGGAGGCTCCTCTACCCTCCCAAGTCTGCATTTTCAGCCTGTGTCAGGTTAATGTGCATGTTTGACTCATTGTTTTGTGAGATTGGCTCAGCTGCCTTCACTGAGATCTATGCCTTATTTCTCTGTCCTCTAACCAAGGCTCCCCATAGGGAGCTTTTCACACAAGGAGAGCTCAAGAAACGGTGCTGATGGAGGAAACCGATCCAAACTTTTTTTTTCATCACCATGCTAAATTTGCAGCTAATACATCCTCAATGCCTGCTTATTGTATGATACTTTTTAAAATGTATTTTTCAATGAGTTGTCATTAATGGGGCAATCCAGATAGTATAGCATAAGAAAATACGTTACAATCAGACCGTTCAAGTTTCAAGTTTCAGCTTCATCTCTTAGCAGTTTTATGACCTTGAACAAGCCACTCTCCTCCCCGCCAGGGCCCCAGTTCCCTCATCTGTGAGATGAGGATTATCATATTTCCTACTTTCTGGAGTTTTTGTGGGGATTAAATGAGATAGGGGCCGGCCAGGTGGCGCAAGCAGTTAAGTGCGCGCCCTCCACTGCGGCGGCCCGGGGTTCGCAGGTTCGGATCCCGGGCGCGCACTGACGCACCGCTTGGCAAGCCATGCTGTGGCGGCATCCCATATAAAGTGGAGGAAGATGGGCACGGATGTTAGCCCAGGGCCAGTCTTCCTCAGCAAAAAGAGGAGGATTGGCAGATGTTAGCACAGGGATGATCTCCTCACAAAAATAAATAAATAAATAAATAAAAATAAATGAGATAACACATGTCAAATGCTTAACACAAAGTACATGCTCAATAAATGAGATGATGGTATTGATAAATACAAAAATAACCAGCAATTACTGCACATTTATTCTATGCTACGTGCCTTTACAAGCACATGTCATTTAATCCTCACAGCAATCCTAACATTAACAAATGCTCTGTGATGTTGTCAGTAGCTACCCAAGAAAATCAAGTAAGGACGGCAAGTCAGCCACTCTTCACAGTGGGTGTCTGCCTCAGGGAACCAATTATAATTACCACGGCACACTAATCACCATCATCTAAAAGGAGGGAGTTATTTTCAAGGCATGGATGGCCTCTTCTCTCTGGACCTAATTAGCCAGTGGAATCTAATTAGACAATGGAAAGCAGAGAAAGTACTACTTTGGAGAACTGGCAGATGGTGTGGGGTAGGGTAGAAGGCTTTGTCCATTTTACCTAAGAATTAGTCTCTGCCTCCCCTAAGCTCCCAAGTATCTTGTACCTCTAGTTAGGCATTAATTTCTGCATATTTATTTATTGAAAATATATTATGTGCCCCCCTTTGGTGACAAAAGTCATGGGGTTCTAAGAGTCAAATAAATGACTTCCTTTTCACAATTCACATACCTTTACTTTCCCCCCCCAAAATAGCATAATCTAAAATAGTACTTGTATTAGAAGTTCTCAATCAAGTCCTCTTCGATTTGTTTGCTTCTTTGCTTTAGAAGACAAACAAACATTGACAAGAAGGGACAGAGAGAGGTCTCAGTCAGCCAAACAACAGAAGTCAAGTCCCTCAGGGGTCTTATCAAGACTGGGACTAGTGTTTCAACTCTCCTTTTATGAATGAAAAGAAATGAATGATCTCAGAGTTATACTGATCAGTGAAAACTAGTATTCCCGGACAATAATCTCATCAAATCAATTAAGTGTATTTGGGCTTTGCATCACTCAAAATTTAGCCAGGAAAACAAAAAACTGTCTAGTTATTTTAACCAAAGTAATATAACATAGGGAATTCTTTCCACAGAGATGGAAGGGCCGAAAAGCCAAACAGAGGATGGTGAGGCAGTCTGGAAATTACAACAGCAGGTTAGAGGGACAAAGAGGGAAGACAGGGTCACCAGAGCCTAAGGCCAGGGCCCCCCGATGGGAGCTGGACCATGGTGGAGTTGACCAGCAGAACAGGGACCATGGAGGCAGGGTCAATCGAGTGAAAGTCAAAGAGGAGACATGTCTGGGGAGGAAAAACATGGCCTCATCACTCCTCCTTGAGTCTTCTCCAGTGCCCCCCACTAGGTCAAACATACCAAAAGCCAGTTTGCAAAAGAACCTGGGAAATGAGTTCCTTGCAATACAGAGCCGAGCACAGGAAGGGCGGGGAAGGGACCTGAGAGCAAATAGGCAAATGACTGTCACACGCTTCCTGCCTGCCTATTGCAAGAGCCCAGAATGCAGAACCTACAGCTCACCTAGTCATCCAGGTCTTCTACTTAAAGAGAGAATGAAAGAGGATTTAACCTGCTAGATTTGACTTAATGCCTAGATTTCCAAGTTACATTCAGTTCGAGGTTTAGTTTAAAAATCACGCCTGCCTAGCGAATCCCGAGGCTTTCAAGATTGCTCACCTCCCAGTTCCTCTCAGCAGGCATTGCTCCACCCGCCAAAGTTCCACAGCACCCTGCCCACACTCTATCCTCTGTCACTTCTCCCAGTCTGGACTCAGACATCCCCAAGGGCTGGGCCCATGTCTTGTTCCTCTTAGACAACTTGATATCCATCATGGTGCCAAGCACATGGTGTCACTCGGTAGAAGTTTGTTCAATAAATAAATAAATGAATACAAGTGACCTCGGGAGACAAGCAAGCTTCGTACACCACTGCAAAATTGTCACATAGGTTTTTTTAAGCACATCCAAAAAAGAAAACTTTGTAATAGCATTTTCCAAAATATAGTCATTCCTCCTTGTTAACAGAAGTTACATGTCAGAAAGGGTTCTGTGAAAAAAATAAACACTGATATAGGCAAATTAAGCAGGCTTCTTTTATTACAGGACTTCTTGGAGTCTTTAATCAGTTAATGTGCATTTTAAATCTCCATGGGAGGAAAAGAATAGGAAGCATTTCGCAAACATACATGATCCCAGAAGTCTTTTCGCATCTCATACTGCCATCCATGACACACGCTTTGACTAATCCACCAACAAGCCATCTCCCCTGCCGTTCCTTGTTAACAGAACTCTGATTGTGTTTGGGCAGTGATGTTGCCAGCCCTAGAGGATGAATCATGATCGGTGCCATGGCAATCCTGACAATCCTGTCTCTTTGCTATGTATTCACTTTCCTGGTCTCCCTTCCAGCTAAGAGTGGCCATGACATGTGATTCATTGCCAGCCAATGGGCCACAAGAGGAAGTCAGCCTGGAGGATCTGGGTAGTTTTCCTCCCTGATAAAAGGATTTTTGAACTATTCTAGCTGCCTCCTTTCTTGCTGCTTGTGATGCTGGTGCAGGGTGATGCCACAGTGGAACTGTGACTCTCTGGTGGTTTTAAAACATGGCACGTGGGGGCCGGCCTGGTGGCGCAAACGTTTAAGCGCGCGCGCTCTGCTTCAGTGGCCTGGGGTTTGCGGGTTCGGATCCCGGGCGCACACCGACACACCGCTTGTCACGCCATGCTGTGGCGGTGTCCCATATAAAGTAGAGGAAGATGGGCACAGATGTTAGCTCAGGGCCAATCTTCCTCGGCAAAAAAAAAAAGAGGAGGATCAGCATCAGATGTTAGCCCAGGGCTAATCTCCCTCACAAAAAAAAAAAAAAACATGGCACAAATTCTTTAATGCTCCTCTCATGAGACGTGATCTTTGTATTGCTCTCTTGAATCTGGCAGGCTTGTGATGGCTTTGACAGGAAAGGACAGTAGAAGCGACATGCTAAATGACCTCCATAGCTGGAACATTTGCCTTGGAGCCCTGAGCCTCCGTGTACCAAACCAATGACGCTGAGTCAGTCATGCTGAGAAGCCCAAGCCACAGGAAGAGGTCAAGTACAGGCGCTCCAATAGACAGTCTCTGGTGAGCTTTCCTGAGTCAGCCTAGTCCAGGCACCAGATGTTGAAATGAAGAAGTCTCTAAGAGTCCAACCTCTGGCTGCTCAAGTCTTCCCAATTAAGGCCCGAGAAATTGTGGAGCAAAAATAATCCACCTCCACTGTGCCCCATCTGAATTCCTAGTCCACAGAATCCATCAGCAGTACAAAATGGTTTTTGTACACTAACTGTTGGGGTAATTTGTTATATAGCAATAGATAATCAGAACAGACTCCCTCTCTCAATCCTAAGAGACTCTGACCTAGAACCCCAACTCCTCTAGCCCACCGCACCACCCCTAACTCCAGACTTCTTCATATGTGAAATAATTACATATCTTTATTGCTTAAGCCACAGTTACTCAAAAGCATCCCTCAATGACATGCCATGCTGCTGCTGAGGGTCCCAGATTCAGGTCAGAGCTCTCATCCTCTTTCCTGTGGGCTGATGCATGAGCCAACTTGCTGGTCTTTCCATCTCTGGCCCGTCCCGTTCTCCACACACTGCCCCCAGAATGATTTTTCTAGAACACACTCTGATCCCATCACTTCCTCGCTTAAAACCTTCAAAGGCTCCCCATCACTTTGCAGTAGTTCATAACTGCAGCAGGCAACAGAATCATCTGGAAGACCTTTCTAAAAGTCCCAAAGTCTGAGCCATTCCAGGCCCTCTGAATCAGGCATGTGTATGTGCAAAAAGCTCCCCGATGGGCAAGTGTAGGTAAGACCCACGAAGCTTTTCCTCACCTTCTCCTCTCCCTTCCTCCAGGCAGAACGTAATGCTTCCCCTTCTGTGCTTCCACAGTACCTTGTTCACATTTCTATTATTACTATCACCCTCACCACATAAGGAGACGCCAGAGGGCAAGGACCCATCACATAGAACATTGTATCCCCAGCACTTAACACACTGTCTGGAAGACAGAAAGTGCGCGTTTGTTTTGATGAATGGATGAATGCATATAGAACAATAAACCCTTAACATCTCTGTCTTCTGAGGCAGGTCTGTTTCCTCTGAAACTTTGCTGTCTCTGCTAACTGAGCAAAACAGAGCAAGGACAATACAGACAACCACAAATTAGACAAAAATCTGAGGTTTATCATTTAGTAGACTCTGGCTTCATCAGCCAAGGAGGCCTGAAAACCTAGGGGCCATTTCTTTCCTGTAACAACCAAGAAGCTGGAGAAACCATTTGAGTTTTACAGTGCAAAGCACATTCTGAAAACATCCTGGTCCCGTGACTTCATCTGCACCTTGCAAATGCTTCTCTGACAAGGCTGTGATTCGCACTATCAGTCGTGACTTCATCTGCACCTTGCAAACGCTTCTCTGACAAGGCTGTGATTCACACTATCAGTCTTCAGCAAATAATTGAGGGTGGCCTGCTTGCTGGAATGAGTCCAAAAAACAAGTTTTATCACAGGACTGCCTTCCCAAAAAACCTACTTAGCTATATCCTGCAGGATGTACAAGGTGTGTTCCCCAGTCACTTACAGAGGGAAACTCCCTTATTTCCCCCAATGCCCATTACCTCAAATGTACTTTATCCCACTTTCAAGGATATTTCCAGACCACATTCTATAAAATAAACTTTGTGGTCTACGTATTCACAAATACTTTGGGGAACAGAATGGCGATGAGAACTACAATTTCCTGAAGACATACTTACTATATGTCAGGCGCTGTCAGGTACATCCATATACTTTCTCATTTTATTTATAATAACCAGCAGGTAATATGGTTCTTCCTGTTTTAGAGGAAACTGGGGTTTAGAGCAATTAAACAACTTTTCCAAAGTTATACCATTGGTAACAGGAAGGAGCAGAGCTGAGACTCACCCCAGGCTCTGTGGGGGGCCAGAGCCTGCATGGTCTCTTCCTATGACCCACTCCCTCCACTCTGTGCTCTATCAAATGAGAAAGAAGGAAAGTAACATTTACCTAAGCCCACACTAAGCACTTTCTGAGTGTTAACGCCTTTAATCCCCAACCAGTCTGTGAGGTGAATATTCTTCTCCCACTTCACCGATAAACCCACTGAGACTTAGAGAAGTTAAGGAATGCGCCCAAGATCACAGAGTTAATGGCAGAGAAGGAATTTCAAAGATCATGCTTTTTCCACGCCACCATGCTGTCCCCTTCTCCATCCTAAATATGAAAGGTTTTTGGGTTTTTTCCTAAATGACAGAAAGGCATTTAACAAAGAGAAAGTAATAAGAAAAGAAGCAGCCCTTGAGATCTTGTTAAGTCTACAAAAATAACTCTCACCCAACCAGCACTTTCCTGTTTAGATAATGCTTTCCAGATGTGTGATCCTCACGTGATCTCATGTGATCCTCACAACAGCCCTGAAAGGTAAGTACTAATATTCCCGATTTCCAGAGCAGAATTAAAACCCAGATGGGTTAAGTGACTTCACCAAGGTCAACTGCTATTAAGTGCTTGAGGATGGATGCAGACCATGTCTTGGAGGCCAAAGCCTGCCATCTTCCCACCTTCCACAAGTAATATTGCCTCTCAGGGCCTCTCTTACTGGTTTAAGAGAAAAGGTAGAAAACCATTACTGGCAAAGATTCCTTATGTTAAGGAAGAAGTTCTTTAATGTATCTAGTTCTCCAAGGCAAGATCAAAGGTTCAAGCTACAATGATGTCGAACATCTCCTTAAGTCCACCCCCACCACTGAAGAGAAAGACATTTTCCCTCCACGATCCACTGGAATAACACTGAAGTCACAAAACTCAAGTGTTTGATCTCAATATGATTCCTCGACCAAAAGGACAGACCCACCCACAGGGAGGGTGGGATCTGTGGAGCGTTCACATCCAGCTTCCCAATCAGGCCAGCACATGCTCAAGTTCACTCTTAAACCCGTTTATACTCTAACAGATGAATGGGCATGAACCATCAAGCCCCGCTCTACTCCATTTCAACAAGAACTAGAGGATGACTCTTTCACATTCGAAATCTAAAGGATGGGAAGTGCCCATGTTCTCTCTGCAGAAAGAATATGATGCCTCTTGTCTTCTTTCCAAGGAAATAAAAGCCTAAATAAAGAAACCATAGTATGGTGGCAGAAACTTCAGTGACTGAACTTTTTGTGGTTTTGTTTGTTTTTCTTAAGTATCACTCATGAGCACATATATGTCAGATGCCACACCGAATGTTTTACAAACATTATCCCATTTAATCCTCATAATAACTCTCTGGAGAATTATATTACCAATCCCGATTTACAGATAAGGAAATCAAGCATGTTAAGGAACGTTCACAAGATCAACAGCTGGTCCGAAGCAGGGCTGAGATTTGAACCCAAGTTTACGTGGCTCCAAAGCCTATGTTTCTGTCCAGGATACACCACCCGCTACAAGTTTTCCAGCACTCACTCTCTATCCTAGCACCTTCCCAACGAGGACCTTCAAGATCAAAGAGTATGTGAACCTGTAGATATGGGCAAACCCATCTCTGCCCCTGTTGAACTTCAAAAAAATAAACTGGTGATTTCTTGGCTTCTCAGTTATCACTAGAATTAAGTTAAAGGGACTAAATTTTTGGAAACAAATCTGATCTATCTGAATCACAGGCCTAAAGATGCCACGTTTTTTATGCTCATGGCTGGGACCCCATGGTTGATTCTGTATTTAAATTATGTAATTTAGGCAAGAAAAGATATCATTAAAATGTGGTCATGGAGCATAAGACTTTAAAAGCATCTCTTCAGTTACATATAATTTACCTTCTGCTGACTTTCTCAATAACATTAAAAATGCAAATCCTCCCAAGTAAGTTTTGAACGAATCTCCTTGTAACTTCTTGGTCTGGTCACTCCACCCCAGCAAAAGACTGACTTCCCTCTGCTACCCTTGAAAGATCTGAGGTTTCTTATTCTTTACTAAGGAAGCTGTGTTTCCTTATGCACATTCAGAAAACAAACACAGGAAGGTCACCTACCTCGGAAAAGAACTCATCCATGAAAGCTGTGTTGTCAATGGCAATCTCGACCTCGTCGGCATCATCATCCTGTGTCAGCTGTTTCTGCGAGAGACAAAAAGGAGCAGGGTGAGACTAAAAACACAAGAAATGGCTAACAGTATTGACTGCTCCCTAAGGACCAGGAGCTCTATCTATATTAAGCATGTTACAAACATAATCTCCTTTAAAACTCAGAACAGCTCTGTGATGCACCAAACTCTGATGTCACACATCTGAATTTAAATCCTAGATCTACCACTTACTGAATTTTTGCAGGGAGATGGGGGGAGGAAGGGGGCGAGGGGCAAGTTACTAACCTCGCTGTGCTTAGGTTTCCTTATCTGTAAATGCCGACAATAAGACCACCTACCTCCTGGGGTTGTTTAAGAAATAAATGAGATCATGAATATAAAACACTTTCGCACAGTGCCTGGCATACAGTAAGTACTCAATAAATGCTAGGTTTTGTTGGTGGTGGTGGTGGTAGTGGTATTGGTGACATTACTATAACTCATTCCAGTCAGAGAATCTAAAACAGAGAGGTTAAGTAACTTAGCCAAAGTCACACACTAAAATGTGGAGACAGGCCAATGCTAGCCTGTCTTTTGGATTTGGACCCCATTTTCCTAACCCCTTCTCCACAATGTTCAAATGCATGATCATCCCTACCAGGGATCTATTTCAGAACAGTTTCTAGCCACAATTCCTCCAAAGCACTGGCTTCAAATCCTCACAGTAGGAGCGAAGATTTTCCTGTTTTCAGAAACCACCTGTTACAACGGAAACAGCACTGTGTGTTGTTCCCTGTCAGAGCTCATGTTTACAAGGAAAAGGAAGCTGCCCCCCAGCTTTCTTAATCTCGTTCGACTTCCTCTGCAAAATCATGAAATGGCTATCTAAAGGAAGTGCTTCCATTCCCACCCAGCTTCAAGGGCCTGAGTTGTTCCTACGTTCTTCCCAAACGCTCCTCCCAGACGACTGCTGCATTGCACACTGCCCATTTCTAAGCACAGATGGAGAACTGGTTGTTGGGAGTGGAGGTGGGGATGGGGTAAACCCCCCTACACTTGCTTCTTCACAAGCTTCGGTGGCCTATGAGCTTCTAAGCCAGGACTTGTCACTCTCCAACACTCTGAACTCCACGGGCAATGAAAGCCACCAGGGGCCTCTTTTCTTCACCTGGTACCATCCCCCTGACCTGCAACAGAAGAGGGAGTTACTGGGAATTCCCGCCAAAATCTGGGACTCTTTAGCCATCTGGGGAGTCTCTTTTGACTGGCTCCCCCACCATCTCATTCTCTGGCTTGTCTGGAACCATCAGCAACCTAAGCTTAATAGCCACATTCAAAGGAGTTGAATTTGAGGGCACTGCTACAGCCCCCACAAACATCTTCCTAAAACTTAGAGCTGATCCTGTCCTTCTGCCACCTAAAGTCATTCAATGACAGCTCATCTTCTAGGATTAAAAGTCCCAATGCCTAACGGAGCACACGGGCCCTTTAAGATCCAGCCACACCCACATTTTTCCCTCTGTGATGCACTCTCTATACCAGGTACTTAGAACTCCTTGCATTTCCTGGACGTACCGTTCTTTCATATCACTGAACTTTCCCATAAGGACTTGTTCCTGAAACGCATTTGTCCAGCTGGCAAAATTTTACTTAGCCTTTAAAACTCAATCTCAAACAACCTTCCGAGTCCACCTTACCTGACACTTCCCCACCCCCCGCCCCCGCAAAATTTAAAACCTCCCTAAGCTCCCAATCCATTTTGTGCAAACTTTCCACAGCATCCATCACAGCCCTCTATTAATTATCCCTTAACTTATCTATATTTCCCTATTGACTATAAACTCCTGGAGGGTCAGAGTGGCCTTATGTATCTATTATAGTAGATACTCCGAGTGTGTGTGCCTGCCCAGGACGCCTTCCTTTGTGGAAACACCCTTTACCTTCCCCATATGATGCTGGGAAGGTTATCAATCATGACCCAAGCTCCCTGAGGAATCTGCATGTCAAGTGAACAGAGCCAAGCCAACCAATGGCAGCACCTAACAGAGACATCTGCTGGATTCCCAGAGCTACCCTTGTTTCTATCCATCCTAAGCCACCCCTTGGCTTAGAGCAATTTCAACAGATCTTCCCCAGAATTCTTTCAATGAGCTGAACAGTATTCTTCTAATAGTTTTTTATTCATTTAGCCAGAATCAGCTTTTGTCACTTGCAATTAAAATTACTCGCACTTGTCATTAATCAATGCCACCTGTATACTGAGTACTTGCCAAGGACTAGACATGTAACAGAAATTTAATCAATTTTAACTGAATAAATAACTAGCTTCCACAGAGACCAGCAGCCCAGATTTACCCAGCAGTTTCTAAAGTTTGAGACAAAATGCTCTCTTTATCAACTATCATCAATACCTGGGCCTCTCAGCAGCCTCCATCTCCCAAGAAGGATGTGTGTGATCCTCGCTAGAAACTAGGAACCTAGTCTTCCTCCAGGAAGGCGAGTTAACAAGCATTTGTTGTGAGTTTCCTCTCTTCAGAGAACTTCTATAGACCCACACTGAGGGGAGATACCCCTGTATGTGTGCACACACACAGACCCACACACACAGACACACACACGTGTGTCAACCTGGTCTTTAAACAGGCACATGTGGCTAAGGAAGTGGGATAAGGCTACCATCATGGGATGGATTAAGGGAAGTTTCCAGAGGCTAGGAACAACTGTGTCCTGGAGCATGGGAGGCAGGCACCTAGCTCTCCATCATGACACAAATTTTTGAGACCCCTGGAATTCGTACACGGATTCCTCACATCCAAGATGGCTACCTCTTGGCTTTGAGCAGGCTCTAGCAAGACAGCCTGGTCCACCTCCAGCGAAAGAATGTGTGGACTGAGAAAAGAGAAGTCTTTGGTGGCTTACAACCTAGGTCCAAGACCTGCTGTTACCAATTACTGGCTGTGAGAGCTCAATCAAGTCCCTTACTGCTCTGAATTTTTTACCTGCAAATGGTAATAACACCACATACTTTATGACTTTTACCAAGACTGGAAGAGATCACATATGAAAAGCTTCTAGCCCAATACTGGGCATACACTAGTGCCTAATAAATGTCAGTTTCCTCATCTCCTAGCCATAAAGACGGGACGTCTAAAAGAGTGAGTTCTCTACAGGAAGTTCTCCACACTAAAGGCTAAGTCAATAAGATCGGTCCAAAGCATCATGATGACCAGGGTTCTACAACTCACTCCATCACATATTAGTCCCTGAGCCTTAGACAAATGGTTAACACCTCTGAGCCTCAATTTCCTTATCTACAAGACAGGAACAACAGTGTCTACAAGGGCTTTTGTCAGGATTAAATAAGGTAATATTTTAAAGCTCCTTATGCAATGTATTGCACATAGTAAGAACTCAATAAAGCAACCATATGTAATATTGAACCAAATCAATGTGTCTATAGCTTCAACCTGGATCCAAGTACCTATAAAGGGGAAAGAAAAAAATAAGATATGTGACTTGTAGAGCTGAATGCACTCTTACAGAGTCTATCATCAAATTCTCTCCCTCAGAGATGGGGAAACCAGGGCCCAACACTAAATAATGAGTTACTGACACAGCCAGGAATAGAACCCAGGTTTCCTGATTGCCATCTTCCCACAGAGTTTTTCCCACTGTGATGTGCTGCTTCCAAAATATAAAATAACAACATCAACAACAGCAGCAACCAAGTTTAGTCCAGAAAATGCAAGGAAGAGGCCATCATCACAGGTTATCTGGAGTTACGTGACACTGGAAATACCACCAGGCTTCTCCAGAAGGGGATCCACCAGATCCCAGGGCAAGGGCTCCTCCCCTTCTGACATAGCCGGGTTCTTCCAGACCAAGAGGCCTCAGGGACCTCAAGAGCAAGGAAGGCACATGATGCCCTTTATCTCAGCCCACATGACTGCACACGGCCAAGAAGAGAACTTCAGCATCTTTATCAAAGAATCAAGATGTGTGGTAATAGGAACGTTACAATAGCTGCAACATCAGCCGCAGTAAAAAGTATATGTAAGAACCATGTACCCAGCCACCACTTCCTCTCCCCACCCCTACCCGGGCCTCTTGCTGCCCCTCCCGCCAGGAGTTGGGAGACCGCCAAAGACTCAGGCAGCAATGAGCTAGAACCCAGGATCTATCATCCACCCCAGCTCTGAAATGTGCCCCAAAATTCAGTGAGGGCAGCCAGGGCTACGACCTCCTCTCTGGACAGAGAATGAAGAGTTCAGGGGCCCAGAACTCAACATGAAGCGACTTAATCTGCAATTCCTCTCACTCAACACTCCCTGCCTTTCTCTCAACTGCCTTCTCTATCATCCTCAGTCTATGTGACCATGGGTCCCTCTTCATTAGCTCCTTTAATAAAAATATTTGCCACCTATAAAGCCCCTACTAGGTGCTAGGTGGCCACAACACTCCAGCTGCTTCACGTACACCATGAACTCCATCTGTAGTTGAGAACTTGCAGGTCAGAGAAGCTCTAAGTTATTCAAGGTCTCCCAGCTACTGAATTTGCACAGTCCAGGCTCAAGCATAGGTGGTCTGTCCTAAGTCCTTGCTTATGCCACTGCCTCCGCCCAAAGCAGCCTATCACGGAGAGCAGCCGGGAGCAAAGGAGAGCAGCCAGGAGCCAAGGAGAGCAGCAGCCAGCCCTGCAGAAAGCCGCGCTGTGAGAGAGGAGCTATGGGTCTTGGGGCCAGCACTTGTCTCCGTTAAGCCTTGGTTTTCTCACCAAGTAAGGAGCTTAGCTTTCCAGTGCAGCTTTGTGGACCCCCAGGAGACCTCAGATGTGCCTCAGAAACCATCCAGGGAAGTCACAGAGTGGGGAGTCAAGTAGGCGGGCCCTCACCCCCTCTTCAATCTGCATAGCTTCACTTTTATCTGCTTTATACACTGGGGTTGAACATAACATTTCATTTTAAGAAAGAATCTTGTTGTCAAGAGAGAAAAGGAAGGAAGAGAAAAAGAAAGAAGAAGCAAGCTTAGCTGGCTGGAAAGCCACTGAAGTGGATGAACGATGCCAAAACGAACAGGGAGTCCCCTCACTCCTTTCCACGTTAAAACAGGGCTGCAAACTAAGTTTAAATCATCAGCAGTTCCTTCAGGGTCATTACTAATCAGAGCAGTGAGACAAAAGGAAAGGACAGAGAAAGAAAGAGGAAGCCATCCCAAAGGAAGAGGTCCCCATTCACCAGCTCTCTCACAGGTGCCAGACGCCAGGATAAGATAGAAGGCTCAGGAACTCTCAGGAACATTTCTGGGTGAGGAAAATAATGACAGAGGGCAAGGGGCATCTGGTCCCTAACTTCCCACAGCAGGGTATTAAAGGATTGGGGCTGCCAGGGGCGGGAGCCCCCCTGGCACCAGCAGGTGAGCACCAATTCTGGCGCCGCCTCCTCTCCACATTTAAAGAGCTCATCTGGCAAAGAGCTCTTTACAAACCCAGATTTTCTCCCAATAAATTTGATTCAAAGAGACAATGACGTGATATTTCTTGTCCTGGCTGCCCACTTCCCCCACTGGCCTCTCTCTAGGACGAGGGTCTGTGGATTCCCAAAGACAACAACCACCACTTGCAAGGATTCCAAACACACAAACACACACACACACACACACACCCAGGCACACACTGCCCAACACCTGGTTTTTCCAGTCCCTCGTCTTTAATTAAAAGAAGCCAGAAATTCTGAGTGAGCGTGTCAGCTCCCAATAGGCAGTGGGTGCTCTCTGTTCCCCACTTAGAGTCAGAATCAAGTGGCCGTTCTCCAACCCCCATTCTCCCTCCAACACTGTTCTCTCTTCCCGTGAAACCTTCCCAGAGGGAACACTTCCCCTTTCTACTGAACTGCATCTTCCCCAACACGCTTGTCAGATGAATCAGGAGGAAACGGACACGTAACGATACCCTAGGTGAGCCTCACGCTTTTACTTTCAAGATGTTGTTCTAGCTGAAAAATGTGAGGCAGACTTGGCCCTATCTGGAAGAGGAAGACACTGAGGAATAAACTCATTACCAGATTAGCCCAAGGCGAGCGAGTCAGTGGACAACTGGACAAGAGCCAACATCCCCCATGACCCCAGACTGCACGCATTCTGCCATGACAACGCTGCTGCTAGATGATGCGTGTGCACTTGGTCACAGCCATTCTTGGTTTGAAATATTTTATCTAATTCTTACATCAACCTGAGGGACGAATATTACTTTCCCCATTTACAGATGAGGCCACTACTTAATTAGGTTAAATAACTCATCCCAAGTGACTCAACTAATAAGTGGTAGCATCAGGACTCACAAGCAGGTCTGTGGGAACCCAGGACCCTGTTCTTACCCTCTATACTCTGCTTGAGGACGCCCTTCCTACTCTGGCTCGGTAACACACCCTCGCTTATTTAAGGAGACACTTCAATGTCAATCAAATTAAATTGGACTAATCCATATGCATGAATGAAAAAGATACAAGTGCATATCATCCTATGACTGTGCATGTACCTAGAGATACATCTGACTGCCTGAGTTGAAACACCGGCTCTGCCACTTAGTAGCTGTGTGATCTTAAACAAGTTACTTAACCTCTCTGTGCCTCGGTTTCCTCATTTCTAATATGAATAATCTGCTCACAGAATTACTGTGAGGATTAAATTAGTTTTTACATGTAAAATGTTTAGAGCAATGCAGGGTACATATTAAATGCCCAAGACCATGCCATCTAAAGTAGAGAATCAGGCCTTGTTTTCTCTAGAGTTTCTGCTAAAGATGCAATTCTAATGCCAATTCTCAGAAGATGACAGCAGGTCCCTTAGAATGAACTGAAATTTAGTTTATTTATTTGAATGAAGTCATTTTTCTACCACATGCATTTAAAGAAACAAAGCTCCCTGTGAATTCTGCTTCTGCTCCATTCTCACAAATTTTGATATTTACTTCCCTCATTATCATTCATTTCTAAATAGTCTGTCATCTCCATTTTGATATCTTTTTAACCCAAGAGTTATTTAGAAAGGTGTTTTTAAATTTCCAAAGCAGGTCAACCTGAGGAGGACTATTATTGTATTGTTAATTTCTAATTTTATTATATCATTATCAGGGAACACAGCCTATACAGCTTAATATGCTGTGGAATTTGACATTTTCTTTGTCTTAATAAATGGTGGATATTTTTTAGTCTTCTACGTGTGTTTGAAAAGATCTTGCATCGAAGTTTCATCCCCACATGCCATGTTAATTCCTATCTGCTTCTGCTTCTCAGGACCTGAGCTAGGTCTAGAGAAGGGACACTGAAAAGGATAGAAGTCCACCTAAAGAAAGGAAGGAGAAAAATAACAAAACAAAAATGCCCTCCGGGTAGATGTTATCTACAGTGATGAGTCATCTGTGGTAAAGGAGGTTAAGTCATCCAGAATCACACAACTAATAAGGAAGAAAGCCAGGCCTGGAACCCTGCTTGGTCCAATCCACTGTTCACAGTGCATTAACTTAAGAGAGAAATCCTGGGGTCCCACAACCACCGCCAACACCCACAACATCCTCCTTGTCACTAAAGGTCCCATCCAGAGTAACAGACTCATTTGTTCATTCATTCATCCAACAGTATTTATTGAACATCTATCATTTGCCAAGCAATAGCACAGACGCTGGAGATACACAAACCAAACTCAGCACCCCTGTTCTCCAGGACCTCACTGTCTCAAATGGGAGGCAGACAGACACGTGGGTCATTACAACTCCACGTGGTGAGGGATGACGACAGTTAGGACAAGGAACTGTACCCCCAGGAGAAGACGGGGTGCCCAACTTCGCCTGAATTCAAGGCAGAGCCAGGGGAATATGGAGGCCTATTAGAGAATGTCCAGAGAGGTAACTCCGGGGGGAAATTTTGAAGGTCAAGTGGATTTACCTAAAGGATACCTACAGGAAGGCCATTTGGGGTAAGAGGAGCCTGGGATGGCTCTCTCATCCCAGGATCCATTGAAGGAGATTCAAGGAATACCTTCTGCTTCCTCCTGGAGAGCTCAGGTCCCCCTTCAGAACTTCCTCCCCCACCCTAGCCTTCTTCACTCTTTTCTAACTTCCTTCCCTCCCTGCCCCATCAACACCCCCACAGCATCCAGTTGTCAAGGATACAGAAAGGAGGAAGGAAATAATAATGTCTTCTTCCCCATTCCATCCTCAGCCCTCTCCTCAACCCTTCCTTTCAGCCTCTGTCCCCGTCATGATCTTTCTAGAACACTTCACCAATAGTTATTTAATATGTAACATTTTTTGAGCACTCCATACATGCTGAGGATTCTTCTAAGACTTGTGCTTGATATTTACCAAGGCATTGAATCTCTCCAACAATCTTCCGGGGACCCTCCCCATCTGACAGCTGAGAAGACTAAAGCATTAAGATGCCAATTAACCTGCCCAAGATCATGCAGACAGTGAGTGTCTGAGAGGGGAGGAGAGCCTAGGCAGCTGGCTGCAGAGCCTTGTTCTTAACCATCACAGAGTGATGCCTCAGCACAGCAGTCCCCACACCCCCAGCTGTAGTGTGCAGCACTGGCCACCGGAAATGAACACACTTCCAAAGCACTGAAAAACAGACGCCGTATGGACAAGGTCATGAAAAACAAGAAAGACCGAGAAGCTGACACAGGCCAGAGGAGGCTAAGGAAACATGACAACTAAATGCAATGTGGTGTCCTGGATTGCATCCTAGAACAGAAAAAGGGACATTCGTGGAAAAAAGAGGAAAATCCAAATAGAGTCTGGAGGTTAGTGAACAGTAATGTACCAATATCAGTTTCTCAGTTTTGACAAATGTACCATCGTAATGCAAGAAGTTAACGATGGAGGAAATCGGGTGAGGAGTGGACAGGAACTCTCTGTACTATCTTCGTAACTTTTCTGTAAATCTAAAATTAGTCTAGAATAAAAACCTTATTTTTTAAAAAAAAGCAAATCTGAGGCCAGACCAAGTCGCCCTCACCCAGACAGCTAAATATACCCAGACAGTATACGCTCCACTAATCTCTCTAAATGGGGGTTGAACTTCACTCACAGTCTCCAGACGGAGACTGGGGAACGTTGCCATGGAGACGGGCCAATGCCAGAAAACAGGCTGACCTCACAGCACAGATGGTGGTAAGGGAGGAAGTTGCAGGGGGGCCTGATAGAAAGGTGGCTGGAGATAAGGCCCCTCAGGGACTACAGAATCTTCAGGTAAGTTCATTTGCAGAATATCCCCATTCATCCACTGGATGGTAGGGTTTACAGCTTTCCCAGCTGTGGGCTGTGAAGTGAAAATACAGGGGGAATGAGGTATGAGGGGGTCTGTGCTCTCTCAGAGACCAGGACCTAACAGGGCAGGCAGCTTCTGAAATTACACCACCATGTGGCTGCTTTCATATATCAAAAAAAATGAAAGAGTCTGAGGAAATCTCAGGGAAGACATGGTAAATGCCATCAGCTTGGGATCTGGAAGGTTCCCCGCAGTGATGACACTGGAACTGAGCCTTAAGGGATGTATAAGATTCTGCCAAGGAAAGAATGGGGTAGCTAGATTTTCACTGTAGTATCCACATGTCCTCCTTCATTGTCTTTCTGAACAGGGGCAATCCTCCTAGATGTATTGGGCTGGGTTTTTAGGTATAGTTAGAAGCCCTGGAACTCATCTGTGCTTGTTCTTGAAGATAGAAATAGCGTCCTCTGGCTTTGTTAGCAAATTTATGCATTCCCTGAGTAAATGTGGCACTTCAGGCAAGTTTCACCAACCCACACGGAACAGAGCAGGAAGAGTAAGTTATGATGAATAAGAAGTGTGCAAGGGCCAGGCTGTTGTTTATCTGTCAACAGACAAGTGTTTAATAGATGACCGCCATGCAGAGTGCTAGGCTCTGGGGCCCCAGAGGAACATTCTCTCTGCCACTGCATCAAGGAACATCCAGTGTAGTTGGGGAGATGATCAAATGCAGTGTAGGGTGATGTAAAAAAAGCAGGACAGACATGATCAATTCGTGATCCCACCACTTCCCAGTGGGGATCTTAATCAAATCTGTATCTCAATTCCCTTACCTGTAAAATGGGAATATTATACACCACCACCTGGACTTGCAGGGTTGAGAGGATTAGAGACAAGGTATGTCAGGCACCTAACACATGTGCTGTCCAATAGGAAGTAGCTGCTCAATAAATGGTCATTGTTACTGTAGTTGATATGGTGACAACAAGTAATAGAACCATCGATCTTAAAGACAACAGGACCTGGGAGGAAAAGAGTCCAATTTATAAAAAACAAACAGAAGGGGGCTGGCCCAGTGGCGTAGTGGTTAAGTTCGCATGCTCCACTTCTGTGGCCTGGGGTTCGCAGGTTCGGATCCCAGGCGCGGACCTACACACCGCTCATCAAGCCATGCTGTGGCAGCATCCCACATATAAAATAGAGGAAGATTAGCACAGATGTTAGCTCAGGGCCAATATTCCTCCAGCAAAAAGAGGAAGATTGGCAACAGATGTTAGCTCAGGGCCAATCTTCTTCAACAACAACAACAACAAAAAACCGAAGGTGGTTTTAAGCACACTCCATGGTAACCAAAAACCCAACTGACAACAGAAGAAAGGTATTTTGCTACAAAGTGATAGACAGCCCATGCAGGCTGCCGGAATGGAGGGAGAATATTCTAGGCTGCCGTTAGGGAGCATTACCTGTAAAGAATGAGTTTGGAAGACGGGCAGGAATTTTGACAGAAGGGGAAGGGAGCACTGAAAGGGAGAGGTCAACATGGACAACCATCTCTCCCTTAGCTCCGTGCAGTCCACCAGCCTCCCCCACGCTCACAGGAATAAAAATAAAACTAATCCCCTTCTCTCATCCAAGCATGTTCTCTTCTGGCCTCTGAGGGCTGATGGGTCTGTAATCCCTACTCAATCCCTATCACTCTCATCTCAGCCCTGCTTCCCGTCTGCTCACAGCAAAACAGCCAACCCAGCAAATGAACCCTCCCAGGGAGAGAGAGAGGGCGAGGAAGACATCACGGACTAGTAGAAACCTTATCACTAAAGGATGGAATCTGGGTGAAAAGACTCTCAGGTTGAAGCTCAATGACGAGATTCTCAAGTTGGGATGTTACGATCCAAAGCACCCGGCACACAGTAGGAGCTCAATATATATTTATTGACTGAATCGAGCTCTGTAGGGGAAGTACAGCTCCCTGTTTCTGATGGGCTTACACTATAACCGTTATCCTGAGGCACTCTGATCCCACAGAGATCCCAGACCTTCAGATGGGGAAGGAGGCCAAAGGACAAGCCCCTTGGGATGCAAGACACAAGACAGAACAGAAAGAGTAAAAAGTAAGTCCGGCCTTTAAAGCCTCAGGTGGTTGATTTCATTAGTGTGGCCGGATGGGTGCTGGCCTTGGAGGGGCCAGTACCTCCCGAGTTATTTCCAGTTCTCCCTAGGTCAGTTTCCAAGGAGGTCCAAAGACCTTGACCTAGTCCATACATCACCAGCTTCTCTAGTATCTACCTTTGATTTTGGGGGTTCTCTTTTCATGAAATACATCCCTTTGTTTTCCTATATGACCTTTTACTCTTAAGACCAGGACTCTGTGTAATAATTCTGCCTATGATGCCCAGCAGGATGAGGTCAAAAAGGATGAGGATGAGCAAGCCCAGCACATGGAGGTCAAAAAGCACTGACGATGTCTATACGTGAAGCACCAATGGGAGAGGGGTTGAGAAAACCCAGGATCCTTGTCTTTCTTCTTAGGAGACTCTACATGCATCTCAAGAAATTAGACTTGAATCTTAACAAGGATTTCAAGAGGAACCTGAACTCAAGCATCCCTTCTCCCAGGAAGCACCCCCCTACTCCCTAACGTCCTGTCCCCATGTCCCAGAGGCCAGCCGACAGGGTCTTCCTATGGTTGCTTCTACCACAAGGATGCTATCATCATGTCTGTTTTTTGTCTACCTATCTGACCGAGAACTTCCTAAGGTCCAGGAACATGTGTTAATCACCATTAAAACCCAGCACCCAGCAGGGCCTGGGACACAGTAGGTGCTCAGTAAATGTTTGCTGAGCGAAAAGAGGGCCCGGCAAGTGGTTCTCAGACAGGAATTGTCTGGACTCAGCAGATCCAAAGTTCAACTAGTGAGAAATCAGCATGAACTGCCTTGTGAGACAGGCTGGGTGTAGGCACTGCACATTCCAGGCAAGCCTGTCCTACGTCACTGAAGAGGCAGGCTCCTGAGGAAGCCTACAAGGAGGAGCAGTGCAGGAGATAAGATGAGTCAGGTCTTGTGACCATGGCCTCAGGAAGCCATGCCCTTCAGTGTGGACGCTGCTCCCAGCAGGTCAATTTTGGGGAACTCCCATTTACTGTGGTGGGTGATTATCACCCTCACAATGACCCTACGGGGGAGGTATGATGATCCACTTTACAGGTGCAACTCTAAGACCTCAGTCCTATGGACGCCACAGTCTCACAGTGCTTAGGACAAGGTCACAAACAATGAAGAATTTTAGAGAACCACACATCCTCAGGGATGATGGAGGCCTTAAATCTCCTTGGTCACCTCCCCTCCCTCAAAGAGATCCTCAAATTCTTACAACATTCAACATCCCAGCAAGCTTCTTGCCTCCCTCCCAGACTTGAGGGACTATGACCCTTCCAGCCAGCCCATCCCATCCTCGGGCAGCTCTGACCAGTAAAAATGCTTTCCAGAGTCCTAATTTCTACCCATCAACTTCACATCTTCTCCTTGTATCCACACAGAGCAAAGCTAATCTCCTGCGCATGACAGCCCTCCAGCTATCTGGAGGTAGTTATCACCTCCCCTCCCCCAGGGTTTAGAAACATCCCACAGAAAGAGATTGCACAGGCTGCTCAATGTAAAATCAGTTTGATGCGAGTTAACAAACGCCTTGTTAACAAACGCCTTGCCTTTCGTTGATGAAAGGAATGAGAGAGAGAAGATAGTAATCTTGTTGCAGTGAGGGCGATCTCTCTCCTGGGGGCCAGAGGAAAGGGGCAGAAGGTGAACTAGAAACCAAAATGCATATAAACCTTAACAACAGTCTTCTTGGAAAACATTAATATTTTAATATTGCCAGGAGGGGCTTCTGAGATCCACCCAACTCTTGGTTTTGCAAAGGGGGAATAGAGAAGCAGAGAAGTAAAGTGACACAAAACAACACAGCTATTAAGTGGCAGAGCCACAATTAGAACCCTTTCAACCTGCAGCCCAGTCCTCTTTGCACAGTGTCAACACCCATCTCCCTGCTCCAAACCCTAGAGCAGCACCCATGACTTGAGAACAGCACCCCCATAATAACAGCACCGTCTATAGTCTCACTTTCACCACATCCCCAAGAGGTGCAGGGAGGAAACAGAGCATTAGCTCCGTTTTACAGCGGGTGAATGAGGCTCGGAGAAGCAAAGGGACTGCCTGGGTTCCCTGGCAACCTGAATTTATACTTGGAACCCAAAGCTCAGAGAAGACTCTTTGCTGTTTGTTAACAATGGGCTTTTGAAAGGGGCCATGGAGTATCCTCCTCTATGGATTTCCTAACTAAAGGAAGGGAGCCGCCTCTGCCTGCTGTTCAGTTTTGCATTGTTTTATGACTGCTGCGTGTGCTGATAAGGGAAGATCTTCAAAAGCCATGGTCCTCTTTCCTTTCTGCCTCCCCAACCAGCATGCTACAGGGAAAGAGCACCATGAAGAGTGTTAGGAGCCTGGGTTCCTCCCCTGCTTGTGACCTGACCAGCTCTGTGACCCGCAGCATCCTGCCTACCCAGGCTTAGCTCTGGTTTCCTCATCTAGAAAAATAGGGGCCATAAATTCTGCCCCGTAACCGGGATGTTGTGAGGCTCAGATGACATGTAGGAGGCAGGGAGGCTCACCCCACAATCAGCAACTGTCCCTTTGCTTCTCTCACTTCCCCATCACCCTACTACCCAGAGCAGGTGAAAGGGTCATGAAGGTCTCGCCCAAGACGAGGGAGGAGAAAGAAAAACAATTGCGACATCATCCCAGGAGTCCCTCACACTCATATGAGGCCTGTATTTTTCCAAGGAGCTTTTACAGTTCTCAGCATAATATTTACCATCTATTCGCCCTATATGTGTCATGCACCATCCAAAGGGCTCTGCACGCTCTCTTGCTTTTAGTCCTCACAACCACGCATTATAAAGATGAGAAAACTTAGACTCAGAGGTTAAAGGAGAGCTAGTTAGCAGTGGAGCCAGGAGGCAACCCCAGTTCTATCCAGCCCCCTGCTTCCCAAAATGCTCACAAATCACTGGGGAGATTTGTGAATAATCAGATTCTAATTCTGCAGGTCCAGACTGGGGTCTAAGCTTCTACATTTCTACCAAGCTCCCAAGTAGATGGAAGACTTTGTATCAAGAGCTAGATTTTACATTCCATTAAGACAGAGCCTGTGTCACCCAATCCCCAGGGCTTAGCACTGGGCCTGCCCCCTAGACAGCACTCAATAATTATTTGTTGAATGAGTCAATGAATATCTAACTCAAAAACTCACGTTTAACACTTTTCTATATCGGGGGTCATTATGTCATTTGATCTCATAACAAATCTCTAAGGTATGATCATCCCCATTTGACAGATAAGGAAACAGAGGCTCAAAAGAATAAGCAGCCTAAGGATTTACAGCTTTTGTGCAGCAGGGCTGGAGGCGGTCTACCTTCAGATCCTTTGCCCTATCCAGCTGTCCTGAGGATTCAGGAGAAATTAATAATTATAGACTGCCGGATGGCGAGGAGCTGCACCATCCTGGCACGTGACCAGCTCACAGCTCCGGAGGTCACCCAGGAGCTTTCCGGGGGAGAGGGCAGCCGGCTCGGGAGACAAGGAAGGAGATAGGAGAAGGCTGGTCCTGGGCACAGTGCCAGGCTGCAGCGGGTAAGGGCTGAGGTGACCCCTGACCCCACAGAAAGCTCCGCTAGGCCCAAGCACCCCGCGCGGACCCCAGCTCTGGAAAGACGCTGTCATCCAGGGAAATCGCAGCCTAGCCAGGAATCACCCGGCACACGACCCCAGAGGGGAGGGGAGGCTGCGGAACGCGCGCGGGATGCGGCTGGGGCTTGGGGAGGGCAGGCCTCGCGCTCGGCCCCGCTCCAGCGCCGATCTGGCGAAGGTAGGGAAGCCCCTCTCCCGCGCAGCTGCACCCCCGGCGGGACCCGGCCCCGGGGGCGGCGGACTCACGGCCTTCAGCTGCTCCAGCCGGTCCTTCATCCTGCTGCCCCGGCGCCCAGGTGAGCGCGTCCCAGGTGAGCGGCCGGAAGACGCAGCCGGGCCGGGCCAGGGCGAACGAGCTGGAGGCGCAAGCAGAGGCGGGCGGCGGCCGCCGGCGAGGAGGAGCGTCCGAGGCCGCGAGAAGCTCCGCCGCGCCGCCCCCTCCGGCCCCGCCGGCGCCGCGCGCTCCAAATCCGCCTCCCGGGCCGGCGCCGGCGCGCAGCACTGATCCGCCCGCAGACCCGCCCCTCACCTGGGCCGCGCCCCGCGCTCCTCCTTAAAGGGCCCGCGCCCCGCCGCCCTCGGCGGCCCTCCCTCCACCTCCCCTAGCCCGGGTCCCTTGAGAGACGAGAAAAATCCGCGGAGAGGGCCCGGCACTGGTAGATGCCGCCGCAGGGCCGAGGAAGAGCGAGGGGGTCTGTTTGACCTCAATTCCATCCTTTCTATTCGACAGCAATTCACTACCTGTGCCAGGCTCCGTGCTCGGATCCAGCCTCAACAGACTCATTCGTTGCTAAACAAAGAACTCTAAGACGGTGTGTTTTGTGCTATAATAGGTGGGAGAAAAAGCAACTAATTCCGCCTGGAGGAAGGGCATTCCAAGTCACGGAGTTTGAACAGTGTGGGGGACTGCATATTGGATCTGAAAGAGGACGTTCCTAGAGGAAATAACCAGAGATGAGGTGGGACGGGGCGGGCTGGGACGAAGCATTTGGATTTCATGATGTTGGCAATCGGGACTCCGCAGAGAAATGCGAGCAGTTCAGTGTTGAAGTCAGAACACCTGCCAATAGCAATTTGTATAACTTTGGGAAAGGCGCTGTTTCTCTAGAGGACTCCGTTTCCATATCAATAAATCAGAGATAACACCCACTTCACAGTTTGCTGTGAGGCCTGGGTGACAGAGGAGGGGTGACTGATTCGTCACCTATAGAGCAGCGTTGTGAGATAAAGATGTTTGTACTGGAAAGCGTAAGCCATTCTCATTTCCTACGTGGTGTCAAGATCCCAGGTGGGTGTACCCTCTGAAAAGGTGGGCGGGTTCTTCGCACTGCCCCTCCCTGTTTATCCCCTCTCCTCTCCCCACCCCTACCCTCTCTTCCCTCTTCCTTGTTTGCCTTCCTTCTTGGGAACAAATGACATATCCAGCAGACATATGCGGCCGTCAATTCTCAAGTCAGGAAGAGAAGGTGCTCTATGCATTCAGGTCACAGGACTGTAAATATTTTCATAATTCTAACAGAACTTTGCCCTCTTCTGCGATCTGAGTGCCTGCTCCATGCTGACTTCATTGCCTCCCATAAAGATATCGTCTGTACGCGATCGGGCAGTTGGAACCCTGCCCTTCTCAGCCCTGATCCTCGCTCTTTAGTTCTGGAGGCTTCCTTCTACCCCAGGCGCGCACTAGGTGGAGTCTCCCGTCCTTAGTTAAAGGGAAGGAAGGCTACTCCGCCCCCTGGTGGTCCTAAATGGAAAAGGTGAGTAAATCAGAAATCGCACATCCCACCTCCTTCCCATAACAAATTTTTGTTAGTGGGGATAGCTAGGTCCTCGCGCTTCAGGAAAAGAGATTCTCCTTAGGGAGACAGATATGTGAACAATTCTTTACATTAGAGGTCTGAAAAGAACCATAGGAGTCTGTACTAAGGATCAAGGATGACCATTCAGCCTCTGTCTGAACACATCCAGGGCAGGAACACCCTAGGCCTCCCGGCAAAAGATAATTGTTTTTAAAAGGATAAAATCATGACTCTCATACAACTATAAAATGAGCACACATCAAAGATTTTATTTAACTCATTAAGTAACTAGGGAATCCTCTTTTGGGTTCAGAGGAGACCCCAAAGAGCAGTTACATATATATAAGCAATCAGGAATTCTGAAATGAATGTGTTAATAAACATAAAACGAGCTTCTGGGTGTCAGGGAAGATGAATTGCAGCTCCACCAGGAAAATTTCATTTGCATCTCTATGAACAAGAATCATTTGCATTACTATCAGTTTTCTACAATTTACAGAATTGTAAAAATAGCTACAAGACCATCAAAGGCACAGACCGTTGTAAAATCAGATAACCCAGAAAGGTGCGTTAGACAAAGCCTAGCATGCCATAGACACCCACTCATCTTCTTTTTTTTTTTTTTGCCATTTTAATTTTTTCACAGTTTTTCCGGACACTCTTAAGGAAGCTCCTTCCCTGGTTGAACAGTTCCAACTGTTGTTAAAAAGTTTTTTGTTAAACAGAACAAAAATTTTCCTCTTTGTAACTTCCACCACTATTTCTTGCTTCTTGCCTCTGTCTAAACATGTAAGAAATTTAATCTGTCCTTCACAAGATGGGCTTTCCATGAAGGGAGAGTTGTTATGGAGCAGTAGAACAATTGCTGGACACATAGCCAGGAGACCTGAGTTCTAGAAGCAGAGTTTCTGCCACAAACCGGCTGTCACTTAACCTCACACAATCTATTTTCTCATCTTTCAGATAAGGGAGCTGATTAAAACTAATGATTCACAGACTTTTCGAGATCAAGAATATCACGTATTCTTTATTTTCATTCGTGGATCTCTTGTTTTGAAAGATTCCATATCCCTAACAGAATATATTTACCGGGTAATAAGAAATTTGGTTTCCTCAAACTCATAGATACAGAGAACAGACTGGTGATTGCCAGAGGTGGGAAAGGGGGGTGAGGGCAAAACCAGTGAAGGTGGTCAACAGGTACAAATATCTGGGGATGTATTCTACAGCATGATGACTATAGTTAACAGTACCGTATTGTATGTTTGAAAGTTGCTAAGAAAGTAGGTCTTAAAAGTTCTAGGCACAAGAAAAAAAATTTGTAACTATGTGAGGCGATGAAGGTTAAGATGAAGGTTAACTAAACTTATTGTGGCAATCATTTCACTATATATATATATATATCAAATCATTACATTGTATACCTTAAACTAATACAATGTTTTATGTCAATTGCATCTCAATAAAACTGAGAAACAAAAAAGAAATTTGGTTTCCTATGAGAAGACGTTTCTATGAAGAAAAAAAAATGACCTTTTGATTAGCCTATGTGGCAATAACAGAAATGACTACATGATTCCCTTAAACTTTTTAAACGTTGAAAACAGGATAAAGAACTCTTTCAACTGCAGCTGGATCCAGGACCCCAGGAAGGGAAAATCAGCAGAGTTCTTTTATTCTGGCATTCTTTTGATGGTGGTTATGATAGACTTCAAGCCTTCTTTAAAACTCCTATTAGGTATGAATCCTATGTCGTTGATACTAATATATTAATATTTGCTCATTCCTGACAGGCAGAAGTCTGGATCCCACCTACTAGTTGTGTACAATATACTGAAGAAAGTCAAGTTACTGTGGGACAAGGGACGTGGGCAAAGGGAGTCCATGGCTGGTGAGGAAGACTCTGATATTGAACCCAGGTGGACTATGGGGTCTCCATGTAGGTGGACAGTGACTTAAGGTTCCAGGATCAGTAGGAGCCCCTTCTCTCTGATGTATTTTCATTTTTCTGCCCCACAGTGGTACTTGCTTTTCCACACACTAGATCTTAGTTCAGCCTGTTTTCCCATTAAACATAGTCAGGATTAGTTCAAGTGTTTGCATTTTGGTTATAAATAAATCAGCCAACACTTAATTTCACCTTTACAAACAAACCAAAGAGAGAATCTTGGGATTTTGGGGCTCCACTTCCCTCTCTCTCCTTCCTCTAAGCCTATTTCTTCCCCACTGGAGAAAAGGACTGAGCCTCACCTCATCTGGACCTCCAGGGCCTGCTGTGGAACAGGCGAGACCACTTTCTGGCTGGTATACGTTTGAAGCACTGTCCTTAGGATGTGGTGTTCAGTAGAAAGAGATAAGCGGAGCTAGAGAATTGGAGGGAAGATCCTTTCTGTCCCCCCACAGCAATTCTTCCCCACTGCAGGGAGGATGGAGAATAACCAGGATGAAGAATAAACTTCCTGACTTGTAGTTTTCCTCCTCTTAAAGTTTGTAATTATTTATTGCTGCGTAACAAATTGCCCTAAAACCTAGCAGCATGAAACAACAAACATTTATTATCCTATAGTTTCTGTGATCCAGGAATCCAGGTGCAGCTTAGCTGGGTGCCTCTAGTTCAAGATCTCTCACAAGACTGCAATTAAGGTGTTGGCTGGGACAGTCTCATTTCATGGCTTGACTAGGGAAGGATCTGCTTCCAAGGTCACTCACGTGGTTGTTGGCAGGATTCAGTCCTCAAGTGCTGTTGGACTGAGGGCCTCAGTTCCTCACTGGCTGTTGGCTGGAGGCTGTCCTTGGTTCCTTGCCATGTGGGCCTCTCCATAGGGCAGCTCACAACATGGCAGCTGGCTTCCAACAGAGCAAGCAGGTGAGAGAGAGAGAGAGAGAGAAAATGAGAAAGTCAGAGAAAGGGATGGATGGAAGCCAAAGTGTTTTTGTAACCTAACCTCAGATTAGGTGACATGCCATCACTTTTGCCATATTCTTTTCATTAGAAGCAAGTCACTAGGTTCAGCTCACACTCAAGGCAAGGGGACTAGACAAGGGAATGAAAATCAGGAGCCGTCTAGGTGGCTGCCTAGTACACAATTCAAATTCCAGTTAATACCAGAGTTATCCTATTTCAGCCAGCCCTGGTGGTCTACGGGTTAAGATCCAACGATCTCACCACCATGACGCTGGGTTCATTTCCCGTCAGGGAGCCACACCACCTGTCTGTCGGTTGTCATACTGTGGCAGCTGCTTGTTGCTCTGATGCTGAAAGCTGTGCCACCAGGATTTCAAATACCAGCAGAGTCACCCATGGTGGACAGGTTTCAGTGGAGCTTCCAGATTTAAGGCAGACTAGGAAGAAGGATCTTGCCACCCACTTCCAAAAAGATTGGCCATAAAAACCCTGTGAATAGCAATGGAACATTGTCTGATATAGCGCCAGCAGGTGGGAGGATGGCACAAAAAGACTAGGCAGGATTCCGCCCTACTATACACAGGGCTACTAGGAGTTGGAACGATTCTATGGCACTAACAACAACAATATGCTATTTCACCTTGTAGTGCTCTGCTGTCCCCCGTATCTGACCTGGACAACTCTGACCCATTCCCCAGGCCTCAGAGTGGATGCTTGACCCTCCAGGATTGAGTTAAGTGTCCCTCGAGTGCACCTCTATGACACCCTGAACTTCTCCATCATAGCCCCCACCACACTACATAATTCCCTGGCCACTGGCCTGCCTCCCGCCCCTTCTGTAAGCCATGTGAAGGCAGCAGCCTTGTCTCTTTACTGACGTGGACCCAGGCCTAACCATAGGGACAAAATGTACTAGGCACCCAGTGTATGTTTACTAAGTTTATTAAATTAACATTCTTGTACTACGGCTCCATTATGTCTTTCTTCTGATTAAAAGTCATCAGTGGCTCTCACTACAAAGAGTAGAGAGTCCAGACTCTTCTTAGAATGGCGTTCAAGCCCTTGCCCAGTCAGGCCCCAGTCCCACATACTGTCATCCCTGACACACACAGCCCCACCATCAGCCTCACCAAACACCCACCTCCTCTCTGAACCTAATGCACCCAGGATTTCCCACCTATCCCTGCCCAATATGTCCTTTTTCCATTTCGTGTCTGGCAAATCCCTACTACTCCTTCAAGATGGAAGCCTTCTGCAGTTCACTCAGGTGGTCTCCTTGGCCTCTCTGCCCACCCGCCACCAACTGCACTTGTTCAGATCTCTTTTTAAAGCATACCCTGTGTTGTCTTATACTAGTTACTTACACATCTGTATCCCTGGCTAGACCATGAACTGCTTGAGAGCAATAACTGTATATTATATTATTTATCTTACGGGGCTCCCATGAGTAGGTGCACTGCATATATTTGGAGAATAGATCAAAGAATAGTTGGCTACTTACACACACACACACACACACACACACACACACACACACACACTCCCTAGAGATCCTCCTCTCCTCTCCCTAAGGAAGAAAGAAAATCCTTCCCGGATCCTGGCTCTTAAAACTAAATGCTGTTGCAACTCCATGTGTCTTGAAGGATAAACTCTGTGTCGCCGAATTTTGTTTAACGTAATGGGTTTTGTTTATAAAGATGTTTCATATCATGTTTGCATGTTTTCCTAAGATAAATCTCCATGTACCATATACCTATGCCTATCATTTAACAATATAAATAATTTGCACAGTGTAAAAGTGTTTTTATTCTTGTACAAACTTCTCCATCCCTGGAGCCCTAAAGCACATAGTGCAGGTAAGAGCCTGGTAAGAAAGTGGGAAGACGCAGTAGGGAGCCTCATGCACAGAAGCCTGCTGTTACTTCTGAGCTGCCAAGGACATGTCTGTTCCTTACATCACCTTTGCAACACCTACCAAGAGTACCAGGATAAACACAGTGGAGCACAGGTGAAAGGCAATTAAATAATTAAGGCTTTAAACTTTTTGTAATTAAAAAAATAAGCCATTGGGCCGGCCCCGTGGCTTAGCGGTTAAGTGCGCACGCTCCGCTGCTGGTGGCCCGGGTTTGGATCTCGGGCGCACACTGATGCACCGCTTCTCCAGCCATGCTGAGGCCACGTCCCACATACAGCAACTAGAAGGATGTGCAGCTATGACATACAACTATCTACTGGGGCTTTGGGGGAAATAAAAATTTTAAAAATAATAATAATAATAAGCCATCGAGTGTATTTCTCCATTTGGATGTTTGAATAACCAGGCCAAATCTTTTATTGTACTTTTACAGTTTTTCTTGCTCTTTTCCTCAGATCTCACAATAACTCAGGGAGACAGAGTAGATATTATTGTCCCCATTTTATTGTGAATTAAATTAAGCACAGAAAAATGAAGTAATTGTCCCAAGCTCCCATAGGATAATGATAGCATGCTGGGAGAGGTGTGGTTTCATGCCGATGCTTTGAAACCAAACTGCCCAGGTCAAATCTTGGTTCTACCTTTACTGGCTGTGTGACCTGGAACAAGTTAGTTAACTTCTCTGTGTCTCAGTTTCCTGTTCTGTAAGCAGAAATAATAATAATACCCATCTTGTGGGTTTTTGTGACGATTAATGCATTACTGTATGGCCATAATTAATTCTCTTATTCAATGACTTGAAAAGAAGCCTACTAACCCATAATAACTACACTATTTTCTCAAAGAGCGTGGAGAATTGAAAAGTGCCTGGAATATTTCAATCACCAGTGAAATACCCATCTTGGTACTCAGCCTCAGCGAATGCAGTATTTTCAAAGTCGCTTCAACAGGATAAAACATTTCACAAGATACTCCAAGGAGTAAGAGAGTTTGGTGGTGACAGAGTTTAGAAAACATGGCAAAACACATCCTTCCTCTTAGAGAGTCATGACTGCACATTCGCATGTTACAGGCATTGAGTAAACCTTCAGTAAACCACTAGTTTTAGTTGATCAGCAGAGTATTCTTCACACTTGTTTGACCATATAACATTTAATTCCCCCAAACACCTATTATTCGACAGGACCAGTGTCCTACAGATAACACTGACCTATAGACTGCTGTGGTAGAACATGGGAGGGGCAGCCAGTTCTGCAAGTGAACCAAAGAAGATACTTTCAGACTCCTGTCTTTCAAAGGAAGAAGGTAACATTTCAGTTCTGTATAATACGAACTCTTGTCATGGTTTCTGCCTTTTAGGCCGGTGATACATTTTCAGAAAAAAAAAAAAAAAAGAAAAACAGGTTGTAGCACATTTTTTACGCTTTTCCAGATAAGGAAACAGAGGCGCCAAAAGCTGACTCCCTGTTCCTGTGCCCTTCCAGTGCCCTCCTTCAGAAATGCCCTTCCTGCTCCACTTTGCACACCTAGAGACCAGGAGACCCGTCACGGTGCAGCTCAAATACCACCTCTCCCGTCTAACTTGCCTTGATTCCCTTCACTGTCCCTCCTCTGGAAGTTTCTAGCATTGTATCACTTGGCCCTTGGTGTAATGGTAGTTTACGTTCTTAAATCTCACCAGACTTTTCACTTCCTTCAAGGAAGGAACTACCTCTTACCTCCCTTTCCATTTCCTGCTCCACCTAACACAGGTGGGTGCATAGTACCTAGCAGAGTTCAATAAATAATTGTTTACTGTCTTGTTGAATTGAATACGTCACTCAATAATCAATGCGCAGAAGAATGACTGAGCTTCCTCTACAAAGAGGTAGTAAACTATGCATGTTCTGCTGCCATTGCCTAGAGACAAATGATCATCATGAAAATGATTACCCTGCTACTCAGAGTCACGTTAATGAGTCCTTTCCCCTCCTCACCATACCCAGCCAGTGTTTGTCTCCACAGAAGTAGCTTTGCTTTATCTGAATCCAGATTTGAACCAACATTACCTCTCTCCCACCTAGAGATGCTAAATTAACAAATTTTTTCGTACTATGCATATATATCTAGTCCATTCGGGCTGGTATAACAATACGACAGACTGGCTGGCCCATTAACAACAGAAATTTATTTCTCACAGATCTGGAGGCTCGAAGTCCGCAATCGGGATGTCTGCAGGATTGAGCGAAGGGCCTTTTCCAGGTCGCAGGCTTCTCATTGTAGCCTCACATGGCAGAAGGGGCTAGGGAGCTCTGCGGGTCTCTTTCATAAGAGCATGAATCTCATTCATGAGAACTCCCCCTTCACGACCTAAGTAGCTCCCAAAGGCCCCACCTCCTAATACCAACAAATTGGGCATTATGATGTCAACATATGAATTTGAGGGAGACACAAACATTCAGACCATATCAGCTAGGGATAGACAGAAAGGGAGAATATGACATATGTGTGTGTGTGTGTGAGAGAGAGAGAGTATAAGACAGAGAATGAGAGAAAAGGGACAGAGAATGGGGAGGAGAATGGGCATGGGGAGAGCTACGTAGAGGCAGACTAATACAGAGTCAGAGATTGAGTTGGAGACAGATTAGCTCTGGGTATAAAGGTAAGAAAAAAGACCTACCCAAACTTTTCATCTCCAGTGCTTTCCTCATAACCTTTCCCTGGAAGAGAATTTAGGATTAAAGATAAGTAATTCAAAATGACATCAACTCAACATTTATACCATGGGAATCACGAAAGAGTGGTTGGGATGGTCCCAGTTTGATGTGCGTCCTCTTCTTGGCTCCACCACTTCCCAGATGTGTAATGTTTGGGCCTGTTGAGAACCTGAGAACTACATCTGGAGAGAGGTCCAAAGGAGGACACAGACTTTACATGAGATGGTGAGGATAGTAATAACGACCTTCACTGCTGTATCTCCCTTTAAAAGTCACAAAGTGTTTTCACAATCTATCTTTTGATCCTCATAACTACCCCAGAATATAGGTCTTTTGGGCATTTTAACCCCATTTTAGAGATGAGGAATCCAAGAGTGAGAAAAGGAAAATGACTTTTCAAAAATAACCAGGGAGAAGTAATAGTATAAAACCCACGACCTCTTACTCCCCAGCTCCTCATCTTGCAGAGTGTATCCATTTGTCTCTACCCAGCAATGCTGTAGAGGAACATCCATAGTGTTCCTTGTATTTAGGGCACCAGGGACCTCATCATTGCTCTCTTCAGTGCATCCTTCAGCTCTCTGTTCCTCATGCTGTAGATCAAGGGGTTCAGCACAGGGGTGATGAATGTGTAAACTACAGACACCACCTGGCCTCTCTCTGGAGAGTAGCTGGAGCTGGGGCACAGGTAGATGAGGCTTGTACATCCATACTGGAGCAAGACCACAGTCAGGTGAGAGGAGCAGGTGGAGAAGGCCTTTTGCCTCCCCTTTGCAGAGCGGATCTTCAGGATGGCAGGCACGATGAAGACATAGGAAAGAGTGATAAGCAGGAAGGGGATGGTGAGGACAATGAGACTGACCACAAACAGAGTGGCCTCGTGGACCTGAGTATCTGCACAGGCCAGTCTCATGACAGGGAGGACATCACAATAGAACAGGCTGATTTCTTCGCTGTTGCAGAAGGGGAGTCGGAAGATGAGCACAGTCAGCTGCATGGCCAAGGTGAACCCCAGCAACAGAGACCCCAGGGCCAGTTGGACACACAACCGCCAGCTCATCATGAGAGTGTAACGCAAAGGGTGACAGATGGCCACAAACCGGTCATAGGCCATGATGGCCAGCAGAATGCAGTCAGCGCTACCCAGGAAGATGAAGAAGAACATCTGGGCACCACAGCCAGCCAGGGAGATGAGGGTTCTCTCCGGGGACACGACGCTGGCCAGAGTCAGAGGGGCAATGGTGGAAGAGTAGCAGACCTCCAGAGCCGCCAAGTTGGCCAGGAAGAAATACATGGGGGTGTGGAGAGAACGGGTGATCCAGATGATGAGAGAAATGGAGACATTGCCACTGATGCTGACCAGGTACATAATCAGGAAGGTCACAAAAATCAGCATCTGCACGTCAGGGAGTTTGGAGAAGGGGCGAAAATGGAAGTGAATCATCCCAGTTTGGTTTGCATCCTCCATGTGTTCAATGCATTGGGCCTGCTAATGGCCCTGGTGCTGCCCCCTGAGGACAGATAAATGTCAGGACACGGCTCCTGCAGGAAGATCCATTCAACTCCTGGCCTCGCCCTTCCTTCATCTCCTTAACTCCAACCATCTTTATCTCCAGTCTAACTTCATCAACTCACTTCTACAACAGTATTTTTGCTGTTCTAATGACCCAGAAGTAGTTCACTACTGAAATCTTTTTCTTAATTGTGATAAAATATACATTACATAATATTTATAATTTTAGCCACGTGTAAGTGTACATGCCAATTCAGTGGCGTTAAATACATTACCAATATTGTGTAACCATCACCTCTATCTATACCCAAAACTTACTTGTCATCCCCAACAAAAATTCTGCGCCCATTAAACAATAACTCCCCATTATGTCCTCCTCCCAGCCCCTAGAAACCTCTATCCTGCTTTGTGTCTCTATGAATGTGCCTATTCTAGGTAACTCATGTAAGTAGAATCACAATATTTGTCCTTCTGTGTCTGACTTATTTCACTAAGTGTAATGTTTTCAAGGTCCATCCATGTGGTAGTAAATATCAAAATTGCATTCCTTTTCATGGCTGAATAATAGTCCATTGTGAGTATATATCACCTTTTGTTTATCCATTCTTCTGTTCAATGACATTTGGATTGTTTCCACCTTTTGGCTATTGTGAATAATGCTGCTGAGAACATTAGTGTAGAAATGTCTTTTCAAGTCAGCACTGAAATCTTAACCCACAGTATACCATTCCCAGACCTCAAATCTCTCTATTCCCTTAAGCCCTTGCCTGGTCAAGAGAACAGCATCTGGCATTGGACCACACAGGTTCTAATACCTGATGTGCCATTGACCAATGGTATGAGCTTGAGCAACTTGTTGAAGCTCTCTGCTTCAATTTCTTCATCTATAAAGACAACAATAGGACACAACACTTGAGACTGTTGTGAGAAGTAAATGTGTCCAGCCCCTAGTAAGCTCTCCATAAATGTTAGCAGTAATCATGAATACTACTCTGCTTCCACCTTTTCAAGACCACCTTGATGCCTCTAGTTTCCCCCAGAGAAGTCTCTCTGGGCTTTACTCTTTGCCCTGTCCAACCAAGACCTACGGTCCATCTGTCCCCCTAGTCTTTTGCCAATATTGTCACCACCCTTGGACCTTTGGCATTCTGCCAACCCTGTTACCTTCTGTAATATCCAACGTCTCTATTCCAGGTTGAACATGACGGAAGAAGATCACAAAACTCTGCTGACTGGTACCACAGTAGAGATACAGTGGCATTATCAACCCCAGCACTGTCCCCAGTCCTTGGAGTCAGCTCCTCCTTCTGGTCCCAACCAAGACTAGTGCAAACTTCCCTGGTCTCCTCAAGCCCTCTCTTCTGCTACCTCCTACTTCACTGACAGTAGATGACCCAGCCTCCAACTTCACAGAAAAAATGACAGAAGCTACCCGGAGGCAACTCATCATCATTCTCACTAGCTCTGGACCCATAATATTCTCTGTCTATCCATATATCCATAACGCAGTCTCATATGCCTCTCCAGACGTGTCCCTTCTCCTCTGCAAAGCTGATGGTCTCAACCCCTCCTGCTTCCTCTGGGATCTTGCTCCACATGTTATTCTCTCCCACCATCTCCAATATCGCCATCTGCTCCCCACTCTACAGCAATTTTATCTGCCATGTTAAAAAGTAACTTCCCTCAATCTTACATCATCCTCTAATGCCTCCCTGTCTCCTTCCCGTTACAACCATTTCCTATTCTTTCTGTAGCACAGGCAACCCGGTTTCCATCTAATTCCCTCAAACCACTCTAATGAAGGTCACCAATGACTCCCCAGTTGCTGAATCCAAGAGCTACTTTTGACTTCATCTCTGTTGCATTTGAGGCTGTTGGCTACACCCTTATTCTTGAAATTCCTCACCCGTGGCATCTGAGATACTATTCTATCCAGGTTATCTTCCTCCCTCTCTGGACACTCTGTTTCCATCACTTTCAGAGACTGTTCTTCCTCTCGGTGATTCACAAAGGGAAGGTTTTGTTGGTTGTTCTAGGTCTGCCACCCAGATCCACTCCCTACCCAGCTCTGCCCCACGGGAGGCTGGTCACTAAGGGCTGTGTCAGCCAGGCTCCCTCACCCTGTGGCTTTTGGTTGGGTTTGGCCAATGAGAGGTACTTTCAGGAGAATGAAGAGTAGCATAAAGAGAGGTAGGGTGTTTATCAGACACACACACACACATGCGCACACACACATGCAACCACTACCGCCTTCTCCCTCTACCACCATGGTTCTATGATCACAGCTCTGGTTGGGTGGCTCATCTTCCAAGGCCCCGGGATTTGCTGGTCTCCAGTCATGCTATTCCCACATCTTGCCACTTCAGGCCCAAACGTGGAAACAGCTTCCACCACTGCTAGTTCCTGAATGCCTCACCATCCCTCATAGATGCCCTTAATTCTGCCCTCACCTCTGTAAATGGTTCCAGCATTACACACCAAGTCCTGTCCACAATGACTAGCATAGACAAGGTTTTAATGGATGATTATTGAATGCATAAAGAAAAGGAATCTTAGATTTTAATTTATTATAGAATCTCTTTATCCAGTATTGTTTCTACTGCCTCGGATCAGTATGAAAGAATTTTATGGTAATTTATATAGTATTCAAAACAACATATCCCAACCACACACACACACACACACACAGACCACATCTACTGTAGAAACAGAAACTGACACTTGGTCTTCAAATGATGAAGCACTTCACATGCCACAGTAAGGGGGAGAAAACACTTTGCACCCTGAGGTAAACCAAAACTAACAGGATCCCCCTGGCTGGTTTTGGACCCCCAAAACAATGTATTTTTGCTGTGCTGATGTCTGAAGACATGTCATGACCTTTGCAAATATGATAATCATATAATAAGGTCGTCGTTGTTTTCCACCAGAAACAGAATAATTTTACCTTACTATCCTTGCTGATTTGCAGTTTTTTCCTTTGAGTGTTTGTTGTGTTTCTGTCTGGCAAGCCAATCCTTTAAAGTCTGACTCCCTGCATGCTTTGCAAGTAACATTTGTCTTTCCTTTCCTAAATCCTTCTTCCTCCTCGTTCTCATCTGTTTGTCACAGCCTTATGTGGGGTAGAAGGGCTGGAAAATGGATGGCATCATGGTAGGAAGATTCTCATCTGGAAGTTTCTAAAAGTATTGTTCCTTGAGAATTTTAATTCCTTTTCTGGGAGCAGCATTAGGAGCACACACCTTCCAGCCTCTCTCTTTATGCAGGGTAAGTGAAGATGCCCAGCACATCTCTACCCCAAGTATTTGTTCTCCGTGAATTAAACACTAAGGGGACAAGTCACTCACAAGGAAGGGAACTACTATCTATAACCAGGGATCTCACAGCCCCTTTAATGAAGTGTTTGCCTCTATTTTCACGTTGTTATTTCTGTCCCCTCCATGTACTCCAAGTTCCATGAGGGCAGGGACCGATGGGGTTCTGTTCTTAACTAACGCCCAAGACCAAGCACACTGCCAGGCGCTATGTAACTCTGTACTGACATGAACATTGGAGATTCACTGAGGCTCCATCAATGCCAGTGACTGATATTCAGTACTTTTTAAGTAGAAGTAATCATCTCCATTTTAGTACTCTGATACTAAAGAGGCATATCCTTTCCAGAGAAAAAATCAGTAATTTAAGAAGAGTTTTTAAATGTTATATGCATTGAATCAGTACTCTCACATGGAAGGATCTATCCTGAGGAAGTATTCTGGAATATGGAGCCAAATGCGTAAAGACGTGCAATATGCTTTAATAATTATTTTTTAAAGGGAAACAAATCGATTGCTTAACAAAAGGTAACATTCTGGTCACTTGAGGTATATTCATATGATCAACTATTATATTGCCATTAAAATTGTTATGATTATGGGGTTCAATGAAGTGAGAAAGTGTTTATAATAGAATCTTAAATGAACAAAAATAAAGAGGCAAAATTGCATACATAGTGTGACACCAATTATGTCACCAGCCTAAAAGGAAACAACAAACTCTTAATGCTGTTTTTGAGAAAAATGGGAGATTACTATTTTCTTCATACTCTTCTCCGCTTTTCAAGTTTTCTGTAAAGAGCATGTGTTCGTATGTTAGATTATAAAACTGTTTTTGATTTTCAAAATTCCCATTTGAAAGACAAGGAAACTGAGGTTTCAAAACACACCCGTGATTATACAAACAGTAATTGTCAGAACCGGGATTAACACCTAGATATGGACACAAAATCTGCACACTTGCCAATGATGCAGTCCAAGATTGTGCTAAATCTAGTATTTATGTATTTATGTGTTTGTTCATACCCAGATATATCACAGTCTTGACTTGGGCTGAGTCATTAACTAATGCCCAAGACCAAGCACACTGCCAGGCGCTATGTAACTCTGTATTGACACGTGTTATATATTTACTTTCCCTTCCTTCCTTGCTTCCTTCCTTCTTTTTTTCTTCCTTCCTTTTTTCCTTCCTTTCTTCCTTCTTTCCTTCCTTCCTTCCTTCTTTCCTTCCTTCCTTCCTTCTTTCCTTCTTCTCTATTTCTTTATCCTCATTTCTTCCTGAAGTCAACTGTTTAGACTTGGGTCATAATTCTAGCCCATTGAGATCTTATGGAGAATTCCAATTCTTTGCTCCAATGAATGATCAATCTCTTCCCACTGTCATCTATAAATTTAATGAACATATTTCCCAAAGCTATCACTGTGCATTAGACCATGGCTACTGGAAGCCACGTCCCTCATGCACACTACCCTCAATAACCCTCAAAGTTTCCTTTAGAACATCAAGCAGTTTTCAAGTAAGTTTAAAAATAAAAGGCTCTCAGTATGGAATGTCTCCGTAACTGTTAAAAGTTAGGAATTCCATTACAACAAACAATCGCATTGTTTATATAAGGGATGTTCAACATTCCTCAGATAAAGATTCATCTGAGTGCTCAAAGCATTCCCCACACTCTCACCCAGACACACACATTTCTCTTAATGAACACACGTATATGTCACCCTACTTGACCATAAGAGCTACATAATTCATGTTTCTCTTTCTGCCTTAGCTGCCACAAAGTCCAAAACTAAGTTCTATATTCAAGTGCTTAGCATTCCTCAGACCCAATCTCTCCATTGTTATTTAATTTTGCCTTTCATACTGTGCAAGTTGATTTTAATCTTATTGTAGCTAGGGTTTATTGTAAAGCACCTTATTTTTAGGAGCATTCAAAGCATAAGAAATATATTATACAAATAAAAAATTATTCTTGCCTTTTGTGTCTTCATCCAAGGCACTGATGAGTGAGAACTCTCTCCACTCTCCACTCTCAAGTTTGCGTCTCATCTGGACTCTTCTCAATGGGATAAAAATGACAGTACTGTGAGCTTGATTGTGGTTAAATGCTCTCTTCCATTTCTGCTTTATTCTGCCTTTGCTGCTACACAATTCCTTGCTACTTGAAGGTTGGATGGGGAAACTCCAGGTCTCTTCTTACACAGGAAATATAAACCCTGAGTCATGTTGCATCCTCTTTGATGAGTCTCTTTTGTGGTATCAGTACTGCCTCCAAAGACTTGGAGAACATTCACATAGAGAGCCTTTTCCATAAAGACCTTTGCATATTTTTCTACCTTTTTTGCTCACAAGGTATAATTAAGAGGCTGTTCATGCATTCACTTGACAAGTGTTTATTGAGCATCTACTATCAACTAGGCATTGAGTGTGTAACTTGGAAACTGAGTAGATTACACTATATTTTCTGGGTGTCCCAGCAAAGCATGTACCCTTCCTAAAAGAAGGTGGATAACTCTTTCACCACTCTCAGGCAACCTAGGAAATTGGTCACATTTCTAGGGAGAGACAGACTTATCCTTCTCTCATCCTCAGCAGTGGAGTGGCTGTTTTGAAGACTTTTTTGTTGTTAGTGTATTTGGCATAAATAATGTCACTCTATTGGCCCTGGGAGGTGAAAGTATTGTTCCAATTCATTAGTAACTCCACCCCAGGAAGCCCCTCACAGGATCAGGAAATCCCAAAGTCAGTAGGGTTCATTGGTCCATTCTCCAGGGCCTAGACCACACAACACTCAATCAGCATGGTCTTCCCTTTACCCTCCTTACCTTCTGCCTAGAGAGGTGGGTAACCACATCCTTCCCTGAGGCAGAGTGAAGCCCAAGGCGGCATCCTCTTCTTAATATCTTGGGAATCGTGGAGATTGAATCTCTGAGAAACCACCCAGCACTGAGGGAAGCACACATCTAGATACCATTAATCCTTCCCTGCTGCCTCTTCTCAAGGGAAGAACATGGGGCTTTGGGACTTGCAGAGACAGAATTCTGGGTTCTCTCTCAGCTTTCACTCCTTCTCATCTCATTTCCAGAGAATTCCATGGCTATTTTGGTTCAATAAAGCCCCAAGAGGCTAACTAGACCATCCCCTGTAGGTCAATGTTTGAACACAAACATGAGTTGTTTGGGGATATAATATTCTAAACTGGTTTAATTGCTACTAGACTTAGCTATATTTTAATTATTGCTTAAATGTTTACTTTCCAAGTTTGAGAGACCTTAGCAAGATATACAGTTTTAACTTATCCAAGTAGAAGTTAATTACGTGCAGCTAAAGAAATTCTAAGAATCCTTCAAACCTCAGCCAAGCGTCCCCTGTTAAATGAAGCCATATTCTGATACACACATCTTCCCCAACCCTCTTCCAAAAAGGATAAATCACTCCCTGCTCCATGCTCTGTGGTGGCTTTGTCTTCACCCCAATTATAGCACTTATTGCTCTGTACTGTGTTTATTGTATTACTTGTTATTCCACCTCTGCTAGGATAGGTCCTCAATGGGAGCAATAATTCAACCAGATATTGCATTGCATTGCCTAGTGTGATGCTAAGCACCTAAGAGATGCCTGGTATTCATTGATTGCAGAATGTTATAGCACTAGGCATTATTTATGTAGTCACCAAATATTGTCCAAGACCTTGCCACTCTCCCTATAAATGAAATGTTTTATACCAGTGGTTGATAGTGATCCTGGTCAAGGCTATTATAAAATGTAGAAAAAAACTTTCAAACTTCAGTCATTAATGAGCAACCTTCACGATTTATGTTTTATCTGAATTATTGGTATTATTTACTTAATGTTTTTCTTGACTTAAATTCAACTCACTTTTTGTTACATAACAATGTGCGTTGTATCAGTTACATTTTCTATCTCTCACTTTTAAGTAAATACAAAAAACTGTTTAAATGCTTATTTATGTGTCACCTAAAATTTTCACTTTGAGAACCAGTAACTCTAGAATCATTGTTGAAATGAATGTCCGCAGGTGTGTGTGCGTGTGTGTGCATGTGAGGGGGGGAGGGAGGGAGGGAGGGAGAAAATTTGGCAGGAGTTTGTCAAAGCAATTTGAAAGAAAAATGCAAAACAATCCTGAAGAAACACTACCAGCCATTTGAAAGTCTAATTGTGTGTATACTGAGCTGGAACGTATTTCAGAAAGGATAAGTGGTCAAGTGTCCACTCAGAGAAGACCAAACAAGACCCTTCTATTGCTCTAGAGCAGAAGTTGCAGGCTGCTGGCTCACATGCTACAAATAGGCCGTGGATGGATTTTCAGATGGGTTGTGTTCAGCAGTTTTGTCATACCGCCTTCAAAGCTTCAGATCGCAACGCAGCAGAGCGGCTGCCGTGCTGGACTGGAACTCAATTTGCTTGGAGTCTAGACCCTTTCCACTGCAGCCAGAGCCACAGTCATCTCTGAGTGACACTGTGGGCAATTTGGCCATACTTAATTATTAATTCTAGCCACACACAATTGTTTTTAACCTTTCTCTTTCTTCTTTCTTTAAGTTCTCCATTTTTTTCTCCCAGTTCCATTTCTCTCTCTCTTTCTACTTCTTTTGCCTTTATTTCTCTCTTTTTTTCCTATACCCCTAACTATGGTTTTCTGCTTGCTGAATTTATTGTGCCTGTATGTTATAAGTACCAAGTAAATATTCATTTTTTAAAAGCTGCAGGGAGAAAAAGCTACTGACATTAGCAAGTGGCACCAGACTTTAGTCATCTTCTGATCCTTCTTCTAGGATCAGACTCCAGGTTGTTTGGAAGAGAAAGTACATGACTGTATCCAAGGAGGCTTTGAGGCTATTTCCATGACCAATGCATCATTTTCTCCCAGGATGCTCTCTCCACATTCCCCACTGGTTCACTGAGTGCTTCCAGCTGACCCCAGCATTCAACCTGGTCTCCCAAATGCCACCATAAACCACAGCGGACATAGTTGGCAGATATGTGCTATCTCTGTATGGGCTGAGGGGGGTCAGCATTCTTGCTGTTGATAGATGAGGCCTTGACCTTTTCTTGACCTGTCTCTGACTTCTCCAGGAAGAGTAAGCAGAGACACACTCCAGCAAATGCTCTGTGGCCACAAAGATCATTTTCCTTGCCAAGAGCAAAGACCAGGAGTGGTGAGCTCTGAGTTACACTACAAAAAAGAAATCATTCAATCATTTGGTTTTTACTATTCTTTCTCGAAGTTTCTTAGCTTTTAGGTCAAACTCATCTGGGTAACAATTAAATCTTAAAATATATCGATCAGCATTTGTGCTCAGTCATGTGCAGAAGGGCGTGAGTCTAATGGGTTGCATTTTCAATTTGCTCACGAGTTTTTCTTTCTCACAGCCTGGACAGACTCATTTCATCCAGGGCTGAGGGATCACTCTGTCTGGTACCACTTCCCTAAACACTTGCTGTTGGTCATTTATACAACCATTTCCCTAAGAGTGTTCCCAGAAGATGTCTACATCAGGTTAATTAGATATTAAAGAAAGAAGGAAAGAATTCTCATGATGAAATGTTTTTGGAAGCCCCAGCCCTACAAAGATTGCTCTGCTATAGAACTTCCCAGGTAACGTGCCTGTGAATCTTTAAGAGGAAGGTAAAGTATGCACTTTTCCTATCCTTAATTACCCATGGAATTTTTTTTTTCCAGGCCATCTGAGGGAAGTAGGGCAGCATTTTAAGAAATGCTGATTTATTCTAGAAGAGAAGTTGATACAACTTCTTATGGTAGCTCCCTCTCAGTAGCATTTCAGAATTCTAAGATCTTTGTGATATTGAGACTTGGTTCATTTGACCTGCTAGCTTCCAGTCACCTAAAAAAGGTGAATAAATTTTAGGAAAAGCAAGAAATGGATTTTATTTTTAGGGAGCAATAGAATCAAATGAGACTCAGGTCATCTAAGATCAGACACTGCAATTCACAAAGTACTTTTATATCCACAGTCTCACTTGATGATCTTGTCTACAGGTCTCCCAAGAAGGCTGATTTTATAGATGGAGACATTGTGGCTTCACAGCCAGAAAATCGACACACAGTAACAAAGGAAGAACAATAGAATTTAAAGCAATTCCTGAACCTTAGATCTTTTTCCCTTTAGCTTGTAATCTTTCATACAGTTCATCCAATTTTCTTTTGCACGTAAGAAAAGTTGTTTGATTGGTAGTATCCAGAAAGAATCAATGTGCTCTGAGCAGCAAGAACCTTGTAATTTCTTCTTTTTTTAGAGCATCCTTAAGCAACTTGTTTCTCATGCTGTAGATCAAAGGATTCAGCACAAGGGTGATGAATGTGTAAACCACAGACACCACCTGGCCCCTCTCTGGAGAGTAGCTGGAGCTGGGGCACAGGTAGATGAGGCTTCCACATCCACCCTGGAGCAGGACCACAGTCAGGCAGGAGGAGCAGGTGGAGAAGGCTTTGTGCCTCTCCTCTGCTGAGTGGATCTTCAGGATGGCAGCCATGATGAAGACATAGGAGAGAGTGATAAGCAGGGAGGGGATGCTGAGGATGGTGATACTGACCATATAATTTGTGTGATAATTTAACATTTACAGTTTCACTTATATTTCATTTTAATCTTATAACACCTTACTGGATATGTTGGGCAGTATTTAACTCTTCAACTCTGCAGATGAGGAAACCACAATTCACAGAGTTCTGAATTGACACGTCCAAGTTTGCACAGCTGGTCAGTGCTGATCTGGGATTTTAATCCAAGACTCCTGACTTCCTATTTCATCTCCTTCCATCAATGTGGGTGAAGATCAAGAAGAGGACTTGAGTGTCAACAGGGGCCCATCTAAAGCTAGTTAGAGGGGCGCGGCCCCATGGCTTGGCAGTTAAGTGCGCGCGCTCTGCTGCTGGTGGCCTGGGTTCGGATCCCGGGAGCGCACCGACGCACCGCTTCTCCGGCCATGCTGAGGCCGCGTCCCACATGCAGCAACTGGAAGGATGTGCAGCTATGACATACAACTATCTACTGGGGCTTTGGGGAAAAAAAGGAGGAGGATTGGCAATAGATGTTAGCTCAGAGCCGGTCTTCCTCAGCAAAGAGGAGGATTAGCACAGATGTTAGCTCAGGGCTGATCATCCTCACAAAAAAAATAAAATAAAATAAAAATAAAGCTAGTTAGAGCCTGCCTGATTTTTTTTGGTTAAAAGAGGGAAGGATTTCTTAAATAACTACCTCCTATAAACTAGTTAAGCAGTTAGTTCAGGCTGTTATAACAAAGTACCATAGACTGGCTTGCTGATAAGCAACAGAAATTTCTCACAGTTCAGGCTGGAAGTCTGAGATCAAGGTGTCAGTATGGTTGGGTGAGGGGCCTCTTCCAGGTCACAGGCTTCTCATTGTATCCTCACATAACAGAAGGGGCTAGGGAGCTCTATGCTTTTATAAAAGCACTAGTCCTATTTATGAGGCTCCACTCTCACAATCTAAGCACCTCCCAAAAGCCCTACCTCCTAATACTATCACATTGGGGATGAGATTTCAACATATGAATTTCGAGGGCACACAAACATTCAGTACATAACGGGCCACTTCCTTCACCTAGCTAATGCTGCTAGGAGTCCCTCCAGTATGCTCAGACAAATGAGTAAATAAAATTAAATTAGAATATAATGACATTATTTTGTACTTTTCAAATCTAATTCCATTGGAATCCCCTTATGAAATTGGCTTAGGCTAATGGATGTGTAATGAAAGAAAAGAAAATCTATCATGTCCAAATCTTGTAAAGTAAATGTGAAACTTCTTGCCTCATTATTATTGCAGAATATATGTATTCCAACTCTTTGATAGAACTATAACCAGGAACCCTCTCTTCTCCAATTTCTATCAAGAATTTGGTTGAATAAAACAGTGTTTGTGGAGCACTTCCTGAAAGACATGTTGGCCAACCAGGCTCTAACAGTTTAGGTCCCTAAAATCAAGTTAGAAAATCAGAGAGCTATATCCTTCTATTGACTGTGATCTTCCCTTACAGAACTGCTTTAAGTGACTTGACCATCAATATCACACCATCAGCTTTACATTGAGAATTAGGCCTAGAAAATTCATTTCATAGTTACTGGATGTTATAGTGGTTAAGGTCACAGGCTCTGGAGTGAGACTCTGCCAGTACTTACTAGCTGTGTGATCTTGGGAAAATTACTTAACTTCTCTGATGCTCAGTTATTTATGTGTAAAATAGGGATAATGATAGTACCTTCCTCATAAGATTTTGTAGTAATCAAGTGAGTTAATGTGTACTAAGCACTGGAAACAATGTCTGGCACATACTTCAGTGGTCAATAAATGATAGCTAGTGTTATTATTATAATTTTTGGTGTGTTGTTAAATATGCCATATTCTCCTTTGAAAAGCTGTGAGAAAAGATTCCATTATATCTGAGATTTAACCCAAAAAAAGTGCTAGATTTCTCCATATAGTTGTATATTATTATCATATGAACACTAAAATTCTCAAATTTAATTGTATTTTATTCTTTCCCTTGACTACTAGGAAGCTCAGACACCTGTAGGTGACCACTATATAAACTGCAGAGGAGCACATGGTCTTCATTTCTGCATAGCAATCTTACCATTAAATTCCTCATAATCATGCCTGAATTTGTCCTTTACCCCAGTCTTCTTGACTACATGTTTTTAACTTTTGTATTAGACATATTTTTAAGCTGGTTCACCTCTCTAGTGGAAAGATATTGGCAATAGAATAAATTAAAAATAGTTGAAGTAATTTATTAATTTCAACAAATACCATTGTTATCAACAAAATATTTATTGAACTTCCACACTAGCACTATTAAAAAAACTTGTATGCTCCTGCACTTCTTAATGTTGCTGTCTGGTCAAGGGCCCCAAGAATTCTTGTCGTCAGGTTTCCACATTGTTTTTCTCCATTTTTCCCCTTTTTTCTGTGTAGAACAATCAGGTCTGGAATGGAATGGCCTTTATCATCTATTGCATTTGCAACACCTAGAAGAGTATAGGATTCTTTTCTTTTTCTCTTTTAAGGAAGATATCTTGAAATATCTTTCCCTACTCTCAGTTCTCCTAGTCCCCTCCACCAGTCTCCATAACAGCCTTGCTCATTGCCTATTGTGGTTTTGGGATTCTCCTGTGAGGATCACAGGAGCCAACCTCTTGTGATGAGAAGCAGCTGACTCTATGATTTTGGGAAGGGCCGATATGACCATCAGGAAGGCGAGACTTGAACAACTTAGTGAAAGCTGTTCAATTGCAAGTGACTGAGGACTTCAAAGAAATATATATATATATCATGGCTTACTCTGTATTTTCCTATTATATTTTTACAGATCTATTATCTCATCTGACTGTCATTCCAAACCCTTGAGGTAGGAGGACTGGGGTTATTATTATCCTCTTTTTACATAAAGGAAAGATCAGGGCTCAAGTTCCTGTCTCAACACTAAGGCTAAGTATTTACTTTGTTAACAGCACTGTGACAGAAAATACAAAGAAAGAATAAGATATTTCTTCTGCCCAAAGGGGCCTTATAGACTTATTATAGAGGCAATACCCAAACGTACGAAACTCAGTTGTATGAAAAGAAGCATGATTTCATGAAAAGAGAAAAATCAGATAGAGTGGTCAGATGGATTTTATTAAGTCAGTGGGACTTGAACAGGCCTTAAAAGAGAAAGGTCAAAGGACATTTGGATATGTGAATCCATTGCCTCTGCACACCTTCAGGGATATAGGCCCTTAAGAAAGGTAACAGATGGCATCCATTATATCAACTGTTGTCATCACCCTATCCATCCATTCGTTCATTGTTTTCTTCACTGACCTTCCTATGCTGCCTTATTCTAAGCACTATGATGAGAGAGTAGGCAGAGGCCAATCCAGGGCTTCATCATTGGAACCTAATAAAAAGTGGAGGAATTAGTACTCATGAGCATTTCACAGGCTGAGACAGCCATGGAGACAGTCACCTCTCCATTCCTTCCTTTTTTCTTTTGAGTTTCCTGTCCTTCAGCTCATGCCTCTACTCCTGGTTTGGGGAGTACTTTTTCTAGGAAGGAATATTTCTGGCTTCTTGAACCAGCCCATTCTTACCATAAGTCTCCTTACTGCATCCATCACCTCTTGATTCCTTATGCTGTAGATCAAGGGGTTCAGGACTGGTGAGAAAAAGGTATAGATAACAGCAATGACTGGCCCTCTTCTGAGGAGTAGCTGGAGCTGGGGCGAAGGTAGATAAGGGTGCAACTCCCATACTGCAGGAGAACCATGACAAGGTGGGAGGAACAGGTGGAGAAGGCCCGGCGCTTTCCCTCCACTGAATTCATCCTCAGGGTGGTGAACACAATGCAGCCATAGGAGAGGCAGATAAGGAGAAAGGGGATGGCCACAGCAGCCACACTGATGGCATAGAGAGCTGCCTCGTGCATGTGGGTGTCTGCATAGGCCAGGCGTATAACTGCAGGCATGTCACAGAAGAAGTGGTAGACTTCGTTGTGGCCACAGAATGGAAGGGGGCAGATGAGAATGGTCAGAGGCAGTGACAACAGGAATCCCAGCCCCAAAGAACCTAAACTCATCTGTCCACAGACTTGCCAACTCATGATGAGGTTGTAACGCAGTGGATGATGGAGTGCCATATACCTGTCATAAGCCACGACAGCAAGCAAGATCCAGTCAGACCCTCCAAGAAGGATGAAGAAGAACATCTGGGCCCCATAACCAGGGAGAGAGATAAGCATCTTCCCCATGGAAAGGATGCTAGCCAAAGTCAGGGGAGCAATGTTGGTGGAGAAGCCAATCTCCAGCATGGCTAGTGCAAAAAGGAGGAAGTACATTGGAGTATAGAGGGAGTGATCGCGCCAGACTATGAGCCCAATGGTGACATTTCCAATGAGGCTTCCTAGGTACAACAGCAAGAAGGCCATGAAAAGGAGGGAAGCCACTGCTGGGTCTGTGGAGAAGGGGTGGAAGTGGAAATGCACCGCTCCTGTCTGGTTTTCCTCGTCTATTAGACCTGGTACAAGGAAGGAAGTCATGGGCAAAGTGACTCTCCTGTGGCCTTGAGCCTGGGACAGATCCAGCTGTAGTAAAAACACAATCTGCAGCCACTGAGTCCTCATCCTCATCGCGTCCTTTGAGGCGTTCGGTTATTGTTATCTTGCCTCCTCCACTGCTTAATCCACTGGCTGTGTGACCTTGGAGAAGTTAGAGACTTCAGCATTGTCATTTTAAGATTTTATTTATTTATTTTTCCCCCCAAAGCCCCAGTAGATAGTTGTATGTCATAGCTGCACATCCTTCTAGTTGCTGTATGTGGGACGCGGCCTCAGCACGGCGGGAGAAGCGGTGCGTCGGTGCACGCCCGGAATCCGAACCCCGGGCCGCCAGCAGCGGAGCGCGCACACTTAACCGCTAAGCCACGGGGCCGGCCCAGCATTGTCATTTTAAACGTAAGAAAGAGTAGAACACCTGCCTCAGAGTGCTGGTGAAAATAAATGAGATCCCCTGTCTGAAAGCGCCAAGCCTGATGCCAGGCATGCAATAGGTTCTCCATGGGGTTTCCTCTCTTCCTATTTTCATTCTTTCCTTGATCTTCATTCCTTCTTTTTAAAAGCAAACCCTCTTGATCATTCTCATATCTCTTCATTACTATGATTATCCAATCATCACAAGAATGGTTTAAAAGTACATATTTATATGAAGAGTATACGATTCTCATATCGAGCCTAGAAGGCAGGCAATACAGGTGTTCCCTTTACCTGTTACAGACGTGGAAACCAGAAACCCAAATAAGTTAAATAGCTCACACTGCTATCCTCCCCATTCCCCAAACTCAGAATTTTGGTATTGTATTTTTTTTCTTAAACCTTCCACAATCTAATTTTTTTTTTCACCGAATATTAACCCTACTCTTGTTTTAACTTCTTTCATATATCCACCTTCACTTGTGCTTTTATGGTGTCCATCCTAGACGGGGTTTTTATCCCCTCAAGTGTGGCTCACCGTCCCACCAACCCAACTTACCATACTTTTAGATTAGTCTCTCTTAAACACTTTTTACATCATACTGCTTCACTCTGACCCTAAGCTTAAAAAGTAAAGGAAACCCAATTTTATTTGTCAATTATACCTCAATAAAGCTGAAGGAAAAAAAGTAAAGGAATATCTTATTCTTGTGGTCTCACATATAATTATTACAGTCTGATTCCCAAAATATATGTATAAGTGAAACTAGCACAAGTTACTGGGAGGTATAACTTCAGGAAATCATTCGAGGAACATGCTCCACTGCCTCATCTCACCAACCACAACTTTGTTCTAAGTCGCTCAGTCCTTATACACAAAACTCCTAAATTTTATTGAGTTTTAATTTGCTGCAAGGTAGACTTGCATGTGTATATAAGTACTTCCCTATGTTTATGGATTACCTTGTCAATTATATTCAAATGGCCAAAAGATAGCAGCCTACAGAGGGGTCTTTGTATTGATCTTCTCAAGGGATACTCAGAGAGGTCAGACCATGCCAAAAACACTTTTCCACTAAAATAGAGGGGCAAGGCAAAAAAATACAAATTAAAACATTCAGCCACCATTGATTTTTTGTTTAACAAGTGAGCCAAGTTTTAATATTGTGTTTTCTTTTGGTTTGGTTTTTAACAGTGGTCCTCAATGCTGGTGAAGTTGTGGAGAAACAAGCATTACCAAGCTTGCTGGTGAAGAGGTGAAAGGCTCAACAGTTTAGGAAAATAATAATATTTCTTAATGCTCATGTTTTGTCAAAATACTAACAGTTTTCCAAGCTGAATAATGCATACATAAGCACTCATTATACTATCCTCTTAATTTGCATAGGTTTGAAATTTTCCAAAGAAAAAATTATCATTTTGACTTTAAATATGGTTATTACACTTCAGGAGTCTAAGATTAGAAACTAGTCTGACATATAATGACAATAACAACATCAACAAAACCCTTTTCACACAAGGTAAAAAACCACAGAATAATTTTTATTTTTTTGGTGAGAAAGATTGTCCCTAAGCTAACATCTATGCCAATCTTCCTCTATCTTGTATGTGGGACGCCGCCACAGCATGGCTTGATGAGTGTTGTGTAGGTCCGCGCCTGGGATCCAAACCCACAAACCCCCACTGAAGCAGAGTGCGTGAATTTAACCACTATGCAACCGGATTGGCCCCTGAAATCACAGAATAATTTTAATAGGGAATAATGAAAACAACCTAATACAGGATGCCAGATTCAGTTGATGAAATACCATGCAATTGTTTAAAATTATATTTATAAAGACAATGTAATAACATGAAAATATTTGTGATAATACTAAACAGAAAATGAGATTAAAAAATTATGATCTCCACACTGTAAAAAGAATCCGGTCTCTGAGTGATGACCCTGAAAGATTTTCTTCCTATTCTATATTTTCCAATATTCTTCAATAAGCATCAATACTCTTATGATTTCAATTAATTACAAATTTATAATATGATAAAAGGAGAGACAAGCAATGTCATCCTCAAACTGTGGAGTATAATATTTTGGAAATTTTTAGAGCAAAGTAAATAATTTATACAAAATCTTTTCTTAAGAAAAGTGTTTGTCCAATCGCAATTGATGACTATATTTTCAGTAAGAAAAGGGTCATTGCATGCATGCAGAGTTAGTCCTTCATTCAGGTAACATCATTAATCCCTGGAACGGAATTCAAGGAAGTTTATTTTTCTAGCCAGCCAGCCTTCCCTGAATGCTTACTGCAGAACAACCCCTGTACATCAACCATTCTACAGAAACAGCCCAACCAAAGCCACCATGGCCAGATGCACCACGCACCTCATATGAAGGTCCTGATATGCAGGCTTGAAGCTGGCTCTTTCACACTAGGTACACGGTCAACACATCCCCTTCACACTACATTGTTCACTCTTGAGTTATTTGTGTATATGTCTGTCTCCCTGACTACACAATACACTTTTCGCTTCTTTGAGGACACCTTCTATATTTTGTTTGTCTTTACACACACACTCCCACACAGTTTGCGGACAGTAAAGGCAATTCAATTTTTTTAAATAGTTAAGCCTGCTCGACAAAAGCCAAGTATCCTGAGTCACAGAAGGGAAAACTAAAAGAAAGAATAAGACCAAAATATTAGCTAACATGTATTGAGTGCTGCTGATGTCTTGTGCACTACAAATAATAACAACTAACATTTATTAGGTGTCCAGGACTATTCTAAGCACTTTATGCCAATTAACTCATTTACTCCTCATAATAAATTTTAAGGTAGGTGCTGTTATTGTCCTCATTTTACAGATGAGAAACCAAGGCACCAATTCAACTCTGGTTGAAGATTTCAACCCAGGCCAAAGACTGCAGATTGCAAACACTTAACTGTTACTCCATGTTGACTTGCCATCTGTCACCTTTACATGTGTAAGCTTTATATATATGGACTTGTGGGAATGGCATTTCTATATGCCATTTACAGGAGACAGTGCATCATCTACTAGTTGGGAATCTTAAAAAAAAAATTCAGGCACTTAATATCCCCATTGCTGGGAATTAATTCTAAAGAAGCAAGCCAAAGGGGTGAAAAAAGTATTCATGTAGAGCTATTTCTAGCAGTATTGTTTCTGTATCTAAAAGAAGGAAGCAAATCACACAACCCACAAGGAAATAAAATGTCAATTGTTTAAAAAAAAACATTAAATAATACGGTGTGTGAATGCAATGGATTAAAAGGCCTTTGCTAAGAAAAGAATCCGGAAGACAGTGATGAACTAAGGGATGTGTAAATAGAGGAATGTCAGTTTGAAAATAAGCAAAGAAACCGAATACTCTACCCATCACAATCACAGCAGTTTGAAACATCTTTATAACCGGACCAACACCATAAGAGACCATAGACAGTTATAGATATGTGCTGTTAAGAGAAAAGAGTACCTTTGCATGTTTTTTGCAAATTTTTTGTACATTTGTTTAATCCCCTAAATAAAAAAATAATAATAAAAAGGAGGGGACCCACCATCAAGAGGCTTTTTCTAAACAAAAGCCGAAACTTACCTCAGGCTACTTAAAAATCACAAGGAGGCTAAGTTAGCAGAGGGTTCTTGAAGCATTTATTTCCCTCAGAGCTTGGAAATATTATGTATCACTTGGGGACCAGAGCGGCAAAGCCGCTGGAGGCTCCCCAAATTTCTCCTCTCTGAGGGATGCCAGAGCCCAATGTTCACCACATCACGTGTCTCCTTCACAGGAATCCCCATCGAGTTCATTTATTTAACATTTATTTATTGAGCACTTACCCTGTGCTCCTGACACTGATGTAGGGAGTGGAGTTACAGCAGTGAACAAGAAAGAAAAAGTCCTTGGCCTGGTGAAACTTCCATCCTAGCAAGAAAGACCAGACAGTGAATAAGAAAAAATAAATAATATAATTTTAGGTACAAGTGCTATGTGGAAAATAAAGCAGAGTAATAGGGGAGGCAGGTGGGCAACTTTAGCTAGAGGAGTCAAGGAAGACCTCTCTGAGAGAATGACCCTTAAACAGAGCCCTGAAACACATAAATAAAAAGAACAAGAGCAGGGCTGGCCGGGAGGCATAGTGGTTACGTTCGTGTGCTCCACTTTGGCGGCCCGACGGTCACAGGTTTGAATCCCGGGCACGGACTGATGCACCACTCATCATGGTGGCATCCCACATAAAACAGAGGAAGGTTGGCAACAGATGTTAGCTCAGGGCCAATCTTCCTCACCAAAAAAAAAAAAAGAGAGAGAGAGAGAGAGAAGATACAAGATTATTATGTTCTAGAGATCTGCTGTACAATATTGTGCCTATAGTTAACAATACTGTACACTTAAAAACTTGTTAAGAGGGTAGATCTCATGTAAAGTGTTCTTACCACAACAAAAAGTAAAAGCAAAATAATTTTACACGGCAGTCAGCATGTGTAAAAAAAAAAAAGAGTAGGGAAAGAGCATTCTGGGGAAAAGAATCAGCACTTGCCAGGGTCCTGAGGCAGGGTTTATTTGGCAGGTTTAGTGAACCACAGGAGGAACAATGTGGTTGGAGGGATGGAGGGGAGTAGGCGATGGGGAGAGAGGAAAGAAAAGAAGTGAGAGAGAAAGGTAGCCACAAATCATGCAGAACCTTGAGGGCCATAGTTAGAAGTCTGAATTCCATTATAAGTGTTATGAGAAACTACTAGAGGTTTTAAGAAGGAGAGCAATATGACGGCCCTTGTGTTATAATGAGGTCATTCAACTATGATGCAGAGAACAGACTAGAAGGGAAGAGAGGAGGCCAGGAGACTGTCAGGAGGCTGGATCTGCCATGGAAAGTCTGGCGGCCCCAGAATCACACTCACCCAGCTCCTTACTTCTACCTCAGCTACTTCTACCGAAGCTCAATTATGTGGTGGTCTGGGTAGATGTGAGAAAAAAATATGTGATTCCCCTCTCTGACAGATTACTTTATCTGACTCGCTTCGTAAAAAAAACAAGTAGTTTGGGATGTTTTCTACTGCCCTCGGCATTTCCCTGGGTGTCAAAGCAGAAATCCAAAGAACACTTAACCTGTGAGAGATATTAATGGAGTTGACAGTTACTGGATCCTTGCTATGGGCAGATTTTTCTACTAAGGATGTCACTTGCATTATCACCGACGATTACCTCCATTTTACAGATGATGAAACTTTCAGAATTAAATAATTTTTACCAAAATTAGGTACTTCAGAAGAGGCAAAGCTGGGAATAGAACTCAATTTGAAGGACTTCAAAGCTACACTCTAGACCACCATTTGCAATGGATACACCTGCTATTCAACGTACGTTATGTGGACCAGCAGAATCATCATCAGCTGGGAGCTTGGGACAAGTGTAGAATCTCGGGCCCCACCCAGACCTTCCTAAATCTCTTAATAAATACAGTAGTTTTAAATTAAAATTCATTACATTTTCTAGGTGTAAAATCATATCATCTGAGACCAATTATTTCCTTTTCTTGTCCTACTGCATTATTTAGAACCTCCAAAAAGTGTTGACTAATCATGGTGATCGTGGGTGTCCTGTCTAGCACTTGATATTTTATAAACATAGTTTGGTTATCCCACCACTTAAAATGATGCCTGCTGTGAGATTTTAATCTTTTTCATATGAAGAGTCAGCACACCATAGAGAGTTAAACTCTACAGCAGGGGTCAGCACATTTTTTCTGCAAAGTCCCAGAGAGTCTATATTTTACGCTTTGTGGGCCATACGGTCTCCGTCACAACCGCTCAACTTTGCTGTTGTAAGACAAAGCAGCCACAGACAACAGGGAAATGAATAAGCATGGCTGTGTTCCAATAAAACATTATTTACCAAAACAAGCAGCCTGCAAAGGTGGCCTGTAGGCTGCAGTTTGCTGATTCTTGCTTTAGTGTGGGACAGCATAGGTCTGAATGCTGGTGCCATTACTTGCTAGTTGTATGACGTTGGGTAAGTTACTCAACATCTTGGTTCTCAGTTTCCTTATCTGAAAAATGAGGGTAATAGTGGTACCTCCTTCATAAAGTAATTGTGAATATTAGTTATATGTGCAAAGTACTTAGAAGAGTGTGTATGTCAGAAGCAGCATTCAATAATAGAAGCACAAGAGCAGAAATCTTCTCTGACTTATTCACGATAGTACTCCCAGTTCTCGGCACACGATAAGCACTCAATAAATATTTACAGAATTACTAAAAGTTAACTAGTATATATTTAAATAGTCTATTTCTATTCCTATTTTATTCAGAGCTTTCATAAAGAATCTCTGCTGAAATATATCAAGTAACTTTTCAGCATCTCTGAACATAAATGTATTATTTGCCACCTCTATTCAACATAATACTGGAAGTCCTAGCCAGAGAAATTAGGCGAGAAAGAGAAGTAAAAGTCATCCGAGTCAGAAAAGAAAAAGTAAAATTATCTCTTTTTGTGGATGACATGATCTCATACATAGAAAACCCTAAAGACTCCACAAAAATACTGTCAGGGCCTATAAACAAATTCAGCAAAGATGCAGAATACAAAAGCAACGTACAAAAATCAGTTGCATTTCTATAAACTAACAACAAACTATCTGAAAAGGAAATTAAGAAAATAATCCCATTTATAACAGCAGCAAAAAGAATAAAATACTTAGGAGTAAATTTAAATAAGGAGGTGAAAGACTTGTAGACAGAAAACTATAAAACATTGATGAAAGAAGTTGAAGATGACGTAAATAAATGGAAAGATAACGCGTGTTCATGGATTGGAAGAATTAATATTGTCAAAAGGCCCATACTACGCAAAATTATCTACGGATTAATGCAATTGCTATCAAGATTCCAATGGCATTTTTCACAGAAATAGAAAAAACAATCTTAGAATTCATGTAAAGGAACCACCAAAGATGCCAAAGAGTCAAAGCAATCTTGAACAAGAAGAACACAGCTCAAGGCATCACACTTCCTGATTTCAAATTATATTGCAAAGCTGTAGTCATTAAAACAGTATGGTATTGGCATAAAAACAGACACATAGACCAATGGAACAGAATAGAAATCCTAGAAATAAACCCATGCATATATGGTCAACTAATTTTCAACAAATTCGCCAAGAATACACAATGGAGAAAGGACAGTTTCTTCATTAAATGGTGTTGGGGAAACTGGATATCCACATGCAAAAAAATGAAATTGGATCCTTATCTTATACCATACACAAAAACCAACAAAAGTAGATTAAAGACATAAACATAAGACCTAAAACTGTAAAACTCCTGAAAGAAAACACAGGAGGAAACCTCTATGATATTGGTCTTGGCAATGATTTTTTGGAGATGACACCAAAAGCATAGGCAACACAGGCAAAAATAAATAATTGAGATTACATCAAACTCAAAAATTTCTGCACAGCAAAGGAAACAATAAAGAAAATAAAAAGGCAACCTACAGGATGGGAGAAAATGTTTGCAAATCATATGATCATATGCAAATCAATGAGGGGATAATATCCAAAATATGTAAGGAATTCATACAACTCAAAAGGGAAAAAACACAAATAATGTGATTTTAAAATGGGCGAAAAACCTGAACAGACATTTCTCCGAGGAAGACAAACAATGGCCAAAAAGTATATGAAAAGATGTTCAATATCACTATTCATCAAGAAAATGCCAATCAAAACCACAGTGAGCTATCACCTCACACCTGTAAGCATGGCTATTACCAAAAAATCAGAAGATAACAAGTACTGGCGAGGATGTAGAGAAAAAGAGAACCCTTATATACTGTTGGTGGGAATTTAAATTGGTGCAGCCATTATGGAAAATAGCATGGAGGTTCCTCAAAAAATTAAAAATAGAACTACCATATCATCCAGCAATCCCACATCTGGGTATATATCCAAAGGAAATGAAATCAGTATCTAAAAGAGATATCTACACTCCCATGTTCACTGCAGCATTATTCACAATAGTCAAGATATGGAATCAACCTAAGTGTCTATCAACAGATGAGAGGATTTAAAAAATGTAGTATGTATAGATACGACGGAATATTAGTCAGCCTAATGAAGAAGGAAATCCTGCCATTTGTGACAACATGGATGAACCTGGAGAAGACTATGCTAGGTGACATAACTAGACACAGAAAAACAAAAACTGAGTGATATCATTCATATGTGAAATCTAAAGAAGTTGAATTCATAGAAACAGAGAGTAGAAGGGTGGTTACCAAGGGTTAGAGAGTAGGGGAAATTGAGAGACGTTGGCCAAAGAGTACAAGCTCTCAGTTATAAGTTGAATAAGTTCTGGAGACCCAATATACAACATGGTGAATATAGTTAATGATAATGTATTATATCCTTAAAATTTTCTAAATGAGTAGATCTTAAGTATTCTCACCACACACACACACAAAAGTAACTATATGAGGTGATGGATATATTAATTAGCTTGATTGTGGTAATCATTTCACAATGTATATGTATATCAAACATCATGGTGTACACTTTAAATACATACAATTTTTATTTGTCAATTATACCTCAATAAAGCTGTAAAATAAAATATCTGGAATGAATATCTGTATTGGAAGTAAGGTTGAATAAAATCAGTAGCTCTCAACATTCTGTGCACCATACGAATTTCACAGTATTTTCTCCATGAACACCACAGTAATAATTTTAAAACTAATACAGGGTAAGACAACATGATAAACTGCACATGCATTATCTCATTCAATCTCCACAACTACTCTGTGAGAGAGGACTATCATTCTCATTTTACAGATAGGGCAACCAAGGCTTAGAAAGTTTGATTAACTTGCCCAAGGGCATAAATCCAGTCAGTGGCTGGGCCAAGGTTGACTCCAAGTCTGCCTAATTCAGATCTACTCTTTTAACCATTCTTATACATATTGCCTCCAATCCCCACATTTTGAAAACTACTATCTGCCTAATTCTATCTTTTAAACAAACACAAAAAATAAACAGATAATAATAGTAATGCGTGTATAAAATTATCCCAGGAAAATGTATGACATATGTTAGGACTTTCGAAATATAACAATTACCTTGAAAACTCCATTAATAATCTTGAAGACCCTTTGAGATATGGGGATCCAAGATGATATCTGCTAGAATCACCTCTAAAATCCCTTCGAATTCTATGATTTCAAGAATGACCGTAAAAAAATAAAAAAACAAAGAAGCTCTAGATGGTCCCTCATTTCTCCCAGGGACACTGAAAGACATGAAATTGGATGAAATCAAACAAAGCATTAGTATTCATTAATTTCAACAAATATTATTGAGACACTACTGTCAGGATTTGAATTGTTCAATACATAACACCCAAGTAGATGATGGGTGAAAAGTTCTGTTTTAGATATGTTAGACGTGAGATCCTTATTAGTAATCCAAATAAAGATGTCAGGTATACAGTGGATATGCAAGTCTGGAATTGAGGGACGAGGTGAGATTGGAAATAACACATTTGAGAGTTATCAGACTGTTGTTTGTATTTAAAGCCAAACAACTAAATTAGATCACCTACCAAAAAAAAATGTAAATAGAAAAGAGGACCTAGGACCAAGATCCAACTAGGGAAAAAGGAGAAGCAAGCAAAGTAGACTAAGAAGGAACGTCAGAGATATGGGAGTAAAATTAGGAGGAACTAACTTCCCAGAAACAAAGAGAGCAGGGGATATCGCAGAATGTGGCAAAATAATAATGATAATAATAATACTGCTACATATGGAAATTTTCTTTTTTAAAATATGATTTCAAGGTACATCAAGTGAAAATAATAATTTTTCTTTCCCTCAACTGACCTCATCATTGAACTCATCAACAAGTTACTAAAAGATAATCCCCAGAGAAGATGTACCAATGGAATAATCCTGATGCAATTTTAACTTTTCGGAACACAGTATTTAACCTTGTTGCTTTATACTTCCCAAGCAGACCTCAGTCATCTCAGGGGACTGAGAATGTCACTTTAGCCAAATTAGTTATGAATGTTATTATTTGATGATAATTTAGAGTCTGAATGCCAGGGGAACTTCAAAGGTAAGTTCCAGGCTACAGAGATGTGATAAGTAAAGCCCGGATGTTACCTTGTACAAAGAAGAAAGAGACAGGATGGAACATACCCTCTGTCCAAGAGTTGATCAGATATGAATCAGGTCTAATTTCAGAAGTGTTTTAATATAGTGTCCTGAATCAGCAAGATATGTGAATTTAGAAGTGGTCAGCATGCCAGCCCAGGGATTCTCTGAGGACAAAAGGACTTTGAGGAAAACCCCTGGGGTCTTTGATGCTTAGCAAAGGATCTAAGTAAATCTGCTATAGCTTGTAGTCAACATGAGTCCAATAAAAGGTAAGAATCTCCACCCAGACTCCAGATTGTAGAAAATTAGGAATATCCTTAGCTTGTAAGTAGGCCAAACCTTGTGGTGGACATTGGCCAGGGAACAGAAGCTAAGTATGGAGCTTTTCATAGAAAGAGTCAAAGTCCAGTTTCTACTCAGAACCAGTGTTTTATTCTAGACAGTTTAAGGGAAAATCAAGAATACATACCGTGAAATCCGTGCTCTTCAAATTGATGGATGTCAAAGAGGAGATTCTGTCCAAAATCGCCAGGGGCTCATGTTCTAGATCAGATTAAATGAATTCAACACTAACTAGCCCTGAAATATAGAGATGTCAGTACTTGCAAGGGTTTCTCCAGTTTAAAAAATATGCATCACTCCAAGCTTCAAACTTACAGAAGCTGAAAAATTAGAAAATATCTACTTCTATTATAAAAAGAATGGCTAGAAGGTTTCTTCATATTAGGAATCCCCCTTATGCATTAAAAAATAATTCTAATTACACACAATTTTTCAAAAGGCATTATTGCAGAAAAAGAGATGTGCCTGTGCTCCCCTAGTACACTGCCCTTTTATGACAGCATTAACCAAATTTGACTTGTATTATGTTTATTACTATATCTCTCATTCAACTTTGAGCTCTTTGAGTACTGTCACTCTCTCTCATTCTCTACACTTTTCCCTCTTCTCCCAGAAACCAGAGCTATGCCTTACATAGAGTAGGGGCTTAATAAATGTTTTTAAAAAGGATTTATTAAAATAAATATTGTTGATTAAATGAGGACATGGTGAGAGAGGAAGAAAAGGAAGAGCAAAAAAGAAAGAGAGAGATTACAAATTAGGGCACTGAGCAACAACTTTGTGATGATCTGAGAAAGGCTTGCAGCACGTCAATTTACAGTGAAATAGTTTGTTGATAAAGTACAATTGAAATTAAAGAATTTTGTCTCTCTAGGACACCTATCGTTCAGAATTACACATAGTGCATTGCACAGTGAGGTAGAATTTATTTTAATGATAGAACCTTAGACGCTCCCAGACTGACCTAAGAATTAAGTGCTACTCTGCCATTTACTAGCTGCACAAGTTGGTTAAACCCTTAAGACTGAATTTCATCTGAAAAAAAAATGGACAATAAACGTACCTGTTGCACTGGACTGAAGGACCACTTAAGTGAAATGATACCTGCAAAATGATTAGCACAGTGTTAAATGTTACCCATTATTATGCAGTAGAAGAAGAACTTTTTGTTGAATGTCTGAATATTTCATTTGATATACTCAAAGTATGCTTGTAAAAGTATTATGTTGAATCTTGTGAGAATGCCTATATGCTACCACTGTTGACTTTCAGAAACAAATTTCATGTGATTCAACCTATTAGCAGTAAAAGGATACAATGTTGGTTTTCTTTCTTTCCACATGCTGCACCAGAAAATACTCATAGGAATCTCTTCCAGAAAGTAAATAGTCTCTTCAGACATATACTCTCTTTAGATATATAGACATATATGAAATTTGAATTTCATTTTATGAATTAACTTTATGAATGATATTTATGAATTCATAAATTCATATATGAAATTCATATATCTTCAGACATATAGAAAATGTTATTCAAGAATGTCTTGTAAGGACAAATATATCTTTTGCTTGGGTAACTCTGATGCTGGGATATTTTCTTTGAATAGGTATGAATAGATCTCCCAGCTGGTATGAGTATCTCCAGAAGCCTCAAACACCTATGCTCCAAGCAGAGATTTTGCCCTGTGAATGATGGTTATAACATTGTTCTTCCTCCTCTCTTCATCCCACCATCAAAACTCCCAAGTTAAGATTTTATTTTCCTCTTCAGGTGAGTCCGAATTTGTGCTAATAGATATACCATCTAGGCCAATTAGGCCATGTAGATAAACTTAAAGTCAAGACGTTTTATATAAACTATCTTTTAACTGTTACAACTAGTTCATAAGAAGATGAAACAGTCATCATGCCTCATCCTACCTAAAGAGGGATTCTGCAATATAAGGTGATATAGGAAACTAGTAGTGGAACCATATGTGACATAAAATCTCTCCCAGAAAATATTAGACAGGCCTGCTAGGCATTTCATCCACTCAGCAATTTAAGTCTTTTTCAGTCTCAAGATAATGAAGGAATCAATGAATCAGTATAGTTTATTGAGCAATTTAATATATGCCAGGCATTCCAGTAGGTTCTTTTATGGACACTGTTTCATTTGCACCTCACAACAATCTTGTAAAATAGTGAGGTATTATTCTGAGCAAATGAGGTCTTAGAGACGGCAGGTGACTTAGGAAGATCACAAAACTAATAAGTAATAAAGCTGGAATTTGAATACACATCATTTAATTCCAACGTAGCCTTCTACCATCTTTCTTGGAAGCATCATCTCCCTCAAATTTATATGTTTTTTTATATATGCATTCTCCCAAAATCTGGTTGTATAACCAAAGAGGCAGTTTATTGACTTAGTTAAAAGACCATTTCTTAACTACATTTTTTCCCCTTGTCATTAAATGTTGTCTACAATTTAAATTGAGAGAAACTGGCAAGGGAGGGTGCAAAGGTATTGCAAACAGAACAAGAATAAGGGACAATCTGGCTGACAGTATTGTCCCTATGACTCCAAAAAGTAGATCGCATCTCAATCATCTTTGCATCCCCTATAGTACCTTGTATATTTAAACAGTGAATTAAAAAATGACCTACTTGTACACCTTGGACAAGTCAGGCAATCTCTTTGGAAGAGATGGATCAGATAACCTGGCAGAGCTCTGATTCTGTGGGCATTTGTGACCTTCTGTAGCCACCAGTCAACTTGTACAGGGATTACATGAAGGACAAAGAACTCATGGAGCTGCATTCTTGGTTGCAGGATGGGAAACAGTCTCAAGAGATAATAAACCATCTTTTCAAAGACTAGCTATCCCCTGGGAACATTCTCTGGGCCATACCTATCTTAGAAAAAGTTGACTACTACTGTAGTTATTCTCTTTGGCATAATAAGGGAGGAGGAGCTGTTCCAAGTCAAGATTTTATATTTGGGAAGTTCAGGGAATTATATTTTCCATTGGGTAATAGCCAATCTATGGTCTAAATCAGTACATCTAAAACTTTTTTCCTTAAGTACTCTAATTAGTAGGAGAGACAATTTATATTCCTAACGACTTGATGATCAGCCACAAGTAAAAAATCTCTTGGAAATCTTATGTTTTCATTCCCCCAAATTCATGCAAATCTTCCTTCTATGTATACTATCTCCATTTTTTTTAATAAGAAATCATTTTCCAAAAATTTTCAAATTAAAATTGACCTGTTAAAAAAGTTGCACCACGTTGATCCTGGGACTTCACTTTGTCATAGACACAGCTTTGTATCCTCTAGATTTGAGAATATACACATTCTAGTTTAGGAAGCACTCATGGATCCAAATAACCACTACCCTCCCTCCAGATTTATATAAAGAATGAAGTAAGCAAAGAGTTCAGTTATTTGTGTGCATGATGCCCAACATTTGTTGCAATATTTTGGCATCATATAGAAGAAATATCTGAGAGTTCCAGACCATCTTTTGAAACATGGGTGTAGTTGGTTTCTTCTCTGCAATAACACAAGCACTTCATATAATCTAAAGTTGCTATAGCTTCCAGACAGAACCTAACTTGCATCTTTATCTTGTCACAATAAAGAGACTACAATGCGTAGGAAACTTTTGCATAAAGAAATTAACAGAATATTAGACAGTATAATGGATAAAGTAGCACTTAGATTTCCTATGCAGTACCCTGGATTTCTCAGTATTTCTCCACATTTGATTTCCTCTTCCGTTTTCTAGACCCTGAATGAAAGTAAGCCGAGGCAGGCTATACATTGCATTGAGACACAAGTGCTTTGAGGAGATTAGGTGGATTTATGCCCAAGAGGTAGGGTGGACTTCCTGAGCCCAAGAAGGTGGTAACCAAGAAGAACATGAACAGAAGGCACCATTGGGACTTTTTCTCTCTAGTGTCCTTATGAATTGAGTAATTCATTTGTATCACTTGTATAGACTTGATTCAACCCAGAGCTACTGTCTTAGTTTGAGGAATAGAGTTTTAGCCAACAGAAGGCAGGAGATTAAAACTGCAGGCACCTATGAAAACTCTCTGGGCATCACTCAGGACTTCAGGTCCTGGGTCAGAGAGGATTCTGCCTTCTCTTTGTTCCCATTTTCTCTCTCATGAAGGATGAATTAAACCACTCTCCCTCCATCTTCACCCAAGACATCACAGTTTTTAACCACTTCCTCCCTGCTCCTTATAAGAGAAAGAAAGGAGATTCTGTTTGTTGCATTGGCAGGCACAGCACTTACTAGATAAACCACAATCTAGATTATTATGCCTGTCAAGTCTGGAAATACTGCAATCCAACATTTTTGGTCTCAGATCTCAGGTATTCTTTTTCCAATAGACCATCTAGAATTCTACCTATGGTTGAAATATAATCAATCAAATAACAAAGCCACTTAGGAGATATAAAGTATAGAGGGAGGCAACAAGGTGTAAATTAAGATTAAGCACAAGAGCTCTGTAGTCAAATAGACTGTGTTCAAATCCTGGCTCTCCTAATTTCTACATATGTGACTTCAAAACATTTCTTAACCTCTTTAAGCCTAAGTTTTCATCTGTAAAATGGTATAATAATAGTACAGGCCTCCTAAGGTGGTTTTATTGATTAAGTGAGCCAATATTTATAAAGTACTTTTCACCATGCCTAACACTTAACATGGAATAAATGATAATTTGTCATAAGATAGAGCCCCTGTCCTCAGGGAAGCAAGATATAATTTGGGACAGGACATAAAGATACAGTAAAAGATAGTGTGTTAGCACTAAAATCATCACACTATGAGCAACATAGAGAAAGGAGGTGGAAATTTAAATGGGAGTAGCTTAGGAAGACTCCATGAAAGAAGAACGTAACCTAGAATTTGAAAATTGGGCTGGATTTGGATTAGGCAAAAGAGAGAAGGCAAGATTTCTAAATGGAAGGAGAACCGAAGTGTATGGAGCAGAGAGGAGAATGATGGATAAGAGGCCAATGAGTAGACCATATGGTACACAACAGGGATAATTGAGGGCCACAGTGGGATTAGCCTAAAAATGTCAGATCCAAGAGATATTGGAATAATCAGCAGAGGAGCATGAAGGTTGTCACTGAAGCAGTAGGAAGGCATTGAAATTTTTTAAGGAGATGAAAAATATGATAATGGAGAGCAGGATGGATTATAGAGGGAGTAGAAGGGAAATAGGAGATTAGATAGGAGGCTATCACAAGAATCCAAATGTAAAATAACAATGGATAGAACTGATTGGGGCAGTGGGAAGGGACCAAAGCAATAGATATGAGAAATTTCTGAAGGACAAATTATCGATATTTAGGAATAAATTGGATAAAGGAGAGGAAGCAGAATGAATCAATAAAATCTCTAGGTTTTTAGCTACAGAGTTCATGATGCACTATAACAATGTACCAGTAGCATAATTCTCTTTCAATTATGGCATAGATCTACTTATACTTTCCTAAATTTTTTTACTTCAAGTTTCATATAATGAATTCATACTCCGTTTATCCATTTTGTAACTTTGAACTTTAACTTTAAATTGACTTTATTCATTAATTCATTCAGCACATCCTTCTCGGAAACCTTTCTATATTAGGCACTGGAATTAAAACAAAGATCATCAGAATCCCCACCATTGAGGATTTCTCAGTCTTTGGTAGTTGAGGGTAGAGGAGGAAAGGTGAGGGGGTGGCAAATGTATAAATTATAATATTACATGATCTGCTCTAAAATGAAAATGTGCACATAATTGCTAAGGTACCTCAGAAAGTTCTTCAACACTGAGTGGAGGAGTCGGGAATGTGTCATATTAAAGGAGAGATACCTAGAGATTAATGTCATCTTTCCTTTTCATAGGTCCAATATGCTGTCCATGGAAGAAATAAACAAAACTGCAAAGGTACAATTCTTCTTTCGTCCATTCTCAGCTGACCCTACAGTACAGATGGTGACTTTTGTGGCCTTCCTGGTGATGTACCTGACCAGCCTCAGTGGAAATGCCACGATTGCAGTCATTGTCCAGATCAACCACTCCCTCCACACCCCCATGTACTTTTTCCTGGCTAACTTGGCCGTTCTGGAAATGTTCTATACATCTTCCATCGCCCCATTGGCCTTGGCAAACCTGCTTTCAATGGGCAAGACTCCTGTGTCCATCAGTGGATGTGGCACCCAGATGTTTTTCTTTGTCTTCTTGGGTGGGACTGACTGTGTCCTGCTTGCAGTCATGGCTTATGACCGGTTTATAGCAATCTGTTACCCTCTGAGATACACCCTCATCATGAGCTGGCCCTTGTGTGTGGAGCTGATGGTAGGGTCCCTGGGGCTGGGGTTCCTGCTGTCCCTGCCACTGACTATTTTAATCTTCCATCTCCCATTCTGCAACAACAATGAAATCTACCACTTCTACTGTGACATTCCTGCAGTCATGCGCCTGGCTTGTGCAGACACACATGTTCACAAGACTACCCTCTATATCATTAGCTTCATCGTCCTAACCATCCCCCTCTTACTGATCTCCATCTCCTATGTCTTCATTGTGGCAGCCATTTTGAGGATCCGGTCAGCAGAAGGGCGTCACCGGGCCTTCTCCACCTGCTCCTCCCACATCTTAGTGGTCCTCCTGCAGTATGGCTGCACCAGCTTCATATACTTGTCCCCCAGTTCCAGCTACTCTCCTGAGATGGGCCGGGTGGTGTCCGTGGTCTACACTTTTATCACTCCCATTTTAAACCCCTTGATCTATAGTATGAGGAACAAGGAACTAAAAGACGCCCTAAGAAAAGCACTGAGAAAGTTCTAGGTAGGACGATCCTATGACTTATTTAAATTGAGACATTTTTGAGAATGAAATGGGATACTATTAATAGTTATGCTGGAACAACATGCGTGAGCCAGGAATGTCCTCAGCAAACTGAGACATGGACCTTTCTAGGAGCACCAGAGGAAATGAACGCTATTGTCTAATTGAAATACAGCTATATCACGAAGGGCAACATGATGTCCTGGGCATGGATGGAGGAACATCAACATTTATTGGACACCCACTATATATCAGAAACTTTATATGGGTTATCTTGCTTAGCCTGTAGTAAGTACCATTGTCTTCATTTTTTAGAAAGGGAAACTAAAGTGGCTAACAAAAAACATATCCAGGATGAGAACACGAGTATTTAGAAATCTAAAGACTAAGCTGTCTTTACACAACGTCACTCTCCTTGTTCTAGGCTTGCTCTGCTAGTAGGAGTATACGTAACCTTGGGTAAGTCTCTGTCTCTCTGGGCTTCAGTTTCCTTATTTCTAAAGTGGCAGAGCTGAACTAGAAGATTCTACGTGTCCCTTCCAAGGTCATAACAGTATGCTCTACATATTGGCCAAGCAGGCCACGAATGGCAAAAAAGAGTCTTTGCAGTTAGCCAAAGGAAGGGGAACTTTTTTTCTTAATTTTCTGTTCTGTTAACTGAAATGAAAACTCATGATTCTTTTCATAACTTTTAAAGAGCATCCCAGTAATAAAAAGGATAATAAAAATGGAGGAAAATGTTATTTAATTTAATAAGTAGAAATTTAGGAGAGGAAGAAAGTGGGCATCGTTGAATCTTGGATTCCTCATGAATCTCTTCTGTAGCATCTCAGTGTTCCAGACTCTGCATGAGCTTCCAAGGAGACAGACTCTTAACTTGTAAGATGCTCCATTCCTTGCTGGACAACTCGAGTTGTTAAAGGACTAGACCTTCTCTTGAGCTGACATCTGTCTACAAACAACTTTCTCCCGTGGACCCTGTTTTTACCCTCTAGAGATTTCTTCTACAGGACAGCTCTTCACACATACTAGGACAGATTTTGTGTCTTCAACAGTTGTCAGTCCCTTTCCTCTACAGCAAGCACTCCATCAACTTTTCCTCCAGGAGGTTATATTTGAACCCTCTCATCATATCAGTCACCGTCTAGATTTTCTCTAGTTCCATATCCTTCCACAAATTTTCACCCAGAAATAAACACAATACACTGGGAATATTTCAGTCTGGGGAACTGTTACTTTTCATGACCTGTGAGCTATATTTTCATTAATTCATCCTGAACACTTTAGCCTCACAAATTTGGTATCAAATAAAACCTCCATATAGTTTTCATATGACTTTCAATTCTGCCTGACCATAATTTATTTTACTAACATACATGTAGGACTTTTTATTTCACACTGATACATTGTATTTTTATTGGTTTTGGCCAACTGATCCAAAATGCCAAAGTTGTCTTCAGGATTTATTTTATTGATCATAGTTTTGTGTCTTGGTCAAAATTATAATCATATTTCTTTTTGTTTGTCCAAATCATTAATAAATATCTAGAATATGACAGGCTGAATGGAGCATCTAGGGTAGTCCTCTTCTTTGGGAATTGTTGTCCAACTAGATAGAAATCTGCTCAGTTAATATCATCTGTGGTACATTGTCATAATCATGACCCCTTAGTGAATCCCACCCTCCTGCATCCATAACTTTAGGTAGTCCCCTCCCCTCATGGCTATGTGACTTGCTTTGGCCAAACGGAACATTGGCAACTGTGTTGCAAGCAGAGGCTCATACTTACCCTTTGGGAACTGTTCTCTCTTGCTGCCCTGAGACTGCCACATGAAGAAGCTGGAGCTAGGATGAGACCCTGTGGAGCACAGATAAGCCATCAAGTTGAGGCTCCCTAGACCAACCCCAGTCAATCCACCAGATGACTGCAGCCGTGGTAGCAACCCCAGTATGACCAGCAGAAGAACCACTCAGCTGAGCTAGCCCAAAATGCTGACCCACAGAAACATGGGCAAATAAAGTGATTGATATTTTAAGCCATTAAGTTTGGAATGGTTTGTTTTGCAGTGAAAAATAACCAATCAAATCTATAATAAAGCATCTCTCCAAGAAGGATATCATGGGAAGCATATCAAATCCTTTCATACAATCAAAATACACTATAGCACTTGTATAAACCTAACCATTTAGAAGCCTTATTTAAAAATGAGGTGCAGGGCTGGCCCAGTGGCATAGTGGTTAAGTTCGCGTGCTTCAGTTCGGCAGGCTGAAATTCGCAGGTTCGGAGCCCAGGTGCAGACCCACGCACCACTTACCAAGCCATGCTGTGGCAGCATCCCACATATAAAGTAGAGGAAGATGGGCATGGATGTTAGCCCAGGGCCAATCTTCCTCACCAAAAAAAAAAAAAATGAGGTGCATTTGGTATGATTTATGTTGGGTCACTTCACACAGGCTCTTAGTAATCACCAGGCTTTTCAAAATTTTTACAAATTATCTGTTTAATCATGCATTTCCAGAATTTTACCAGGGATTGGTGTTGAGATGTCTATCTTATTGTTTCGAAACCCACTAGTAGTTTACAATGTTTTTTTAATATCTGTAGCTTCATCCAGACGGAAAAAGAAACATTTCAATAGCTGTGAGTGCCTTGGGAATGGAGAAGGTGGCATTCATTTTTGAATTCCCAGTATTTAGTACAGTAGGTAGCAATTATTAGACTCAGTTGATTCACTATCAACAGATAAATTACATCTAGGGAGGGTGTCTTGCCCCTCAAAAAAATTGTATGCTCTTTATATAAAGGGATTTTGTTTTAACCTTTTTTCTATCCTTTGTATTCTTCATTGCTCCTTTCACAGTGATAAATATTTCCATAAATATTTGTGGAATTGAACAGGACTTTCTTTGGAGATAACTTTTTTCCGGTCTTCAGATTTTTTAAATGTTACTAATAAACATACGTTTTTATTAAAACTTTTTTGAAATATTTATTGTTGATACTAATTTTTTAGTGTTTTATTTGATTGCATATCTATTAATCCTATGTTCCTTAAGAATTACAGATAATGAAAAACACAAATGGGAACTATAAAATAGCCATTTGAAGGAAGTGGGTACCTATTATTATTGCATATTAAAGGAAGACCATATATTTTGCTGTATTCAGCCCGATTTTAGCAAGGATGTTTTTAAACTTCAATCACTCAGAAAATTTTGAGAATTTGTAATTTTCACTTGCTGCATTTCTTGAAGGAGTGCATCTGATTGGTGGAAACTAAATTATATCCTAAATTATTAGGGAGTTTGAGGGTTTTCAGCTTTTTGGGTTCTGAAGTACGTAAAGACTCACCAGATGGTGGTTGGAACGGATTGTGTACACATCAAGTTGCCATATCCTCCACAAGTTGCACACTGACCTCAAATAGCAAAGACCATCTAGTGCAGTACTCCTGAGTAGATAGGCTGTCTAACCAGACTGGCGAATTACAGATCAGAAAATTGTCCCACACCAGTCAAACACATGGAGAATATTCAAGTTTGTAATTTATAATTAAAATACACACACACACACACACACACACACACGATGTGCAAATGTTTGTTGAAAGGGATGTTATCATGGTTAGAGGAGGGAGGGACAAGAAGAGTCAGGTAGGGCTTCATGGTGGAGGCAAAACCTGAGCTGGCCCTGAAAGGAGGGCCTTTTAATGATTAAAAAATTAATTCAATATTTTTGAAATTTCTAGGCACCAAGCTAACAGAAATGGTTTCTTCCTCCAAAGAGATCACAGTGTCCTTGAGGGAGATAAATAAGGCACTATAGTATTACAGATGCTGTGATGGAGTTATGTACAAGGTACAGAGGGAACAGAGGGGGACAAGGTGGTCACTTGTCCTGGGTGGGGAGGGTGGCCAGGAAAGTCTTTTTTAGATGAAGTGTGGCTGAGCTGAATAGCTCAATAAAAAATACATCTCCTTAAAAGATACGTAATAGAAAAGAATGGTGGTATATCATTTAGGGTTTAACTATCCTCCTTATTTTAAACAGAAAAGATTGAATGCCATGAGATAGGTGCTTACCAAATCATTGAAAGGAATGGAGAAGTAGGCTCTGGGCTGGGACTCTAGGACAGACTCGACAGCACAGAACTGGCCACCCAGAGGAACCACTACATCTATCTGAAAGAGTCTGTGGAATCAAGGAAATTTTGGCTCCAGAGCCACACCACATCTTTTAGACTCCCAGCAGTAAAATGGATGCCTCATACTCATCTCTCAGGCACTGAGTTCCTCCCATCTCTCTTCTAATTTCATCCCATACCCAACATCAGATATTGTATGAGATCCTGAGACCCAAAGATGGAAAAGACATGCTCCTCTCTTTAAGAAGTTTACTGCCTAGAGAGGGTAACAAACATGTTAACAAACCACTATGACGTGATGCAACAAAGGCTAAAACTGAAATATGAATAAGTGCTGTGAGAGGCAGGGGCAGAGTGAGTTACAGTCTGGGGTAACCAAGCAAGCCTTCACAGAAGATGTGGCGTTGGAGCATGTGAGGAAGGATGAGCTGCAGTTTCCTAGGAAAAGAATCATAGAAGAGCTCTACAGAGAGAGACTGACATTTAGACTACTACAAAGAGCTAATAGAATTGTTTATCTTACCATTAGGCAAAAAAGTATATTTATTTTTCCAAAGTATCAAGAACCCGAGGAATAAAATAACCAAGATACTATGGCTTTGTAAGACATGAGAAAGAGGAAAAAGAACATAAAATTGTGCAGAGTCTTAAAAATCAGTTGTGCCAATACACGAAACAAGAAAATATCTCTGAACTATTGACCTCAGTATTTGGGAACTGGCATCCTCTATTTAGATGTGTGCTGAGTCTTTGTTTCCAGTTATTATCTGAGTTCCCTTTGTTAGAGTTAATTTAATACAAATTTAACTTTATTCTTGAGTCTGATGATTATGCCTTAAGGTCACACAGTGTCATTTGAGAATTATTATATCATGATCACATATGTATCCCTAAAGGTCCTAACTTCATTTAATAAGGCCCCGGGTAATGAGTCTGAGGAATGGATAATTACTGAGCTGAAGCCCTGGTCTCCTGACAAATCTCTTGCTCCAGTGTCAACCTTCAAAACTCCAGCTTTCATTTCTGGTTCAAGGTTTTGAAACTAATTATTTCTTTTGTTTCCTTTTTTTTTTTTTTTAATACCCATGGCCTTTGATGATTCCCTTTACCAGCTTCATTCATTAAGATGTGTGAAAACAGGGAAGGCTATACTTCCAGATGACTCACCCTTTTGAACATCCAAGTAGAGACTTTATTTGTGTACAGTACTTTTTCACATACAAAGCTCTTCCAAGAATACTATCATTTTTATCCTTTTAACAGAATCCCTATGAAACTGACATTATAATACACATTTGTCAGATTGGGAAATGGAGCATCGATCTGCAGCTAAGGGATTTGCCCAAGATCACCCAGCTAGTAAGGGATAGAAGAAGAACTTCAGCTTAAATGTTCTGATTAAGTCCAGCTCACACTGAAGGCAGCACACAAGTTCCCAAAATGATCTGTTTGGGTGTATTGCATAGTTCTCAATATGAAACTTCATAAACTACTCTGTCATCTGCTTTATAAAAACTTGGATCCCACATTTTAATTGGCCTATTTCCTCTCACCAGATTCTCACACAGTGCATGAATATCAACCTAGGGAGACAGCTAACAAATCAACTTAATGACTGTAAGCAAATGCTGGCATCACGCCTTCTGTGAAAAATTACTTTTCACAGTTCCAAAATTTTGAATTAGTCGTTTTGCCATCAACTGTTTGTCATAGACAGAGGGCCCTTAGAGATCATCTAACCCAGCCTCCTACTTTTTGCAAAAATAAAAGTAGGGAGGACTCTCAGAAGGTTACAAGGCTATTTAGTGGCAACACCAGACCCAGAACCCAAGCTAACCTGGTCATCAACCCAGTGCTCTTTCCAACTGACCGAATGAAACTAAAGAACAAGATAATTTCCCACAACCTGCTGTTTAGAACGTGCTATTATAGTTATCAACATTCAGGTTCTAACTAGGTATTCGGTCTCAGAAATAATACTATTTTACAGTTGTATAGCAAGTTTCCATTTACAAAATGTTTTCACACGCATATGATCCTCAAAACCAAAATGTTCCTAGTTTGCTATTATATTATCTTCATTTTGCAAATAAGGAGTACAAATAATTTCTATGAGTTTGAGTGACTTGCCCAAAGTCCTCTGATGGCAAATATATTACTATTTCTAATTTTTTGCGCTTCCTTGTCGGTAAACTAATAATAGGAATATTAGGGAAGGTTGCATATCCAAATAAGTAATCTGACTTGCCCAGGAATTTAACTTTTATGTTTAAATTTGACATAATTATTTTCATTATAAAAGTAATCCATAATAATTAAGGAAAGTGTTTAAATGGATAAAAATAAAAGGATCTTAAAAATCACCTTTATTCCCACCACTAAAGAACAACTGTTATTAACATTTTGTTAATATTTAATATTTTAAATTTCCATTTGATCTCTTGTATAGCATGTTTTTAACATACATCTTTGTAATTACACAGTATCCTTTTTCACTCAAAGTTATATTCGTTTCCTATGTCATTACAAACCTACTGTCGACACTGTTTTTGACAGCTAAGTTTCTATCATGTTCTTAAGAAATTATTTGTTCAAGGGATTGTGGCCATGCTTTTTTAAAAAAAAAAATGATCTCTTAGAGATAGATTTGAAAGTATGTGATATCTAGGAGTTAAAATAATCCAATCAGGGAGTGAATGGAAATACAGACGAAAGAAGGGTAGCCACGAGTTGATAATTGTTGAAGCTGAGTGATGGGTTCATGGGAGTTCCTTGTATTCTTCTTGTTACTTTGGTATTTTGATATTATCCACAATAAAAAGTTTTTTAAAAAAGAAAAACATCTCATCATGCGATTGTAAAAGTGTGTGGTAGATTTAGATTATTTTTCTCAATTCTTTACTCTCTCCCTCTGCCATGTAACCTTGCAGGGCCCTAGAGCGGGCAGAGTAAATTGGCAGACTCCATTGACGTTGGTCTTGGTCATCTCACTCTCTCCGACCAATGGAATGTTAGCAGACATGATGGAGGACAGGTTTCAGACATGCTTTCTTAGTTTGACTAATTCTCTCACCTTCCTGTATCACGATGAGAAAGGCATGCCCCAGGAAGCAGCTGACCCCTCAGACTGGTCCCAAAACAAGACATGTGCAGCAGACCTGAAAACAATCTGAGGCCTGGAGCCACGCCTGTTCAACTTGCAGCCTGAAGCAGAGCTGCCCCAGCTGACACACACTCACCTGCACAAACAAGTAAAAAAAATAAGTAAATAAATAAATGCTCATAAGCCACTAGGTTTGTGATTATTTTGTTGTATGACATTAATACAGAGAGTCAAACCATTCCCCCAATACATTTTAGGTATTTCCAGTTTTTCAATAATGGACATTTTTTTTGTACATAGAGCTTCTCCACTATTTCTGGTCATTAAGTTCAGATACAGTGTTATGATGCTGTTTATATAGGTAGGCTGAGAAAGTTCTATGTGTGGATATTTTTCTAAAAAGGAAAATTATGAAAAGAATTAGAACGAACTCTTACTCTTCATTTGTTGATGTCAGAAAGATTGTAAATATAGTTTTTGTTTTCTTTCTTGTCATTCAAAAAGATTCTTTCCTGTTTCTCATGGGGCTTGGTAAAACAAGTTCCTCTGTTATCTTTCTCAAGTTCTGTCTCTTTCTCTGTAAATCCCAAGGACAAAATAGTACAGAGGCCTGACCATGGAGTAGGAGCATCTAGTGTTGAGGTGGGTGGGCTTCACTGCAAATAAAAGGGCTCTTTCATTTGATTTTCTAGAAATTGATCTATCTTTACGGATATACCCGGTATGTTCAGTTTATAAAAACTGGAAATGAATCAGCGAATGCCACCCATAGATCCAGATTCACCTGGAAAATTCAGGAATATGTGGCCAATTACTAAATGGGCCAAAAGGCATTATAGTATCTATGGGCAATGGAATCCAGTGTCCAATGTTGCAACAATTTGTGAATAGTTATAGGAAGAAAAAGTCTGTGGCGTCTTCTGAGTCATCATTCTGATGAGAATTTTAATTGTTCTGATGAAAATTCCAAATATTTTTTTGTTGCTGTATCCAGAATAAAGAGAGAGTAGAGTAAGGAGAGGGGAAGGAGAAGAGGGAAGGGAAAGAGGAAAAGGGAGGGGAAAGGAGATAAGGAAAAGGAGTTGTTGTTGTTGCTGGAGGTCAAGGAAATTATATATATTTTTTCAATATTTAGTACCGTAGTTGCTAGAGAAGAATAAGGAAGACAATGAGGAGTGAGGATGAGGGGGGTGGAGCAGGGGGAGACAAAGAAAAAGAAGGGGAAGTGAAAGGAGCAGCTATTCCTGGAGGTGAGTTAGGGTTAGGGACCAAACTGAGTGTGTATGTTTACTATCTAACATATAATTGCTAGACAAAAATGTTAAATCACAGAGGATTCTGTCTGGCTTCTCAATTATTCCAATTAATAATATGTACCTGGAACCAAGTTGTTTCCTCTGCAATGCTACTTTACAACAATGATCCTCAAAGTGCAGTTCCCAGGACCAGGAGCATCTGTATCACCTGGGAACCCGTCACAAATGCAAGTTCTCAAGCCCCACCCCAGATCTACTTAATCAGAAATTGGAGAAGGTAGAATCTAGTAGTATGACTTTTAACAAGGCTTCCAAGTCCTCCATGTAATTCTGATACATAATAACGTTTAAGATCCACTGCTCTAGGAAATAGTCCAGTTGGGAAGTGTTCAACATTCACAGCTATCCCCAAATCTTTACCATCAGTTCCCCATCCTCATTCTTTTCCAGGAAACTAGAGCTGGCATGGCTACTATCACCACTAGTCTCAGTAATTTCCCTAGTTATTCGATTCAAAGGGTGGAATCCCTTTACCACCGCCACCACCCCTTTATGTTGTGGTTTCAATGTCAGTTCCATTTTCAAAGGCTTTGACGTGATATTCAGATATGTTCCATGAGTATTCTACCCAGTGGATAGTCCGGCACCTGGAAAGCGGTTTATCTCTTGGTTCAGTTCTCAAAGTCTTTAATATGCTGTTTGGAATAATTCCACCCATATGTGGCTCAGGCATGAGCCCACGAGTTTGTAAACAACTTTATTGGATCACTTTCTCGAGCTCCTCCCTCTCCAAAGTCTCCCTGGTACTTTCCAGTTCCCTGGGGTTCTCCTTTGGTCAGAAAGCTGAGGCTTTATTTACCCTGCTCTGAAGGGCGTTTCCCTTGACTGCACCCATGTCTGAGTCCAAGCAGCAAGAAGGCAAGGGAGAGAAAAATTCAACAGGCGTTCACCCTGTGTTCTCAGGACAACAGGTCCTTTGATTGGAGAACTCCTCTAGAGTTTTAGGTGCCTGTGGGTCCCACTGCTGCCAATGTCACCAGCAGGAGGTCCATTTCTCACTCTTCAAGTCTGAATTAGATGGTTCCTCTTGAACCCTGTCAATCCATGTCAATGCCCACTTCTGGGTTTCAGTTCTGCCTGAATCCAGGCCAGGGGATACTGGACAGTGAACAAAGAAGGGTAAACCAACCACCAGTTCAGTTGTACTTCTAATTCTTGTCTTCTGCCCCAAACTGCCTGCTACTATTTGCTTTTCAGATTCCTCAAATGGCTGCTCTTTGCTTTCTGTCCAAGTTTTATAGCTGCATTCAGTGGAAGGGACAGGGTAGAGTATGCTCAATTCATTTTACCCAGAACCAGAACCCATCTAGATATTCTTTTTTTACTGAACTAAAAGCTATCTCTCTGTTTTTGTTGTTGTTATTATTAGCATGCTTGAGTCCTTTCGGACTCCAAGCGACCCAATGTACAGCTGAGCAGAACCTTGCCAGGTCTTTTTGTACCATTCTTTCTCTTTCTGGTGCTATATCAGACAATGCTCTGCTGCTATTCACAGGGTTTTCATGGCCAATTTTTTTGGAAGTGGGTGGCCAGGTCCTTCTTTCTACATGTGTCTTAGTCTGGAAGCTCTGTTGAAACCTGTCCATTACGGGTGATCCTGCTGGTATTTGAAATACTGGTGACATAGCTTTCAGAATCACAGCAACACATAGCCGCCACAGTATGACAACCAACAGAGGATGGTGAGGTTCTGTGAGTGGGAAACAAGCAGGGGCCATGGCAGCAAGAGCACCGAATCTTAAGCATTAGACCACCAGGGCTGGCTTCTCTCTATAATTTCTTCTTATTGGTTTTTGTTTTACATCTTGGGATCTCACAAAGTAAAGCTCATTTTTCTTCCTCCTGAAAGTCCCTATATCTTCAAGTTTCCTGTTCTCAAAGCTAAAATTAAAAGTGTAGCATTTTTATAGAGCTTAGATTTATTTCATGGTAAATAAAAGATTGACAGATTGACTTGGTAGGTACAACTTGTGGAGTATCCAACCTCAGTTGCTTTTTTGATCTCCATTGGAAGTCAAAAAGTAGGCATTGCACAAACTTTCTTTTCTATCATGAGATATATCAGGATTGGCAGGACTCCTACATTTGGGGAGAATCTTAGTCCCCTCCAAACTCTTCTTCTTATCTTGGTTTAGTGATGGACTCCAGGATCATCCGTTGTGGTCTCAGTCTTACTCCACATAAGTTCTGCAACAGCTCTGGTCCCTGCTTCCTGGTCTCCTAGAGAAAAAGACAGTTTGCATTGTTTATGACTTTTGGCAATTCTATACTGACTTTTATCTCTACCAGAAGCTTCAATGGCTCTGTGCTCCAGGAAGTCCAATTCTTAACCCTGATTTGTTCAATTTACCTGAAACATATTTACTAACTTTTTTTAAGTTGTTCAAGTTCTTACTGTAATTTGACATGTTCATCTTTGGCTCTTCTACAGCATCCACACCTGGTCTTCCTAGATTTTCCTTTGTCTCTTATGCTCTCATTAACTGATGCCATTTTCCTGTGAAGTTTCCCTCTTTTAAAATCTCTCCTCTCACCAAGAGCAGTCCCCAGTCTTTCTGTTTCAAAGTTCTGCAGCTTTGGGAGACAGTTCCTCTAAGTTCCTGTTTATTGTCTCCACTTCTCCGGTCAGTTGCAAAGGTAAAGGCTAATACATCATCTGGCACAAAGAAAACACTCAAAACAAATATTTTTGAACAAAAATCTACTGTGAGTCCCATGAATGATCCAGGCTTTCCAGTCTAAAGCAGCTCTTCCCATACCTCAAGACCTTCTTTGATGTCTCATCATTTATATGCCCAAGAAGATTGATTTCAGTTAACTCAACAAATATCTACATGTGTGGAATTTTAAAAAATAAGTTCACCACTGTATTTGCCCTTAGCCAGATAGGTAGTCTAATAATTTTTTAAGTACACGATTACCCATACTAAGACAATGCCACAAGAAAGGTTTATATACAGAACTACAAAAGTTTAAAGAAGAGCCTGTTCCTAATTATGCTATTAGGAGAGACTTTATGGAGAAAATACCTCTTTAAGTAAGAATTTTAGGATAGGTTAGAGTTTGACAGGAAGAGACCACGGGGTATGTTCTGGTAGGATGGAATGAGATGACAAAGGCACGGTGGTGGGACAGTATAGGACCTATTTAGGAAAAGGCTTAATTAGAATGCAGAGTAAAATTGGGATTCTGCTGGAAAATCGAATGGAATTTAAGAAGCAAGAAAAGAATTTATAGAGGGTCTAGAATGGCAAGTAGGGATTTTGTTTTTAAACAATAGGATAACAGTGAGCCACAGAGCAGAAAAATAACATGAACAATTAATATTTAATACATAATGAATCAGAAGATGGCGAGATTTTATGATTGGATAATTAGAGATTCTATTTTTCGAGGCTCTACCATAGAATAGACATTATGCTCGATGCATTAAGTGGGTATTACTTTTTTTTTTTTGTCTACCCAAAAGATCTTAATACAGATAAAAATAATTTGAATGGATGCAATATATGACAATGGTACAAACTTGTATGGAATATATAATAGATTGAAACAGAAGAGCCTCTAAAACATTCTAGACCATTCTATAATGAACAATGTAGCAAAATTCTCTTTTGATACCACTGAACTTTTATATCATCCAAGAGATGTATAGCTATGTTTTTTATTCCAACAAAATCCTAGAATGTATTGAAGACACATTTACCAAATATAAATTTGGAGCTACTGTCAAATATATAATAGAAAAGTTGAGTTTGCTGTCATGCCTCTAAAAATACAGTAAAGTCGATATGCAGTGCTCTTTAGAAAATTGCTGATGATATAAATAAGAATATTGTATCTAGAATGCAAGCCAAAGATATACTTTAGAAAATATCTACTTTTAAATTCACTTTTCCAAGTTATAATTTGGCATAATATTTTATGAAAATTAATCTTTTAAGTAATAAGATGCAGGCACTAAAATTCATTATACATAATGCCCTTGGAAGAAATTAAAGGGACCAATAAGTTCTTTCAAAACACAAACAAACCAGCGAAACTTACAAATTATATATACTATTGAGGCCAAGTAAATTTTTCAGAGTCTCTGACCCTGATGGAAACTACTTCAACCTAAAAAATTAAAAGAAAAAAAAAGGAGCAACACATTTCAACTGTGAATTGTGAATCCCGCAATCAGCTCATCTCTTATCTAAAATGTAGTTTCAAATAAATGTATTGTTTTTATTTATTGAGTACAGCAATATTATCTTTCAAAGAAAAGTTTATACTACTAAGAGAATTTTGTGGTCTTTTTAGTATCCTAGTTGACATGTGTAATTTAAAGAATTACGAAGAAAGTGAACTATTGTAGTCATATGTAAAAATTCATAATTGAAATTGAGTGATGAACACAATAAGGAATGTGATGTTGATGTAAACTCAGTGTATAAATAGTTTTCTAAACTCTAGTATGAGATTCTTGTTTTAATAGTGTAATACATTTACAGTAATAATTTACTAAACACATTTTCAAATATTATCTAGTTCTCAGGATTTTTTAACTTTGCCAAAATCAGTTGCTAGAGGAGAACATAGCTTCTCAAGTTTAATGTTTATTAAAAATTTAAGGTCTACAATGGCATAAGAAAGATGACTGTCAAATCTAGTGATGACTTCTATAAAAAATGAGATATTAGAACTGGAAGCATTGAAATATTCATATAAATTTCATTTCCATGAAAGCAAGATGTCTAAGTCACATGCAAAAGAATGAAAGTGGATCATCTGCTATTGCCATTCACAAAAATTAACTCAAAATGGACCAAAGACCTGAAGGTGAGACCTGAAACTATAAAACTCATAGAAGAAAATATAGGCAACACACTATTTGACATTGGTCATAAAGGAATCTTTTCAGATGACATGCCTACCCAGACTAGGGAAACTAACGAAAAAATAAACAAGTGGGACTTTATCAGATTAAAGAGCTTCTACAAGACAAACGAAACCAGAATCACGATGAACAGACAACCCACCAGCTGGGAGAGAATATTTGCAAAACATATATCTCACAAGGGGTTGATCTCCATAATATATAAAGAACTCACACAACTGAACAACAAAAAAACACACAACCCAATCAAAAAATGGGCAGAGGAAATGAACAGACACTTCTCCAAAGAAGATATACATACGGCCAATAGGACCATGAAAAGATGTTCAACATCACTAATCATCAGGGAAATGCAAATCAAAACAACACTAAGATATCACCTCACACCCATTAGAATGGCTATAATCACCAAGACAAAAAACAACAAATATTGGAGAGGATGTGGAGAAACAGGAACTCTCATACACAGCTGGTGGGAATGCAAACTGGTGCAGCCTCTATGGAAAACGGTATGAAGATTCCTCAAAGAATTAAAAATAGAGGGCCGGCCCCGTGGCTTAGCGGTTAAGTCCACGTGCTCCGCTGCTGGCCCCCCGGGTTCGGATCATGGGCATGCACCGACGCACCGCTTCTCTGGCCATGCTGAGGCCGAGTCCCACATACATCAACTAGAGGGATGTGCAGCTATGACATACAACTATCTACTAGGGGCTTTGGGGGGAAAAAATAAAATAAATAAAATCTGTAAAAAAAAAAAAAAGAATTAAAAATAGAGATGCCCTATGATCTAGCTATCCCACTACTGGGAATCTATCCAACAAACCTGACATCAACAATCCAAAGAGGCTTATGCACTCCTATGTTCATTGCAGCATTATTCACTATAGCCAAGAAGTGGAAGCAACCTAAGTGTCCCTCGACAGACGACTGGATCAAGAAAATGTGGTATATATATACAATGGAATACTACTCAGCCATAAAAAAAGACAAAATCATCCCATTTGCAACAACATGGATGGGCCTGGAGGGTATTATGTTAAGTGAAGTAAGCCAGAAAGAGAAAGACAAACACTGTATGATCTCACTCATATGTCAAATATAAAGCAACACACAGACAGAGAAAACTGTATTGTGGTTACCAGGGGCAACGGGGGTAGGGGGGTGGGCACAAGGGGTGAAGAGAGACAGATATATGGTGATGGACAAACAAAAATGTACAACTCAAAATTTCACAATGTTAAAAACTATTAAAACACCAACAACAAAAAATTATTATATCCTAGTAACTTTGAGTATATATTTACTATAATTAAAAATTCAATTTTTCTATTATTTTTGTTCAATAATTTGATCTGTATGCTTTATACAGAAGAAATTTGTTTGTTCTAACTACCTAAAAACAAATAATTCGCTGAGTTTAATTTTTTAACTTGAAAAAGAAGCATCTTTTTCTAATTCAAAGATACTGTATAAGCCAGGTGACCATGAAAATGATCCTCTTCTAGGGGCTATGTGACCAGGAGAAATATGGAATGAAAAAGACAAAGAGGTAGAAGAGGAAAAGGTTATTAGAACAAAATTTTAATAAAATTAAACCTATAGAGTTTAATATAAATAACTAGTAACAACTATAGCCACAATATACAGATTAAAGGCAGCTTAATATAATAAAAGAAAAAGGACTTCAAGTTATGAAATCGGCCCTGGCTCAAGCACTGTACATTACTAAGCCTGGGTGAGCTTCTATTGACTCATCTGTAAAATGGGAATGATAATCTCAACCTCACAAGGTAGTGTTAGAATAAAAAAGTAATGCAAGAGCATTGGAAAACATTACATACTGTGATATATGCATATTTTACATAATTTTTTAAATCCACAAGAATTTGTTCATTTCTTTTTTTCTCCAACATCTCCCTTTATAATAAAGGAAATTTTCAAGGAACTTGAAAATAATGGTGGCATCCCCCTATGGTGCTGGTGCTATCAAACCAATTTTTGAGAGAAGAAATAATAATGATTTAAGAAGTTGAAAGATATCCCCTCAAGTTGTGTCTACAAAACTTCAGAATATTGGAACAGCAATGAGATATTCTGTTAATCCAAAATTTTGCCTTCATCACACAAAATTTCAAGGAGCTTGTGTCAAAATAATCAGGTGTTATAAGTAGAAGATAAAAACAACAACACATAGCACATAGAGACAGAGATTGGATTGGTGGTTACCAGAGGGGAAGCGGGGAGGGAGGAGGGTGAAAGGGACGATTGGGCACATGTGTGTGGTGATGGACTGTAATTAGTCTTTGGGTGGTGAATATGATGTAATCTATGCAGAAAGAGAAGTATAACGATGTACACCTGAAATTTATACTATGTTATAATCCAATGTTACCGCAATAAAAAAAATCAGGAGTTTGACTCAATCTTTCAACTCCTTATCTAGGTAATTAGATACCATATTATTTATCTCTTTTATGAAAATGACACTAGTGCTCTTACTCCAGAAAAAAGACTGTTTTTTTTCTGGCTGGTTGTTCTCTGGCTTAATGACACTATCATAGAAAATAACACTCTAAGATCTATTTTTAAAACGATAGAGAAAGGGGATGACATCATCAAGGCAAAGTACCAATGAAACATAAATCTGCTCTTTAAAAGCTATTCAACTGTGGCTGATGAAGGTTTTTTGCCTTTCTTGCTTAGAATTTCTAAGAGCTATAAACCACTGCTGGTGATGTAACTTTTTCTTTGTGGATTGTGAAACACTCCTAGTAACCAAGCTCTGAACTCACTTCAAGTAAAACAGAGCAAGATGTCAAACGGCTGAAGAGATGCTTTGACTTGACAGGACTCCTGAAGGTGAGTCTGACTTCTGAGAAGGAGCAGCCGTGACAAGGTGTGCGCCACGACCTGGCCCTTGTTTGTGGGCAGAGATCCAGGGACACCTGGGAGATTGGTCCCAAGGATCCCTGCAGGAGTTGGAAGAGCTTGAGTATTGAGGGAAATCTTTAGAAATAACACTTGGATTGGAAGATAGGTTCATCCTTGAAGAGGAAGGTAAGCTCTCAGCCAACTCCAGCATCTCTCTTAGCTGCCTTTTAGGGTGTCAGATTCCTTACCTCTGCACTCAAAAGTCAACTATGAAGATACAGATAATAGTAAAGGAGATAGACCATCAGAGTTCTTGATAATAAAAAATAATCCTAATCTTCCCTTAGAATAATAAAAATTCTGTCTCTGCCTCTGGTATTTGTAACATCTGCAAAAATCTGGAAGACTGGCGGCAGCACAGAATTTTGATCTAAGTTTTGACTTTCTATCCAGATATTCAGTGATTTATAGACCTGCCATTCATCGCGGGACCTTGTTCTCACAATTTAATCCAAGTGAAGACAGACAAAGGGGATAAAAAAAGTTTTACTGTGCATTAAACAATTTCCAGTTTGGGTTCAGAGCAGAGAAACATCTGATAACTTCAGAAGGAAGAGAACTGATAGGCTATGCATCTAGTCACAAGAACGGCAATGATCATTTCATGGGTAAATAGGCTAACTCCTTAGCATCCCATTCTTAAACACAAATCTGTGTGCTCCAAAGGAAACTAGGTGGAAATTCTTTTGGCTCTGGCTCCAAGATTTAGGATGTTCTAGAGAAGTTCCCTACTATTTTTCATTTCTTATGAGGATTGTAATAAGACCCTACATTGAACTAGTCCTTACAAGAACCTCAAAATCTCCCAGACTATGCTATATTTTCTCCCTCTCCCTAGCATATACAAGTAAGAAATCCTTCTTTCATTCATTCACGTATTCTGGGGCTAGGACAGGTGCTGGGTGTACCATGGTATGCACAAGATATAAGAGCCATGAGCCCCTCATTCTTGGAGAATGTGAAATAAGAGAAAATATAATATAAACAGCCTAAGTCATCAATTACAGTAATTAAAATCAAAAAACGTAAAGATACACAGGAAACTTCTGACAGAGTTAGGAAAACTTTTATGGGCACTGGATTCCCTCATGGGACTAGACTGTCCTTGTTCAAATTGGAGTAATCACAGTGCTGCACCAACATACATATACTTTGTCCTGTGAAGATAATCAGTTGCAGGAAGACACATTATTGTACACAAAGAACTGAAAAAAATGATCATCAGGGATTTCACATATTATATCATTACATAAATCTTGGCTTGATTCTTGTCACAGGACCATAAACCAGCTATGATCTTCTCATTGACACTCCCAGTGAACTCAGGATAAACCAGCGAATGGCTTTTCCCAGGTCAAGGCTCTTATATTCATGAAAGGACAATTTTAATGATCCTAGAGGAAAAGATAAAGAGAATTCCACCCAGAATTTCCAGCGAATTCCCTGAATCTACAAGGTTTCTATGGTTAAGGCTACTCCAAAAAATACTACTGAATCAAATCAGAATTACATGGGTGAGACTTGGCTTAGCCTATGAGGAGTTCAGATATACTCAGAATTAAAGCTATCGTTACAGGCACCAAAAGCACCAATTCCGGTTTCTGAAAACACTAAAGCCTAGTGACAGTAAAGCCTAGTGGGGTTAAAAACTTGAGTACTGGAGTCAAGCAGACCTGGGAGCATCACCTGGGTCTGCCGTTTACCAGCTGTGTGACCTTAACAATGTTATCTCTGTGCACTTCAGTTTCCTCGCCTTCAAAGTACAAATAATATTAACATCTATCCCATGAAGTTGTTGTAAGGACTAAATGAGGTAATGACTAGAAAGTGATTGGCACAGTGTCTGGTGGTAGTGTCATTACAGGCTAGCTATTACCATCACTGATTTTTCAAAAGCTGTGCTGATGGCCCTGTGTGAGTCTTACCATAGACAACATGAGTTCTTATTCTGATATAATAGCGTATAAAATCCCTGAGGATCATTTTTTTCCCGCTTTCGGTTCTCCATGTACAATATTTATGTAATTATGTAATCATTGATAAGTACAAGGAGATCTAAATGCTAGCTTTCAGTTCTCTATGTACAATATTTATGTAATTATGTAATCATCAGTACAAGGAGATCTAAGTGCTAGCCTCTCTTCCACCTCTGAATTGCTGCAAGATAGTGGGTCAGTTAATTACCCTTTCTGGGCCTCAGCCACAAGATGGAGGTAGTAATAGCCATCTTCCTACCTACTGAACATTTTAAGAAAATCACATGAGATTGTGGAACATAAATACATTGAAATAGCATAAAGTGGTCCATTATAACAAAGTGTCCCTGAGTTGCTGGAAGACATGTAGTCATTCTCCGAGGTTTATGCCCAGGTTATGTCACTCTCTCCTCCCACAGTGCTCTAAAATGTTCCCTCTTACCAGGGCCTGAAAGAGAAGCTGAATTGATTCTGGCAAATAAAATCAGGTAAGGTGCTATTGACAGATACAATGGTAGTATATCTGACCCTCTTAATTTACACCCCCAACCCCCTCCATCTTAGCTCACACTGTCATTTTCTCTGGGTAAATTTTCATTTTACCAGGGAAAAAATTAATTTTATGAATGAGGGTCTTTATAAGGCCCTTCAAATCCTAACACATATTAGGATATCTAAGGATGAGCCTGACTCCAGATCCAAGCAGTAATTAACAAAACACATGAGAGTTTGGGTGGCTTCCGTCGTGACGACTGTTGGGTAGAGGAAATATTTATGGGTGTGACAGCAGCTACAAAGCAGCTGAAACAAGACCCTGGTTGTTTTAAATTCTCTAGTTTCCCTTTGAGAGTCTATTCTAGCCTATTCACTCCCAGTAGTCTAGAGAAAGCTCTACATTCAGTGTTCAGTCCCTTTAGTGGTGAGGGCAGTGTCCAGACCAGAAATGCATATTAGCTCCATCTCCTTCAAGCAGAGATTCAGGGAGATGGAGAGAGAGGATATTTTGCTCCGTAGGAAAACAGTTTGAGATTTAAGCACCGAATTATTTAAAGTCAATCTTGTAAGTACCGATAAAATGGGCAAATTTTCAGTGACCATATTTTCTAAACACAAAGGAATTAAGCTGTACCAGGTTTGTAAGAGTAATGTTTTCCTTCCATGAACCTTTGAGTCACACATTACAAGACCATGTGCTCAGCCTAAATGAAAACATACACAGGTTTTGTAAAAGAGATTTCTTCATTTATTTATTCATTCAACAAACATTTATTGGTCACCATGTTAGGCATTAAAGGGGGAGGAATAAGATACATTCATTATCCTGCAGGAGACTATATGTCTATGAGAAATAAGACATATGTAAAGCAAATTATCATAAAAATAAAACAAAAGTTTGTTTTAGAAAGGTGTACAAGATATGTACTTGCTACTTTACCATATACAAGAATGTGAGCATTGTCCAAATGTGATGCAGAGAAGAAGCTTTATAAACCTGTCAAAGCTAGAAGTCTACATTGATGCTCTTTCTAAAGCTGCTGTGCTTCTCTTAACTCTTGGTTAGAAGCATAGAGAAAGTTTATAAAAGGTATGAGGATGTCATGCCTACAGTTAAGGGCCAGGGTACTAGAAAGCTCAGAGGTTTCTCTGCAACCACAGACCAGTAATGGGGTCATCATGCTCCGTGCTGCTGAACTGGCACAAGCTGACCTCTTTTTCTCTCAAGGAAGATAACCCTTCAGAGAAAAATGGAGCATCATTTACATGGGACAATATGACCCCAATTTATATTGTAGGTCTTGGAATCAAGATCATTCTGACTTCATCCTTGATGGCCAGTGTATTATTGCTAGGCAGAGGTTCAGGGGTTATTAGTTCAGCTCGTTCTTGCAAAACAAAAATGAAGTCAAAGTCCTGAGCTCAGCTGCCACGTGGGGCAAATTAACTTGGCTCTTATTCATAGTGATAGGCTTTACAGTTAATCTCAGCCAACTCTCTTGAAAATATGAGCTGACAAACACAACCAAGAACAGAGTATGGCCTGCCCTGCATCAACTCAACATTATTAAAAGTATATGTGCTAAAACAGTACCATCACCTTCATCCTAAAGCCCTGTCTTTCCTAACACATTTTTTTTTCTCTCTTAGAACACCCAATGTGCCACTTTTATGGGGGATGAAAACCAAACCATAGAGATCCAGTTCCACTTTCACCCATTTTCACCCATCCTGGAGGTACAAATGTTTCTTTTTGTGGCTTTCCTGCTCATGTATACTGGCAGTCTCATTGGTAATGCCACAATCTTTCTCACTGTCTGGGCAGAGCGTTCGCTCCACAGTCCCATGTATTTCTTTTTGGCCAACCTGGCGGTTCTGGAGATCTTTTACTCTTCCACAGTTGCTCCTCTGGCTTTGGTCAACCTCCTGACCATGGGGAGAATACCCATCTCTTTCACTGGCTGTGGCACACAGATGTTCTTCTTTGTCTTTCTGGGCAGTGCTGACTGTATCCTCTTGGGGATCATGGCTTATGATCGGTTTGTAGCTATCCAGGATCCCTTGCATTACACCCTCATCATGAGATGGCAGCTGTGCGCCCAGCTGGCTATAGGAGCTCTGGTCCTTGGTTTCATTCTAGCTTTACAACTGACAGTTCTGATTTTCCATCTGCCATTTTGTGGCCACAATAAAATCACTCACTTCTACTGTGATGTACTCCCTATCTTGCGGTTGGCATGTGGAGATACTCGAATGCAAGAAGCCATGATCTTCATCGCCAGTGTCCTCGTCCTTACCATTCCCTTTTCACTGATCTCCATCTCATACATCTTCATTGTGGCTGCCATTTTGAAGATACACTCAGCAGAGGGACGGCACAAAGCCTTCTCCACCTGCTCTTCTCATGTGACTGTGGTTCTCCTCCAATATGGCTGCTGTAGCCTTATCTATTTACGCCCCAGCTCTAGCTACAACCCAGAAGTGGGCCGTGTGGTGTCTGTTGTCTACACCTTTGTCACCCCTGTCTTGAATCCCTTGATCTATAGTATGAGAAACAAGGAGCTGAAAGATGCACTAAATAAGGTAATGAAAAGACATTTACTAAACTAGGAAATGTGAGAGTTTCTGGGCTTGTGTAAAGGGCAGGAAATAATTCTTCAGAAAATGATAAGCTCAGGGATTAAAGTAAACATTTGAGGAACAGGATTTACTACCTCTTCATGCCCTAAATCCTATTTCTAGCTCCCAAGTATAGTGTCAGCTCCTGAAAGTAAGACATTATCATTTAAAATAAGAGAGAGTAAACTCTGGATGGGCAGGTATTTCTGTTTTGTTCACTGATCCATCCCCAGTGCCTAGCTAAAGTGGACACTCAATACATATTTATTGAATTAAGTGATGGCAAAGAACATTCCTTTTTTTTTGTTATCTCCCCACAATGCTATACAAAAATTTGCATTTACTGGGCATTCAATAAATATTTGTAGAATAACTGAAAGAGGTTCCCTCCAGGAGCACTAATGATGCTTCAAGTTTCCACTCATAAACTCTTATTTTTCCCTTTTCTATTGACTGAGTCTTGGGAAATGTTTATTGTAAGATCTATCAGTGTTGAGAAGTTGTAAAAATATGATACATCAATATCTGGTATGTATTGTTATTTTTAAAAGTGTAGGGCTGGCCCCATGGCATAGTGGTTAGGTTTGGCACACTCCACTTTGGCAGCCTGGGTTCACGGGTTGGATCCGGGCACAGACCTACACCACTCATCAGCCATGCTGTGGCAGCGACCCACATACAAAATAGAGGAAGACTGGCATAGATGTTAGCTCAGCGCTAATCTTCCTCAAGCAAAAAAAGAGGAAAATTGGCAACAGATGTTAGCTCAGCATGACTCTTCCTCACCAAAAAAAATAAATAAATAAATAAAAATAAAGTGTAATTGGTGATGCTTCAAAATTAGAAACAATATCTTCACTCCATTGTCTTCTCATTCAGAATGGGAAATTTCAAGAAGGGCTGAAGGGACTAATGGTTGTTTGGCAGACCTAGTATGAGAACTTCCTTTCTCTGTTCTTGCCAATCTATCTTGTTATGGTTCTACTTTTAAAATAACATTTTTCCATTTATAAATATAGTACACGTCCATTTTTAAAAGTTGGAAAACATAAAAGTAGACAGAAAAAAAGTTGAGAAATTATTTCTCACCCTACCAATTAAAACAAATCTCAGATAATATTTGGGTACTTTATATATTATGTATATTATATCACGAGGAACTTTTATACCCTGCTTCATTCTCTAACTTGTAACACAAACATCTCCATTTATCTACATTGGCAGGTAGATGTCTACCAACTTTTCACTATTATAAGAATCACTGTAATAAACATCCTTATATATAATTCATTGTGTGTAACTCCGATTACTTCCTTAGGGTTTAAATATTTTAAACCCCTACTTACACACTGGCAAACTGCATTCCAGAAAGACTACTAATTTATACTCCCCCAAACTATTTACAAAAGTAGTCGCCTTATAATTTCATGGTCAACACTGGGCTTCCTTCCCTCCCTCTCCTTCTTTTCCTCCTTCCCTTCCTCCCTCCCTCCCCTCCTCCTTCCTTCCTTACCTCTTTTTCTCTTTCTTTCTTCCTTCCTTTCCTTCTTTTTCTTTTCTCCTTCCTTCCTTCCTTATTTGTCAATTTGATGGTCTTATAATGGCAATTATTTATCTTATTTACATTTATTTATTAGTTAAATTATCTTTTATATATTTTATAGCCATTTAAATTTTTGTGCATTTTTTCTAAGATGCTTAAAGAATTTCAAGATTTATTTTTAATTCTTTATATTTTATGTCAACACTTTATAATACTTGTGGAAAATATTTTGAAAGTTTGTTAATGATTTTATATATATACACATATATTTGTTATCATTATGGAATTCAGTATTCAAATTTTGGTTTGTGATTTTTCCATTTTTACAGTAAATAAATCCTGGAAGTTTATCCTGAAATCAAACAAATACTATATTCACTCATATTTTGTTCTTGCCGCTTTATGTTTAAAATTTCACATGGAACTTATTTATCATTCTGGAATTTATTCTGTCATATGCTGTTATAAGGCATTAACTTTTCTCCCAAAATAAGTAACCAATTGCTTCAGTGTAATTTTGAAATCGTTTTTCCTTTATCCATTGAATTGAGATGTCCTCTTTATCACATACGAAATGCACATTTATGCTAGGTTCTGTTTTTTGGCTGCCTACTCTGTTCCATAAATCAGTCTGTACACTCTTGCACCAATACCATCCTATTTGCATCACTGGTATTTTATAATCATTTACATCATAATATTACAATCTATTTATCTTTCCAGAAATTTGCCATGGTTAAAAGGTCTGGAGTTTGCCTTCAAATAGGCTATGGTGGTTTTAAAATATGTCCACAAGTTCTTTGATACTCTTCCCTTTACAAAGTGGACCCTGATCCCCCTCCCTTTGAGTGTGGGCTGTACTTAGTAACTTATCTCTAGCAAATAGAATGCGGCAGAAGTGATAGCATATGACTTCTGAAACTGGGTCATAAAAGATTTCACTGCTGCAGCCTCTCCCTCAGATTAGCCACTCTGGGAGAAGCTGCCATGTCCTGAGGACAATCAAGAAGCCCCATGGAGAGGTCCACATGGTGAGGAACTGAGGCTGCCTATGAACAGCCAAGGAGGAACCGACGGCTCTTGCCAACCGCCACGTAAGTCAACCATCTTGGGCACAGATCCTCCAGCCCCAGTCAAGCCTTCAGATGACTGGAGCCCCAGCTGACATCTTGACTGCAACCTCCTGAAATGCGGAGCCAGAACGACCCAGCTAAGCTGCTCCCAGATTCCTGACCCTCAAAAGCTTTGTGAGATAATAAATTATTTTAGTTTTAAGCTGCTATGTTTTGGGGTAATTTTTTATGCAGCAATGTTAGTATGTTAGTGAACATCCCCCCATTCACTTGGGAGTGATTGGAATGAACACAGCAACCACTGAAAAGCTGAATTTTAGGGAGATTTTATATGCACATAGCCTATACTCCACCATGGAAATCAGGGCATGTCCTTACCAAAGATTCTATAAGCTCCAAAATTCCAAAGATTTCCCAAGTCTCCTCCAGTTCTGTGCCATCCTCGTACACCATTATAATAAACACAGGGAGTGGTGCTGGTGGTGGTGGTGACTTTTTAAGAAGAGAAAAATACTCATCTTGTAAGATTTGACTTTTGATAGGTTTCTTAGCCTGTCTTATCCAACAAGCCTTGTCTGCTGTTCCTTGGCCCTCGTGGCAGATTGTATTTTCCAAAAGTGACAGCGACGACATATCCCTTCCCACATGCTCTCTTCACACTGTGATGTTGACACTTTTCCCATCCAGAGGTGGAGTCCATCTTTCTTTCCCTCGAATCTGGGTGGGTCTGTAACTACAGCAGAAGGGACGCTATGTGACTTTCGAGGCTAGGCCATCACAGGGGATACACCTCCAACTGGCCCTTCTGGGAAATTTGCTCTTGGAACCCAGCCAGCATGCTGTGAAGAAAGTAAGACACCATAAGGAAAGCCCACATGTAAGTGCTCTGGCTGAAAACCCCACTGAGGTCCCAGCTGACAGCTAGCACCAACTGCCAGTTAGTGAGTGAAACTTCAGATGACTCCAGCAACTAACCATTGAGCCGCTCCCAGCCTGCAAGCAGTACCAGCTGATGCCACCTGGACCAGGGATGAGCTGTTCCCATTGTGTCTTGGTCAAACTGCAGAATCATTAGCGAAATAAATCATTATTGTCGTTTTAATCCACTAAATTTGGGATGGTTTGTTATGTGCATTAGTAACTGCAACATTCCACGTCAACCATCAAAGTCCTAAATGTCTTGTGTTTTACATTGTATAGGTATCCTAACTCACTTAATAGGAAAGAAACAAAAGAAAATCGTAATGCAGGCATCTCCTGGATCGAAATTTTCCTCTCTTAAATGTCAGCTAATAATGAGGGAAGCAAGTGTGCCTGAATTCTTAAACATCCCTGTACTTTACATCAAGCTTCTGTATGATTGTTAATAGAATGCCTCAAGACTTTTAACAGTGTTCATACAATTTTGGCTAATTTTTAGACTTTGTTGAACAAGTCTCTCTTCCTCTTGCAAAGTTTGCCCAAAGAGATACAGCCAAGGTCACTCCCATACAGCAGCCTCAGAGAACAGTCTGAATCTCTCTTTGCTTTCCCCAATGGCCCCAGGAAAAGGCCAGAAACTAGAAGCTGACCCGTCCTCCCTCACTTAGGTGTGGGGAAATACGGAAGTCCCACTAATGCCTGAAACACACTAACGTAAGCCTTAGTCATAGGGAATACCATGGTGGACAGGAAGTTAGGCAGTAGAAGCTGCTGAAGCTTTCATAGATCTCCTCCCTTCCTCCCTACCCTTCTGCTTAGTCCTCCCTCTACCCCACCCCCCATTTCTTTAGCACCAGCTATTGCAAGCAAAATGGGCAAAGATGTATTCTGAATGGGATGCTGCCAACCAACCCTGTTCTGGTGAAACTATAAGAAACCAAGGCAAGGGCCGGCTCCGTGGCTTAGCGGTTAAGTGCGCGAGCTCTGATGCTGGCGGCCCGGGTTCGGATCCCGGGCGCGCCCCAAGGCACCACTTCTCCGTCCAGCGCGAGGCCGAGTCCCACGTACAGCAACTAGAAGGATGTGAACCTATGACATACAACTATCTGCTGGGGCTTTGGGGGGAAAAAAATGAATAAATAAAATCTTTAAAAAAAAAAAAAAAAAAAAAGAAACCAAGGCAAGAAGATACTAAAGAGTACTTGGAGAGCACCTAGGCCTACAATGTATAGTTAGACATTTCCTCTGAACCAGCAGGTAGAGTCAATTCCTTATTTTGCCATTTCTTTTCTATATATTGGTTTATGATTTAAAAAACTCAGAAATGTTTGAACAATTACCACAAAGTGCTGAAGTAGATGATGTGGTGAGAATAAAACGCTGAATAAGAAATATATAGTTTCTGCCCTCAATCACTTATTCTCTCTGGGGAGGGCCCAGGAAGTAGGGCATCATCATCCGTTTCCTGGTTGTATAGACAAATGATGAGGGGAATAGTTCCCTGCGCCCCATCCCTGCCCGGCAATGCTCAGAGAATCAAAAGGAATGATGGAAACAATGGTATTGTAAGCTCCCTCTCCTCTTACCAGTTCAGTAACATAAAAATGTATAACAAAACTGGCTTGCTAGGGGCCGGCCCGGTGGTGCAAGCGGTTAAGTGCACGCACTCCGCTGTGGCAGCCCGGGGTTCGCCGGTGCGGATCCCGGGCGTGCACCGACGCACCGCTTGGCAAGCCATGCTGTGGCAGCGTCCCATATAAAGTGGAGGAAGATGGGCATGGATGTTAGCCCACAGCCAGTCTTCCTCAGCAAAAAGAGGAGGATTGGCATATGTTAGCTCAGGGCCGATCTTCCTCACACACACACAAAAAAAACTGGCTTTCTGCTTTTCTCTTCCGATGTCATGATCTACCCATACTTCCTCACCTCTAAATGACAGCCAATCACAAACTAATACAAGAGGGATGCCCCTACTACCCATTCTTACTGTCAAGGCCTGGTCAGCCCTGAGCTGCTCCTTTCGGAATCCATGGGAGGAGGGTAGGTTTGCATGTTCTCACTCATTCTTGCTTCTTCTTTCAATGATCCTTCATAATTTCACCTAGTGAAACCTCCTATTTTTCATCTTTAAATAGTACACAAAATAAATACTTAAACTTTAAAACATTTACTCATTATACTACCACCAAAAATCATTTTGGATACACCAGTGGTTCACACATACCACATGTGGTAGGCTGAAAAATGCCCCTCCAAAGGATGTCCATATCCTAATCCCCAGAACCTGTGAAAGAACCTGTGAATATGTTACTTTATATGTAAAAGGGATTTTGAGGTGTGATTAAGGATCCTGAAAATGGGAGATTATCCTGGATTATCCAGGTGCCCCCACTGTTACCACAGAATCTTTATTTATTTATTTATTTTTAATTTTATTTATTTTTTCCCCCAAAGCCCCAGTAGATAGTTGTATGTCATAGCTGCACATCCTTCTAGTTGCTGTATGTGGGACGCGGCCTCAGCATGGCCAGAGAAGCGGTGTGTCCATGCGCGCCCAGGACCTAACCCGGGTCACCAGCATCGGAGTGCGCGCACTTAACCACTAAGCCACGGGGCCGGCCCACCACAGAATCTTTATAAGAGGGAGGCAGAAGGGTGGGAGAGAAAAATCTGACAATAGAAGGGGAGGGAGAGATTTTGGAAGATGCTATGCTGCTGGCTTGAAGATAGAGGATGGGGCCACAAGCCAACAAATGCAAGCAACTTCTAGAAGCTAAAAAAAGGTAAGAAAACAAATTCTCTCCTAAAGCCTCCATGAGGAACATAGAACTGTAACCCATTTTAGACTCTAGCCTCCAGAACTATAAGAGAATAAATTGGTGTTCTTTTAAGCCACTAAATTTGTGGTAATTAGTTACAGTAGCAATATGAAGCTAATATCCTACTTAACTTATACCTTAATAAACTACCCAGGCCTTGCTCATGACTTTTTACATAATAGATTCTCAACGAATATGTACTAAATTGAATTCCCTTAAAAAAATTAATATTCAATATAAATAAGTTTACCAAAGTATAATTGTCAAGAAGTTAAAAACATGATTCTTATTCAAATATATTATGAGCATGTGTCAAAGATTTATTTATCTCATTAATGAGAGACCCAGCAGGATGGTAAACCTGGTTCAAGACAATACAAGAAACTATGAGCTATACATAGTGGGGAAAAAATGCTGGAATAAGACTCAAAAGTTAAACATAATGCCGGTTAATGTCTGGCAGGGCAACAAATCCCCCTTTGGGATTATCTTTTCTACCAAAATGAAATCACCTCCACTGGACAAAAATAATTTGCAATTTACCAATCTTCTACAAATTAACATCTAACGTTACTGAGTCTGGGACCTCATTAATAGTAAATACTAAGTCAAATGACCTCCTCCTAGAACTTCAAACGACCCTTAAACAAACTTCTTAGATAATGCTCTTGTTATAACATCGAAAGGGCACACAATAACCCTTTTTTCTTATTTCCAAATTTTGTACAATTTTTCTAAACACACTTGTTCCAGTTATCTATTAGTGAGTAATAAACTACTCCAAAATTTTGTGGCTTAAAACCACAATATTTTATTATATATCACAATGTTATGAGTGAGGAATTTGGGAAAGGCTCAGCTGAGTGATTCTTCTGCTCCACAGGGTCCTGAATGGGGTTGGTTGCTCAATGATATCCAGCTCGCAGTTGAGGCCATCTGCAGAGTCCAAGACAGCTTCATTCACCTGTCTGGTGTCTTGACAGGGATGGCCAGTAAGTTAGATACAGCTGGACCCCTCTCTCTCTCCATGTAGTCTCAGGGCCTTTCCACGTGATCTCTTCAGCAAGGTAATTGGGTATCTTACATGGACTCATAATGTCAATCTTAAAGACTAGAGCAGAACTGGCATAGCATCACCTCTCCCACACTTTGTTGGTCAAAGCAGTAACAGTCCAGTCCAGATTCAAGGAGAGGTGGAAACAGAACCCGCCTCTTGATGGGAGAACTGTCAAAGAATCTGTGGCCTTGTTTAATCCACCACAAGTTTTACCTTGTAAATTTTTATTTTCATTATATTGCTAACCCTTTTGTCCTAACATCTGTTGCACCAAGGGTTCCCATAACTTTCTGGGATGTTTTGTTACAACTTTGTTGAATACATGAGAAATGACCCTCTGGGCAGCCCAACAGTCTTTTTTCCCCTCTATAACCCTTTGCAAGCACTCAGAGACAGTCTTAAAGCAATGGTTCTCAAAGCAGAACCAGTAGCATCAGCATCACCTGGGAACTTTTTACAAACGCAATTAATTCTCAGGTCCCACTTCAGACCTACTGAATCAGAAACTCTGGGGATCAGTCTGTGTTTTACCAAGCCCTCTTGATGATGCTGAGAACCACCGATTTAGGGTTTTACACTGCTTAACGAAAATTAATACCATCTGAAACCAGTCTCTTAAGAAGGTAAATTTTATGGGTTTTTTCTTTACCACCATTAAAAAAAAAGAATGTATACAGTCTCTAAATACCACAGTAGATTATTTACTGCTTCTGGAGAAAGGAGAGACAATGCCAAACAAAGCCTGGTAGCTTTCTCTAATTGATGTCCTCTCTCAACTGTCAAAATCCTCTTCTACCTACCTGGCAGGCAGGGGAGACTTTTCTTGCACCCAGTCAAGGGACACTCTCCAGAGGCATCATACCTTACTTCTAAAGAATCACTTGTGAAACGAATTTGTACCCTCTCCATCTTAAAATGGGACTATTACACAGCTCAGAAAAATATACTATTCTCTCAAAGGAACTCTCATTAATCTCCCTCACAGACAGGTGTTGTATGAGAAAAAATGGATAATTTTGTTGATCCTCTTGAGGACATCTTGTTTTCTGTTTCTTTGATTTCTGCTCTTCATTCTTTCTTTTCTTCTACTTTCTTCAGTTGTATCCTATAGATCATTTATATTCAGGCTTTCCTATTTTCTTATATAAAACTGCTATAGTTGTATCCTAAAACTCTTGATAATGTTGATATGTTTATCATTCAGTTCTAAATAGTCTCTACTTTCCATTGTTTTCTTAAGTAGTCCATGAATTAGAAGTGTAGTTTTTTTTTAATTTCTTACTTCTAACATAATGATATCAGAAGACAGGATCTGCATCATCAAGGATCAGCAAACTCTTCCTTTAAAAGGCCAGGTAGTAAATATTTTAGGCTTTGCTGGTCAAATGGTCTCCATTGTAAGTACTCAATTCTGCCTTTGTAGCCCTAAAGCAACCAAAGACAATATGTAAATAAATGAGAGTAGCTATATTCCTTTAAAACTTTGCTTAGAAAAACAGGCAGCTGGCCAGATTTGGCTGTACGCCATAGTTTGCCAACCCTTGGTCTGTCTATACGGCACCAAGTCTTTGGCCATTGTTAAGACTTGTCGTTAGCTAATACATGAGGTTTTGTAATGTTACATGCATGCTTGAAAACCAATTATCATCTTATCCTTGTTCTGCTCCACTTCTTTAAGGCTCCGGCCTGGCCCATTTAAACATCTGCTTTTGTTAACTTGTCACAGTAATTAAGAGACTCAGTGTTTGGAATGAAACAGACCTCAGGTGCCAGCTTTGCCAAGGGGTGGTTTGGGGCAAATTAACGTCTGTCATCCTCAGGTTCCTCGCTACAGAGAAAATACTACCACCTACCTCATGGGGTTGGCATAAGGAAAAATTCGAGATAATCCATATAAAACACCTAGCAGAGTGCCAGGCCCACTTCAATCGTTATTAGTAGCAGTATTAGCATCATCATGCCATTGAACCTCATTACTCTGTGAGGCAAATATCATTAAACTCATTTTATAAAGAAATTAAGGCTCAGACATGTTCAGATAACTTGCCCCAAATCTGATCGCCAGTGACAAAGCACTGATTCCCAGCCAGAACTTCTATTTCCAAATTCTAAATTTCCAGTACTTGGGCCCTGATTAATCCAGTCACATTAACATGTAAGGAATTTACCGTATGCCATTCCTAGGCGAGGCCCCATTTTAAGACACCCGGAGAAAGGAGTTGCGAAATGCACAAGAATTAATTCTTCACAGTGGAAGTTTAGTCCTTAAGGGGAAAGAGCGAGTTTCATGAGCTCAACCGACCGAAAAGTCATGGGAGGTGCCAGCGGAGCTAACAAACCACTAAACGGACTTCTGGAACCAGGGTGCCGAGGCTTATAACCTGGACAAACTCTTTTCTGGGCTTGATCCTCTAAGGAAGTGGTGTCACCCCGGGGCGCCCCAGGCTGGCGCTCCTCACCCTCAATGACCTTCTGCCCACGGCTGTGCTGCCCTTTTAGGCTCTCCCGCTCCACGTGCCTGGAGCACCTGGAGCCTAAAAATATCGCCCTGGTTCAACCTCCCGGGTTTTCAACCTTCGGCTTTTTCAAAAACGGGTTCTGTCATCACTTTGAGACACATAAATCACAGCCCTGACCTGCTGTTGATTCAGCGGGTGTGACGTGCCGCTGAAAGTGGCGACAAAAGCAGCCCCTTTCGATGACCTCAACTTTTTTTTTTTTCCTTGCACTCGGTTCACATCGTATGCGGTGAGGACCGCCGGGCAGCCGGAAGGCTGTGTTGGACGTTCGATAAATAGCCCAAGAATCTCCAATTCTCCCAGCTCAAGCTCAGCCTGGGACTCTTCAAAGCCATACCCTGTGACAATCACAAGGGTTTTCTCCTCCCCGTCGGTGACGGAAAACTCGTGACTCGGAGCTGAGCGCTGGGCGGGCGCAGGGAAACCGGGGGCGGAGCTACTGCAAATCCAGATCGCGAGGAAGCCCCCGACGGACAGCGCGTGCGCAGTCTCTCGCCGCGGGACCTCCTTCCCGCCGCTGAGACTAGGAAGCGGGACGCCAAATCTGTCCCCGCGCAGCCGCCGCCGCCGGGCGCCGAGCGGGGCGGCCGCCCTCCCCGAGGCGCGCCTGCGCACGTTCCCACGCACGCTCCGGCGTACGGCGGCGGCCAGGGGTCGCGAGCCGGTGGAGGACCCGCGCGCGGAGGAGCCCGGAGAGTCAACGCTTCTTCCCTCCCTCCCCTATTCCCCTCCCCGCTCCCTCCCCCCCCTCCCCAAGAATGTTCCGCTACGAGGTGAGCTGTTGCGACCGGAAGTGACCCCTCCCTCCCTCCCGCGCCCCTCAGTCTTTCTCACCCCCCGCGCGTCCGTCCCGAGGTCCTGGGGGGGAGGGGGCGGGCGGTGGGACCCTCTGGACCGAGTGGAGTGCCTCGGGCCTGGGGTCGCAGGTTTAATCCGAGGGCTGTGAGCTGGCTTCAGGGGGCGGGACTGTCCTATCAGTTGTCGCTGGGGAGAGTTGGCCTCTGTTTTGGGGTGGGGAGGGCTCGTTAAGTGCCGTGACCAGACCACCTCCCACCCCCACCCGGGGAGGAGCGCGGAGGGGAGCGCATGGCACCCACCCTGTGGCTCTTCTTGAGGAAGAGTCGCCCAGGAAAGCCCAGAGACACGTTTCCCGCCCTGGACCCGGAACCACCTCCCCTCCAGTTACACACACCTCTACGCACAGGCAGCCGTCCGAATCAAGGGGGCCTGGCCTTGCCCTTCGACTGGGGCCGAAGACTGTTTACTGCAGAGGGCTCCGCGTTGAGCGGGGGCGTGTCCAGCAGAAGTTCCTTCTGGGCGAGTGGAGGGAGACGTGGGTTTGGTGACGGTCCCGGGAATGTAGCAATAGTCGAGAGTCCTGACCCTGTCACTAATTCACTGTATGACCTTGAGCGACTCCTAATCTCCAGACATAAAGTTTCTGGATCTGTAGAATGAAGGGGCTGGTCTAATGATCTCTAAGAGTCTGTCCAACTTAAAAAAGCAGTGATTGGGTTAAGTAGATCTTTACGATTTGGAAGGGAGTGGCTGCTGGAAGTTGCCTCTGATGTGCAGACAGTTGCATGCCTACTTTGTGTAAGTTTGGGAGGGCTTAAGATAGGCAGAGTGGCCCTTTGGCCTAACCTTTTGGAATAGCCTGGCTAAGAGGTAGCCAGGCAAGGTATAGCACAAACCTGCCTGCCCAGAGACTGTGGAATGCCCATTCTGAGTCTCTGAAAATTGGGGACACATATTTCATAGGAATGTTTCAAGACCAAACTGACTTTCTGTAAGCATGGAGAGAGAAGATGAGATGTGGTAGGCAGAGTTGCCAAAAGAAAAGAAAACTTGGAAAATGTAAATCAGCTGAAAACTGAAGTGGTGGGGGAAAATATTTAAAATAGAACACACCTAAGTTGTTATGGTGATGTCTGACATTGTTCAGCAATCCATAATCTTTGCCTAAATTTGTGCTTCATTTGATCTTCACAACTCTCTGAGGTGGGTGGTGTTGTCTTTGCATTACCACTTAGGAGACTGAGGCTTAGAGCCTAACAGAGCCTGAGATGCGATAGGTGCTGGAGAGGTATTTAATTAATTAATCAGAAAGAATGTAACTTGCCCAGGTTCGCAGCACTTGTAAAAGTGGAGCCAGAACGTAAACTTGCTGTATCACAGCTTTTCGAGAGTTCACTTAATTGTGACTGAAAATTTAGCTTTCTGTTTTATCACCAGAGTTTGGGCCTATAGGAAACAGAAGGGGAGAAGTTTGAAAAATGAAGAGAAAGCTTTAAAAGGGAATAAAAAAAATGGTTGAAAAGATGACATGAATATGGGGAAGATGAGATTTTTGTTGGAAAACATACATAAAACTGACACAAAATAATAAAGTGTTCATTTTCCGTTGTCATTACTTTTCTAACCATTGATATAAAGGAAGTTGCAGGCCTAATTTGTTGGTTGTTTGAGGAAATGCTGTTATTAGATTCTTGATAAATAGAGAAATGGAACGTTTTGAGGGGGGAGGTTAAATGAAGTAAGGAATAGGAAAGAGAAACTGAAAGAAAAGAAGATCCTGAAATCTTCCAGTGGCAGGGAAAGTGGGGGATAGAAAAAATGCCATCTTTACAAAAAGTCATAATGAAGCTATTATGTTAATTGGGAAGGTAAGATGAACATTTTTAGAACATTTTTAAAATGAGGTTGTGAACTTCGTGAATAGCTAATCTCTTTCCTCTTTTTTTAGTCTTTGGAGGATTGTCCTCTGGATGAAGATGAAGATGCATTTCAGGGCCTGGGAGAGGAAGATGAAGAGATTGATCAATTTAATGATGATACATTTGGGTCAGGTGCAGTTGGTAAGTGATACCATTCTCTTATGTCATTTTGGTGTCTTGCTCTTTTCAGATGATCTCTTTTCTAAGTGCTTTGTCTCAGTAGGAGTAACCTCAGTCACTAACTTGGCATTCTGTTCTTGTTCTCAGTCATAATAGTCTAGTCTTCACTGGAAGCATCTACCTTGTTCCTTGTGGCCTCTTTTTGCCTCACTTATAAAACCAGGTGTTCTCTAAGCCCTATTCTTTCCACCTATATGATCTATGGCTCTAGGTTGACACTGTAAGGAATTCAAATAGTTAGAGAAGTAGACATTTTACAAAGGTTAAAATAATCCTAGAAGAGAAAATTTTTATTTGTAGAACATGTAACTTAAGGAAAACTAGTGAACTAGGAGAAAACTCAATTCAGTTATATATGTTTTAAAATTCAATAAAATATACTATTGATTAATAGTATATTGCATGACCCTGCTATTGTCTTATAGTAGCTTCAATAAAATCAAAAGCTTTTTATTCTTATTCTTATAAAAAGAATTTTGGTAATAGAAAGTCTGTAAGTTAGAAGAGTGCTGTGCACAGATGAAATTTCCCCATCCCTGGATATAGAAAATATTCTAGGAGTTGGAAAAGGTTAAGAAGTTAAAGAACCAAACTAAATTTACCACAAGCGTATATGATAAAGCTTGAGAATTAGAGATCCTGGAACAAGTATACTAAAATAAGTTAAAATTAAACTGTGCTTTTAAAAGAAATGAGTAAGTAAGAGTCAGTGCAAATATTTTTGCTTTGACTGTTGATGTGGAAAAGCGGCAATAACACTGTATGGGTTGGAACGTGTAAATATATGTGATTTCTTTAGAATCACAGCACTTCTGTCTATGCAACAAATATTCGAAGTTAAGTAATAAAGAAGAGGAAATTGAGCATAGTGAGTAATCGCAAGATGTTGAGTATCAAAAACAAATAAGAGGTCTTAAAAGTGTTGTAGTAGTTACTGGTTTTGCGGTGATCTAGACAGCTTAAAGTTATTAAAGCTTAGACTGAGTTGAATAAATTGGCAATAATGAAAGAGTATACTATTGTCAGTCAGGGTTTACACAATTCAGTAGAGATCTAAAACTGCCAGTATTGGGAGCAGCAGCAGAAGTGTTTAAGGTAGAAGCTAGACTCATTACAGAAGGGAACCAAAGACCGTTTGGATTACAGCCATAGTTTAGGAGATGAGATCATCCAAGAGGATGATATGATCTAAGACGCTGTTCTTTCTCTGCAGAGATCACAGGGAAAGGGACAGAGAATAGAATTACAAAAGCAGGGAACTGATGTGAATAAAATTGTATTTGGAAGTTACTTTGGTAATAACCTGTAGAATACAATGGAAGCTACAAACATGGTGTGCTTGTTTCTAGAACGTTTTCTCTCTTGAAATATTGTACTGAATGGGGGCCGGCTCCGTGGCTTAGCGGTTAAGTGCGCGCGCTCTGATGCTGGCGGCCCGGGTTCGGATCCCGGGCGCGCCCGGAGGCACCACTTCTCCGTCCAACGCGAGGCCGAGTCCCACGTACAGCAACTAGAAGGATGTGAACCTATGACATACAACTATCTACTGGGGCTTTGGGGGGAAAAAAATGAATAAATAAAATCTTTAAAAAAAAAAAAAAATTGTACTGAATGTTACCATTTTTTAGCAAATTCCTCAGTATTAAGATGCAGTTGGTAGAATTGATTTATTGGTATTATATTAAGATAAGGCAGCACAGGAAATGTTCTAGTTCTTAGTTTTGAACCTGAACACAAGAGGAATAGTCTTGCCGTCTCAGTGACTTTCAGAATGCTGTGGACAGTCTTTTTTTCTGAGCTTCTGTGTTCCTCACAAGATGTGGAAAATATTGCCTTAAAAGGATGTTAAAGTGTGCAGGAAAAAAGATGTGATGGAAAAAAAGAAAAGTACAGACGCATTGAAAAAGCCCCTAGGTTACACAGTAAAAAGAACAGGTAGTAAAAAGTAGAAGCAGTGAATTAGCTTATGGTTGGCCCACTTTGTACCCTAGGGCATAAGGGTGATTAAGAAGGACTTGTTGGTCAACAAAGTTTATAATGGAGAAAACATTTCCAAATGTGAGCCTTTTCCGTTGAGAGTATAATATACTTGAATTGTAAAGTTAAAATCTTAATTCCTCATAACATCTTGATATGAATACTATACAGGTTTATAAAAAGAAAATTGCTTTCTAAATCAACCTTTGGCTTAGTTAATACACCTCTACAGGTAGATACACAGCTGGTGTAGAGAATTTAAACCGGGAGGTAAAATGTCAGACCTTTGGCATACATTCTGGTTTGATGGTTTTTAACTCAAAGAGTAAGTGTCTTGAATAATACCTGTTAGTACAGTAGCTATTTTAAGTCACTGGCTACAAATGCTCTGATGTCACCTTTCCTTAAGAAACTAGTTCTTGTCTTCTGCATGGAAAAATGTTTGCAATAAATGGGCCACAGTAACCTCAACTTTTTCTCTAAAATTAAAAGCTTACACTTACAAGGTGCTTATTATTCTAAATTTTTTACATATATTATTAATCTTCACAGCCATCTTGTGAGGTAGGTGCTATTATTCTCATTTTAACAGATGAAGAAGGAAAGTGCCAGAGAGGTTAAGTAACTATAAATACAATCAGTGTAGATTACCAGTTACGTTTAAACAGTTTTTGGGGAATTTTTGGGAATCTCCTGTCCCCACTTGGAAGGGCTCCTCATTCTGGATACTTCCCTTTTATTGATAGCTGCTATAACCTTTAAGGACTGAAATTGCCTTAAAATTAAATCACCTCTACCTCCTTTTCATTTTCTTTTTATTCAGAAATACTCCTGAGACAGACTTCAGGGGAATTATTACAAGTATAAGTTTACAAGAGCAGCCAGGAATTCAGTAACCCACATCAGGGTATAGATTAATTAGTTGAAAGAAAACAGATATCTCTTTCCCTTCATTTCTCTGTTATTCCTTTGCCTACCCTTTATCATTTTGACCAGTGTGGATTGAGGTCAAGCGTTGGCATATCTAAGTAACTGTATTTTTATGTCGTTTGAGAAGGATACAGAGTGAAGTATCCTCTTATGGTAAGGGCATGCCATCCCTGACGTATTGCTTCAGATGATTTTTTCACAAGAACAAGAAAAATCTGAAATGATGGTGGTATTCCATGGCATAAGATTCCTTTGCTTACATATTTGAAAAAGTGACAATTCACAACAGAGCCGTTCACACAGAATATGGCTAACTAACCAGTGTTATTATGTATTATTAAGGACAAATAGACTGTTCATCTTTGGTAGGATCTGGTAAAGTTAGTAAACATGAGTATGGGAAGTGGTGAATGAAAGCAACACAAGTTGGAACTCGACCACATTAGAATTGATCCATTGACAACTTACTTCCTAAACTTGGGAAATAAATGTAAAAAATCCCTTAATTCAGGATTATAGACTCATTTTTTGGCATTGCTGAGTTAGTAAAATTGCAAAAAACAATTTGTCCTTTAAAAACTTGCTCAGCTTACTCTTCTTTAGCAAAGGTGACACAAATATTAATGTCACAATTCATTTTTAATTATACTGTTCTTTAAGAGTATCTTTTTCAGATAACTGATAATTTAAAGTAATACTGTAATTTTCATCTAAAGTGGATTTTTTTCCTTTACCACAAGTAGTACATTCAGATCTACCACAGTGCCCAAAGACTAGACAGTGGTTCTGATCATACCAAATTATAAATTTGGGAATCCCATTTTCCTTGCTTTTTGGATCTCGTGTTACGTGATACACTGTTATATAATAAAGATAACAAATTTTAAATGTTTATAATCTGACCCTGAAGAGACAGCCTACTTAAGTATTTGCTTAAGATGTTAAGATACACATAATATTCATTACAGTATTAATCGTTATATTGAAAATTTGCAAATAATCCAAATTTCCATTAGTAAAGGATGGATTAAATTACTTTGTCATTAGAATAGAATCTTATATAGGTTTTAAAAAGAATGAGATAATCTTATCAATAGTTATGTTTGTGTGTGTACATAAAAATATGTCCCAGATGTATTGCTTAAATAAAAAGAAACAAGTTAAACTTTATAGTTTGCATTTTAAAGAACTTAACATACCTGTGGAATTATGGGAAACTTTCACTTTCGAAGTTAAGTTACATATTTGTGTGATGTTTAAATTTTTTAGCAAATGTATATTTTCTTTGTAAGCAGAAAAAAGAATAAAGACAATTTTAACAAGTTGCACAAAAGCCCCTCAGAAACTTGTCAATAATCAAAACTTTTTTTCAAGTGGCTACCATTTATTATACCCTTATTATATACCAGGCACCTTTTTTTTTCTTGTCATGGTGCCTCCAGTTCTTCCTTCTCCTTTCTTTTAACATATAGAAAAATTATATGAGGAGGATTGTCATTGAGGGCACTTTTTCAGAATTCTGTGTTTCTATGTTAGTTATAAAGGGAATTACCTGTTATCCCTCTCTGTTGAATTTTTATGGGACATACAAACAAAACTAAAATAAGAATAAAACATATACAAAGGGGTACATAGGTTTTTTGTGGGTTTGAAAGTAGTGCATGGTTAGATGAGGTGAAGGTCAAATTAAAATGAAAAGGTTATTTAGGGAAAGCCTCAGTGAGGAGGGAAAGGTGTCTGAATTTGAATGGAAAGGAGCGAAATAAAGAGTAGAGCTTTTGTGGTGAAAGCAGAACGGAATGAAGAGGTTGAAGAGCACTGGAATGAGAGACGTGATGGGAGTAAGGTCTAGTTCTAGAGAAGCTGATAAAGAAGCTGATAAAAGGTGCTGAAGATTTTCATCTATGCTGTAGTGGGACTCAAAAATAATGCTGTGTCAGCGTAAAAAACAAGAAAACAACCTAGTGCCGGTGCTGCAGACTATACGGTAGTGTGCGGGAATAGTAAAGACATAGTTAAAATAGAAGAGGAACTGACCTGGGTCCAAGTCACCATCACCTTTGCCCTGGCATGTTGCAGTAGCCACCTGGCAGGCCTCCGTGCTTCCAGTATTGCTGCCCCTTCCTTTCCCCGAAGCTGTTTTCAGCCCAGCAGCCAGAGTGATTCTTTCAAAAAGTCAAGCCACATCAAAACCTCCATTGGCCCCCACTATCAATCAGAGTGGCCATAAGGGCCCTGAAGGAGCTCCCTCCTACTGCCTCTTTGACCTCATTTTCTTCTACTCTTCCTCCTTGATCATTCCAATCCAAACACAGTCCTTGCTGTTTCTCAAAATTGTCTGCCTCTCATCCTAAAACCTTTCAATTGACCGTCCCTATGCCTGGAACGCTCTTCTCCCAGATAATCCACACAGCTAACCTACTCTTGAATCTTTGCTCACGTATCACTTTCCCAAAGAGACATACCTCTGACCATCCTATTTAAAGTTTTCAATCTGCCTTTCTCCCTGCATATTCCTGTAACATTTCATCTTCTAATAGAGTATCTAACTTACTTATTCATTATGTTTATTGTTTATTATCTCTCTCTTCCCTTCTTAAAGGAAACCTGCAGGAGGGCCGGAATCCTTGTCTCTCTTGTACACTGAGGTATCCCATGTGCCTAAAAGAGCGCTGGTCACGTAATAGATGCTCAACAAAACTAGTCGCATGAAACGAATGGATTTAAAGTCTTGTAAAGAAGATGGCAATGATAATCTAAAAGACAGTTATATGCTAGTGCAGTGAGTTTTAACTTTCCTTTAAAGTTTTTGCCTGAAATGTCGTGGAATCTCAGAACCAACAGGTTGGAGTGGACATATCTATCACCAGTTTAGAAATCGGTTTCAGAATATAGTTTGGACACCATTGGTAATTTAGAGCTATTACTCTAAACGCTTGAATTTTATTCCTGCTGTGATGTTATTTGTTCTTAATAGTGAAAAGCCCACTTTCACGTACCTCTTACCTCATCTCTCCAAGTGGATATTTAACTTGCCACTTATCTTCTGGAATGGGAATTGTTCATTTGGTTAACAGAAGAATTTTGTAAAACTTTTTAGTTCCAATATGAACTATATTTCTTTTTGTATGATTTCCTTTTATGATAGATGATGATTGGCAGGAAGCACATGAGCGCCTGGCTGAATTGGAAGAGAAGCTGCCAGTGGCAGTTAATGAACAAACAGGCAATGGAGAAAGGGATGAGATGGACTTGTTGGGTGACCATGAGGAGAATCTGGCAGAAAGGCTCAGTAAGATGGTGATTGAAAACGAACTAGAAGACCCAGCTATCATGACGGCAGTGCAGACCAGGCCTGTTTTGCAAGTGAGTAAGTTACTCTGATTTGAGAACTATAGCAAACTAATAATTAAAGTGAGGTGTTGAGCTTGGCCATTTTATTTCATCTACTATCCTGAGAGAATTACATATGCCACAGAAAGTTGTTAATATAATTCCTGATGATAGCAATTCTATAGAGGAAGTTGGGAAATAATGTATATTCTGGAACACTGTAATTTCTTATTCTCAAGCAGTGGAGGCTCTTTTAGAGCCTTGTTTACCAAAAGCAGATAAGTCACCCAAAGAGCCCACACTATTCCAGACTTTGTGTGTGTGTTTTCCTTTTTTGTTAGCCCCAACCAGGAAGTCTCAATTCCAGCATCTGGGATGGATCTGAAGTTCTGAGGCGAATCCGAGGACCACTGCTTGCTCAGGTATTAAACTTTTTCTCTTTATAAAAAATTCCTATTATCTGAAAATTTCAGGTTGCTTCTGTTGTCATCCTTTCCTTACTGAAGCAATGTATAGATGTACATGCCATGTCATTTGCCAGTATTATGTTGATTACTCCATCCAGCACTCATAGCTGTACCTGTTAATTGTACACTTCCTCCGCCTCCGTAATAATCCTCACTTGACTGTGCTTTATTTTGAAAAGGTTGAAAGGGAGCCATTGGAACTCAAATTTGTCAGCTTACAATTTGAATTACTTAAAAAGTGATTTCTAGGGAAAACTATAGGGACAGAGAACAGATCAGTGTTTGTTTGCCTGTGGTTGGGGGTGGTGGGAGGGGTTGACTACAAAGGGACAATACAAAGGAAGTTTGGGAAATGATAAAACTGTTCTGTATCTTGATTGTGGTGGTAGATCCATGAGTTTATGCATTTATCAAAACTCAGAGAACTGTACACCAAAGAGGGTAAATTTTACTGGATGTGAAATAAAAGTATAAAAAATAATTTCTCAAGATAGTTTGGCATCTGTAGAGATTATTAAAACGTTTCAAGTTAGCTAATTTTCCTGTATTTTTTTTTTTTTCACTACTTCCTCAATTAGGAAATGCCTGCAGTGTCTGTATTAGAATATGCCTTGCCTCAGAGGGCCCCTCAGGGTCCAGAAGATGATCGGGACCTTTCTGAGCGTGCATTACCAAGGCGGTCAACGTCACCTGTCATTGGGAGTCCTCCTGTTAGAGCTGTCCCCATAGGCACCCCACCTAAGCAGATGGCTGTACCCAGCTTCAACCAGCAGGTACCTCTCATTAACAGGCACTCAGCCCAGGATATTGGGAATCTGGGCAAAATTACTTGGGAAATTGGTGATGCTGGGAGGAGGGTGGAAGTTTTGGGTAGGCATTAGACTAGAAAGAATAATAGCCAGTTAGAGGATAAGTTAGTACAAATAAGAGACACATTCCCTGATGCTCTTTGCTGATGCTGCTCCTGTTGCTGCTGCCTTTTAACTGGGGGAGAAAAAGGGTAGTTAACCACATTTAGTGTATATATCCTTTTTAAAATGTTTAGCTGGCTGCCCAGAACATTGGCAGAGAGGTAACTGAAAGCTGGGGGGAGTGGGAACGCTCAGCATTGTCCACATCCCTTTTTACCTTTAAGATATCCCTGCTTTCCCTAGAGCCTGTGCAGTCCTGTTCCATAGACTTTCCTCCACCTGAAACCAGCAGCTGAAAAGGAAGGCCAATTTGGAAGGTATGGGGGGAGGGTGGTGTTGGTATGGCCTAGTTAGGCTCAATATCCTATGAAATGGTGGAGTCACTATGTATCACAAAAGAGCTGAGCATGGCGGCCATATCACAGGGGCTTCAAAATAGGACTTAGTTAATCCTCCAGCTTTCTTATCATTCCTTCTCCCTCACTGCTACCAAAATATATCCTTTTGGAGAGAATTTGCAAGTCAGAATATCTGCTGGTACCTCCCTCAGACAGCACGGAAGGGTGGGGATAACTGGAGAATTAGCTAAATCTTCCTCAGTTAAAGAGGTGGCACATTGCTTGATATTTGAGAGAGGAAGGGACCAAAGGCTCCATATGTGAACCCATAGCCGTAGCAATTTGCTTAGAAGTAGGGCTTTGCATTGAGTTCTGTGTCTCTACCAGTACTTGAGGGGAGGGAGTAGGTAGAGGAAAAACTGACTTCATTGAGTGTAGTTGTATATATGTTTGTCCTGATAGATCCTGTGTCCGAAGCCTGTCCACGTTCGGCCCCCAATGCCACCACGTTATCCTGCTCCCTATGGTGAGAGGATGTCTCCAAACCAGCTGTGCAGTGTGCCGGTATGTCACTTTACAACCTAATGAAAGTGTGCAGTTACGTATTTTCTGATCACTACCAGTATGTAGACATCTCCTAAATTATACATATTTTTTATAATCTCGGTACTTGAATTTCTGGATCTTATGGTCCCCAGATCAGAAAACATGGTTCATCGTGTTTAGTTGTTTCTCACCTCAAATGTTTTCTTATCTTTAAAAATCTCAACTTGGTGTGATAATCTGGTTTCCTGCTATTTCAGTCCCTCATTCTGCTGCTGTCTTTTTCATGTTACATGATCATAGAGCTCCATAATTTCTAACATTACTGTCTTTTTAGATTCCTTTAGTGGACAGTTTGACTATACGATTTGAAAGTTTTTACATCCAAATTTATTCTGCATTTCTAGTGAGTTCCCTTGTTATATTGATTTCCCTGTTTCATAGTATAATTTTTTCTTTTTCTTTTTTTTTTTTCCTTAGAACTCTTCCCTACTGGGTCACCCTTTCCCTCCTAGTGTTCCGCCTGTTCTCAGCCCCCTCCAGAGAGCACAGCTTCTTGGAGGAGCACAGGTAAGCCTGTGATTAGCCTGACCCATAGAGAGCTCTCTCACTTTCCTAAGGGTCACTAGATGGTCTCCCCTTTTTTTTGCTGTTAATCAGTCTCTACCCACCCTTATTTTTTCCTTTACTTTTTCAAACAAAGGTATTGATGGAAACAGTATTCACTTTTCTGTGGATAAAAGCAAGGGGACTTGCTGATTAACTAAATCTAAGGTCTTGTCCCTCTTTGTAGCTACAGCCTGGACGGATGTCTCCCAGCCAGTTTGCACGGGTCCCTGGATTTGTTGGTAGTCCGCTTGCTGCTGCCATGAATCCCAAGTTGCTGCAAGGGCGAGTTGGGCAGATGCTTCCCCCAGCACCAGGCTTCCGTGCCTTCTTTAGTAATCCACCCCCTGCTACCCCACCTCCTCCACAGCAGCACCCCCCTGGCCCAGGACCTCACCTGCAAAACCTAAGGTACACAAACAGATGCCACTGTTTACTCATTGTCGGCCCAGTCTCTGGATCATTGAGGTTTAGTATTATAATATAGAAGTCTCTTGAGCGTTGCAAGGGATATATTTTGAGATGTTATTGACTCCTCCAAACACAGAAGTGTTTGACAGTCTCCAGGCTTTCTTATGAATCACATTTCCCTCAAGTCACATGCTTCCTGTGTACATATGCACATTGCTAGTTAATCACCTCTTTTATTTCTTTTAAAGTTTCTTTTGTCTCACTTTCTATCCATTTTACAAACACATATATACTTACATATACACAAAGTGCCTATCACTCAACAAGAATTTCCATATGCCAAGGAACAGAGATACAGATGCTGAGTAGTCAGCTACTCTCAGTGCTGACTTCTGCCCTGGTCTTATGACAGGGAGGTTCAAGTTCCTGCTTCAGCAAAATTGTGTTTTATTACATATCATACCATATCAGTCAGGGTTCTGCAGAGAAACAGAACCAATAGGATATATATATATATATATATATATATATATATATATATAAAAGAAGAGATTTATTTTAAGGAATTGGCTTACATAATTGTGGGATCTGGCAAGTCTGAAATCCACAGGGCAGGCCTGCAGGCTAGAAACTCAGGCCGGACTTCTATGTTCCAGTCTTGAGGCAAAATTCCTTCTCTGGGAAACCTCAGTTTTTTTCTCTTTAGGCCTTCAACTGATTGGGTGAGGCCCGCCCACATTACTGAGGGTTGTCTCTTTTTTCTTAAAAGTCAACCAATTGTAAATGTTAATCACATCTACAAAATACCTTCACAGCAACATCTAGACTAATGTTTGACCAAACAACTGGGTACCATAGCCTAGCCACGTTGACATAAAATTAACCGTCATATATATTTATTTTCAATGTCTTTCTCAAATAGTTGAAACTAAGTACATTAAATCTATTTAGAGACTTAATGTTTAACAGTTAGGAGCAAAAAGAAAAAGGATTATATTGCTTTACTGCTAATTCACTCAGATTTTGTCATCTTGCTCCTAGGGTTTGAAAATGGGCCTTTGTGGGAGACATAAAATTATGGCTGTCTTTTCCTTCTGAAAGATCTCCTTAGAATAGACTTTAGCATTCCCTTGGGTGAACCTGTATAATGTTATCCTGTACTGACAACATTCTTTAAAACTTAAAATCATGAGAACGACAAAATTAAAAACCTTTTTCGTTTTTTCTTAGATCTCAGGCCCCAATGTTTAGACCAGACACAACTCACCTTCATCCCCAGCACCGTCGACTCTTGCATCAGAGACAGCAACAGAATAGGAAGTAAGTGCACATCCCACCCCTTTGTGGTTTCTTAATTCATCTTTTAATTTTGATAGTGTAACAAGGCTACAAATTTAGTTTACTTTTTTTTAGTAAATTTAATTAGTATTGAGCTTATTTTACTGATGAAGTCAGATCATATATGCTGTTTTTGATTTGTTATTGATATTATGATATCGTTGATGTTAAGTTTTTGATTTGTTGTTAGTGCTGTAGAGTGGATTCCGAATCCTAGTGCCCCTGTGCACAGCAGAGCAGAACCCAGCTCAGTCTTTTTGTGCCATCCTCTCACCTTCTGGTGCCATATCAGACAATGCTCCACTGCTATTCATAGGGTTTTTATGGCCAATTTTTTCAGAAGTGGGTGGCTAGGTCCTCCTTTCTATGTGTGTTTTACTTATTCTGGAAGCTCTGCTGAAACCTGTCCACCATGGGTGACCCTGCTGGTGTTTGAAATCCCGGTGGCATAGCTTTCAGCGTCACGGCAACATGCAGCCGCCACAGTGTGACAACCGACAGACAAGTGGTGGTGTTCCCTGACTGGAAATGAACCCAGGCAGCGGTGGTGAGAGTGCCAAACCTTAACCGCTGGCTATGTTTTTGATACACTATATCAGCTAATTTCCAAGTTATTAAAATGCTGTTGATCATGAATCAGACATACAGTTTAGATCTGATTTTTGGTTGTTTGTTTGTTTGTTTTAGTCAGCATTTTGTCCTCACTCCTTACCGAGTTCTTCCCTTGCTCCTCTCTACCTCTTGTTTACCATCTCAGCTCAGAGGGCATCTTGAAATATATTGGCTAGCCTTACATTTGGGTCCTGAGTAAAGCCAACAGTCACTCTTTATTTTTGCCTCTAATTATTTAATCCTTGTTCAACAAATATAAATATATATGTATATATGTGGCCCCAGCTGTGTACCAGACACTGTGGTAAGTTCTGGGGATTGAAAGAGGAATAAGACACATCAAACCCTGCCTTCATGGAGCTGATATTCTGTAATCATTCATATATATGTAAAAGAAGAAAACTAAACAGAACTTGGAGGTTCCTTCACCCTTCAATGTTATGGTTCTGTGTGTGTAATTCCTTCTCACTTTCAAAGAAGTTCTATAATATTTTTTGAAAGGGAGAAAAATATATGGGCTCTTAAGACACAAAAATTACAAACCATAAAAGAAAAGATTAATACATTTGATGTGTTAAAATATGAAACTACTAGTGCCCATGGTTAACAATACAGTATTGTGTACTTCAGAATTTGTTAAAAGGGTAGATCTCATATTAAGTATTCTTACCACCAAAAAAACAACAAAGGGACACAAGGAAACTCTGATAAGTGTTAAATACGTCTGTTAGCTTGTTTGTGGTGATGGTATTACAAGTGTTGGCATATGTCCAGACTTATCAAATTGTACATATTAAATATGTGCAGTTCTTTGTATATCAATTATACTTCAATAAAACTGTTAAAAAATTTTTTTATAAAATTTTTTAAATATACTAAAATTCTATACAGAGAAGAGATATCATACATAAGTACAAGCAATTCCCAGTAGAGAAACCTACACGGCCCATAAAAATGAAAAGATTTTGAGGCTCACTCGTAATCAGAAAAATGCAGATTAAAATTAGATAACCATTTTACATCATCAGACAGACAAAACTTGCAGTGTCTCAACACTGTCATTGTTGGCAGGAATGGAGTATACAGCCTCTTGAGAGAGAATTTGGCAGTAAATGATAAGGTTGAAAATGTGGTTACACCACATCCTAGCAATTCTACTTTTGGTATATACCTGGGTGTATTATCAACGTGGATAAATATGAAAAGTGTAATGTTGAGTAAGAAGCAAAAAGAATTATATGTCTAGTGCCATTTGTGTAAAACTTAAAGGCACACAGAATAATACTATATAATACTTAAAGATGGACACACAAGTAATATAAGTATAAAAACATTTCAGGGAGAATACCTACCAAAGTCAGGATAGTAGTTCCTCTAGGAAGAAAAGGAAGCTGGAAACTGGGATCCAGAGAAGTACAAGAGGGCCTGCAACTATAAATGTAATAGTGTATTACTTTAATGTTACTTTTTAAACATCTGAGGCAAATTTAGCCAAATAAATTTTTTTCATTAAGTCTGGGTTGTGGGCAAATGGATGTTTATTATAGTGTTTGCTGAGCTTTTCTCTATATTTGAAGTATTTTGTGATTTTCAACAAGTTAAAAAAAGGTATATAGACTAGGAGTCAAATTGGCCTGTGTTCAACTCTCTTGCTCTCTACCAGGTGGACAGCTTTGGACAAATTACTTGATCTCTTTTAGCCTTGGTTTGTTGTCTTAAGTGGATAAAAGAAAACTACCTACCACGTAGGGTTACTGTAGGACTTATACAAAAGTCCTAGGTGAAAGTGCTTAGTATATGGTAAGGCACTCAGATCTCAGTTTTATTTCTTTAATTATGTATTGCATAGCTCTTTTCTCTCAAATTCTGTTAAGATTCAATTCTTTTTCACTCCTCTTTTAACAAAAGCAAAGAGGAATCTTTTATGTTTTAATTGGCCTGGTTCATTCCCGTATTGTATAAGCCATAATTAATGCACCCACATTAATTGAATGTGGCACATGTTTGTTTTTCAGTCAGCATCGGAATCTCAATGGTGCAGGAGATAGAGGAAGTCACCGGAGCAGTCATCAAGACCATCTCCGAAAGGATCCCTATGCCAATCTCATGTTGCAGCGAGAGAAGGATTGGGTCTCTAAAATCCAGATGATGCAGCTGCAAAGCACTGATCCCTACCTGGATGATTTTTATTACCAGGTAAATATTCTAGTTTTGAGGATGACAGATTAGTCCCTTACTCTGGTGAAGGCACTTATTTAAATATTGGTAGAATTAAATATTGATAGAATTTTCTTTTGAGGTAGTCTTCAAGTGGATAAGAATTGACTAAGCAAATTCTGTCCTCTTTTCAAGCTGGAGAACCTCTCACACTGTTCACTAAAAGGTTTGCATATATGCCTTTTATTTCTTAGACACAGAGGCTCTCAGACCAATGTTTTCAAATCCCTTTGGAATCAATAATCTGGTTCTTTCAATTAAGAATATTGGCAGTCTAACTTTAAAGATATTTCCATTGGTGATTAGCTTTTTTGAAAGCTTGGATTATTGGTAAAGTAAATTTATAGCAATCTAACAAATTTGTCGAGTTCAAGTTATGTTACTGCCACTGGTACAAATTATTTAAAGATAAACAGCAGCCATATTCTGTGCTTGTATTGCAACTGAAATCATCTTCTCGTGTGGTAGAATTACTTTGAAAAACTGGAGAAACTGTCAGCTGCTGAAGAAGTGCAAGGTGATGGCCCTAAAAAGGAGCGCACCAAGCTCATTACTCCTCAGGTGGCCAAACTGGAGCACGCCTATAAGCCAGGTAAGGTCCTTATCCCCAGGCCTGTAGGAAGAGGAACTTGACATGCTGCCGATAGGATAAGATTAAGGTTATAGGTGATTGGTTAGAGATGTTTGAAACTGATTTGTAAAGTATCATTGTCCTTAATAAATGCAGAGAGCAGGCTTTATTCAGGCATGGAATGAATGGTTTGACAGATGACCTTTTAGATCCTTGTCTACCTGAGATTCCATAACTTTTTAAAACCTATTATAATTTCTAGTATCCCTAAAATAGATAGGAGGGAAATACTTCAGATTTTTTTATTTGATTATTATTGCAACAAAAAAATGGGAAAGGATAGATTTTGATAAGAGATTACTTTAGATGATAAATAGATTTTTGTAGTAAATTGTTAGACTATGAGTAAAAAATAGAAAATATAAAGATCTTCTTTAAAAGCTGGCTGCCTGCATTGCTGAGTTTTTATTTGTTGGAAATTTTTTGTCCTTGCAGTGCAGTTTGAGGGCTCTTTGGGAAAGCTTACTGTCTCTAGTGTGAATAATCCCCGAAAAATGATTGATGCTGTTGTGACATCTCGGAGTGAGGATGATGTAAGTGTCAGCAGAATTGTGTGTTTAAGAAAGTCTGGGTCATCTCTACTACTTTTGGGGTCACTGTAGAATGGAATCAGGCATGATGGAGTTGTTGGTAGTTAAGTGGAGCATCCCACCTGCCATAGAATGTCATGGAATTCTGGTTTTCTGCAGACATGCTGAGTTATTAACACCTTCACCTCTAAGGCAGCCGGGCAGGACCTGGGTAACTCTGGCTGCAGACAGCATCAGCTGTTTACTCCAGTTTTTAAAATTACCATTTTTGGTGTATTTTAAGATTTTTCTTTGATAACTTCATCTGCATTCTACAATTACCTTTTGCCCATCTATGAATTCAGTTTAGTTGTTTGTGTGTGGGTTGATTCCATCGACTCTATGACCCTTGTCCACATTAGTGTTGTTTTAGATTATTAACTTTCAAAGAGTCAGGATTCCCAAAGTGTTGTCACAAATGGAACTACATATGCACACTTACTAAATTATTTTTAACAAAAGTAAAGAGTTCACACTGAATAGTCTTGTCTTTTTTTTTTTTTAGGAGACAAAAGAAAAACAAGTTCGGGACAAGAGACGAAAAACCCTTGTCATAATTGAGAAAGTAAGTTTTAGAATTTGTTGCTCTAGTTAGTTGCAAATAAGAAACTGTCAAATATATGTGTACCCAAGAAGTGGAAAAGTAAGCAATCAGTCAGTGTTCTGTGATTTTAATTAATGAATATATCCTTGTTAAGTGCCTATTGTGTACCAGAGCACGCTAGGAAGAAATGTGGTATACCTTACCTATGACCTCATGGAAAGAACACTGCAGTTACAGTTAGAAGTTTCGGGTTTTTGTCAAAGCTTATTCAGTTAACAGCCGAGTGTTTTGGGGCAGGTCACCTTTCCAAGAAAATAAGAATAAAAATTACATTATTCTGCTTATGCATTAATTAAGTTGGTTCACCCATATTTATTGGGCACTCCCTGGGTCTAGACACTCTGCTGAGTGCTAAGAAACATGAGATAATATATAGGCAGTTAATTTGTAAAGCATAAATACCATGTTGCAAGGCCCTAGAGCATAGTGGTTAAGAGCACAGACTCTGGAACCAGGCTGCAGATCATGCTTTTTCCATTTCTAATGGAGTCTATGACTTAAGGCAAGTTATTTAACCTTTCTGTGCTGTCCTCAGTTTCTTCATCTGTAAAAATGGAGATGATAATGGTGTCTTTCTCACTGGGCTGTGGCGAGCATTCGGTGAATGAGCACATGCAAAGTGCTTAGAACGGTGCCTGGCACCCTGTGGTAAAATTGACTAATACCGTTTTTATAAATATAAGGCATCACTTGGAGCAGTGATACATTATATTACAGTGCCGTTGTTGCTGCTGCAAAATTTAGTTTTTTTTTTTTAATTTTATTTATTTTTTTCCCCCCCAAAGCCCCAGTAGATAATTGCATGTCATAGTTGCACATCCCTCCAGTTGCTGTACGTGGGACTTGGCCCCAGCATGGCCGGAGAAGCGGCGCGTCGGTGCGCGCCCGGGATCCGAACCCAGGCCGCCAGCAGCGGAGCGCACGCACCCAACCACTAAGCCATGGGGCCGGCCCCAACTGCTGCAAAATTTAGAAAGTGTATAATCGTTTCACCATCATTGCCTTCTGGATTAGAGGTCAAGGAGGGACAGAGAATAGTGTGGGAGGAATTTTTTAAGTGATTTCAGTATGTTTTTCTGGATTGAAAAGAGCACATTTTTTCCCCCTCATTCCTATTACAGTAGTTTTCACTCTTTTTACTTTATCTGGTAGTGCTGAATTGTGAAGTTGTTTGTCTAATGCTCTGATCCTGACCTAGCATGCTGGGGCCTGCTTTGTGTCTCCCTTAGACCTATAGTTTACTCCTGGATGTGGAGGATTATGAAAGGCGGTATCTCCTAAGTCTAGAAGAAGACCGACCTGCTCTGATGGAAGAAAGAAAGCACAAAATTTGCAGCATGTATGACAACTTAAGGGGGAAATTGCCTGGACAAGAGAGGTAAGAAATATGCATTTTGAGGAAAACATGAGACTAGCCGGCCTCCCTCTGCTAAAGTGAGCTTTACAAGTTTCTGCCTTTTGGATACCCTTCCTTACCATCTCAGCAAGCTCAAAGTCTGTCTTTTTGGCCCAAGCCAAGTGTCACTTCTATGTAAAACATTTCATAATCCTTCCCAGCCAAGAAAAAAAAAACTTGATTGTGAATTCATTTATTCAACAAATACTTGTTCAGTCTCTACTAGGCACTGGGCTAGGTGCTGGAGATACAGTGGAACATTATTTGGTGTCTGTTTTTGAGCTTATACAGTGTACCTGGTTTATGCTTACTAGCATGTTCAACATTGTAATCTTTATGTATTTTCTTTCCTACCAAGATGGAAAGTATAAACATTTATACTTCCTTGGAATGTCCATAGAATACTCACACACTATGGAAACTGGTCAGTCTTGCAGTGGAGACTAAGTTCCTTAATATATCTTTTTCTCTGTATCTTTCTCTCTCTTTCTTTCCCACCCAGTATCTGGAACAGAATCTTGCTAATGATAAATGTTATATAAATCTCAAATACTTATTTGATGAATGCAAGAGGGCTGTATCTCCTGATAACTCCCTTTCCCCATTCAAGGGAATTGATTCTTGTAAGTCAGGACATACACAAAACAGAACATAAGAATAAGCACCTTCAACACGCCTTTTCTGGAGTTGGGCTGACAGGCAACTGGTTGTATAAATGTTGGTTTATCCATAGATTGGAATGTTATGCAGCCAATAAAATGTATGTAATTGAAGTATACTGACATGGAAAAGTGTTCACAAGAAGTTATGAAGTGAAAAAAGTGAAGTAACAAAGCCATATAAATTCCATGGGCCTATTTTTTTTTTATGAAAGAGAAAATACACAATATACAGCAAAAAGGTTCTTCAAAATGTTAACACTAATAAAATTGAGATTATGAATGTTTTTGTTTCCATTTTCCTTATATGTATTTTCAGATTTTGCTATATTAACCGTGTTATTTGTGTAGTTACTTAAAAGTTAATAAAGGAACTTAATGCATGAAGTTTGACCAAGTTTTTTTAACATAAAATTTGTGAAATGAAGATTTTCTACATTTATGAAGCTTGAAAAATTACTTTTTATTATTTGGTTGAGAGTTGGAGGAGTAATTCTCACTGTTTTGTAGTACAGATAATTGTAGAGTGAAAATGAATGCAGTATATTCATTCAGTAACATGTAAGAGGAAAAAAAGGATTGTTTACATTGTTCTTGCTGACCTAAGTTAGCATTTTTCTTCCCCTGCAGGCCAAGTGATGACCACTTTGTACAGATCATGTGTATTCGAAAAGGGAAGAGAATGGTTGCCCGTATTCTTCCTTTCCTCTCCACAGAGCAAGCAGCTGACATTCTCATGACAACGGCCAGGAACCTCCCTTTCCTTATCAAGAAGGATGCACAAGATGAGGTGATCCACCATGTGGGACAGCTTTCCTTTGAGTCTTCGTGGTTGATAAGATTTCTAGAATCTGAATTTCTTTTTCTCCCCTCTTCCCTTCTGTGTTGTTTTGTCTAACCTTTGACAGTATGACTTGATTATTTAAAGCATAGCTCTAGCTACTTCAGGCCTTTATTTTTAATCCCATTTTTGGTCCAACATACCATATTCCTAAACATGAGGAAAGCAATAATTTCATCTTATTTGACATAATTATGAAGCTGTGGTCTGTATCAGAATTACTTGGGAAGCAGATAATTCAGCCCTACCCCAAACATGCTGAATCAGAATTTACAGAGGAAAGATCAGGGATCTATAACAAGGTCCCCAGCTGAATCTGATGCTCAGTCAAGTTTGCAAACTTATGGTCTTAGCTACTTTGTTGGATATAAAGTATCACTAATTGGGCTGTTACCAGTAGCTTAACATTTCCCTGTAGGCTTAGTTGAATGGTTTCCCACAGGAACTGGGCCAGTGCTTTTAAATAACTTTGATCATGATCTAAACTAGGCTAGAATTTGAAACATGATTATCAAGTTTACAAGTTAACTCTTGGTAAGGATTGCTCTCTGCTTATCCCTGTCAAAAAAACTCTTGAAAGATTAGCAAAATTTAGAATAGTCTTAGAAGTTGAAAGCAGAAATTGATAAGGGTAGAACAGATGACTAGTATTTTTAAGTGTAAGATTCAGATAATAGAATTTATGAGAATGAACCTGTTACAGTAGACTACAAGTTGAGTAATAACAGTTCCCAGAAAACAAATGATGCTGAGATATAAGTGGTATGACATGAAAGAGTTGAAAATTATTCCTTCTGAAATAATAGTGAGTTGAAAAAATTCCTTCTTGAAATTTTAGCATCTGCAGAAGAAATGAATGTGAAGTTTAGGTCTCATCATCAGAAAAAGTGAAGTGGGATGAGACAAGTACACTTTTTAAGGATTTCAAGAATGAAAAATGGATTGAAGGAAAGCTTAAAGATTTGAAGTTTATCCTAGAAAGTAGAAGACAAGACTAAAAGTAACAGCTATTCTGCAGCATATAAATTGTTGTAGGCAGTGAGCAGGCACTCACTCATCATAATCTCAGGAACTCATCAACAGAAACACATTTGGAAGAGCTTATTCATTCAGCAGATATTTATTGGACTCTTTTATGTACCAGGCACTGTTTTAGGTCCTAGAAATGTAGCACCTAGTTATAGGTGCTAGGAGCTAGAAATTCAGAGATGCCTGCCTTCGTGGAACTTACCTGCCAGCAAGGAAAACTTGGTTAAAAATGGAGGCTAAGTTTTTACCCATATGCATTAAAGAGTAATAGACCACATCTCTAAATACCATTTCCCTGAAGTAATAGCTGATTCCAAGTCTGAGGCATAAAATGTACATGATAATCCTGGAATATCTTGTGCCAGAAAGCAAGGAAGCTAAAAGATTACTAGGGTCCTGTGTACAAGATATACAAACCAACTTGAAAGGGCTCCTATTGGTCAAAAATGGGATAATTTGTATCAGAAAAATTACCACTGGATTGAAATATATCAAATATATTTAATTTACTGAGTTAATAATGATACCAAAAAATAGATTAATCATCTTCAGAGATTGCTAGGCTATCAACTCATTATTCTGAAAATTAGTAAATAAAGAATCAAGCATTTATCCTGCATTTCCATTACAACCAAATATCATAGTAACCAGAGAGTTGATAATAGAAAATTCTTTATAGAAGAATTTTAGCTAATAAATGCAAAACAAATGTTAAAATTAGAAAAATCACCATTTTACAACCCCTAATGGAAAAACAGTCAGTCACTCAGTCTGGAGAGCAATCATTACTGGTGCTAAAAGCATTAGGTAGAAGGTGGATGAAGGAACTTAGCAATGGTTGGAGCGGGCTGACAACACCTGAACCCACTGATCACTGCTCACGGCACTAAGAGGCGAACAACAACCAGACACTATGTGCTTCTTGATGTGATGCAGTCGGAAGCACACAGCCCTATCCATGAAGTTTTCTTGCCTTCCCCCGCATCCCACTCCATTAAACTTGAATCTAATCAAACCTGAAGTTCTAACTATCCTATCCGTGTTTATCGAAAAAACAGAGGATAGTGCAGTCTCTTAAGTCACACCACAGAGGTACTGTTAGCCAGATCCAAACAATGGGACAAATGACCCAGTTTCTTCAACAAATAAATGGCATGAGGAAAGGAGATGGGCAGTGACAAAGGACCTGTTAACGTATTAAGCCTTTCCAGCCAAATGCCTTGTGTGGATCTGTTTGAATCGTGATTAGAATAAATCAGCTGCTAAAAGACATTTGTGAGACAATTGGAGAAATTTGAATTTGAAGTAGATGTTAGATAATACTAAGGAATTATTGTTAATTTTGCTAGGTGCAGTAATATTGTGAGAGATTTTGTTAGAGATACAAACTGAAATATTTATGGATGAAATGATATGAGGAACATACATTTAATAAGACTTGCAAAATATTGGTGATTTAATTGTTGAAATAGGGTGATGGGTACATAGACTTCATTACAGTGTTTGTACTTTGGTATATGTTTAAAAATGCTTTGATTTTTAGAGCTTTGTTTATTTAGAGTAGTAGGTCACAAAAGTAGTTTACTCTCCATCCTTGGATGCCATTTAAAGTAAAACCAACCATCACTTTTCATTCCGTGGGCACTGAGTGCTGGGATGCTCTCTTGATTTCCTCTCCTGTGGTATAACCTAGTTACATTGGTAGCTCTGTACTTGAGCTTTCCAGTCTGGGCCTTATGGCAAAAAGGAAGGAATTGACTAGCAGGCTAGAATTCAGCAGCCTTGAGTTCTGGTTCTAGCTACTGGCTTTGTAACTCTGAACTCTGAACTGAGCTTCTCTAATAATCTATAAAAATTGGGTAATCATTTCTCCATTTCCTCATTGAGCTCTTATAAAGATAAAACAAGATACAATTAAGTCTGAAAATACTTCTCAGTAATCCTGAAGCACTCAGAATTTATCTTAGAGTGCTTCTCACTATATATTGAAATTGCCAGTTTACTTGTATCTTCCCCAGTATACTTTGGATCCCTGGGGGTCTGTGTCCTGTTTATATTTGTTTTTAGCCCACTGTGCCTGGCACATTGTAGGCATTTAAATATTTGTGGAATGAATTAAAATACTGATGTTTTAGCATGAATCTTGCTGTGTATTTGAGAAGTGCCTTTACACCTGTGGTTCACACAAGTCATGATGTTTCCTGTGCAAATTAAGTTGGAAAAGTTCTCAGTGGATACCTTAGAATCTGTCGTTAAGACTCTAGCAGTGTCTGCTAGACTTGTCAGCCCTTGTTTGTTAAATCTTGCCTCACACAGTCGAGTATACAGCTGAGCATCCCTCCGTCCATACCTGATGGGGGATGACTGAAGTAACAATTGCCAGCAAAAATAATGCTTTTATTTATTTTTTGTAGGTGCTGCCATGCTTACTGAGTCCCTTCTCTCTCCTCCTCTATCATCTTCCATCAGTGACTGTCACCAGCCTTCTGCAACAGCTAATGAACCTACCTCAGAGTGCAGCTGCACCAGCAGCCTCCAATCCTCACCTCACTGCTGTGCTCCAGAACAAGGTGGGCTTGTCCCTGAACTTTGCAAGGCTTCTGAATTTGCATTATGGGTAAAAATAATGGCTGCTGTGGCTGTGGCAACTTATAGAAAAGGCTTCTTTCAGTCAGGAGTTACATTAAGCTCCTAGTAACAGGAGCTAGAAATAACCATGGTTTTAATAAAATAGAATTTATGTACCTCATGTGGAATAAATCTGGTATAGTGATTCCACAGTGTCGTCAGGGATGCAGGCTCCTTCACTTTGCCTTCTCTGCCATCCTTATCAGTGGCTCCTGTGCTCATGACCTGTCAGGGTCGATAATGGTTGTGGAATTCAAGGCTCTACTTTGCATCAGAGGTGCTCGAGGAGGGCCAAAATGTGTGGATCAGCTGGCTGTCTTCTTTACTTGGACCTTTTTCAGGAGTTCTAACCAACAACTTCTACTTAATCTCAATGGCCGGGTCTAAGTCACGCCTAACTTCAGGGAAGGCTGGAAAACATTTTTTAGTTCACACCATTGTCACCACAAATAAAATCAGAGTTCTAATTTGAAAAGGAAGGCATATTAGATAGGTAATTAGTGGTCTCTGTCATAAGACTATAAATAGTAGAACATCCCATTTCATATTTCATTTACATCAAGTTAAAGATCCAGAGACTCAGGCAAAGCGTGATATAGAAGAAAGAACATGAGCTTCTAGACTGAGCAGGTTTCCACTCCTTGCCTGCGGCTTTCTAGGTTTGTGACCCTGAAAAGATTATTTCACTTTGCTAAGCCAGTTTCCTGATCTGTAAAGTGGAGGTGATGGTGTGGACTTTAGAGTGGTCCTGTTACTTCGATGAGAGAACAGCTAGGAATGGTTCAATATAATGCCTGGTACATAGTGGGCACTCATTAAGGGCCACCTGATACAATAGAGTGAAAAAGGAGTCTCAAGGAATCCCGAATTATGCCTAGCTTCCCCTTTTGATCCTTTACAGCTATGATTGATACATTTAACGTAGTTCTCTTTGTCCTTATTTGAATTTGCATTCTGTGCCCCTTTAGACTACAAGTTTTCTGCTTTTACTACCCACTGCGTAAAACAGATCTAATAAAACAAATCTTTACATGTTTCAGTTTCTAAAGCATGTTGCTGAATTTTGATAATCTTAGATATGGTAAATATATCTGTTTATCCTTTCTTTTTATTTTATAGACTCTTATTAACATTCTCTCTCAGCTTTTCTATTTCCAGATAGTTGTATCCTTTGTTAAGTAAATTTTCTCTTCATACCCTGATCATTCCAGTTACCTGTCTTTGTACATTTTCCCACAGGTCTTAACACCTTTTTTCTTAATTCAAAATATCTTACTCTGTTTAATGTTTTTTATTTTTTCCATGAACTTTAACTTTCTGAATCAAAATTTAGTCACACTTAACTTTGCTTTTTAATCCATTTCTGTTCTAGTAAATAGGAGAAAAGCTAAATCCCACATCATCCAAGGCAGGAAAAAATGACCTTTTCATCTCAGGGTGGAGTGGGGAAGCAGAGAGGACTGTTGGACACTGGGACTTTCCTTTTCCATTGATTATACTTGTGGCTGCTGTGCCAGGAGAAAGACACAGCCTCCCAGCTCATAGTCGTTTGATCTTTGCCCAGTTTCACAGAAAAGCACAGCAGTGGGGGCGTTTTGATTTGGTGCCGTTCACCATCTAACGCTGGGATCCTCTCAGCGGTGGTGGAGGAGCATTAGATGCAGTGTTGAGTTTGATTCCCTCTTGTCTCCTCTTGTAGTTTGGCCTGTCACTGCTCCTCGTCGTCCTGAGCCGTGGGGAAGACCTACAGAGTTCAGACCCTGCTGCAGAGTCAACGCAAAATAACCAGTGGTCAGTCTGGACTGTGTTTCTTCTTTTATTTTAAGTTCTTTTAGGTAGTCTTGTCATTCTTTTCTTATATTGTTATTATTGGTTCTTTCTGTCAGGACGGAGGTGATGTTCATGGCAACCCGAGAACTTCTGCGGATTCCCCAGGCAGCCCTGGCCAAGCCAATTTCTATACCCACAAACCTAGTCTCCCTCTTTTCTCGCTATGTTGACCGACAGAAACTGAACTTGCTGGAGACAAAACTGCAGTAAGTTTGAAACAGGAGAGTTCCGCATCTCGCTGAAGTTGGCACTTTAGAAGTTACGAGGAGGAGATCGGGGGGCTTAAAACTGAAGTTGGTGGAAGATATTAAAGACTTCTATCAAATATATGAGTATCTACTAGATATAAAACACTGTACTGGGTGCAGTGGCACCCTCATAGTTGACTAAATGCTAAGGGTAGAGATATCTTAGATGTTTTGTTATGAAAATTCTTACAAGAATGTAACTTGAATGCAAAAAATTGCCCTCTGTTTTAACTCATTTATACAAACGAGTTTCCTTTCTCTCTCTCTTTATACCCATAGGCTAGTTCAGGGGATACGATAAAAGATCTCCAAATGTGTCCAGTACCTCCTTTTGGCTGCCATCTGCACTGCCGCCATCACCAGTGGAGTGTTTTTAATGAGGGAGGGAAGGTAGCTTTTTCCCCACTGCTCTGTGAAATTTGGCTGGGTGATACTTTTGCTGGTTTCTTCTTACCTTCTGTGTTACAATTCTGCATGTCCTACTTTTACTCACTTCTCAATTTTGCATTTTCTTTGCCCTAGAGACACAAATATAATCTCTCCTTTTATCCCACCACCACTGTTCCAGTTCAGAGTAGATTGTAGCCTGCCCAAGGATTCTTTCCCTCATCCTACTGAAGTCTTTTTTCATTGCCCCATGTTAATATGACTATAGGAGAGCCAGTTAAGTAGAAACGAAGATATATATATGCGTGCACATACACCCCTCTACATATGTTTATGTGGTCACCAGAGGATCCTTAAAGAACAAGTTTTAGATTGAGAGATATTTAGTTGACACATTCCTTCTCTAAACACAAACCAGCTGATGTGTTTTTAATCTATTTCTAGTCCATCTTGTAATTAATTTGGCGGGTTCTACCTGTTTTAATATAAATATAGGGTATGCAGCACATTTAATAAAATCAGAACTCTTAATTGGCTGATGGCCAGCTCTAGGCTGAGAAGTCCTTTTTTCCCTCCCCGCTCATATTTCCTGTGTTTCTGTCCTCAATGGAAACAGCACACGGTTAAGCCTTTCTCCTGCTACAGCCACAGTGTACTTGAGCCTGTTCCCTCAAGGGCATGGAAGATTGTTCAAGATGATCCTAACTTAGAGCCTGCTTCCACAGTGTAGCTTTTGCACACTCACTCTGTCTTCCTGAGACTACTTCAGTAAGCCGTGCTTTTCCTTCTCTCCCGTTTTTATCTGGTGTCCTGGGTGGAAACCTCCATATGTAACCATGGAAGCTAAGTTTGGCTTGCTTGGCTCTTCAGTCTGCTCCACACCGTGAGCAGGACTGCTCCCCTTGCTACTTGGTCTGACCCAAGTCCCATTCCCAGGCAGCCTGGGGCTTGGGTTTGAATCCCAGCAGGGACAGCCTGCCATAATACTTTTCACTTGTCCTTCTCCCATTCAGAAATCAACCAAGATAAGGGATTTTGATCCTTGGTGATTATAGCCCTTAGGAAAATTAAATCTGGATTAATTTTACCTGACTGTCCTGATACACTCTTTGCTGTTCTCACCTTTTCGAATGTAGTGGGGGGACAGGTTATGATATTTAAACAGAATAAACATTTTGCACATACATGTATTGTACAACAGTAAAATCCTCTGTTATAACCAGCTGTTCATGTTCTCCATCTCCATTTCGTCCTGTTCTGTAGCTCCAGGCTCCATCCGCTGTTCCCCAGTGACATTACCTAGCTTCCCTCTGCCATTATCTACTGACTAATTCCACCATGCGCCTTTCCTACCTTCCCTTCACAACTGATCAAGTGAATACTTGATTATTATTTCTTCCTTTCTGTGCTTTATCTTTTTTGTTTAGTTCTAATTAATAAAAATTAAAGTTTCTAAATTTACATTTTTATAGGGTATTGTAAATAAAAACAAATTGTATACTTGAAAAAAATGCCTATATTTCTACTTTCTTATTACGTCTGAACATGATTTTTAGTGTGTTTCTAGCATATTTAGATAGCCTGGCAAACCTCTTGGTGTTGGGGATTGGTAAGAATATTATTACCTGATGTTTTTATTTTTTTTATTTTGTTGTAAGGGAGACAGATAAAGATCATAGGTTACATGGTAACCTTCCTTTAAAAACCTAAGATGCTTTCAGTTACCCTCCTCCCATTTTAACTACAAAACAGAATTATAAATTTCAGTAGAAACACTGCAATTTATCTTCTTCATCGCAGCTATCCCTAGGCATATGCAGCTTTTTTAAGAGACTTCGTATAGTCCAGTTTGGCCTTAAGCTGCCTTCATGGTTAGTATTTCCTTAGCTCTAATTTATATCTCACAGTTTCTCTCTTCAAAGGAGATGGGGTAAAGTTGGTCATTCGTTATAGTAAATTCATGTTGATTATTTCAGGCTTGAGTATCATTTTTACTCAAATTCTCAAAAGATTCCGCTTTCTCTCGCTTTCTCCACCATTGTGGTGTGTGCGGTTGACTCTCTTCCTCACCATGTGTTCTCACAAGACTTTCAGGATCAGACAATTCCTGGCCAAGAAACAAAAGCAGAATGTTTCATTCCCCAGTGGATTCAGATGAAAACTGGTAATAAAATCAGGTACCATTCCAAGACGAGACATTGGAGAAGAGCCAAGCTGGGTCTATAAGGAATCGCACATGAGAAGGCACACATATTTATACGGTTTCAGGGTCACTAGTGTCTTACCAAATCAAGCTGCAAACATCACTATCTGGACAGTTGATCATGTTTTATTGGGAAAATGATTTTTCTCTTTGTTTCTAGGCTTCCACACTAGTAGATTGGTTCAGTAATAAATATGTGAGAACTTCTGGGGAAAAAATTCAGCAAATAAGTAGAAGAAGGCAGAAAAAAGAAAAGTTAAAAATGGTAGAGGGTGGGCCGGCCCCATGGCGTAGTGGTTAAGTGCGTGCGCTCCACTGCTGGCGGCCCGGGTTCGGATCCCGGGCCCGCGCTGACCACTGCTTGTCAGGCCATGCTGTGGTGGTGTCCCACATAAAGTGGAGGAAGGTAGGCACAGATGGTAGCTCAGGGCCAGTCTTCCTCAGCAAAAACAGGAGGATTGGCATGGATGTTAGCTCAGGGCTGATCTTCCTCACAAAAAAAATAAATAAATAAAAAACTAAAAAAAAATGATAGAGGGAGATAATACAACATTACTGGCTGCCTACTTACATAAAGCTTATTTTTTCCTGGTGGGTGGACAGGCTCCTAGAGGTTAAAGAGCTTGCCCGAGGTAACAAGTGATGCTAGTGAGCAGCAGAGCAGGGGACTCATACAGCATATTCTTACTGCTATGAGGGAATAAAACCATCTTCTGCTAAAAGATTTATTCTCACCTCCTACATGAAAAAACATAAGGTCTCGTTAGATAGGTCTGCCTTGTTAGACTAGAACTGGCCCAGGTGTGCCCTTGCAGTCCCAGAAGACTAGATTCAGAACGTCAGAAGTGGTCCAGCACTCACATCTAAGTTGTGAGGGACTGAAGCTGTGAGAGGGCAGTGATTTGCCTAAGTCCCACAGCTGGTTAGTGGTAAGGCCAAGAACGGAACTCAGGTTTGTATGCTCTCTGCTTCTCTTTCGGTTGTAGTTCTCCACCACATTTTGTGAAATACTAGCCCTAGTCCAGACAATGTAAGTATTATGTTTTTATGAGAAAAGGACTGAGTTTAAGAAGTAAATGCTTCTACTTTGTGAATATAACAATAGCTTGCAATAACTACCAACTGCATTTTGAGTCTTGTAGTATATACCAGATACTGTTTGTTCTAGGTGCTTAAAAAGTCACTTTTAAGACTCAGGGTAAATGAGATCGATATTAACGTACCTTGCTGCTAATGTATGTCAAAAACAATCAAATTAGGTGATGCACTAAATTTGCAACAATATGGCACGGAGTTAAAAACTGACGTTAACGTATGTAATCTTATATAAGAAAAAGAAGACCTCGATAAATAAGTAACAGACTTATGAGTAATTTCACAAAAGAAAGTGCAAGCGAATAATAAGTACACCCTCACTGGTAATCAAATAAAAATATTTTTTTACCTATCAAATTAATAATTTTATTTATTTTTTCCCCCAAAGCCTCAGTAGATAGTTGTATGTCATAGCTGCACATTCTTCTAGTTGCTGTATGTGGGACGCGACCTCAGCATGGCCAGAGAAGCGGTGTGTCGGTGGGCACCCGGGATCCAAACCCGGGCCGCCAGCAGTGGAGCTCACGCACTTACCCACTAAGCCACGGGGCCGGCCCCTTACCTATCAAATTAACAAAAACTTTAATGCCGGTGAGAATTTGGGGCTGCCACTCACACTGGTGAGGTAAATTTCTACATTTCTGGAAAGTGCTTTGGCAATGTGAAGAGCTTCAAAAGTATTCATAGCCTTTGACTAATTAATTTGGCTGTAGAAATGTAAGGAAAGATTCCAAAGAAATGATACTTAGCATTATTTATAATAGAAAAATTAGAAATGACCTAAATGTCCAACATCATAATAATGCTTAATTAAATGACAATCCATGAATCATGGACAATTAGGCAGAATATTTAATCTGGGAAAGTATGATATAGTGTGGGGAAAAAGCATAAAATACATATGCTTTGAATCCAATTTTTTTGGGGGGAGGGATGTGGTGGTGAGGAAGATTGTCCCTGAGCTAACGTCTGTGCCACTCTTCCTCTGTTTTATATGTGGGATGCCGCCACAGCATGGCCTGATAAGTGTGTAGGTCCACACCCAGCATCCAAACCCATGAACCCCGGGCCACTGAAGTGGAGTGCACAACCACTATGCCACCGGGCCAGCCCCTCCAATTCTTTTTTTGTGTGTGTGAGAAAGATCAGCCCTGAGCTAACATCTGATGCCAAGCCTCCTCTTTTTGCTGAGGAAGACTGGCCCTGGGCTAACATCCGTGCCCATTTCCTCCACTTTATATGGGATGCCGCGACAGCATGGCTTGATAGGCGGTGGTTCAGCGCGCGCCAGGGATCCGAACCCCAGGCCGCTGCAGCGGAGCGTGCGCACTTAATGGCTATGCCACTGGGCCGGCCCCCAATTCTTTTTTTTAATACAATGCATATACGATTGAAAAAATATTGGGAGAGTATGCTCCTAAAGGTTACTGATGTCCATCTCCAGGTGGTGAGACTGTGGGAACTTTCTTTTCTTTTGATTTTCAGTATTTTTCTAACTTTCTATAGAGAAAATACATTGCTTATATTCTTAGAAGAAATATTTTAAAGAAAAATTGTTCTTGAAAAGTTCAGTTACACAGGAAAATCCCAAGAATATAACGTTAAGTATAAAATAGGTTCTGTCTATGTACACGAATTAATCTGTGGCGGGGGGAGGGGGGGAAAGCAATCAAGGGTCACCAAATAGCAAGTGGTTGCCTTTAAGGGAGGAGTTGTGGAGGATTTTATGTAGGTGATTGGTTTCTGCTTTTCCACGTTTTCCAAATTGCCTTCAATGAGCTTGTATTGCTATTATAACCAAAAGGGGGGTTATTCTCTAAAAACTGCTAAGAATAGTACCCTTCTATTTCTAGCGAGAAAATAAGGTCTAGCAGGGCAAAAGTGTCTGATCTAATTGTGCTTGACTTCAGAGCCAATGCATTTATTTGACTTGGTAGCAGATGAATGCCCTGAGTCTTAAAAAAGGCATGTGAAAGCATGACAGTTATCCTGAGAGATGTGGGCAGGTATTCTATTATTGAACATTTAAGATGATATACCAGTTGAGGGATCAAAGAACCACTTTGATCAGTCCAAGCCATATCTCCCAGTAGCTTCTATATTTACACCAAATTGCATTTTTTCTGAACTGACTCTCATATCAAGATGGATCCCAGCTCCATCTCCAGAAACATCTGCTCAAGTCCATTTTGGCCTAAATCTCAGCCAGCTGGCTTTCACCAAAGTTGCCCTGTCAATCATTAGAAAGGCCAAGGCACGACTCTGAATTTGATGCAGATAACTGGATGCGATCTACCGTCTACTTTTGGAGGGCAATGAAGTCCATCCATTGTGTGAGAAGTAGAAGTGGGGAGGTTGAAGGCATCTTATATTTTTCTTCTATACCCAACTATGTTTAAATGTATTAACATTGTGATCTTTAAGAAATTAATATGTGAGTTTTAGGAATCAGTATCTTAAAATCACCTAATAGCATTGTTTTGACCTGTTTCCTTCTTGCAGCAATGGCACAGTTGCGAATAGATTGCAGGTCTCATAACAGCCTCTGCTTTGCTTTTTATTTTGCAAATGTTGCATGTAAGGCTATTCCTAGGAGCTTGTCATTTATTATTCAACGAAACTCGCCAAGCTCCCCAACTTAGCCCCAACTTGTTCTCCAAGGCAATGTTAACCTAAATCAGACCTGAGAGCTGGGAAACACCTAGAAGGGAGCTAGGTAATTAGTGATGTGTGTACTCTGCCAGTTGTGAATAGAATGTCTCTTAAATTGCTTAGATTTTGTACCAATCTAAAGAACCAGAGAGAAATCTGCATATAACTTACAAAGGGAAAGTATTTCAAAGTCCAGTCGCCAGAAAAACCACTGCTAACAGTTTAGTAAATTGTCTTCCAGGTGATTTTTCTATGCATATGCATACATAGTTAGAATTATAAATAACTTTTTTTTCTAACACATCATGGACATCTTTCTATGTCACTATATAGAGTGCCACCTTGTTTTTTTTAATGGTTGTATAGTGTTCCACTGTGTGCCATTGTGCCAGAATTTGTTTAACTGCTCTCCTATTGATAGGATTTGATCTTCAGATACTTTTTGTCAGTCATCATTGTCCGTCCAACAATGAAGAAAGGTAAACCCACAATATCACCCTACATGTCTATAGCTGTTTTATACTGTACGAAGAAGACTCATACCCATTTTCTAATTCAGTCTTCGCAATAACCTTTTGAAGTAGGATGGGCAATTCTAATTTGTACAGTACCAAAACTAGATCAGCAAGACCATCCAGCTAGTGAGAGCTAAAACTGGGATTGACACCATAAGTTTTTAAGCTCCACGTCTACTGTCCTGGCTCAAGAAGGCTCCTGCTCCCGGACTCGCGCTTCATATAGGAGCAGCTGAGAAGCTGCAAGCATTGAAGGACACATCTGCAAACTCTTCTGATTGGATTTTAATGCCTTCACTTTTAGGAGGCAAATTAGGCAACTGCCTCTCAGTAATGTCAAGAGGCAATTCAGGTTGTCATTATCAAGACCAATAGCAATCTAGAAGGATCAGAGTTACAGGAAGGCAGCTGTCAGGCATCCGTATGCTCCTTTTGGTTTAAGCACTTTGAAAAGGAGAAGACAAGACTCCTTGCTCCCACTCTTCCTCCTCTCTCCCAATATTTCGAAATGCTTTTTTTATTTTAGATATATTCAGTCACAGGTGATTGGTTCATTCATTAATTCACTGCATTAATATGTGAACTCCACAAATGCAGGAACTGTCTTGTGCACAGCTGTACCCCAAGACCCAGCCCTGGGGCAACAGCTAGCAGGCATCCAACAGATACCTGTTCATGAGATAGTTATGCTATTTAGAAACAGCTTAAGGGGTTATTCAGAGGACAGACCTTAATGTAATCAGTTAGTCTGTGTGTGCAAGGCTCATTTCAAAATACATTGTCCCTCATTTTATCACAACAACCCCTAGGTCAGGAACAATTTGATAACATAAGTCAGGCAAGCACTCGTATGTCCAGCATTACTCCCAGTACAGTGGTGACAAACAAATGAAGGCCTTGCTCTGGTTCTGCTTAAAGTCTCAGGGATATACTTATAGATAGTGATCAGTGCTAAGAAGAGAACAAAAGAGGGTAAAGGAATCAAGAGTGATGAGGGGATTTGTACCTTAGACAGTGATCAGGAAAGGCCTTGACGAGCATGTGACATCTAAGCAGGCACAATGATGAGAAGACGACAGCCATGGAAAGATCTCGGAAGAGCGTCCGAAGCAAAATGAAGAAGAATGACAAGACCCTGAGACGGAATGAGTGAGGAGTTCAAGGGGCCACGGAGTGAAGGGAGCAGGTAGTGACCACACCAGGCCTGGGAGGGATTTGTTCTCATTGCAGTGGGAAGACTTTGCAGAGTTTTTAAGGAAAAAGTACAAAACAAAACATGATCTGTATGGAAGTGGAAGTAGACAAGTGAAGGGGCCACTTATGAGGGGGCCTCACAACACTATTCCTGGTCTACAGGATGAGGAGACTAAGCCTTTAAAAGGCAAAGTGACTGAGAGAATAAGTGTTTTAAAATAGATTTAGGACAGCGGTTACCTTTGGGAGTGTTTAGGGGAATGGCATTGGGATAAAAACTGGTCATTTTGTATTTCCTATGTTGAGTGGTGGTTGATGGGTATTAGTTTTACTATTGTGCCTCATAACTTTCATATATTATATGCATTCTGTGGATGTTAGGGGCTGAATCGTGTCCCTCAAAACTCATGTTGAAGTCCTAACCCCCAATACCTCAGAATGTGACTGTATTTGGAGACAGGGCCTTTAAAGAGGTATTAAGTTAAAATGAGGTCATTAGGGTGGGCTCTACTCCAATATGACTGGTGACTTTATAAGAAGAGGAGATTAGGACACAGGCACAGAGTGGAGACCACAGGAAGACACAGGGAGAAGACAGCCATCTAAAAATCAAGGAGAGAGACCTTGGAAGAAACCAGCACTGCCAACACATTGAACTCAGACTTCTAGCCTCCAGAATTGTGAGAAAATAAATTTTTGTCATTTAAGCCACTCCATCTGTGGTACTTTGTTATGGCAGCCCTGGCAAAATAATGTGTCAAATATTTCATCATTAAAAATTTTTTAATTATTTTTTCAAATCCATAAGATAGTAGAAGAATATATATCAAATTGTTAACAATGGTCATTGCTGGAAGTGTGATTATGGGGAATTTTCATTATTCTACATTTACATTTCTGAACTCTTTACATCTTTTATAATGAATATATAATAGGTTTGTATTTGAGGGAAGGAAGAAAAGAAGAAAGAGAACATGGACATGATTTGTGCAAGAGAGCAACGGGCGAGTGGAAGAAAAAGAAAACCTGGATTACAATCATTTTTCATCACTTCTCCATCTAACAGGGAAGTAAACAGATATGTCGTGTGGGACTTCCCAAAATGCTCCTTAAAAGGGAGTGAATGCCCTTTTGTCCTCCGTCCTTCCCCATTCTTGTTGCCTAGAATGCAGCGTGATGACTGCATCTCCAGCAGCCATCTTGGGACAAAAGGTTGACTCAACAACAGAAAGAATGCTCAGCGGAGGAGAAAGGAGGAGTCTGTGTTTCTGAAGACTCCGGTGAACTTCCATACCAACCCTGAACTGCCTACCTCTGGATTTCTTTTTTTTTTTTTTAAGATTTTATTTATTTTATTTTTTTGCCCCCAAAGCCCCAGTAGATAGTTGCATGCCACAGCTGCACACCCCTCCAGCCGCTGTATGTGGGACTCGGCCTCAGGATGGACAGAGAAGTTGTGCCTCAATGCGCACCTGGGATCGGAACCCGGGCCGCCAGCATCGCAGCGCGCGCACCTAACCACCAAGCCACAGGGCCGGCCCATACCTCTGGATTTCTTTTATATGTAAGAATAAACTCTTATGTGTTTAAACCAATATAAATTGGGCTTCTGATACTTGCAAATAAACCTAATCATAATTATTACAAAAAACTTCTTCAGTTGTTTGGTATTAGAGTTCATTAAATGCCATTGTGGAAAAAAATAATTTTGAATAATATTTTTAAAAAATTGTTACAAATTTGAGGGAATTCTTTGCCCATAGCTCCATTTCCTCTGAAGTGCAATGCATGATTATCTGGTGCAAAACAGGAGGGTCTGTTAGCCTGAAGAAGGTGGTAAAAATGTTGGTATGGTTCCTGGGAAGAACAGGAAGAGGGACAGGCTCCTGATACTTTTAAAAGTAAAAGAAACTATATTTACTTTCTGTTATCAAATTAAAACCAAATGCCACTTCATTGTGTGGATGACACCTGATTTAACTATTTGAATGGTTTATGTTATTAAGAAAAAAAAGATTCCAAGGCACGAGTAGTATGGACAGCCTGCCTAGGCTGTAGGCCTATTCATATCTGTGTCTGAATGCTGTCTTTGCCTTTGCAAGTTACTTTACTTGTTTGGGTCTCAGTTTCTCCATCTGTAAAAGGGGTAGTAAAACAACTGGGATTGTGACAAAAAATAAGTGAAATTATATTTGTGAAAGTGCTGATTTGTAAAAGCTGATATCCCTTGGCTGTATTAATCCATTTCTACCTTAGATTAAGTCCCAGTATTTCTAGGCTTTACTATGGCAGGTCTACTACCCCCAAGGAAGACACGTGGGTCCTACTTGGGTTAGTTATGTTGTGTTTCAAAGATAGTCTTGCATAATTAATAATTACAGTGTGCCTTTATTGATTATTTACTATATGCCAGGCACATTTCATGCATTTTCATTTAATCCTTCCCCAAAACCTTGAGAAATAGATGCTATTAATATGGTCATAAAGAAACTGGTGAGAGGTTCAGTAAATAGCCCAAGATTGCATTCACTTAGCAAAAGCAGGATTTGGACCCCAGTGGTCAGGGGCCTGAGACAGAATAATTAATCATGATCTTATGTTGCCTCCATAGCCAATAGCGCCTCCTGCTACGGGGCTAGAGAAGTGACTCGCCAGTTAGCATGCAGCTCCCTTTTTTGAAATTTATAATTCCTCCCTGTGTGATTGTCGGCAGAATACACTCTGGATGTGGTTCTTGCTCTCCAGGTGTGACCATTCCCCTTGTAACCCAAAAGCAGAGGGTTGAATTACCTCCCCTGAGACTCTTGATGAACCTGCTCTGATATACTGGCAGTTCCCACCTCGCTTTTGCGTCTTCCTAGTTTCTGCAAATTTCATCATCCTGCTGCACAAACTTGAACAAAAGAGGAAGACCAAAGGGCTAGAATGTACCCCTTACTCCAGGAAAAATGACACAGCAAGCAAGGGACACGAGGCGGACCACTCCTTGGTAACCACAGAGATAGAGTCATTCCCCAAGCTCTTGTCCACTGCTCAGCGCAGTACCTGGTAGGCTTTAAGAATTGTTTGGGGAAAGCACGTAAGAGTGACACTAACCACAGTACCTCTGTGGCAAGCATAATGACAGGCTTACCACCAACTACAGTATCTGTCAGGTGTCCAGTCTTCTTTTTCTTTCATGTAGGTTAAGGGAACCACGTAATGTAAGTCCTGACCCATAAGGAAAAAACGGTTTAATGTTGTAGTGGATGCTCTGGAGTACTGCCAAGATCCTCTCTTTAAAACCAGGTACTCACACCCACAGCTGCTGAAAGTGCTGGTGGCTCATGGCTCACCCAAACTCCTTATGAGGCCTTGTAGGCCTTTCCCATCTGTTATCTCCACCCCTTATCCCTCCACCTTAGTTATCCTTCTCTTCTCCTCAGGCCTTCACACAAGAATGACTATCTCCAGTCTTTCCTTTTCTAACGCCTCCCCAGCCCCCAAATTGCTTCAAGGGAGTTTATCCCTGCGTGAAACAGGTTACACTTGTTATTTTCTTTCATAGCGCCTGGCTGTCATCCATATTACAGTATATATGTATATAATTACTGTACACATTTTCTCTATGCAAATACTGTATATATTCATTTGTACATCTCTTGTTTAATATCTGTCTGTCCCCAAGATCCTTTATGTTCCATGAGAAACTAGAGCCTATCTGTACATTCACACTTGGCTCGAACCTGGAGATTATATAGTAGACGTTCAATAAATATTTAAGTGGATGAATATAGTAGGCTGTGTGCTAACTTTCATGAGGGAACTGAAGATGAAACAGATACGGATCACACATTAGAGGAACTTACCCTCTAGTAGCGGTGATATGTTGGGAACATAAGTAACTATAAGGCAAGACAACTAATGTCACAGGACATCTACGAGTCCTGAGGAAGGGACACTACTTCTAGGCAGGGAAATCAGAGGAGACTCTGAGGAGGGAGAGTATTGTGCTGGGCGTTGGAAGGAGGGAGAGCATACACAAAGGCACCAACCAATCTTGGAAAGTGTAGGGCAAATGTGGATGAAGATGTGTTGATCCATTTAATTGGAGCCTGGATACATCAAGACAAAAGAGTAAGAGACAGGCTGCAGAAGAGAAGTGACACCAGGTTGCCAAGGGCCTCATTTGCCAGGCTAAGACATCTGGGCTGTATTCTGGAGGCAGTGGTGGGTAACCACAATAACTCAACTCAGCCTTTTAAAACCCTTAAAAAAATGTTTCAGATATACAGTAAAAGTAGAAATAATAGTACAATAAACACCTACATACTTCTTACCAACATTCAACAATTAACATTTTGCCATATTTGCTTTATATATAGACAGATACACAGATATATAGATATATATAGATATAAATATGTGTGTGTATATTTCAAAGTCTGTATTACTTTTTCATGGCTGTCTTTCATTCTTCCTTTCCTTTTCTGAACCATTTTTAAGGAAATTAGACATCATGACTCTTCACTCCTAAACATTTCTCCAAATTTTAAAGATGTTTCCTTCATATCCATCATACTACTATTACATTGAACAAACGTAATAACTGCCTAACATCATCTAATACCAGTCCATTTTCAAATTTACCCAATTATCCCAAAAATGTCTAAAAAGCTGGTGATTTTTTTTTTTCAGAACCAGAACCCAATCAAGCCTTTAGTCGTGTCTTTTAAGTCTTGAAAAATTTACAACAGTCACCCCCTGGCCCTTTTTTATGACATCAATTTTCCTTAATCTTTATGTCTTAGCTGCTATAAGATCAATTGTTTTATAGAATGCCTTACATTCTTGATTTATCTGATTGTCTCCTTGGGGATGTCATTTAACTGGTTCCTCCAGCCCCTGTAAACTAGATGTTAGTTTGAGGCTTGATTGGATTCAGGTTCAACATTTTGGGCAAGAAAACTTCATTAAACAATGCTGTATACCTCATGCTGCAGCATACCAGAGACCTCGTAAGAATGTTGATTGTCCCAGGGTTAATGATGCTAAATTGGATAACTGAGTTTAGGTGGGTTCAGCCAGAATTCCCCATTGTAAAAGTGTGTGTTTCTCCTTTGTGATTGGCAAGTAATCTGAGGGATGGGTTTGGCAACACAACTCACATTTTTGTAGCTGTTTACAGTTTCTCAAACATGTTCAAATGCATTTAATCACAACAGCATTCCTGTAAGGTTTTATTCCTATTTAACACCAGTGAAAAACTGAGGTTTGGAGTGCTTAAATGACTTCCCCAAAGTCATAGAGCCAGTAAGTAGCAAAGGCAGGACTCAAGCATAAAGGAGTTCACTTTAGTTCAGTTTAAAAAAAAAAAGAAAAATCCCAAATAGCCTACATCTAACTACAGATTTTCAAAGTATATTCTCTCTCCAGAATGTAATAAATATTTCTCTCCTTTTAAAAACATTTTCTAAAAAAGGACATTTTTCTTTCTTGATACTGGGAAGCACATTGCCAGGGAAAAGCAATTTGTTTTACACTAACAGCTATTTCTTTTCCCCGTCTAAACTGGCAAAATGTAACAGGTGCCAGATTCCCCAAAGCTCCATTTGTAACAGCAGTTTACAATTATCTAAATGTCAAATGAGTTACTGAATTTGTGGCTTTCCCAAATGTGTGAACAACGCCAATTTAACAAAAATAACTATTCTCTGTGCGAAGTTAAGCATACACACGTGCGCTTATGAAGCTAAAACCAAGGGCCTTTAGGTCTGGAAGAGACACCGGTCGGAAGTATACATCAAGTTAGGTCCTGTCGAATCTATTTTCTCCTCAAAATTAGGTCAGCAACTGGTGGGACAGAATTAGGAAAAACATATGACAGTCTAGAATCAAGAGATAAGGGGTGTGGTGTGCGATGATGAGCAAACCAGGGAAGGGAATTAGAACAATCCTGGATCCAGGAGGGCAGTGGGGAAACTTATTTCTGGGGTCCCCAGGAATCCTGGCCTCCAGCTCTGAGCCAGCTGCAAGAAGGCTTGAGTCAGGCAGGGGCTGACTGCTGAGAGTCATTTCCTAACAAGAAACTACGGAGGTCCTAACTCAGAAAGTGGGACTCCAACACTGCGCCTACATCAAAAACCGCTTTTAAGAAGGTGACTCGCTTCTGCCTCCCACCAGCTTCCCCAAAGCTGGAAGCAGGCGGGCACGCCCCCAAGTCCTCTTCCCGGATTTTATTGGCTGCCCCGGCCTGCCCCTCTCTCAATACGTTTCTTTCATTGGTCAGCAGTGCCAAACTCCAGCTTCCACTGACAATTCCCGGAACCAATCATCTCCAATCGCCGCCCCTTCTCTCCGCCGGCATGTGAGTGACATGCATGGAAACCAATAAGAAATGAAAGTGAGGACGTGAAACTAGACTCCTCCCCTTTGTCCTCAACTCGATCAGTAAATGGTTGAAAAGGTTGAGCAGCTGATACTAACCACCAATCCGTAAGGGCGGAAGAGGCAGGATGCAAAGAGAGATGGGCGGGGGTGACGTGGCAGTGACGGGGCCCTAAACTGAAATGAGTGGCGGAAATACTAGCCAGTCGGCGATCAAACTGGCCGGGCGCTCTGCATTCTCGAGTCCTCCCTGAGCGCTGGGGACCTTCGGGAGAGCACCAATGAGCTTGTACATGAGTCTGATTGGCCTTCACCCGAACCAATCCACGGCGGGGCTGGAGGACGCGTCCCACCCCGGGCTCTCACTGGGCGGTGTGGAATGACAGGCCCGAGAGAAATGCCAATGTCCTAGGGGTCTTCTGCAAGTGACACTCCGCGGCGCCAATTGACTCCCTTCTTCCTGGCGGCCGTGCCCTCCTCCCCGCGGCGGGCCTGGCGGGGCGGGGACGCTGCGCGGCCGCGGCTGATGCGCTAGCCGTGTGGGGCGCTTCGGGCGGCGGCGGCGGCGGCTCTCGTAGGCGGTTCCGGTCCTGTATCTCGGGGCGGCGGCGGCTCATGGCGGCGACGGAGCTGAGAGGAGTGGTGGGGCCAGGCCCGGCAGCCATTGCAGCTCCGGGCGGCGGCAGCACCGGTCCTCCCGTGGGGGGAGGCGGCGGCGGCGGCCGCGGAGACTCGGGGCCAGGCTCCGGGGGCGCGCCGGGCACGGTGGCCGCGGCGGCTGCGGGCGGCCCGGGCCCCGGGGCCGGGGGAGTGGCGGGTGCGGGCCAGGCCCCTGCGCCACCGGCGGGGGGCTCGGGCGCTGGGGGTTCGGGCTCGGCTCGAGAAGGCTGGCTCTTCAAATGGACCAATTACATCAAAGGCTACCAGCGGCGGTGGTTCGTGCTGAGCAACGGGCTCCTGAGCTACTACAGGTAACTGCTTCCGGGGCGCCGTCCCCCACCGCAGCCCACAGTCCCCGCGCCGTCACCCTCTGGAGCCGGCACCGCAGCCGAGGTCGCCCCAGGCCCCTTTTCGTCACCCGCGCGCACTGACAGCCCGCGACATGAGCGCACCATCACGAAAGCGAATGCCCCAGGACTTACCCCTCCACCTGGGTTACCACCCTTGGTGCCGTACCTTCCCCTCGGTCCCTGGCCTTTCCAGTTGTTTGGAGAGCATCTCCTCTTCCATTGTGTTCCCACCAGCACATCGGTGCAATGATTAGTTCTGCAAGGAAGGCGCTGTTGTAGGTGCTAAGGGGCACCTAGAGGAGAGCAAAGCCCAGGCATTGCTCCCAAGGAACTTAGAGAAAAAGTCCCACGGCTTAGCTGTCTGTGCCCAGTCTCCAAAATTCAAGGTTATTAGCAGCCTTTGATGTACCCGCCTTTGCTCTCTCCACATTCAGGCACAAGGACATGCACAGAGTGGCCTCGGTGCCTGTCCCCTCTCTTCCTTATCTCTGCAAGACGTGCTGTGCTTTCGCCTTCTGGACAGCTCAGAGTGGAGATGTGTGCTCCGGGGCTGCTTTTATTTTCGCTTGCCCCACCTCCTCCCATGGGAATGATGAAGTGTTCTATCCAATATTTCTGGGGTCTCTCTGGTTAGTTAGGTGTACGTTTTATTAAAAGAAGATTCCATGTGTTTGGTATGATTACTTCTGTTCCACAATGTTTGTTTTGAAATGTGTAATATATGTTTATGGTGACTCTCCATCTTGCCATAACATAATATGCTTTTGGCTACTCATGTTACTGTAGATAGAGGGGTTAAATTAAGATAGGGATTTGGGGACAGGACATAAACATTTTCTGAGGGTTGGACAGTTTGGATAGATATTTGACATACAGTATTTCGTTGACTCCCAATAACAACCCTGTGAGTTAGGAGATATTCCCATCTCACTGGTGAGGAAACTGAGACTTAACTTGGGCAACTTTCCCAAGGTCTTGAGAAGTCAGGATTTGAAACTAGTTCTGTTCACACCAGCATAGCCTAAAACCCAGGTTAGTGTTACATGAATCAATTAGATGTAGAGATAATTACTTATCTGTAGCAAGTAAGTTTATAGATCATGGTTATTATGTGTATTTTAGACATGATGTATAAAAGTCTCATTTAAGGGAGACTTTGCTTAAGGTAATGGCATTTTTTTTTTTTAATCCCCCTCCCCCTCAAAGCCCCAGTAGATAGTTGTATGTCACAGCTGCACATCCTTCCAGTTGCTGCATGTGGGACGCGGCCTCAGCATGGCCGGAGAAGCGGTGCGTCGGTGCGCGCCCGGGATCAGAACCTGGGCCGCCAACAGCGGAGCGCGTGCACCCAACCGCTAAGCCACGGGGCTGGCCCTGTAATGGCCTTTCTAACTGAAATCTTTTTATAAAGACCATCCTCTTTGGGACCCCAGACACTGTTGTTAAGAGCAGCTTACTCTGTATTTCTTTCCCTCTGCCAGTAGTCACTCTGCCACCCCAGGAGTTAGGGTGAACAAATCTCTTTTCCATCAACTTCTTTATATTGGCTCTTAGAGAATTTTGAGGGGAAGTTGAAGGTGGGAGTTGGAGGTTGTTGAGATAGGAACATTCTTATCTGGTCTCTAACCGTGGAAAATGCCTCAGCGCATCCTCACTGCTTGAGTGACATTAGTTGTAAACAGTTGTATATATCATTTGCATTATTATATTCAGAATTGGTTTTAATTTTAGTCCTTTCTAATTACTCAGCCAGGACTATCAGTTCCAGGTTAGATCACAAATCTAAAATTTTAGTTTGCCCCAAAGTTTTTCTCCTACTCAAGTTCATGTTTTCCTGTTACTTTGGCCAGTGTTCTAATGTTCAATTGATTCATAACCTAACTTGGCTGGTAAGTCACTATTGACACTGATTCCCCATTTTGGAAAGTTGTGTATCAGCTGAGAACCTTAATGTGTGGTCGTTTTTCCTCATCCAAGTTCTCAGATCCACTTTCCAGGCCAGTTGATTCTTTGATCAGTAGCAGTCTTGATCAATATTGATCTTGGTTGAACATTAATAACTTATATGTTGCTGTGTCTTCAAGTACTTGTAACCACTTTTGACTTCTCTCTTACAAGAGCTAGTGGTACCTGTCTGACTACAGATAAAACTGTTTCCAAAATATGCCAAACCACACATTGGGAAATATGCCATGGGCCTGGCCTTGCCAGCTAAGAAGGTCCCACCCACGAACCACCCAAGCAACAGGATCCAGTTATCAATTCTATGCACTACCTTCAAAATCACACTGAAGTACTGCCTACCAACTGTATTGGTAGTTTATTCTTCCCAACGTGGTTCTTCGGGTGCCCATGTCCCTAGAGTCATTTAGTCAAGTTGTTGTTCCTCCTGCTTTTCATGCCTCCAAAACCTGTCATCTTCTATATATGACTTTTACAAAATACTGTTTTCTTTTTAACTGAAATCATGTACTTGTAGACCTCTCCTCTGATGACCTGTCCTAATAGACTTTGGCAAGCTGCTTCCCTCTTTTTACCTATCCTGTTCTTCCTTACATTCACAGTTATACAGATGTCCTGTTACTTAAAACCATATGTAGAATCCCATCTCTTCCAGACACGTCGTGACAGGCCCATAGTATTAGTTTTCCTGGCTAGCTTCTAGAGATTGAGTTACTGTTTCGGCTGGCCTTTTTAGGCAGGAACTTTCTAGCCAGAAAATACCACCTAATACTGGAGTGCCTGAAGAAGTTATCTTGCACCCTGAAAATCATGTCTTTCCAGCTTCTGTACTAATCATTTATAACCATCGGTGTGTGTGCCTGAACCCAAGAGCTCTGAGGTCAAGCCTGCCTTACTCCCAGCGTTCTTTGGTATGTTTAAAACTGCTACAGACTTTATGTGATTTGAGAAACTTCTTTAGTTCGTGAAGATGACACAGGCAGAAGAGAGTCCCAGGAAGTGGTTTGTGAAAAGTACCAACACATTGTGAGGAATGTGGTAGAAGGTCCAGGTAGCACCTTTGGAGTTGAAAGGAGGGGTGAGCCAGCCTGTCAGCTGCGGGTCTGTAATTCTGCCTGCATTATTCATAATGTAACTGAAGCTTGGGGGCGGGGGAGGGGAGGTAGGAATAGAAAAAACAGGGATTCACGTTACAGTGCGGCAGGTGCAGGGGATGGAAAATGGCCCAGTCCACTGAGACCCCCTGGCCATCCCATCCTGCTCATTTGTGCATTTGAGGAAGAAAAACCAGTTTCATGTGACAAACCGAACAATAGCAAATCTGTCTTCCGAAGCACAGTAAACAGACTTTCTCAAACATACCAAATCTTAGTTTCTGGAGATGGAGTATGTGTCACTTCTGGCATGTAGGAATTCTGGACGTGCCAGGTGCTTTGGGCCACTTGGCTCCAGGGAAAGGGAAATGGCTCTGCTTTGCACTATGGCAGTTGGCAAGGGACTTTGGCTTCTTTATGTTCCAAGTTGGTCAGGGAGAACCGCGGTCTCAACACGCAGGTCCCTGGCATGACCAGCGGGTGGTGGGGAAATTAGCACAACTTGCCCTGCACGCTCAGTTGTGCTAGCAGCTTGATATTTTATGTGAAGTCTCTTGTAGCTTGTTGTCACCAAGAAGTGCTGTAAAGTTCAAAAGTTAGTCTATTAATAGAACTGTCAGTCAGTAGAGATGGGGAAAATTTTTACACCCCGTCCTCTGAGAACAGATTTGCTGAATCTTTCCTGGCTATTAATAGGATGGCTTAGGAGTTCCCACCAATAGAGGTCCATGGACCTTAGGAAAGAACATATTCCAGAAAGATTATATATACCACCTTTTTCTTTTATGATTATTCTTTCTTTACTCCCACAGAAAGCTAGTTATTCCTATTTCATATTGTTTTGAGCTGTAGTCAATATATATATATACTTTTTTTTTTTTTTTGAGGAAGATTAGCCCTGAGCTAACATCTGTTGCCAGTCCTCCTCTTTTTGCTGAGGAAGATTGGCCCTGGGCTAACAACCGTGCCCATCTTCCTCTACTTTATATGGGATGCTGCCACAGCATGGCTTGATAAGCAGTGCGTAGGTCTGTACCTGGGATCCAAACCCACAAAGCCCGGGCTGCCGAAGCGGAGCACCTGAACTTAACCACTGCGCCACCAGGCCAGGCCCCTGTAGTCAATATTTAATAGTCTAAACATCTAAGTGTGCCTTATACTTCTGCAATATAATTCTAAGTGTAGTGTGACAGTTCTCATTTGGGCTGAGTTCCAGTTGAGGGGATGGGTTGTTCAGTATATGTAAAATGGATCTATTCTTTCTTGTACAGAATGAGATTCTTATACGAAATTTTGTTGTTTGAGTTTATAATTACGACTTGCAAAATAAAAGTAATTCCTGACAGCAAAAGGGCACAAGGGAGCTTTTGGGGTGATGGAAATGTTCTACGTCTTGATTGTGGAGGTGGTTACGCAATTGCATACTCTTGTCAAAACTCACTGAATTGGACACTTAAAATTGCTGAATTAATATTGTATGTAGTTATGCTTCAGTGCAGCCTATTTTTAAGAAGCTAAGGGTGAGAGGAACAGCAGAGCAATAAATCTAACTCAGAAACAGCACTTTTAAGCTCTGAAAGGAAATCCCTACCAATTTGTTTCTTGAATTTTAGGGAGCCATGAGGGAAATATTAGAACTTGCTGATTCCTAAGACTAGTGTATTTTCAACAGGCTTAGAGTTATGAAAAGAAACGGAATGTGATAAAGGATAAACCACTCATCAGTTTTCGACTTAGCTTATCTTTGTCTTGTTATTGCAGGTCAAAGGCAGAGATGAGACACACCTGCCGTGGTACCATCAACCTCGCCACAGCCAACATCACCGTGGAGGACTCCTGCAACTTCATCATTTCCAATGGGGGTGCTCAGACCTACCATCTGAAGGCGAGCTCAGAAGTGGAGCGGCAGCGCTGGGTGACGGCCCTGGAGCTGGCCAAGGCTAAGGCTGTGAAGATGCTGGCAGAATCGGGTAGGGAGCAAAGAACACCATGTCTGGGGAACTTGCTGTGTGCCCCTCTTATGCACAAATCTTATTTTATCCCTCATTGTCATTTAATTATCACCTATCTCCTAGATGTCTCAGGATTTTCCTCATCATGAAATATTTATCCTAGAGTGGTGGTTCTCAACTGGGGCCGATTCTGCCCCAAAGGGGACATTTGGCAATATCTGGAGACACTTTTGTTGTCACAGCTGAGGGGTGGTGGTGCTACTGGCATCTAAGGAGTAGAGGCCAGGGATGCTGCTATACTTCCTACAATGCACGGGATGGCCCTCCACTACAAAGAATTATCTAGCCCAAAGTGTCAGTAGTGCCAGTGTTGAGAAACTCTGCCCTAGAGGCATGACAGTTGTCCTTTGGGCTTTTAATGCCAATTGACTAGTTTAAGATTTTGAGAAATAATTATTTTATTCCTAGGTCAGACTTAGGATTATTACAAGTCACAATTTGGACCTATCCTTTTTTCCTTTCTCCTGACATCATCTTACTTAACTATTTGTTAGTTGAGTTGAAACAATCTTTTACACGAAGAAAAATCAAGTAAAATGGTAGGATTTCCCCCCAGGTGTTGATCGTTTAATCACACTGAGCTTATTCACTGCGAGATGACCAAGGTGGGCACCTGCTGACTTCTGTTCATCTCTGGTTTTTCTTATCCCCTGTCACTTCCCCTGCTGTATTTAGTATCTATTAAACAGTGAAAGGAAAATTCACTGCTGTGTAAGTTTTTTTGTAGCGGGTTACATTTTCCTTTTGGCCCTGCCTCTCTGTCCAGCAGACAGGGCAGGGCTTTCCTTATTTCTTCTGTTTTGATTTTAGTGCTGTCTTGAGCTCCCCCAAAGGAAGTGACACTGCTGGAAAAGCACTCTGTAGTTACAAAGCGTTAAGTACAAAACTGATGGCGAGAGGTACAACATAGCTCTCCACTTGACTTATTATTAGAGAGTCATTTAACAGAAGATCTTGCATGGCTTTCAGTGCCGTGGTGGCTTTAGTGTTAGATGAGCTCATCATGAAGTTCCCGAGCTCTCCTTCAGAAAAGATGAATGAATGAGTCTTTTAGTGATGTGGACTTTGTTTACAAAGACTAGACTGCGATTCTCAACCCATTCGTATAAGGCCCACCAATCACCCAACAGATGATAGTGGATTGGCAGTAATAATCATCTTGAACTGGATTGGACCCCTCAAGCTAGAGTTAAGAGGCTTATTAATTCATTGCCAATCCCAAGAGCTATTGAGCTTCTCCATCCTGTCCTCCAGGTCATTGGTTCTTAAACTTCAGTGTGCATCAGAATTTCCTGGGCAGCTCCATTCGAAATGGAGATTTCTGGGCCTTGCCGCACACCAGCCAAATCAAAGTTTCTGGAGGCGGGGCCGAAGACTCTGCACCTCTACGAAGAACCCTAGGGTAGGGGTGGTCAAAAGGTTCAAAACTTCCAGTTATAAGATAAATAAACCCTGGAGATGTAATGTACAACATGAGGACTATAGTTAACACTGCTGTATGATACATTTGAAGGTTGCTAAGAGTAGATCCTAAAAGTTCTCATCACAAGGGAAGAAACGTGTTTTTTTTTTCTTTTTTTTAATATCTATATGAGATGATGGATGTTAACTAAACTTACTGTGTTAATCATTTCACAATATATGTAAGTAAAGTCACTGTACTGTACACTTTAAACTTATACAGTGCTATATGTCAATTATATCTCAATAAAATTGGAAGAAAAAAAATAATGAACAAAATAAATGCTTATTATTGTATGCCCCAGGGAAAAAATAGAACAACCACCCCAGGTTTTTATGATACAGGTGGGCTGTGGACCACACGGTGGACAAATCTTCTGGTAATGGCAGGCTCTTGTTTGGTCAGAATGCACAGCGTGAAGAGTGTGGGTTTGGCCATGGGCAGAGTTGGTGGAGTTCCGATTCTCAGTCCTGGGCCTGGAGTCATATAACTCACTTTTCCCCCCTATAGATGAGTCAGGAGATGAAGAGTCTGTGTCACAAACTGACAAGACTGAGCTGCAGAATACCCTCCGGACTCTTTCCAGCAAAGTGGAGGACCTGAGCACGTGCAATGACCTGATAGCCAAGCATGGCACAGCGCTGCAGCGCTCCCTCAGTGAGCTGGAGTCCCTGAGGTTGCCTGCCGAGAGCAACGAGAAGATCAAACAGGTCAACGAACGGGCCACACTCTTTAGGATAACATCCAATGCCATGATCAATGTAAGTGCAGATGGTATCTGTGTTGCTTTTTGATTCCTTCCCTCTTCGAAATGTAATTCTCCCCAAATGCAGGCAAGTTGTAATTGATAAAGCACAGAACATTAGGTCCTGCTTCACTGCTCAAGGAATTTAAGTTACATTGTTTGTTGCATGAAATAGAACAGGCTGCACAGATGGAATGACTTTCATGCCCTCCTCAAATGGTCAGGAGGAGGCTGCTTCAGCCTGGGAATTAGTTAGGAGTCCAGAGTTCCAGCCCTGCCTCTTCTGCAACCAGCAGGACATCTGATGGTGATGTTAGTCGAGTCTCTTAACCTCTCTGGGTTGCGGTTTTATTTATTTTATCTAACTTTATCTGTTGGAACTAAAAGGTCTCCATGGGTCCTTTGCGCTGTCATGTTCTTTGAGCTTTAAGTTGGAGTCTTACCCCTACTTTGCTAGTGCATTCTAGCCTACAGTGTGGTAAGTGGGGCTGGATCAAGTGCTAGTGAGAACCTTATAATACCAGATAGTCCCATCTTTAGTCCTTGATTTCAGGCCTAATTCTGGGTGATAAGACAAAATATTCAACTTTGGGCATTTTTCTTTTAAAAAGAAAGGGCCAACACTTCTGCCTCCTTATGACTCCTACCTCGGGTGGTTGCTGTTGGTGTGTGGAATACTTCAGCTGCTTGGGTGTGAGGCTCTAGGTAAACCCAAAGCACCAGTGGCATTGCTGATGTATTTCAGATACTGGGTGATAGGTATGGAGTGAACACGTGGTTTAAACAATGCTGTTTTTCCTCCACTAGTGACTGATTCTCACCTGGCTGGTTGTTTTAGTTAGCTTCCACATAAGAACACTAGAGGACGTTCCACAAGGCAAGTGAGAAGAGTGCTCTGTGAGAAAGGGCTTATGCGGGTTTTTTTTCTCTAGTTAAATGGGCTGAAATTACTTCACTGGGGCCAGATTTTCTCTTGTTTAGGGAGTGATAATAAGAAATCTGCTTAGAACTGGTTTAGTTCACATGGCTCCCAGAGATCAAAGGTCTTTTCCTGTGGCCAAGAGAAAATTGGTTTTTCCTCATTTAAAACTCCTTTGTTACTTAATAGAAAGTTGTGATAGCGTTTATTTTCATATCATTTTCTGAAGTGTTGTACACTTTCTTCAGTGCTCTGATCCACACATGGTTTTGTTAGCGCCGTGGAGGGGATTCCCACTCCTAGTGACCCTGTGGACAGCAGAGCTGAACCCTGCCTGGTCTTTTTCCACCATCCTCTCACCTTCTGGCACTCTATCAGACAATGTTCCACTGCTGTTCATAGGGTTTTCATGGCCAATTTTTTCAAAACTGGTGACCCTGCTGGTGTTTGAAATCCCGGTGGCATAGCTTTCAGCATCACAGCAACATGCAGCCGCCACAGTGTGACAACCGACAGATTGGTGGTGTGGTTCCCTGCCTGGGAAATGAACCCAGGCCGCAGCAGGTAGAGTGCTACATCTTAACCACTAGACCATCAGGGCAGGCTTCACACAAGGTAGAAGAGACAAAGTATTTTGTTCTCTTAAGGACTGCAGGAAAATCAGCTGTCTCCTAGGACCATTCTGCAAGTCAGCAGTGATGCTTGTGTTTCTGATGTCTAGCCATGTGCTCTTTTTCCAAACTGTCTCACTTCTTAGTGACTGTGTACCTGTTTTTATGGTCCTCTTGTGATAAGGAAAACCTCATAAATCATACAGGTCAATTAATCAATAGTAAATAAATACACTTTTTAAATAGAACAACTCAGGACACAGTGGTCTCCTAATAGTGAATGTTCTCTTTTCTCCACATCAGGTGAACACCTTGCTCCATGACAAATTTTTTCCTCCTCTTAATGTGAAAAATTTGCTAAATAGAACACCTCTTGATTTAAAAATTTCTCATAAAATTGAAACTTTAGTTTGGACTTTTCTCTTGAAAATATACTCTTTGGGGCAGTTCTTCCCCAAGTTCTAAGTGTCCAGAGTTTGTGTCAAAGGGAACGATCCCTTGGCAGTCAGTGGTGAGTCTGTTTTCTCATTCTGTTCTCCTCTGGTGTACTACCTGTGCCCCTTTCATAACCCGTTATTGCTTGAAATGCATTTTTTATTCCTGTGTTGTTTCCTTTGTACCAGTGGTGATGGCAAGCCTTGAAAATTAACATGCTAGCGCATCACATCTCTAAACAGGGAAAGTTATATCAAAGGAAGAATACGTTTCACTCAATTTCTTGATTGCTTAGGATATAGCTTTTACTACCAAAGTGAATCTAAATGGGAGTAAATTCTACCCTGTTAGTGTATCCATTTGCTAATGTAGCAAACATCTCTTGATACCTTCTGTGTTCTAGGTGCTGTGCTAGGGAATGTAAAACAGTGCAGATGTGGTCCTGCCCTCGGAGATTACCATCTAGTGAGGAGACAGAGAAGTAACAGATCACTATGGAGTGTGCTAAGTGCCATGATAGAAATGAGCACAGGCTGCTATGGCATAGTACATTGGAAGTGTTTGGCTCAGACTAGGAGGGTTAGAGAAGGTAACACTTCAACTAAATTCTGAAAGACCCCAGAGAGAGTCTTCCTATGAAAAAAGGCAATATAGAGCTTAGGGCCCTGATGTCCAACTTCCTTGGTTAACTATCTGTATAACTTGGGGCAACCTACTTCCTCTGTGACCTCAATTCCTTTTCCGTAAATAGTGTTGCTACTAGTAGCTGCTCACAGGGTAGTTGAAAGGCTTTTAGTAGATAATTAATGTAAAGTATTCAGTAAAGTGTCTGACATACAATTGTCTCACTAAATTTTAGTTATGATCAATATTATTAAAAGGAAATGAGGGAGAATCATTGATCCAGGTAGAGATGTGGTATATGGGGATCTTTTCCTCTCTCCCAAGGTCTGGGAACTGCTGGAAATTGACTATTAGTAGAGCAAAGACGTAGCTAGAGATAAGGCTCGAGAGGAATTAAGTGTGGGGGAGGGGTGCAGATCATATTAAATGGGCTTGGTAGTAGTGGATTAGAAGAGGATAAGACTGATGGATGCAGGCTTAACTAAAATGGCTAACACCTTCCTGAGTGCTTACTGTAAGCCCAATTGGGTTCTGAGTGCTTTACGTGTAGTGCAACAACGCTTTGAGGTAGTTACTATTGTTACTCTTTGTTTACAGATGAGGAAGATGAAGCACAGAGAGGTTAAATAACTTGGCCAAAATTCCATAGCTAGCTAGTGAGATGGAGCTTTGATTTGAGTCCCAACAATCCAACTCCAGAGTATGTACTCTGTACTGCCTCTGAATATGGAGGATGGAAAGATATGCACAGATTCCAGAAATATTAAGGAAGAATATTATTATTAAGGACTTGATAATTGGATGTGAGGAGGGAAGAAAGGGTAAGAATCAAGGATGCCTCTTGGTGTTCTGGCTTGGGCAGGTGGAAGGGCCCTGGAACTCTTCTTGGAATGGGGAACACCGAAGGGAGAAGCAGAGTCAAAAAGGGAACATGGTGAGTTCAATTTGGGACCCACTGATTTTGGGATTACTTTGAGCTATTGAATAGGCAAGGTCTGAAGCTCCAGGAGTGCAGAGCTAGAATTACCGATTTCGTAGTCATTAGCCTATACGCAAAGGTGGAAGCCATAGGAGTAGATATTCTATTTACCTTTTAGTTTCTCTATAACAGGGCATAAACTTTTAAGCTTACATTCCTTTCTTCCTTCGTTTATTTATTAAGCAAACTTTATCAGGCTTCTACCACGTACAAAGCAACTAAGTTAGGAGCTGGAGATATGTATATGAATAAGCTATAAACTGTGTCTTCATGTTGCTCATAATCCATCTGGAGAGATAGAAAATCAGTCACGATACTGCTGTGGATGGTGTAAAATAGAAGTATGTGCAAAGTGCTCTGGAAATGTAGAGAAGAGACTGGCTGCTTATGAGATTGGGGAAGTGTCACAAAAGAAGTCACATTTGCCATAGATCCTCAAGAATGAAGAGGACTTGGCCCAGTAGACATAGGGAATTGGAAAGGGCATTCTAGGCAGAGTGAATAGCATATGCTACGGTAGGCAGGCCTGAAAGAAATCTATGTGTCCAAGAAATGGTGGCTCCACTGTAGGGTGCAGAGGTAGGTCCAGCTGCCTGGAGAGGAGCACACAAGGCAAGGGGTGGCCATACTGTGAAGGGCCCTTTGTGTTCATACCCAGTAGTTAGGATTTGGTCCGACTATCAGTGGGGAGTCAGTGAAGGACTGATATGATCAGATGTGTGTTTTGTCTCTAGATCCTTTCTTTGATTCCCCGGGTAGGCTTCTAATTTTTAAGGTCAGTTCTTTCTCTTAGTGACCAAAATAAAAACAAATTATTTCCCCATGTTTGGTCTAATTCAGTGCAGATTCTCTGTTCTCAGTGTCTGAATTCCTCAACTTTAGGTAACTTGAGTTTAGTCAGTTTCATTTATTGAAAGCAGTTACCCTACGCTCTTCCTCATCTTTCTTCAGTCATAGATTTCTTCTTTTGGTGGATTCACATAGCCACCCTTTGTGATGTTGCCACAAATACTTTGTCTGGGCTTACTGCTCACTTGGTATTTGTTTGGTCCTCATGACCAGGAAAATATAAAAGAACCGTGACAACCACGATCAATTTTTTTTTCCCCGGGATTGACCTTGGTTGCATCACAGAGCTGGCTGTCCCTGATACTGTGGAATAACAGGGCAAGTCTTGCGTTGTAATTTGCCGGTTAAAGTTCCCAGAATAAGGTTGCTTACGGGGCTCACAGGGGGCTGAGGGGAACCTCTGACCAGCTGAGTTGATGTGTCATGTGTTATTAACTGTTTCTCCATACAGGCCTGCAGGGATTTCCTCATGTTAGCCCAGACCCATAGTAAAAAGTGGCAGAAGTCTCTACAGTATGAAAGAGACCAGCGTATCCGACTGGAGGAGACCCTCGAGCAGCTGGCGAAGCAGCATAATCACCTGGAGAGAGCCTTCCGAGGAGCCACCGTGCTGCCGGCAAACACTCCTGGCAGTGCTGGTTCTGGTAAAGGTAAGACGCATAGTTGTTGGGTGGCCAGTTCTGATACGAGCAGATGGTTTTCTGCAATTGATAGAAGAACTCCAGATTCTCCAAAATCAATGACTCACATGAAACGGAATTGCAGCTGTTTACTTCTTCTGGCTTTTCACTGCTTTCTACCATTTGTTGCTGTTTGTGGTTAGCATTTCAAAGATCCTGCTGTGCCAGCTCTTGGTAAATAAAAATAACAGCCAAAGTAAACAAATGGGGCTTTTCTCCTTATAGATCAGTGCTGCTCTGGCAAAGGAGACATGAGTGATGAGGATGATGAGAATGAATTTTTTGATGCTCCTGAGATCATCACAATGCCTGAAAATTTGGGCCACAAGTAAGCTATTCTTGACTCCCCCCAAAAATGAACATATCTGACCATCGAAAGGTTAGAAATGTTTCAGTGAGAATATTGTAGTTGTCGATGTTGACTAAGATCTGAACTCTTTTCCTTAAGGAAGTAGAAAACTGTCAGCTTTTTTACATGAACAAGTTCTCCAGAGTTGTTTAAATTCATACGTATTATCTTCTAAATGTCATCAGTCAATTACCCGTTAATAAGTTTGTGCAGTGTGCTTAGCATTCTGCTTTGTAAAGATGTGGTGAGGACTAAATTGGAGTTCTGATCTTTGCTCTAATTTTTGTACGTTTCCCATCCGTGTAGACGTACTGGCAGCAACATCAGTGGAGCCAGCAGTGACATCAGCCTTGATGACCAGGTAACTCTTATTTGGACAGTATCAGGAGCGAGGGACTTGGGTGTGATTCCCAAGGATTTGCCTCTAAAGCACTAAGAGAAACAGAAAATACTGATTTTTTTAGCATGGGAGAAGGGATGGTTGTAAATACCAGGTTTTCTGTTCTTTGTGGATGATTGAATGGCTTCGTTTTTGCTCTCAGTACAAGCATCAGCTGGAAGAGACCAAGAAGGAAAAGAGAACTAGAATACCATACAAGCCAAACTATAGCCTCAATTTATGGAGCATCATGAAGAACTGCATTGGAAAAGAACTCTCTAAGATCCCCATGCCGGTGAGGTTCTTGCTTGCCCAGGCTGCTGTCAAGGGCACCTCTCAGGCCTCATTGGGAGGAATGCTGCCCTGGTAGTCCCTACCCACTTGTGTGGCAATTTGTGGCATGGTCTTTGTTAACATTAGAGTCATCAACTATCCCTTAAAATTAGCTGCTTTGATTTTGGCTATGGATCTGGTATGTTTCCAGATCACCTAGAATCGGATGCACTTGTTCAATAAGAGTTATATTTATGAGCAAATTCCTATGCTAGGTGTGCTGGGGGCATTCAAAGATAAATGCAGCATAGTTTCTGTTTTCAAAAAGCATGCAGTTAAAGGAGACAGACATGAGAACAGGTAGAAAATATTTTCTGTGGTAGTGTTATGGGAAGTCCTGTACATACAAAGGTTCAGGGAGCACAGAAGCAAAAACAATTCTTTTCTACCTGGGAGATGAGGACCATCTCATGGTGAAGATGGTGTTGGGGCTGATTTCCCTGCCTCTCGTCACACCCTCTTCCAGTCTGTCCCCACTGTTGCCCAAAGTGATCTTTTTAAAATTGAAAATGTAGTCATGTCACCCCTCAGCTTAAAATCCTTTACTAGATCCTTATTTGAGGGTAGTTGAGATTCCTTAGTGGGCTTGAGACTTCCTCCCCATGGAAAAGGCTCTGCCCACACACATCCGGATCCTAGTCATTGGGAGTTACCTTCAGGTACTCAGAGGGATCTTGTTGTCTTTTCCCTCAGTGCACACTGCTCTTTCTGCCTGAACTTGCATCAACTCCCCACCCACCCTTGCCACTTTTCTTTACCATGGCTAATACCTTTTTCTTCAGGATTCAGCTGTAGTACTGTCTGCTTCAGCCCACCTTCACCCATGCATCCGGTCAGGGTGAGATGTCTCTCCCCTGTGTTCCAAAACATCGTTTGTGTCTGGACAGTGGATATCACTTGCTTGTTCATTCCACAAGCATTTACTGAGCACCTGCTATCTGCCTGGTGTTGCACCAGTGTATCAGGCGTAAGTTCAATATAAAGACACATCCAGAATATAAAGCTGGCTACTGTCTGTGCAGCCCACAAGCTAAGAGTAGTTTTTATATTTTTAAATTATTGAAAAAAATCAAAAAGGGGATATTTTGTGATGTGAAAATTACATGAAATTTAGATGTAGTTTCCATAAACTTTTATTGGAACACAGTGACATTCATTTATCTGTTGTCTGTGGCTGTTTTCGTCCTACAACAGCAGTGTTGAATAGCTGTGACAGAGGCCATATGGCCTTCAAAGCCTAAATATTTACCATCTAGCCCTTTACAGAAAAAAGTGGCCAACCCCTGCCTTGAACAAATATTAGCTTAACTCATTCTCATGTTCAAGTCCAGAAGTAGGTGGTCCAGGGCTGGTACAGTTCTCCACAGTGTCAGGACCAGGCTCCTTTCTAGCCTGTGTCTCTACTGCCTATGGCTTCAACTCCTAGATCTAAAGTGGCTGCTCCAGCTTGGCCCGTCAGAGTCTCATTCCAGTCATCAGGAAGAAGGAAAGAGAAGAGCATGCTTTCTGTCTTTTAAGAGTACTTCCTGGAAATTGCATAAACCATTTTCCTTCAATATCTATAGCCAGAACTTGGTTATATGTCCACAGCTAGCTGGAGAAGAGGCTGGAAGTGAAGACTTCTATTCTGGGTGGCATGACGTAGTTAAAAATTGGAGGTTCTACTAGTTGTAGAAGAAGGGAAAAATGGAGGGTGGGGGGTGGCTGCAGGTTCTGCCCACAGCCAGGTGCTTGGCTTGTCTACAGAAGTAAGAAAGCATTCTCCTACCCTCTTGGGGCTTATGGACCAGTGTGGGGTTTCTGCCTCACCACAGGCTACATTCCTCATGGGCAGAGACTGTGTCTTATTGGTCTTTATATCCTTGATGCTTAGCCAGTGCCTGGCACATATATACCATTCAGCAAACATTGAAGTAATTAATTAACTGGGTCTTGCAAAACAAATAGATTTATATGTAAATATGTAGGATTTTTGTTAGAAAAATGTTGACCTCTAGACAAGAAAAGGCCAGGAGTAAGCATACTTGGAGAAACATAAAATAATTGGTTCACTAGGGGCCTACAAAGAAGCCCCACTTGCCTGGGGCCTTGAAGGAAGTGGAGCGAAGGTGGACTGGAAAGGCTGGTCATTGCAGCCTCCGAAATGCAGTTCCTGCTTAGAAATAGCTTCTGAGTTGAGGTGACCTCTCTGTTCTCCTCTACCATTAGTTCCTTGTTGACATTGCCACTAGGAATGTGCAACCCTATGCCTGTTTGCCTGCAGACCTAGTCCTTGCCCTTCCCCTGCTCTGTGTAGTGTCACAGGAAGGCTGCTCCCTCTATGCTGTTTCTCAGGCTCCCGTGTCTGCTGGCATCTGGCCAGGCTCCACCAGTGCAAGGCACCAGTAGGAGTTTGGAGCAGGGAGGAAGGGAGAAACCCAGGGTACTTCCCCCCGACCCTGTGTTCTCTTGGGCAGTGCTTTGGCAGCAGCTGTGTGGCTCTCGTTTTCACTGGACAGGCCCCCCTGAGGTTTTAGCTTCTGCCAGATGCCTCTGGTCTCTGGGCTGCAATAATACCACTGCTTCCCTTTGTCCCTTCAGCCTACCCATGGTTATGGCCACCTGCTGTTGCTAATCTCCAGGTTGTCTTTTTTGGCTGTCCAACTCTCCATCAGCTGTATAACGAATTCCCTGCTTCCTTCCACTTTAAATTCTCAGATTCATTTGTTTCCCTGTTAGGCCTCTGAGTGATAAAATGACCAATATGAAAAGCTTGGCACTTTTAGAGAAACTCTGGTTCCTGGAACAGTTGTTGGGGGGCAGGGCTGTGTGTTTGTGAAAAGTAGTGATAGCTTTGGGGTGCACTGATTCTAGTCCCAGGCAGTGCTGATACGTCTTGTAGCCACCAGTGGAGGACACTACCCGTCCCCAGTTTTCCTCATAGTGTACGGAAATGTTATTTCACGTTGCCTGAAATTCTGCCAGTAAGAGATTTTGTTGGCATAGTTAATAAGCACCTTCTTTAAAAAAGACTCTTGAGGGTTCAAGTTTTATCAGTCCATTGCCCCTCAGTGTGCATTTTTCTTATCATATTACTTTTCTCTCAATGTTGAAAAGATGGTTTTGGAGCATGGCACACTGTTTTGGTTGAGGCGGGGTAGATCCTACTTCCCAAAAGAGGAGTATTCTAATGTTGGTCCTGTGGTCTTTGTTCACTGAGAAATTTTCACAGAGAAACACTTGGTATGTTTCTCAGAGAAAAAGCAGGCTCTACTATATTATTTATTTTTAGAAATGTATAAATGCATAGAGGGCCGGCCCCATGGCTTAGCGGTTAAGTGCGTGCGCTCTGCTACTGGCGGCCCGGGTTTGGATCCCGGGCGCGCACCGACGCACCGCTTGTCCGGCCGTGCTGAGGCCGCATCCCACATACAGGAACTAGAAGGATGTGCAACTATGACATACAACTATCTACTGGGGCTTTGGGGGAAAAAAAAAAGGAGGAGGATTGGCAAGAGATGTTAGCTCAGAGCCAGTCTTCCTCAGCAAAAAGAGGAGGATTAGCGTGGATGTTAGCTCAGGGCTGATCTTCCTCACAAATAAATAAATAAATAAATAAATGCATAGAAACAAATGTGAAAATACTAATAATGATTATCTTTGGGTGATGGCATTTCAAGTAAATTTTTTCCTTGGGGCTGGACCAGTGGTGTAGTGGTTAAGTTCGTGCGCTGTGCTTCGGCAGCCTGGGGTTCGCAGGTTTGGATCCCAGGCACGGAACTATGGATTGCTTATCAAGCCATACAGTGGCAGGCATCCCACATATAAACTAGAGGAAGATGGCCACAGTTGTTAGCCCAGGGCCAATCTTCCTCAGCAAAAAGAGGAGGATTGGCAATAGATGTTAGCTCAGGACTAACCTTCCTCACCAAAAAAAGAAAAAAAAATTTTTTTCCTTTACACTTCATTTTCAAAGTTTGTCATAGTGAAAATTACAAGGTATTTTATAATTGGGAGGACAGTAAATATTAGAGTAGTATGTGGCTCAGAGATTGGTGGGTAAGAGGTTGGACAAAATGCAGAAAAAGAGGTGGGACCATAGGAAGGAAAAGTGTTGCTTTTGTTTGTTTTTTTAACTGAAATGTTGCTTTAGGCCATCTCTATTCAAAAGAAACGCAATTTTTTCCTACCTTCCTCTGTTCTCTGGACTCTGAACTCAGGCTAGTGATATTCAGGCTTGTTCAGATGTGTTGCTGATTAAATAAGCTTTATGGGGTAGCCTGGGAACCTAACCTTTCCTTATAGTAATTTTTTAAGTAGTAAAGTCATCTTAAATTCTGAACAGTCAGTTTACAAGCTAACTTTTTTTTTTTTTTCCTGGGGAAGGGTGGGGAGAGGAGACAATGTCTCTTTTGTTCGCTTCTCTACACCCAATGGGCAGTATAGGGTCTGGCACACGTGAGGGCTCAGTAAATATTTGTGGAATGAATAAGTGAATACACAAATGAATGGACAACTTCTCCCCAACAAGAGTGTGCGCGTGTGCACACACACATACTTACTTCATCCTGCGGTTGAGTACCATAAGTTGGCTCTAAAACTGGAAAGGTAGAAACACTCACAGCCCCGTCTCAGCCCCATCATGAACACTCCAGGTCCAGAAACACAACTGTCCAGCCTCAGAGAAGACATCAAAACCCTGGCCTGACCCTTAGCGATCGTCTGGTCCAGGAGTGGAAGCTAACTTGTGTAATGTGCTCTTTTCACTAGTCAGGAAATGCCTGTGCTTATAATTTACTACCCTTTCTTTCCTCCCTCAAGAATTTTAAATACTTAACTTCCTCTCTGGGTATAACTTGTGCTCAAACACATTTCCTCTTTTATTCATTCATTCAATACCTATTCAATGACAGTCTCCTATGGGCTGGGCATTGATGGTTCTTAGATATGCAGGGGTGAACAGAAGAGGCACGGTACCCATCTCAAAGAGCTTACGGTTATTGAAATAAATGAAAATGGTGATTTCTACCACTCACTAACATGAACAGTTGACCAGGGAGAATGGGTTGCTTTCAGGTCAGATCTTAGTGCTGCTTTACTGAGCGAAGGCCTCTTCTCTTCCCAGTGATTTGCTTTGTCATCTTGACATCTCGATATGTTTCTCCACATGCAAAAAAATTAAACTGTCTCTTATAGATGTGTGGGCCAAGTTTTTATATCTGTTCTTTTCCTGACAGGTGAACTTTAATGAGCCCTTATCCATGCTTCAGCGCCTCACTGAAGATCTGGAATACCATGAGCTGTTAGACCGAGCTGCAAAATGTGAGAACTCTCTAGAACAGCTCTGTTATGTTGCAGCTTTCACCGTGTCCTCCTATTCCACTACTGTCTTCCGTACCAGCAAACCATTCAACCCACTCCTTGGGGAGACCTTTGAGTTGGACCGATTAGAGGAGAATGGGTACCGATCCCTCTGTGAGCAGGTAAAGGAGCTTCAGGACGGTGACATATTTCCTTTTTGAAGAAAGGGATGATTTTTTTGGTTGATCCTCCTGGGTGTTACTTTGGCAGAAATTCCAGTCCCTGTCATGCCGCCTCCCTTCTTTTCCTTCAGGGCTTCAAGACGGGAGGCCCTGGTATTCACCTACTGTGGTGGGTGTTAAAACGTCAAGTGTGAATTTTGGGTGTTTATCACCAATAAATAGGCAGTGTCTTTTCCTTCTCCTTTCTTCCTTCTTAATTTGCACCACTGATTTCTTCAAGGTGAGTCATCATCCCCCTGCTGCTGCACACCACGCAGAGTCCAAAAATGGCTGGACGTTGCGTCAGGAAATCAAAATCACCAGCAAGTTTCGAGGCAAATACCTCTCCATTATGCCCCTCGGTAAGGCCACTGTCTTTGTAAGAATTAGTGCTCCAGGAATGACAGATTTTCTGGCTTAATAGAGGAGGTCATTAGTTTAGGAGTCAGGAGATTGGAGGTCTGATTTGGGCACTGAACCTCACTAGTCAGCTCTGCACAGGTCATTTAACTTCTCAGCTGTCGGATGAGTGAGAAGGCACGAGAGTCTTTAAGAACCCACCCAGCCATAAATTCTCTATGTTCTTAGCTATATTGAATGCATCTTTAAGTCACTATTTTAGAATATAAATTCTAGCATGCATTTTTAACATTTTGTCTCTTGACCAGTGTTTCCCCCATTACCCTAGCAATCAGGTTCTCGCTAAAATCAGAACTCTTGTGACTGCAAGGTCGGGTTTCTCAGCTAGCCCCTCCCCCTTCTCCTCTCCTTTCTCCCCTCTCTCTCCCTCTACTGGATGGGTTAGGTATCATTTGTGTAATGGCTGAACTCCAGGTAAGATGAAACTTTATTTTAAAAGATCTTACTGGATTACAAGTTAATTTTGCACCAAGATCGAAAAGATCAGGCCTGGGAATAGGAATCCTAATATGCAATGTTAGACTCTATACTTTAGTGGAAATGAGATTATTCAAAAAGTGTATAGAGATTCTTCATGTTCTTTTGAACTAGAGCAGCCATGTTTGGCTGTGTACTGAAGAGTGAATGCTGGTCTACAGCAAAAGAAACAAAGCAGACAGAGAGAAAAACCAAGTAGCTCCCTAGAGACAGAGCTGACGGTAACTGCCTGAGCTCCTGATGGCTTCCATTTCCTGGCTTTTGTTTTTCATCAGGCCTAGTTGCAATGCTTGGTTATTGCAGTATGATCTTCTTCTTTAATAAATTCCCCTTTCTCTCAAAAATGCAAAATATAGCAAACTAAAAATATAGTGCAAACTGAAAATTAGTCAGAAAAAAATCCAGGAATGTTTGTAATGTATTAAAAGAAAAGAAACTGGAGTGTTAGCTCTATCACTTCATGGTTCATATGCAGAAGGCGCTTAGATGAAAAGGAGACTGATTTTGGTCTTGATCTTTACTGAGGACCTTTAAAAAGGTTCTAATTGCTTAATTGTCTTTGAAGCGAATAATTTCAGAAGTATTATGTTGAGTAGTGAATGCCTGGGATGTCCACACCTAACCTACAGAAGTTGATGTCAGTGGTCATACCGTAGGATGACTTTCACCCATGGAGAAGAGTTTCAGAGGCCCCCTGAGGATCTCTAAAGGATGGATTATATTTAATTCTAAGGAAGCTTGTATACATTTAAAAAACAGCAACATACCTAACTTACCAATGATGTGCTGTACATTTTCTCTATAGTTTGACTAGAATTATAGAATTCTATATCTATGTAGAATTTTATATCTACATCTAGAATTCTTTGAGGGGTAAATAACCATATGAACATGATATAAGTGGTGGATCTAATTTTTTGGAGTTAAAAATATCTTTGATAGGATTCCATTCCTATGGTTATCTAGGATTCGGATGAGCAGGATGTGTTCTGTTAAGTCCCTCCATCTGTTAGATACTGAGTACCTGCCATGGACCAGGCATGGTTCTGGGTGCTTGGGAAATGTAAGTGAACAAAACAAAGATCCCAGCCTTCATATGGAGATTGAACAGAGTTGACATAGTGACAGGAAATGGAATATAGAAGTATAAAGAGTGAGATTTTCAGACATTGGCCCTGGGATGGCTGTATTTAATATTTTTGGATCAATGACTTGAACGAAGAATCGTGCAGTGAAATTTTCACATTTGCAGTGGCACTCAGCTCTCAGAGGGTAAATTGTTAAGCCAATAGATGTTACTGAAAAAAGACATATGGACAAGGTTGTGAATGAGTAGGCAGATAGGTGGTTTTTTGAGGTGGTGGCAGGAAGTCTGAGTCTCCCTGTAAAATACACTAAAAATGTTAGAATTCTTGCAATCTGGAAAGAAGAATGCTTCCAGGAATTATAATTGAAGTTTGCAAAATGATGAAAACTATGGTAGAGGATGAAGGTGAATTTACTCATCAAGTTCCAGAGTATTGGAACTAGGTGTTAGCCTTCAAGTTTAAAGAGATACATTTATTTTTATTTTTTATTTATTTATTTTTTTTGTGAGGAAGATCGGCCCTCAGCTAACATCCATGCCCATCTTCCTCCACTTTATATGGGACGCCACCACAGCATGGCTTGCCAAGCAGTGCGTCGGTGCGCCCCCAGGATCTGAACCAGGGAACCCTGGGCCGCTGCAGCGGAGCACACGCACTTAACCGCTTGTGCCACTGGGCTGGCCCCAAAGAGATACATTTAAATAAGAGTATTATTTTATAGTTTTAGAGGTTTCTAACTCCAGAAGAATCACAATTTGAAAACATGAATGAAACAACCATTCAGCCTGTCGATCTCTGTGTCAATGACACTGCTGGGCTCCGTGGACCTTGAATTTGCCCCAAAGGGCACTTTAGTCAAAACATTCCCCTTATATATTTTATCCATTCTTCTAGTTTCCACTTTTTGCTTAGAGTTATTAATCCATTTATATTTATTATAATTTACCGATTAGGTAGGATTTGTATCTGCCATTTTGGTATTTGTTTTCTGTACGCCTTATATCTTTTTTGTTCCTCTATTCCTCCATTAGTTCCTTCTTTTGTGTTAAATAGGTATTTTTCTAGTTTACCATTTTAATTCCCTTGTTATTTCTTTTTTTTTTTTTATAATTTTATTTATTCATTTATTTTTTCCCCCAAATCCCCAGTAGATAGTTGTATGTCATAGCTGCACATCCTTCTAGTTGCTGTATGTGGGACGCGGCCTCAGCATGGCCGGAGAAGCAGTGCGTCGCTGTGCACCCGGGATCCGAACCCGGGCCGCCAGCAACGGAGCGTGTGCACTTAACCGCTAAGCCACAGGGCCGGCCCCCTTGTTATTTCTTTTACTATATTTTTTAAAAGTATTTTTGTGTGGTTACCCTGGCTATTATACTTAACATCTTCTAATAATCTAGTTCAGATTAATACCAACTTAATAGTATACAAAAACTATGCACTATCAGATCCATTACCTTTCCCTCCTTTGTGCTTTTATTTTCATACAAATTGTATTTTTATACATTATAATCTCATCAACATAGTTTTATAACTTGCTTTATGCAGTTGTCTTTTATTTTATTTTATTTTTTTTTTTTTAAGATTTTATTTATTCATTTTTTTCCCCCCAAAGCCCCAGTAGATAGTTGTATGTCATAGGTTCACATCCTTCTAGTTGCTGTACGTGGGACTCGGTCTCGCGTTGGACGGAGAAGTGGTGCCTCGGGGCGTGCCCGGGATCCGAACCCGGGCCGCCAGCATCAGAGCGCGCGCACTTAACCGCTAAGCCACGGAGCCGGCCCATGCAGTTGTCTTTTAAATCGTATAGGAGAAAAAAAGAGTTGCAAGCAAAAAATACATTTATACTGTCTTTTATGTAGCTTAATTGAAGTTACCTTTACCGGTCTCCTTATTTCTTAGTGTAGATTTAAGTTACTGTCTAGCGTCCTTTCATTTCAGCCTGAAGGACTTCCTTTATTATTTCTCGAAGGGCAGATCTGCTAGCTACGAATTCTTTCAGTTTTTGTTTATCTGGGAATGTCTTAAGTTCTCCTTTGTTTATACTGTTCTTTTTTTTTTTTTTAATTTTATTTATTTATTTTTCCCCCAAAGCCCCAGTAGATAGTTGTATGTCATAGCTGCACATCCTTCTAGTTGCTGTATGTGGGACGCAGCCCCAGTATGGCTGGAGAAGCGGTGCGTCGGTGCGCACCCGGATCTGAACCCGGGCCGCCAGCAGCGGAGCACACGCACTTAACCGCTAAGCCATGGGGCCAGCCCTCCTTTGTTTATAAAGGATAGTGTTACTGCCTATAGAATTCTTGATATGACACTCTTTTTCAGCATTTTGAATATGTCATGCCACTGCCTTCTGGCCTCCATGGTTTCTGATAACCTTATTGAGGATCACTTATATATGATGCCTCACTTCTCTCTTACTGCTTTCAAGCTTCTCTCTGTGTTTGTCTTTCAATAGTTTGATTATGATGGGTTTCCGTGTGCTGCTCTTTGAGTATATCCTAGTTCGTTGAGCTTCTTGGATGTGTAGGTTAATGTTTTTCATCAGATTTGGAGGATTTGGGGCCTTTATTTCTTCAGTTGCTCCCACTGTTCTCACCACCTCAGGCAGCTTCTGTGTTAAACAATTGTCACTGATTGTTTTGATGGTCACCCCAGGGTGGCAAAGGCCGTTTGATGTGAGCAGGTGTTGAGTCAGGTCCTGTGAGTGGGAGTTTATAAGGAGCACCAGATAGGTCAGATAATGACCATTCTTTGGAGATGAGGCTTTTGGTGAGCTTCATACTGTTCTGCTCCCTCCAGTGTTGGCTAGGTTGCTTGCTGGTTTTCACCGCTACCTTGTTGTGAGGCTGCTGCCGAGCTGGGGAGAGGGGGATAGGATTGAGCCATTTTTTCTTGAATAAATGCTCCTTGGATTATTGTAAGCTTTTGGTTAATTTCCAGAGTTCTGAAAAAGTTGATTCTGATAATTTTTGCTAGTGTGTTCTTATTGATTTTATTGAGAAGTGGATATATGGAAGTCCTTACTCCACCATTCTGGAAGTGGCTATCTTCCCCTTCGTACATTTTAAACAGCTCAGTGTTTAGCTCTTTATTGTATTGTCAAGTTTTCAAGACACAAATACTGTATAAAAGAGGATAGTCACAGGGTGTTGTTTTTCCACTGTCCCTGTGAGCTGGAAGGGATGCTGTGCAGAACAACAGGTACATCGTCAGGATGGGATATAGGGTTACGGTATTGGGCTGTACAGATATTCTGATTTTATTTTGAATTTCAGCTCTGGCACTGGGCAAATTACTTGATTTCTCTGAGCTCAGAGTCTTCATTGGTAAAATGGGGGTATGGTAGGCTGAATAATGCCCCCATTCCCCAAAATATATCCACATCCTAATCCCTGGAACCTGTGAATGTCACTTTACATAGTGAAAGGAACTTCACAGGTGTGGTTAAGTTAAGGATCTCAAGATGGGGAGATAATCCTGGATTATTCTCTGGGCCCAATATAATCTCAAGGGTTTTTTATAAGAGGGAGGCTGGAGGATCAGAGTCATTGGCAACAGAAGCAAGAGGTATAAGTGATGCTAGGAAGGGGACCACAAGCCAAAGAATGCAGGTGGCCTCTAGTAGCTAGAAAAGACAAGAAAATGGATTCTGCCCTGGAGCCTTCAGAAGGAACACAGCCCTTCTGACACCCTGATTTTTGACTTCTGACTCCAGAACTGTAAGAGAATAAATTGTATTGTTTTAAGCCACAAAGTTTGTGGTAATTGGTTACAGCAGCAATAGGGGATAATAGTGCCTGCATCTGAGCTATCAACAGATATCTGACTGCCCACTATATGCCAGAAACGATTCTAGGTGCTGTGGGTACAATGGTGGTAAAACAGCCACTTTGCCCTCATTTAGCTTGCATTCTTTTCTTAAGCAGACAAAAAAGTAAACAAACACACACTATCACTTGGGAAATTTCAGGGATTTAAAGATGTCCCCCCAGGAACCATAGACAAAGAGCAGACAAATTCTTATTATATAACACAAGTCACACATCTAATGAGTGGTGGAGCCAGGACTGAATCCAGTTCTGTCTGATTCCAAAGCCTCTGCTCTATCCACTACTCCTTTTTTACTATTAAGGCTCTTAGATAGGTGGTTTGCTTAAAGTCACACAGCTAGTTACTAACAACAGGGCCTGGCCCCCAGTACTGACTGCCAGTGTGTGCTCCTTTCTACAATGCAATTTTACTTTCTCATGTTGGGGCAGATTTGACCTGTCTGTAAATTTTGCAGCTGGTATGGCAGGCACAGTTAGTAAAAACATTGGGGTATTTGCTTTCATTTTTATTTCTATAATTGCAGAATTTTGCTTTCCTAGCTAAGCTGTGTGGGTTGTTAGCATTTGTCATCATTTAGTTATATAGTATTTACAAATTTAAAAATCAAGTGAAAAAAATTCAATCATTGCTTTCACTTCCAATATTTAAGAAGGTTATAAATCCTTTTGATTTATTGTTTTCTTTTTAAATGTAGGAAATATTGATAGCAGAAAATCAACCCATTGATATTTCTTACTGGCATGGTGCTAGTTTTCTAATATTTGGCCCAATTTGTGCATTTCTCTCTGCTTCCAGGTAGCATCCACTGTATTTTCCATGCAACTGGGCACCACTACACTTGGAAGAAAGTTACCACAACAGTGCACAACATTATCGTGGGCAAGTTGTGGATAGATCAGGTGAGCAAAGGTGCCCAAAGGGCTTCTGAAGTTCAGAAGAACCCCTCCTGAGGTCCATCGTGCAGTATTTAGGACATATGAACTGGCTACAGACTGTTGTTATTGGTTTGTTAGTTTCTCCTAAGGAATTTTTCTCAGTAGCCCCACCCCCAACCTCCCTGAGTTTCTATACCACAAATTATTATTTACAAATGACCAAGTTATAACATGCATTCAGTGACTACTAGGACTGTGTTAGGCACTATAAAGGATACCAAAAAAATAATAAACATGGCTCCCATTCTTCATCCCTTCATTATTCATCAAACAGTTATTGCCAGGCAGAGTGCTGGGTCCTGGGGATACAAAGTCAGATGAGATGTTGTCCTTCAAAGAGTTCTTTTATTATTGAAGATAGAGGACAGATATGTGTAGGTTGAAAATTATTTAACAAAATTCACTAGTGTAAGAGATGTACTAAGATAATATCTAATTAATTGTCAATTTGCTTTTAAGACAATGGTTGCAGTAAATTCAGAAAAGACAGGGAATACTGTCTGAGCAGTCGAGAGAGGCTATAGATGTGGGAATTAAGCTAGTTTGGGATTTGGAAGATAGAAAGGAGGAGAAAATGAAATTAATCAAGTGTGGAAAGGCCTGCTGTATGTAACTTTGAAATTGTGAGTAGAGTACTTTGATTTAAGCACAGAATTGTCATGAAGAGTACTAGTGAGGGATGGGTTTGGAAAGGTGAGTTATCATGTGAATATCACTATATGTGCTGAAGGTCAATTCATGCCACTTAGCATGTGACACATAATTCAAAAAAAACAAAAGGTCATTTGGTCTTGATCCCACCCTAGAATCCAAGGTTATGAGGGGATTCCACGGCATCTTCAGGTTGGCTAAGACCTGAATCTTAAGCAAGGAAGTGCTAGAATGTAAGATTGAAAAGTAAAGAATTATGAGGCATGGAGGTTTGGAATATATTCCAGTCATCCGGTCTTAATAAAACTAATCCCTGATTCTTTTATTTGATAGTCTGGTGAAATTGACATTGTGAATCACAAGACAGGAGACAAGTGCAATCTTAAATTTGTTCCTTATAGCTACTTCTCTCGGGATGTAGCAAGAAAGGTAAGAGAGGTTGGAATTTAAATTTTGTTCCTTTAGTGTGTATCCCTTAGAAAGCCTACTTCTTTGGGGCTGGTATAGATAGAGAGATATCTGTATCTCCTAAACATGGTGATTCGAAAATAGGAGAGGTAAAGGACAAAGTCAACAAGAAAACGGACTAGATTGCATTACTCAACCAAATTCTTCTCTTTTCTGGAAAAGACAACAAGTAGGAAAGGAATGAGAAACACATGGGAAGGACTAATAAAGGATTTCAGGAAGAAGGCCTGGGCAGTTGGACCCCTGTGAAGTTTGAGCGAGAGTTGTGTGTTACCACCACAGTGGAATTGTGCCGTGAGTTTCGATGGAAGAGTGAAGAATAGTTGGGGATTTAAATCTGTTGGTGGTTCTCTCTGATTTCTAGAGAGAAGAGAATACCAGTCAGATCCTTTTCCTACATACTATCAGTGCAAAAAATCCCTATACAACAAAATGATAATGAAGCCTCCAACTCATGGCTCAGTTATTTTAAGCAGCTCAGGAAAATACAACAAAATAATTTGGATGACTCCATGGTATTTGTCATAAGAGGATTTACCCAGTATTAACCCTAGGACTTTGGTTTCCAGAACAGTCAGGTAAGCTAAACCACAGCAAATGCTGAACTCCAAAGCCCTGCTCTCCATCCTTGTAGGTGACAGGGGAGGTGACAGATCCATCAGGAAAAGTTCACTTTGCCCTTCTGGGGACGTGGGATGAGAAAATGGATTGTTTCAAAGTACATCCAGTCATTGGGGAAAATGGGGGTGATGCTCGACAGAGAGGCCACGAAGCAGAGGAAAGCAGGGTCACGCTGTGGAAAAGGAATCCTTTACCGTGAGTATCAGCATGCATGCTGCCCAGATGCTACTGTGACGTTAGCCTCAGGGCAGGACTGACAGCAATTCGGCCTGCCTTCCCACTTAATCAAGTGAGGGATTTGAGCAAGGGAGATCAGAACCTTTGGAGAGATTACCAGCAGGTTGTCACGGTATGGCTGGAGTTGTAGCGTACCCTGTCCCAAGAAAGTTCAAACTAATCAAACCACATCTGCCAAAAAATATTTAATGCTTTCCAAAGGACCTTTGGATTGTGATTCAGACAGATATTTTTCTATAATTTGGAGCAAAACTATTCAGAAGCGGCTAGAGGAGAAAGATGCCTACCACCTGTTAACGTTTAGCCTAAAGGCCCAGCGGCAGTATAAAGGTCCCTGAGATAATGTACAAGACTTTGGAAGTAAATTAAGACAGAGGCCATTTGTCTCCTGTCATCATCTCATGTGTTCAGTCTGTAGTAATAACTAAGATTATCCCGGGAAGAGGTTAAAAAGAAAGCAAAGGAGGGCCGGCCCCGTGGCTTGGCGGTTAAGTGCGCGCACTGTGCTGCCGGCGGCCCGGGTTCGGATCCCGGGTGCGCACTGACGCACCGCTCCTTTGGCCATGCTGGGGCCGCGTCCCACATACAGCAACTAGAAGGATGTGCAGCTATGACAGACAACTATCTGCTGGGGCTTTGGGGGAAAAATAAATAAATAAAAAAAAAAAAAAAAAAAAAAAATCTTTAAAAAAGAAAGCAAAGGAAACGGGAGTAAGGAGTTTTCATTTAGTAGAATGTTTCATTCTTCCTAAGAAATTTCTTCCTAATTTCAGCTGAGCACAACACAAGCCCAGAAAACTATGGAATTGAGTGATGCTGGGGAGAGGATGGGAAATGGTCCAGTTTGGGTCTCTTAATTAGAGGAAGCTGACAAGGTCCTAAGTCTTTGCATTTGTAGGACAGCCTTGGTGACGTAGTCTTTTGGCAGTGTACTTAGCTGTTGCTGTTTAACCAGCTAGGGTCTGGCCTCTGGCATTACCCTTTCTCTTTCTTATCCTTTACTTTTAGGAAGAATGCAGAAAACATGTACTACTTCTCAGAGCTTGCTCTAACGCTCAATGCCTGGGAAGCTGGCACTGCCCCCACGGACAGCCGGTTACGGCCCGACCAGAGACTGATGGAAAATGGGCGCTGGGATGAAGCAAATGCTGAGAAGCAGCGCCTGGAGGAGAAACAAAGACTTTCCAGAAAGAAGAGAGAAGCGGAAGCTATGAAAGCCACAGAGGATGGTAACAAACCTGCCCTCGACTCTATTTCTTGATGCGTGGAGAATGCCCATGTGTTTTCGGCTCTAATTCCGGTTTTCTGTACCCTCTTTCCCTTTTAGGCACGCCCTATGATCCCTACAAGGCACTGTGGTTTGAGCGGAAGAAGGACCCTGTTACCAAGGAGTTAACCCATATTTATAGGGGAGGATACTGGGAGTGTAAAGAGAAACAGGACTGGAACTCATGCCCGGACATTTTCTGAAGTGGCAGTAATGAAAAGGAGGAGGACCCACAGGAGAAGAGGACAGAGGATGTGCGGGAAGCTGGCAGTCGTGGCTCTCTGACCGAGTGCTTTCCTCAAGTTTGTCTGTCTTAACCAATCATTTTTCCCAATCAGTCACCAGAAGCAGACACCAGTGGTGGTGATTGGCTGGTTGCCTTAGCCGATTGAAACTGAAGACATACTAGATACCTATGTTTGTAAGGGAGGGGTTTAGTGGCTGCAAGTTAGTGTTATTTCACTTCTGCAAAGTCAGGTATTCTTGGCTCTTCCTTCTCCCTCTGCCCTCATTTAAGATGGTGTCATTCACCCTCCCCTTGTAGTATCCTGCTCAGCCAAGATCTACGTTCAGATTATGATTCAGGGGCATTTTGGTGCTGTTCACAGCAAGAGCTGATTTTAGAAATTCCTTTAAAAAGAAACACGAAATCCTACCAACGGAGGCATCATGAATGATTGCAGTGACATGGCCTGACATTATGAACGTGTTCACCACTGGGGTCAATTTAATGGAGCATCCATGCATAGATAGTTGAGGTGTTGGGACACGTGTGAGAGGGATCGTTCTGTAAAGTTGGAATTTTCAGAGTTACATCCTTGGAAGTTGATATTCACTTGTGTAAAACACCCTTCTGCTCTTCTCCATCTTCTTTGACAGCAACTGGAGGCCACTTCGGTGGTTGGTAGGAGGGTTTCATGATCCTCACAAAGGGGTTTCATGGACTTCCTCAGGCGGAGAACTTCTGAGAACACAAGGCAGGATGGAAAAAGACTGCTAGCCATTTTTGCTTTGCCAGTTCCTCCTCACCCCATCCTTCATTGCCTTTCTAGCTTCTCTTCTCTCTCTTGGCACAATACCAATTTGAGTCTGTGCCCCAGTATGGAGCAAAACATTACCTGTCCCATTCTGATTCAGCATTTGAGAGAAGGAGTTAGTCTAGAATAAAAGTTCACCATCTCTCAAGCCCCATGGACTGGAGCCACCTCTGGAATAATGTGTTACATATCTGTATATTATATATATGTAGAGAAAAATCTAATTTTTTTGTTCGATTTTCCTTCTTCCCATTAAGAATCTCATTTTTTGATATCACTTGTCTCCCTGGGACTCTCTTGGACACACTGATGTGGATTGGAGCCTCCTCTGCTTTCCATCTGTTAGGGGCAGACAGATTCAAAACCTGAGCAGGATCGTGTCCGGCACTTACTGAACAGGGATTCTATCCATGGTTTGTATCATGGGATGCCACTGCTGTCTAGACTCTGCTCTCCTAATTATCTGAGTCTTGAAAATGAAATCTCAACCTCTTTCCTGCCTTTTTCCCTTCTTTTATTAGGAAAAGTATGGGTAGAAAGTCAGGAGGGTAATTTCCAGTTTAATTCTGCCTCTGTCCAAATCATAGCACACACAGCTGATTCCCAAAAGAACCTTCTTTCCAGGAGACGGGGCTGCAGGCACCATCACGGGGGAAGAGGGGGGCGAAAGGACTGCTCCCCTGGGGCCCTGGCTTCCTTCATTTTGTGTTCTTTATTTGTTTTAGTTGTCTTGTTCAGAAATCTGACCCCTGTGCAACCCACCCTTGGTTGAGGATCACAAATTGAGGTGCCTTCCTTGTATGCTTTCTGTTAGTGTTTTTTGTTTCTGTTCCTTAACTGCAGAGCCTCAGCCAGGGTGGGTCCTGGGGGGAAATAGCATTCCAGAGGAAGCCAGCCCTCCGGGGAAGCTGGGTTTATGTTGGGTTTATACTGGGTAAATTAGTACTCTCATTCCTTCCCCACCATCCCACCCATCCTGGCTGTGATGAACTTGAGAGGGGAAACTACTGGGGAATTTCCTCCTAAGGACCTGATTCCCGACATAAGCAAGGGGTCATGCTGGGCTTCTTTCAAGGAGGCCTGTAAAAGCGCTGACGTAGTCAGGGGCTCTGGACAGGGTGGGAATTCCCCAACTAAACTGAACTTCCCTGCTTTATCCCCCTTTTCTTCCTCCACCATCTGCACTACATTTCCAGCCTGATCCCCAGTCAGATTCCTGCTAATGGAAGAAGCTTTGAGTCCTTCAGGTGAAATAAAGTCACATGAAAACAAAACAAAACTATATATATTTTCGGTTTTTTTGCCTTATTGTTTTTTTTCCAAGAAAACTACTAAATTAAATAATTTTTAAAAAGTCATATTGTTTGTCTGATTCATTTCTACTCTTACCAGGTGGGAAGTGGTGGTGGGGAGAGGGTGGAGAACTGGTGCCAGGGTGATTTGTGCTTCTTGGGAGTGTGGGAGCCTGATCTTCATGAGAAATTGAAAGAAAAACTGGGCACGGATTTCCAGATGTTTCAGCTGTTCAGCAACATTCTGGAGGGCCCGTGAGCAGAAGAGCATTTTTAATAGCTCCTACTGCTTCAACGTAATGTAGTCGTCAATGTCCCACTTTGGTATAGGGGAATCGTTTCTAGTGTTTTTGATACTGGACCTGTTTCAACTCAAACAGTAAAAGTATTCTTGAATTTAATTTCTTTTGTCCATTTAGATTCTCAGATTCTTAGCTGCTTCATGTAGGAATTCAAATTCTGTATTTTGAAACATAACGAGTATTGATTTGAAGCCCTTGGAGAAAAGTGTCGACAGTGAAAATGCTTGTTGAGGTTTTCTCTGTAAAGTTCAGGGAGGCGAGGAGATGGGCAAAGTAACCTAGGGGGCCTCAGAGCGAGCACAATTCCTGCCCTGTGGGAGGGCCTGCACACTTACTGAGCATCTGCTCCAGGGTCCAGGGAACTGAGATAGGAACTCTGAACATTGTCTGGCTTACACTTAAGAGGAAAATGTTACAGCCGCCATTTTGAAGATGAAAAAAGGCTCTCAAAAATAGCCTAATTTAAGTACATTCACTTGAAGTTGCATAGCTGATTGGTTAGTCACAGTGTTGGAATTCAAAGCTGGGTTTGTTTAACCCCAGAGTTTGTGACCTACAACCTTGTGTTCTGGGAGAAACTGGGTTGGAAGGCAGCTGATAATTAAATCATTTCTTCCTGGATTATATCACATGCTGAAATGCACATTTCTATTTCCAAAGGCTTATTAATGTGGAGAGTACCATTTTGGGAGTCCACCTGAAGGAAGGAGCATCCTTGAAGTTCAGCCCCCAGGCTCCTTGATTTCTCAAGGCTCTCATGTCCACAAAATTAGCTATGTTGTCAGTATTATTTTTCTAGTATGGTTCTTGAGAAGGCCTCTTATCTGTTCAAGTCATTTGCCTGATTACCATTGCTGAACTTGACATTTCAGCAAAGGTTTTTTCTAGCAAGCTAAAAACCATGGCAGTAGACCCTTGACATCTGTGAGAGCTGCATCCTGCAACCTTGAATATCACTGTGGTATATAAGTTCCTCCATTAGGGACAGTCAATGTACCTGAAACATTCTAATCCCTTCTTTAGTCCTTTAATGGGCTACTGTGACATGATGGGTTAGGATGTGGATCCTGAGGCGTCTACCACGCTCACGGATGATTCAAAATTATGACTCAGCACAATTATAAATTATTACACCTGTCAGGGACCTCTGAAGTCTGACAAAAATGTTAAACCTGTACATTTCGAGGATCTCTACTTTCAGCAAGATAAGTGAAAATCAACCTATAGTATCTAAAAGAAGGCATAGAAAAATCTTTGGAATTTATTAACTACAAGGCGTATACGTACCTTGTGAAACTCTCAGATGGTTATCAAAAAGTTATAAAGCTTTTGCCTCGTACTCTGACCTGCCCTGTGGGAGGCTTTCCTATCTTTTCATGGCTTTCCCTTCCAAAGCTCATGAAATAATCTGTGGTTATACCTTCTCAGGCTTTCCTCTCTACTATCTATTCAGGTAAAGTGCTCCTTTTTTGGTTCACATTGATCCCTCCGGGGAAGGAGGCAGGGTGGTCAGATGAGGCATAATTTAAAGGCAAGAACTAAAGAGCTCAGAATCTTCCATAAATAGCCTTGCAGAGGTCACATCTTCTGAGTTTGACCAGGCAATTTTAGAAGTTAGTAAAGAACCAATTGGCCCTGAGATACGGCTAGGAATGTCTTCATTCATTCAACATTTACTCCAGCCCGCTATGTAACATACATTAGGGATACAGATGGCAAGAAAGAGCTCAGATAAACAGGCAATACCTTACGATCTAGTTTGATAAGTGCTGTGAAAGCACTATAGAGTGGCAGCTAGCCTGTAGGGAGTGGGGAGGGAGGGGACAGAGACATGTCAGAGAAGCCTTCTAGAACTAGGAGAATGTGTCTGAGCTGCAAGTTGCAAGTTAAATGGGTTAGGGGAAGGGTAATGCAAAAAGTGGTGCATAGGCAAAGATGAAGAGCAAAGTCAAGGAAAGTACCCTGAGTTTGGATAGCTGGACGAATGGCTAGAGTTAAGGGTCAAGGAGAGAGCACGGACATGGTGCTGGAGAGAGAGAAGCCCCCCAAGTTATGGGAGTCTTCATATAACATACGCGGAAGCTGTGGTTTTTGTTTTCAACTAGGGAGCCAGTGACAGATTTTTAAGCAGGACGATAGGTTCCAGTGTGGAAAATGATTTATAGATAAGGAGACCAATTAAGAGGTTGGAGAAGATGTGAGAATGAAGAGAAGGGATTCCAGAAATATTGAAGTTGAAAGAACAGCTCTTGAGTCCGATTATAGGTAGGGAGTAGAGGGAGAGGAAGGAATTTGTATTTTTCTGGCTTGGGAAACTTAGATGGAAGGTGGTAGTAAGATAAACAAGTTTAGCGGGAACGATAGGTTCATTTTTGGACGTTCTGATTTGGAGGTGCCTGTGAAGAGATTGAGCAATTTAAAAAATGGGTCTAGATGTGATAGCCACATTTTTGTGAAAGCTGAGGAATGGGATGCTGAGAGAGGCTGCACATTAAAATCAGCTGGTCAACTTAAAAAATATGTACTCCTGAGCACCATCTGCAGAGATTCTGATTCAATTAGGGCCATGGGTCGTGCAATGATATATTCATGAATGCAAGGGATGCAAAATCACGAAATGGGAGTGGAGGTGGAATAAAATCAGCATATTAGAGGATATTATTAAACCACAGCTTGCTTCCCATAGTTTGAGAGAAGTCTGAGCCAACTCGACTTTTTGACAATGTCCAAAGTAGAAATTTAAAATTAAAACAACTTTAATTTTTAAAAATTTAAAAATGCCAAGATGGGATTACAAAAATTGAGGTATATTTTAAATATTTAGGTTTAGCAAATCAACGCTTTTACCATACAGATACAATGACTCTGTGTATACCTCATTTGGAAGTAACATTGAAAATCCACATTTGAAACCTTTACAAACGGCCTTCTTGTCCTCTGGCACACATTTCTTGAGTCCAATTTGACAATATCTAAAAAATTCAAAATGTTCATATCTTTTGAGCTTGCCAAATCTGTCTTCTCACAAGAAAAACAAATACAAAAGGATAGTCATTGCAGTACTGTTTTCAATAATGAAAACTAGAAAAAAAAATTAAAATGTCCATGATTAAGAATTTGATTAAATGGATTGTGTTACATCCATACAATCCAATACTGTGCATGGGTCAAAAAGAATGAAATAGGTCTATGTAACGGACATCAAAAAAGTCCATGATTTATTTTTAAATAGGGAAAGCAAATTTCAGGGCAGTTAAAAAACAACTGAGAAAAATTAAATTATTTACCACTTTTAGCTTATAAACAGAGGCCTTGCCTCATCACTTTTGTAATATTTACTAAATGCCTACCTCCAGCCAAACCCATACACTGAACTTTTTTGTTACCATGGAGCAAATATTATTTCACTATACTTATGCAGCAAAAGTTTTTCAAGAAACAGCCGAAATAGCTCAGTTGGGAGAGCGTTAGACTGAAGATCTAAAGGTCCCTGGTTCAATCCCGGGTTTTGGCAAAGGTTTTAGGTGTCATCGGCAGGGCAGTTCTAGGGCACCCTTCCTCTTAATTGGCAGGCTGGGCATCTCGATGACAGAATCCCAGGTTGACACTCTGTGCGCACGTAGATGGGGTGGACACTGAAAGACTGCTCTTTCTACTTTTTCCTCTGGGAGTGAGGCAGGAAACTGGAAACCGAGAAAGGATTTATGTCGTTGCTTTTAAACTGCTCAGCGTAAAGTCAGTATCTCTTCGTTGATTTGGGGTCTGGCTGAGACCATGCTCTCCCCACGCGGTGCGCGCCGTTCACTTTCTTCTTGCTCATCCTAGTCCTCCCTCTTCTTTCCTGTTTCTGACCACGTTCCAGGAGCTGTGGGCGTTGGAACCTTTCTCTGCGGGTCACAGGGACCGGCGCGCCCGGGCTCGCAGCGGGATTTGGCTCGCTGGGTCCCGGGGCGGGCGGGGACTCGTCGGGGATGGCCACAGCCAGGCCCCCTCTCGGCCAAAGAAATCCTCGATTTCGGCTTGGTCCAGCTGGTTTAACAATAAAAAGGCCCTAGGACAGCTCTTGGGGCGGGGAGGGAGTGGGCGGGGGGATCGGGTTACCTGATCAAATACAGGACTCCCAATTAAATTTGAATTTCAGAGAAACAGCGAATATTTTTTAGTATACGCATGTCCCAAATATTGCATGGAATATACAAAGTTCATATTCGTTGTTTCTCTGAAATTCAAATTTATTTATATTTGCTAAATCGCAAACCACTATTGCACATCTTATCCTCGCATAGCTCTGCACTCGATGCGTCCCCAGCCCCCCCCCCCCCCCACCGCCAAGACACTCAGAAGCTATAGTCAGGAAGAACTGGATTTCAGAAGGGACCGGTAGTTACTTATTGTTGTCCACACTAGCCTGGAATGGTGATTAGAGGACAGGGGGGAATTTGGAGGCTCTGGACTGGATCCTAATAAAAAAAAAACAAACGTTAAGAGGATGAGCCACTCCACTCAAGGTACTGCAGTGGAACACACATTTAGGGAATGGCTTCTTTTTGGCTAGGCGCCAGGCTGGGTGATGGAGAGAGAGGAATGAGATTCAGTCCTCACAGTCTAAAAACTCAGTATGGTGAAAGGCAAAATGGAGAAATATTGCTTTTGGACCTATTACAGGCCCTCCCCTCTCCATTAACCTATGCCAAGATGCTAGGTGATGGGGGCTTCATCCCCCAAATCTTTGGATGGAAGGGTGCATTTTGATAAGGGACTCTTGAAAAACCCAATGATGGTCAAAAGGAAGAACAACACAATTGTAGACTAATAGATTGGGCAGTTCAAACTGTGCATGATGTATTTCAGCACGTGTGATGGTGAATTTTCTGTGTCACTCTGGCTAGCTACTACGGTGCCCAGCTGTTCAGTCAAACACCACTCTGGATGGTGCTGTGAAGGTATTCTTTAAATGTGATTAACGTTTAAATCAATAGACTCTGAGTAAAGCAGATTACCCTCCATAATGGGGGTGTGCCTCATCCAATCATCTGCAGATTTAAGAACAAAGACTGGGGTTTCCTGATGAAGAAAGAATTCTCAAGATTGTAACATAGAAAACTTGCCTGACTCTCCAGCTTGCTGCCCTGCTCACATTGGACTCAAGAGTGCACCATCAATTCTTAGATGAATTTCCCGCTTGTTGGCTTACCCCAAAGATTTTAGATTTGCCAGCCTCCACAATCCCCTGAGCGAATTTCTTAAAGTAAATCTCTACCTATCTATTTCTTTCTTTCTTTCTTTCTTTCTATCTATCTATCTATCTATCTATCTATCTATCTATCCATCCATCCATCCATCCATCCATCCATCCATCCATCCATCCAACCCCGACAGCATGCTTTGAAATGTCACACACAGCTAAGAGGAAAGGGTGAGATTGTTATTATTGCTCACTAGGAAAAAGTGCTCTGAGCAAAGGTTAACCACCTTGGGACCATGCAAGTGGGCGCCATACTCCTAGGAAATGCTGGGCCTTTGCCCTGAAAGACAAACCCTTCCCAGTTTCTAGCCTGAAGAGGAGAGGGAGAATACCTGTAGGAAGTACTTGAGATACAAGCAAGAAGTTCCGAGGAGAAGAGAAGGTGTGTCTCTGCCTGAGTCACCCTTCTTGGCTGGCATACTCCTACTCACCTTTCAAGGCACAGCTCCAATGCCTTTTTTCCCTGCCACAGCCAGGTTCTTCTCTGCCCGTCTTCTAGTCGTTCCTCTGTGTTAACAAGGCACTTGCATATTCCTCTATTAAAGCATTGACTACACGGCTCTCAAAGGTTGGCTGCCTGCACGCTTGCCTGCTCGGCCTACAGTAGATCCACAGTGCAGGGAAGGCCGAGACGAGGGATGGTGCTGGTCACCAGGAGCTTCCCCGGGAGGATGGCGGTTAAGCTGATTCTCAGAGGAGCTTGGGGGCGCACGAGAGAGAAGGAGTGAAAGGGAGGTGGCATTCCAGTGAGATGGCACAACACGTGCAAAGGCGCAGAGGATTGAAAGGGCATGGTGGGACGTGTAACACGACAACAGTAGCGTGAGAAGGTGAGAAGCCGGGAGAGATCAGCCCGCAAAGGGCGGCGTGATCGCGCGTGCGCAGAGGCCTGGCCAGTGGGGGAAGGGCACGCGGGGGGCGGGGGGCGGGGGGCGGGAAGCAGGGGCGCGCGCTCTGAGCCCAGGCGAGTGGTGGCTGCCACCGCTTCGGGCCGGGGCCCAGGTCGTCTCTTTCAGCTAGTCCGCTTCGCGCTTCTATTTGAGGTAGTCATCTGGGTTGGGGACAAGGAACTGCGAAGTCGTGTCTTCTCCGAAGAAGGGGCAGTCTGATACTTTTAATGCTGAACTGTGGTCTCCAACCCTGTGCGCTTTGGGTTTAAGGCAAAGAAACGCGTAGCACCCGGGTGGGGACAGTGAATAAGCGGCTGCTTCTCCCGCCGCAGGATTCACCTTTGCCAAGGGGTCTCTGAATAAAAGGGGGCGTGTTTTATTGTATTTTATTTAAGAAATCTGTATTCAGCTGCCAAAGAAGCACCTAATGACCCTCCCTCCATACTCCCCAGTTCGTCTCCCCGCCCCCGCGGGATCTGCGGATTGGAATTGGATTGAATCACACACGAAGGCGGAGTCCGGGAGCTCGTCCAACAACGTGCCTATTAGCTCGCAGCGCACACGATGACATAGTCTTCATTCACCGGAGGGAAGCTTTGTTCGTGAGCCCGGATAGCTCAGTCGGTAGAGCATCAGACTTTTAATCTGAGGGTCCAGGGTTCAAGTCCCTGTTCGGGCGAAGCTCTCCCTTTTCCATCGTAATTTAAAAATGACAACCAGCTTTAGGGTGCTGCATTGGTTAGCCGGTTGCCTTTAGAGAAGGGAGTAAAATCCTGGAGCGTGTGCGCTGCCAGTCGAACAGCTTCCCCGGGGAAAAGCCGGGCCTCCAGGAGGGCGATGCTGCAGGCCTTTGTGCAAAGGCGTCCAGGATGCACTTGTGGTGCATCACGCTAGGGGACTAAATAGGCCAATTTATTCTGCAACCACCGGCTGGGCTGCTGGGTCTCAACTACTGCTGTAATTAAAGGAAGGGAGAACAGACGCCTTCAGGAAGTCCCGAGACTCCCCCAGGGGCCACCTCCCTGCGCTATTCTGTGGGCGGCCCCTGCTGACCCTCTCTCTTGGGTTCCCTCTGCTAGGCGCCTGCGGAATGTGGCACAGATCCTGCATCTTCCCACTCTCCCTTACTACCCTTCTAGAGAATATTTCTGCTCTCTGAAGAGATGACCATCTAGAAACTGATGCACCAAACAGAGCAGCTCCCCCTCTCCAAACGAGGGCACATCTCCTCCCTCATCCCCAAAGTGTGGCCCTGAATACAGGGAGAAGTTGAAGTTGAGGTGGCAGCTTCTCCTGGTGGGAAGAAGAGGGTGCGTATTGAGAAAGAATGCGTTCAAGGGGCTGGAATGGGACAAGTCCTGGCGTCTGAAAAACAGAAAATGTTACCTCCCACAGGCTACAAATTAATAAGGGAAGCATTCAGCTCTTGAGAGGTTTTGAGGAGGTTGGGTTGTGGACACGAGAAGGTCAGGCATGGGTTCACCAAGACTAAACTAACGTTCCCCGTGAGGTGAAGGGACCAGGTGCATCCTTGGGTAGCTAGAGGTTGAGCCTTCCTTGCTTCTGCCAGGCAACAGAAGAAAATCCATCTTGATCTCATTAACAGGATGGGGATATGGGCTGATTAAGTCAACTGCCCTCTTAGCTGATGGACTATGGCACCCAAGGAGTCCTGATTAGTGGGGCAAGGCCAAGAGGATTCAGCGTTCAAGTGTGAGGCAGATCCTTCACTCTTCATGCAGGAATGCCTTACACACAGACTCATAATCACCTCCCCCTCTCCAAAGTGCAGCTTCCTCATCGACAAAAAGAGAATAACAACAGCATCCATTTCCTAAACTTGTGGTGATCAAATGAGGTAATGCATGCACAGTACTTCATAGAGTCTTTGCCTAAAAGCAAAATTTCAATACATTGTAGCTATTATTGTTATTAAAGAGCTTTCAATTTGGGGAGGATACAGAAGATACATATTGAAACAGGTAAGGAACGATTTCAAAGAAATATATTCCCAATATGCCCAAGGTCATAAGCTCATATTCATGTGACTTGCATGGGTTGGTATGTGCTGAAAGGGCAGCAATGGTCACTTATCCAAGGAAGAGTGGGCTCGTTGGGCAAGACGGGCTTCTTTCTTGAAGAAAGTGAATCATCTAGCTCAGATGATGTTCCAGGGAGAGAAACAGGCTAAGGAGCCACATGTGGCAAACACTCGAATTTTGCTTCTTCTTCCTGAGGGAGTCGCTTCTAAAGTGATCAAGTCCATTTTTGGCAACCTTGAAAAGTGGAGGCTCTTTGCTCCAATCATTTCCTAACAAGATGAACAGACCAGGCTTGGGCAAGAAGAGGACAGGGGGTGGAGAACATTGAAGCCTCTTAGTTCTTTACTGCCTCCTCTCCTCAAGTTCGCTCCCTCTCCCTTTCACCAACGGGTGAAAAGTCAGCAAGAAAAAAAAAAAAACTGAAGTCTGTCTCCACCAAGACCTTTTGGGCTTTGGAGCTGGATAGCTCTGCTTCAGTTCTGGATGATTTGGGGCAAATTAGTTATTTCACTTAAAAATTATCATATTATTAATCATATCCACCTCACGACCGTGGCGAGGGGGTGGGGACTGAATGAGACCATGTAGATCATGTGCTGGGCACACAGCAGGCACTTAGTGGCTGGCTTTACTCTCATCAGGGCCCCGGGGAGAGGTAGAGAAAGCAATAAGACAATAAAAGGTAGCCTGGGGCAAGGCAGAAGGAGAAATTTTCCGTACATGGCAGGAATTAGTTTTCTCATTCTCTGCTCTCAAGACCTCAGAGCTAACAATAGCACAATTTGGAAGGTGAAATTAGAAATTGAAAAGGTGGAGAGGGAAGAAAGAAGTCTTTTTTTTTCTTTTAAATTTTCCTTAACAGGGTAGAAAAGGCTGTTGTCCTCGCCGAAATAGCTCAGTTGGGAGAGCGTTAGACTGAAGATCTAAAGGTCCCTGGTTCGATCCCGGGTTTCGGCAGGGCTTTTGTTGACTTGTCTTTGGACAGGACTGCAGTCCATTCCTTTCCTTACGCTAGTATCTCCTTGGGAGGCTCGCCTTCGTCCCCAGTCCCATTGCACACCTACCCAGCTCTTCTACGTGTCTCTTAGCGGGCGTACAGCAACGAGAAGATAGTACTTAGTACAGCACTTATAAGGAAGCAAAGAGTTTGAACCTCTTAAAGAAATCACAAATCATGGAATGATCTGTACCCAGTCTCATAATCACTGCATTTATGCTATTGGATATTAGCCATATGTGGCGTGAAATTTCATAGCGTGGTGGCTATCACGTCTGGTCTACAAGCTGAGGGTCTAGGGTTTGATTCCCAGTGTAGTCAACTCGCTGGGCTTGCAAGTTTTTCTCATAGATGACAGACATGAAGACAGTCTTCAAAGACGTTTCCCTGCACAGCAAGAAGTCAGGGTCCATCAGCGCGTTAGAAATCTGGTGAAGGATGGTTCTCAGTTGGAGATGTGATTTATTAGCACGCGTCTCGGTCTGAAATATTTCTCGGAACCCCAATGTTCTCACCGCGCTTTTAATAAAAAGTGCCAGAACTATTACTCAGTGCCAAAGGGGCACGATTACTGCCAGGAGCGTTACTATCATGACTGACGACAGGGGTGCAATTTTCTTGGTTGTGTGTTTATCGAGGTTTTGAATATAAAAATAATACATGTTAGTTTTAAGGAAAAAATATCCGAAGACAAATTATCATGCAAAAGTTGGAAGAGAAGGGACCAAAAGTTGGAGGAGAAAGTTGTCGGGCATCTTTCTCGTCTTTCACCTTTTTTGGCAAAACCCGCAATCGGTCTGGCCGGGCACCTGGGTTTTAAACTCCCTGAGGGCAGAATCTAGGTGTATTTTGCCTAACCTACCTCACACCTGTCTGGTCTGGACACATACTCAAATTCGCTTTGGAGTTTAAAAGAACCCGCGCCCGAACAGGGACTTGAACCCTGGACCCTCAGATTAAAAGTCTGATGCTCTACCGACTGAGCTATCCGGGCTCGAGAAGGTGCCTTCTCTTACAGCCTATCCGCAGTCAAATAGGCCACGTGGCCGCTGTCTTCTTCCTATTGGATTACAGTCCTGAGTCCTTTCGCTGATTCCCTGAGAGGTGAAACTGCAAAATCAAGATGGAGCAGCAGGCGTTTGGCGGAATAGGGTCTGTATTTCTCCCTTTCTCCCATCACAGATAGACTTTAAATAAGAAAATAACTGCTGGCCTGATCTGCCCCGCACCCGGGCAGCGCCCCAAGCCCCAGCGACCTAAAGAGAACATCCCACGAGGAATTTTCCAGATTCAGGACCTCTGGGGGGGGGCCTGTGGGTGAGCAGCGGGATTTCTAATTCCAATTCTGGTCTTTGAAGAGCGTTGGAGCGAGCGTCTTGCGAGTGGAGCATTATGAATAATTGATTAGGTTTCCAGTCATTATTCGACAGACACTAATTGAGTGCACGCCGCGCTCCAGGATCTCAGCCAGCTTGTGGGGCTGCAAAGACCCAGTCCGGGTTCTCGGTGCGGAGGGAAGACACGCAAAACAGAGGCTCCCGATCAAGGGCTCTGATGGTGGGAAACCGACCTTTGCAGCGCGGGAGCACCAGGCCGACACCCGAAGTAAGGGTCCGCTGAGTCTTCCAGGGCGTGGTGGTGCGTACCTGAGCTGTGGATGGTGACGGGGCCCCTGAAGGCTTGTAAGGAGAGTTCTGGGCAGAGGGAACAGCAAACGGGGAGGGACGTTCGCTAGGGAATCTGAACATTTTCCTGAACTTCCATTGGAAAGTTTTGATCTGGCTGGATTTGATATTTTTAGGAAGTCCTGTTACCCTGGCAGCTGTGTCCCGGACATAACTGAGTAGTCAGTTTTTTCATTCGTCTTGCTCCTTCGGTGCCATGTTATTCCTTGAGGCATTGGATAAGATTCCCTTGAAAGGAAGGAAATCCTGTGGGGTGGAACCTCACAATCCTTTTAGCCCTCCTTGGAGTTCTCCACTATGTGGGAGAACTCGAGGTTTGCATTCTTTTATGGAGAAATGTATGGGGTACTATGAGCAAAGTTTAAAAAGGAATCCATTACAGAAAGCTATCCATGTTATGGTAAGCATAAACAACCAAGGTGTTAATATGTATGGTATAATGTTTGTGAAAAAATTAAAGGATCTGTATATGAATATATGTCCTTTAATTGTATATATTTGTTGTTTGCATATACATAAGAGATGTTTAAGGATACAAAACAATCTGATAAAAATGACCACCTTTTGAGGGATGGCAATGAAACATGTGAGAAGAAGCTCTCACCATTTTCTTTTAGGTACATCTGTATTGGATTTTAAAAAATAAGCATGTATTCTTTTCATAATAAAATAAATGAAGAACAAAAAAAATGTAGTCTGTTAAATTATTCCACTCTTGTGGTGTCACCGACTAGGGCTTGAGAAACTCAAAGGTGCGTTTGGACACAATTAACTGTTTTTCCAAGTTGTTTCTTTTCCTTGTGTATGTTAAGGAGATGTAACCAGCAGCCATCCTGAAACTGACCAAGCCTCACCCCAAGAGCTGTGCTCATTACCTTTGCCTTAGTTTTAATGCAAAGATCTCTCCAGGAGGAGCTTAGGCCTCATTATGTGAAAGCATGTTCTCCAACTGAACCCGTGTAAGCGAATACCCGCCTCTCCCTTTTGAATATTCATTCCCCAACCAAATGAAAGTTCCTGCTTTCCTTTGTTCGGGGATGCTGTGACTTTGGAAATGATTCCTCATGGCCTCCTATTTGCTGCAAATACACTTTACTTTGTGAGACAACTTCCACTGGTGTAGAGTCTTATTTAACTCATCAGCAGGCAAGCCCACTTGGTTTGGTGTCAGTGGGATCACATAGGCAACCCTTCCGATTAAAGCATCCCTGATCCTGTGTTTTCTGCAGTTGCCTGCAGTGAAAGGCTAAAAGTACACATTTCCTTCCCAGTGGGGGTCCCTCCATGGCTCCTAGATTTGGAGGGGAGTTGCCGGTATTGAAAAACCACAAATGAATTAGGTACTATTTTCACAAATGAAGATGTGGGTTCCCTAAGAATCAGATGACAAGTCTGGCCTCAACCAAGAAAACTAAAACCAGCCCCCCTTGGGAAAGAGCCTCTTGTGCCATGAGGTCCATCCCCAGGAAAGTTAGGGAGCTTTTGACTTAACCTCAGCTTCTTACAACAGTTCTCTGTTCACAATGGCTGCTGAGTACAGCTCTGGATGTGGGAGAGCATAAAGATCTGTTTCCTGTTCTCCTAGGACAGGCTAGATTGACAGGCACCAATCACTGAGAACCTAAGTCTCAAACCCTATGTAATTGTTATAATTTTATTTATTTGTTTATTCCCCCCCCCCCCAAGCCCCAGTAGATAGTTGTATGTCATAGCTGCACATCCTTCTAGTTGCTGTATGTGGGACCCGGCCTCAGCATGGCCGGAGAAGCGGTGCGTCAGTGCGCGCCCGGGATCCGAACCCGAGCCACCAGCAGTGGACCGTGTTCACCCAACCGCCAAGCCACGGGGCCGGCCCTATGTAATTGTTAATAGTGTGGCACAGGCCTGCTTAGCATAGAGAGAGTTAACTGGAGCGGTTTGTATTTCATTTAACATATTATAGTGCTTTTTTTCTATGTCACCCCACCCCCACCCATCTTGAAATGCCACCGTCTTCCCACTTTCTAAGTTCTTTCGTTTGGGAAGTTCCAGCCGATCCTTAAACAAGGATTAGAACTTGCTCGGATATCTCTGCTTGATCCTCTCCAGACAGAGTGAGGTACTGGGGGCTCTAAGCCTGTCCCTATTGCTGTGGCTGCCACAACCTCTTTCCTCCTGGAATGTTTCTGCTGTGAGGACAGGAACTCCCTGTATATCCCCAGTGCCTGGGTCAGGCGCTGGGACAAAGCAAGCTCTCAAAAACTGTTGCTGAAGGAATGAATGGATCCTTGAATGAGGGCCCTGGGTCAGGGAAGGCTTTAGTGGAGGAAGACGGGCAGAATTGGTCCTTGGAAGTTTTTGTGTGCTAGAGAGAGCAGGGAACATTCCTGTCAAGGTGAACGATTTCCATAACCAAACGGAATAAGTTTGTCCCGAAAAAGTTCTATGCCACTCTATTGTGCCACGGGGTTTTATTTTCTTCATAGCGCTTATCGCCATCTGAAATTCTACTTATTTGCTTGATTATACATCACCTCTTCCCTCTGTCACTCTGTTACGTAAGTGCTGCTGGGCAGTAATCCTGTTGGTAAGGACCTTGTCTTTTTTGTTGCTATTATTTTTTCCTTAGTTTTGCTTTTTTTTTTTTTTAGATTTCTGCAATCCCACAACCCGAGCGTTTACTACAGTGCTTGGCACATAGCAGGCTCTTAAGAAATAACTGTAGACTAATTTCAGAGAGTGAACGTTTTTAGTGCCTCCCGCCCCCTCCCCCACAATGCAGTCTAGTTTCACGGGCGCGTTTTCTTTCTACTTTCAAACCATCAATACTGAAGTTGTTGCTACACTTTATATGTCTGGGAAAAACACATTAACTTTCAGATTAAAATGTCATACCACTTAACCATTCAGGCTGTTTTGGCTACTCTCATCTAGACGCCTAAGATTGCAAAATACACAGCCATCCACACAGTTCTCCTCAGAAATTCGCAGAGAATGGTTTTTGATTGGAAAACCAGTTGTGTCTTTACCAGAAGTGGGGTTCGAACCCACGAGGATATAAATCCATTGGATCTTAAGTCCAACGCCTTAACCACTCGGCCATTCTGGTAATTGACAAGTCATTTTTTATATTTAGGGAACTTGGACAATATTGAGCTACTGAAAAGTTTCAAAGCAATTTAAAATTTTTATTCCTGATGTAAAAGAACAACACGGGGGAAAAATATCTCGGTTAACTTTTATCACAGCCTGATAACTTCATCTCCAGCCACCAGAAACTCTGGAGCCCCATGAAAGTGATTGAGAAGACTGAAGTAGCAGGATTCCTAACATCTTGACACGTGAAGACATTACGGAGAAATGCAATGAGTTTCTTCCCTTCCCATAGTTGGGCGAGCTAGATTGGAGATTTTAAATAGGCAAGGTGATTGTTTTATTTTTATTAAAGCAAAAAGCGACTCTGGTGGGACTCGAACCCACAACCTTTGAATGCCTCCATTTAGTCTAGAAGTCCAATGCGCTATCCATTGCGCCACAGAGCCCGGTGTCACCGATTCCTCCACGCTACTTACATCAAGGCAGGAACGGGGTCTGTCCGGGGGCGCTCGCTGGAGGGTCCGGCTACACTTTTTCTTTGAGAAACGGTGGAGCCCGTGTCGCCACGGAGAAGCGTGGATGGGAGTCGCGCTTGCAGGTCTCGAATCTTTTGGAAAGTTTTTCTCCGTGAGCGATCGCCCGGCATCAACCCTCAACCTCATTTCACATCCGAAAGAAAAAAACAGTCTTTGTGTGGTGTTATTGGAGCCTGTGTTACCAACGTAACGCGCGGTTCCATAGTGTAGCGGTTAGCACGTCTGCTTTACACGCAGAAGGTCCTGGGTTCGAGCCCCAGTGGAACCACGAGGCGGTAATTAAGTTTCTCAGGGACGAAGAGAACCTTTTAGGGTAAAGTTTCATTTTGCCAGCTGGATCACGAGTTTTGCTTCCGGATGCTAGAAACGCTGCGGTTTCTCTTGGACTCTGTAGCTCGCCTCGCCCAGCCGCGCAGGCCCCACTCTTCTGAGCGCCCGCGCAGATCGGGCGCCGAGGCTGCCCCCGCGTGGCCCCTCTGGGAGGTGCAGGCGGCCGCGCCCGACTCGGTCAACGCCCCGCTGCGCCTGCGCGCTCCCGACTGCCGCCCTGCGCCGCCTTCGGATGACAGGGCGGGGGTCTTTGCGTCACCTGCTCCTTCCTAAGCCCTGCTTGGGCAGTTGCTGCCACTACTCGGTTGAGGGATATCCTGAAGGCCGCCTCCATCCTTTGTTGATTAACTCCAGATCCACTGACCTCGTAATGTATTTATATAAATTAAAAATACTTTTTGAAAAATTGTATGCACATGGTAAAGAATTCAAACAGCCCCACAGGTTTTACAGTGATGTCTTCCTCTGCCGAAGATTTTCTCCTTGACCAAACTCAAGCCCGGCTCCTCTGAGCCCTCCTCTCAACTAGATCTGTTAACCTTGGCCTGTAAAGACTTGAACAAGCAGTAACACTAACATAATTTCGAGCAGCTCAAGGCCGCATCCCTAAAATGACCCCAGACCTGCTTAGAGTGCCTACCGGTGAAAACTGAAGGCTGCCAAAAACATTTACTCTCGGTTCCAGCCAACAGCTGAAGACAGGGCCCCAGTCTCCCAGTCTCTGTGGGAAGGTAGGATCCTAACTTCCATAAGCGATAAGAGCCCTTCAGCAAACTCAGATGGGTTTCACATGGGCTGAGGCCCCCTTTCCGGATTTTTGTAATTTTTCACTTCCCTGACTCTACTGAGCCCCCATCACTCCCCTACCTGTTCTCTCAGTCTCCCTTAAAGATATCCAGTCACTCTGTACAAGTCGAAGTTGAGTTCAGTTCATGCTGGATTCTTTTCCCTATTATAATAGTATATTACTGATTAAAATCTGTGCTTACCACTTTAGCTGGTGTCCAGGTTTGTTTATCTTTGACACTTCCCATCTTTCAACTGCTAGAAGTTTCTTTTGTGACCCTCCCGAGATATTCTACACATTCACCAGTATAGATGTACATTTCATTTATAAACCACTTATGAGTTTTGTACAAAAGGTAGCATATGCCATAGGTACTGCTCCCCTAACCCCATCAATATTCTGGAAAACTTTCTATTTTGTTCGAGTCTGCAAATGGTATACTCACTTAGGAAAATAGAAGTTTTTTTATAAAAGTAAATACACTTACCGTATGACCCAGCAATCCTACTTCTAGATATTTACCCAAGAGAAATGAAACCACACATTTACACAAAGACCTACGTGTAAATGTTTATAGCAACTCTAGTCATAATCTCCAAAAATTGGAAAAAACCAAATGCCCTCAACTGGTGAAAAAATATGCAAATAGTGGGGCAGCCATACACCAGAATGCTATTCATCAAGACAAAGGAGTGAATTTCTGATATATATAATGACGTGGATTAATTTCAAAAGCATTGTACTAAGTGAAATAAGCCATATACAAAAGGCTACTTATATGATTGCATTTTTATGACTTTCTGGAAAAGGGAAAACTGTAGAGACAGAAGACAGATCAGTGATTCCATTCTGGAAGCCTGAGTAGGATTTGACACGATGCCCCGAGATCTCACATAGCTGAGCACTTTTTCCTTGCAAACAAAGAGGGCAGTGTGGGGAAAACAGATTTACTGCAAAGTGGTGTTAGGGAACTTTTTGAGGTGATGGAAACATTCTATATCTTGATTGTAATGGTGGTTACATGGCTTTATATATTTGTCAAGTCTCATAGAACTATATAACTTAAAAGGGTGAACTTTAGTGTACATATATTGTACCTCAATAAACAAAAAGGTAGAGTTTATAGCACATTGCAGGCTGTCCATAATAAAACCATAATAAAAAATAAGTAAATATTCAAATAAGTATTTGTTGAAGGAATAATGGAATGAAGTGGGAACTGGATTTCAGATTGAGATCAATAACAGTTTTACATGAATATAATTTGTGGATAATTTTTTCTAGGCTTTTTCCATTTCTTGGGGGATATTTTCACAATACAAACTGGGTGATATATCAAGCTAAATTTATCAAATATCAGGAATATCAAACCTCAAGATGCCCTCTTCTTAGAGAGGAGGTCTCTATCCCATTGTGTTTAACAATGCTGAAAATATTTCTGTTGTAATTTTTAAGAAAAAAAATAAACAATGTTGCAGGGGATCCAGAGGAAAAAATACATTCAAGCCATCAGAAACTTTGCATCATTCCCCAAAATATTCACGGGAAATTAGAACTAAAAACATAGACCGTTAAGTCAGAATTGTAAGGCAACTTAGTGGCTGCTCAGTCTATCTTCAGGCACCAGAGTCTGGAGATGGCTGTAGCCCTGCCTTCGTCTTGAGAATCAGTGTGACCAGGGGGACATCAGGCAGGGTAGAAAGTGGAGGCAAGATCAAACACAGAGAAAAGACGAGGAGGAAGGGACGAGAGAGAGAAACAGCTGCAGTATAGATAGAGAAGAAAAAGAAAAAGGAGAAGGAGGAAGAGAAGGAACAGAAGGAGAAGAAAAGAGATGTCATGGTGAAGGGAGATGTCACGTGTCCCCTGCAATTTCTTCAAGCGTCATTCATTGGTACCAGTGTAATAAGTTGCCCTGCTACACCAACCTCGCTCTGAGTTTTTGGTCTTAGGGATGACTTCCCTTTTGACAAGCTGTACATTAAAAAGTATGTAAGAAATCACTGTTTTAGTGATTTCTAAATGGCTTAGTGCAAATTTTCATTTCTTTAGCAAAGGTGCGTGTTGCCTTTGACTGCAGTTCCTTCTCAAAGACACATGGTTTTACAATGTGGTTTCTCAGGGCCATGGGGTTAGTTAACCCCTGGTGCTGATGAAGACGTGAAGGTCCTTGGTCCTTGGGAACCTCACCCTCCCCTGTTTTCTTAGACTTTCAGACTTGCTGGAATCTCCTGGTTTATTCAGAGATGCCCAGTGACCTACAGGATCCAGGACATGACTCTTTTTAGTGGCTGTTACGTGTTCCCCGAGTGTTGACCTTGGAGAGATCTAGTAAAGGGGCCTGAGGAGAACTTGAGGCATGCTGCTCCATGTTAATGGGACTGAGGGTATGGTAGCTGGAACCGATGGTCTGGAAGCTTCACAAAGTCCAAGCAGAAAGTACATCCTAGCCCAGTGGCTTTCAAACCTTTTTCACCGAAGCACATGCTAGCAAATATATATTATTTACATCAAGATCACAATACTCTTGTTTATATCTGAAATAAAGGTTTCAGGAAATAATACTTTTTTATTATTTGGAGAATTCTGTGATTTTTTTCTCTTCTACTCTAGACTATTCTATTTCACTAAAAAAAAAAAAAAAAAAAATGCATGTCCAGACCTACTAATGACATCACACTCCTTAGAGTTTCAGGATCTGCAGTTTGAAAAACACTCACCTGCATCAGTGTTTCTCAAAGTGCCCGTGATACACAGACCACCTACTTCAGAATCACGTGGGTGGTGGGGGGAGGGATGCTGGTTGAAAATGTAGATTCCTGGTATCCATGCGAGAACTATTGAATCTCTTAGAGATGGTGCCTGCAATTTTGCATTTTAATTAAGTCGCTAGGTGATTCTTATGCCCGCTGAGATTTGGGAGGCGAGGTAGCCTAAGGGGTGCCCTAGCAGAGGTTTCCAGCTCTGATCTGTGGAGCCCTAGACGACTACACCAAGAGGACCTCAGACAAACACACACAGATCTGCTCCTCTTGATCTGTGTCAGGGTTCATGTGTAAAGTCGTTTCCACTCCTCAGAAAAAGATCTGAAACTTTTGGGAGAGAAAATGAATGTGATATGGGTTTTAACTTCCTGTCTGGAAACAAAAATTTAAGTTTTTAAACGTCTGCCAAAGGGAGAAACACAGAAAAGGAATGGCTCCCTCTAGTGGTAAAAAAACATTACAAAAATTTTGCTCTGTAGACACTGCTCTTAATTCAAGAGGAGGTTCTTTAGAAATACAGCTTCCCCGTGTGGGAGATGTGGAAAAATTTTGCAAAAAATTAAATATCCTGTATAAGAATACGCGTTAAAAGATTGTTGTCAAACAAGACGGTCTCATCACCTTGAAGGAGAAGGAACACATTTTCATGGGAAATGAATTTTAATGTATGTACACTGTTTATCTCCAAAATATCGTAGTCTTTTAGGAACTCCACGTAATCAATTAATTGTCTCAAAAGTAAGCGTGTGTGTGTGTGTGTGTGTGTATCGTGGGATAGTCTGAAAGTAAAAAGTGTGCATATACGTGTGTGTGTATGTGTGTGTTTTAAAATTTTCTATATGCTATGTATTTTTTCTCTCACTAGGCAGTCTATATGTAAACACACATATGTATATTCACAAAACACACATTTATATATATATTTTTCTGAAAATAGTCTCTTGTGAATCACAATTCATTGTTTGCTTCTAGAAAGGAAAGACTACATGCTAAAAAAAAGGTATAAGGAAGGGAAGTTTAATTTTTAAGAGAAGTATGACTTTTTGTAATAAAAAATGATTTACAAGGAAGAAAATATATGCTACTGTTGATAGATAAAGGAACATACTGCTTATGGCAGAACGTGATTCTGTGTTCTGTGTTTCAAAGGGAAGTTTGAATTGTTCTTGACATTTTTGTTCCTTGGGTGATTAGGTACAAAATTCAAGGTTGAAGTCAGAAGTGTGGTGAAGGATTTTAATTCTAGGCAGGAAGTAACAACACCCAAAAGAAGCAAATGTAGATTTTTAAAAAGATCTTCCAACTTTAGTAAAGCACCCATGTGTCCAGGATCAGACATAAGCAAATGTGAATTTTGTCAATAGTGTCTGCCTTGGCCATCCTGTGGGAGTGTTCCATAGTCTGTACCTGGCTCTCTCTGGCTACCTTTGACACGCTGGGCTTGGACTTATCCCCCTCCTTCACGTCCACCCACTACTGCTTTCCTGTTCTATATCTCCTTCACTCTGGGATGATACCTGGTGCATTTGATTAGTCACTGAGACTATCTGAAATTAATCCCTAGAGAGGTATCACTGAGAATGGACTAGAGATACCCGCTCCTCACCCTCGTTACCACCAAATTGCTACAGCTTTCCAGAGGTGTATCTAACTTGTGAAGTGGTAACATTGTATCTAGCTTGTCCCCCATGAATTTTATCTAACCTATGAAATATCCCAAGAGCAGGAATTTCAGGCCAGCACCAAGAGGGGAGCAGCAGGCAGTGATAGAGCTAGTTGGGATGGGCTATATTTTGGGGGAGGTTTTCCTTGTTTGTATTTCCCTCCTAAATCACGCTATGCAAATGGCTCTTTATTTCCCTTCCAACAGTCCAGCCACTTATCCTCAGTGATCGCATGGGTGATAAGACTGGGATGTTACAGGCCAATCAGTGTATCCAGTCCAAATTTCAGTTGACTATCAATTTCATCTATTTGCTTAACAAATTACAAGGTTGCCAGGACATCAACTGGAATTTAATATTGTTTTCTATTCTCTTAAAGAGGAGGTGCTAAAGAACATGCTAGAAAGAAGAATGACGAGGAGTTTGGAATGGCTGATTTGTAATATTCTAGATAATCAGTTCCTGACTAACAGAAAATGAGTTTATTCTTAAGCCTTGGCTTCTTGTGGACATGTGAGTCAGGCACATTCTAGCGATGCAGGCAGGGTAGGATTCCTTTCTCCTTGGAGGGATGGCTGGGAATGAATGACGGTAAACGATGTTGAAAATCTTAAAGGGACTCAAAGACTTACAGTACTCCTTGGTCAGGTGAAGACAACCAAGTGCCTTTCATAACACTATAATAGAGAAATTTTTATGGACGAGCTTGTTTCCAATGCCATTAATTCCTGTGGGAGGCAACAGGAGTAGTAAAACGTGCACTTAGCTGAGGGTCAGATATCTCAGATCTAGCCTTGCCCCTTCCACTAATTAGCTAGGAAACCTTTGATAAAACATGAAACTTATCTCAGCTTCTGCAAGGGAAACCCAGAGGCTTCCTTAGAAAAACAGAAGCTGGTTCTTCCAAGTTTGGCAGTGGAAAACCATTTCCACATAGGTAAGGGTGGCTGGAATTTTTAGCCCTGACTCCTGGTCCCTGGAGATCCTTGTACTAATTATTGCTTGGGCTACACCCAGTACAGCCACAACTCAAGAAATGAGGAGCAATTTTCTGTCAGACTTCATTTCTTCACAAGTGAAATAAAGTGTTTGGGTAATATAAGCTTTAAAGTCCCTTTAAGAGCTGACAATTTATGGATCTGAGACCGTAAGTTGCTGGCAGCATCACTATGAGAAAAACTTGCAGAGACGATCGTTTCAGGCCATCCTTATTTGAGGACTCTGCTGTAGGACAAAGGGAAAACTTTGATGATCTATTGGTTGGGGTCTGCTATTGTGTTGTGAGAAAAAATTTTTCAACTCTCACTTTCCAATCTGGACTTCATAGCCTCTATTCCTTTTCATGAGGTCCAAGTCTTCTCTTCAGTTTCCTCATGGCTGACTTCATCTCCTGGTTCCTCAGGGTGTAGATCAAGGGGTTCAGAACAGGGATGATGACAGTGAAGGTGATGGAGACAGCTCTGTCCATGGGGAGGGCAGTGAAGGGCCGGGCATAGACGTAGATGCAGGGCACAAAGTGCAGGGTGACCACAGTGACGTGTGAGGTGCAGGTGGAGATGGCTTTCCTCCTGCCCTCCCCTACCTGAGACCTCAGCATCATTAGGATGACTGTGTAGGACACAAGCAGGAAGACAAACCATAGCGTAGAGATCAAGCCATTATTGGAAATCATTAAGACCTCAAGAGCAAAGGTGTCAGTGCAGGCGAGTTTGAGGACCTGGGGCACATCACAGTAGAAGCCATCAACAACATTAGGTCCACAGAAGGGGAGGGGCAGCAACAGGGAAATCTGCACAATGGAGTGGATAAAGCCCCCCACCCAGGAGGCTACAATGAGGGCAGTGCATCGCCCCCTACTCATGATGGTCACATAGTGCAGGGGCTTGGAGATGGCCATGTAGCGATCAAAGGCCATCACCGAGAGAGAAAAAATGTCTGCCCCACCGAGGAGGTGGAAGAAAAACATCTGTGTGATGCAACCATTGAAGGAGATGGTCTTTCTCCTTGAAAGTAGGTCTACTAGCACCTTGGGAGCAGTGATGGAGGAGAAGCAGATGTCCAAGACAGAGAGATTGCGGAGCAGGAAGTACATGGGGGTGTGAAGGCGAGACTCACAGGTCACAGTGACCATGATGAGGAGGTTTCCCATCACAGTTGCTGTGTACACCAAAAATAAGAAAAGAAATAAGACCAAGCTCAGCTCTCCGGACTGGGTCAGTCCTTGAAAAAGAAATGCTTTCACCCTGGTGTAATTTCCCGTCTCCATTGGATCATGTTTCTTCTGCTTTAACTGCCTGGGGAGAAAAAGAAAATAGAAAATAGAAAATATATCATTAAAAAAAAAGAATATGAGTTTTATGACTGGGGTCCCTTGGGGGCTATTTTTTATGGTAATTTTCATTTTGGTCAGGGATGCCTACAATTCCGTAAGCTATTCCCAGTAGATGGTGTTTTCTGAGTTCTTGCAGAGCAAATGAAAGAGTGGGTTTCCAAGAGGTGTAATTAATCAAAGCACCAAAAGCAGTATTTTGTTAAATTCCTATTGAAAATTTTTTTAGTTGTATAATTTTATATATTCTATATCCCTCTTGAAAAGTCACTGAATGCCCTGAGACACGAAGGGCCTAGTTATGTTTTTGTTTTTGTTTTTCAATGAATACTCGTGTATCTAATGGTTAGGAAGTGGGAAACACACACAGGGGAAAAGTCTAAAACACAGTCTGTGGCTCTAACGGAAGCTTATAGTTTCTTGTCTCATTATCTTCCACAGCAGGCGCTCTGCTTGGCATCATTTGGTCAAATTTTCATGATACCTGATCATCAGTACTAAGTTAAGGCAAGAAAAACAGTTCATGGTTTCCTTTCTCCCTAAGACAAATAGCTTTGCAGCAGCTAAGACAATCTGAGCACATGACTGTTTCTTTCTTTCTTCAGTCTCCTTCTATTTTGTGTCTTGTTCTCCTTTTTTTTCCATGGACCAAGATTGAGACTTGGCAACTGGTAGCTGTAATCTTTGCTCCTCTTAAAGCTCTTTGCAAAGCCTTTATCACCCAGGCCGCTGGACCAATGGTTTTCTTTTCTTGGGTTCCCTCTCTTCTCATCACCTACATTTCAATGTCACTTGCTCTCACCTCACGATTGGTAAAGGCTTCGGTTTCGTGTAAAGAGCAAAGATGTTAGAATCAGTAGACCTGAATTTGAATACAGCTCTGTTACCTAATTGGTAGGTGACTCTGAGCCTCAGTTTATACTCAGTAAAAATGTATACAATTGTGTTTGCTTCATAGGGTTGTGAAGCTTGAAGACACTTGCTTAATTTATGTAACCTGAGTTCACCACAGACCACATTTCCCCCGCGTATAGCACCAATTAACATTTTGCAAAGCTGGTCTTCTATGCAACATTATTTGGGAAATGCTGACAAAAATGCACGCTGTTATACTTTTCCTGTAAAATATAATTCTTTGAAATAATTGCAACTATGATCAACTCCAGCATTTAAAAAGTAGATATGTTCTGTACAATGGAACATTATTCAGTGATAAAAAGAAATGAGCTATCAAGGCATCAAAAGACATGGAGGAAACTTAAATGCGTATTACTAAGTGAAAGAAGCCAATCTGAAAAGTTACTGGCTGTAAGATTCCAACTATATGACGTTCTGGAAAAACAAAACTATAATAAAAAGATTAGTGGATGCCAGGGATTGGAATGTGGAGGTGGGGAGGGATGAACAGGTGAGGCACAAAGGGGTCTTTAGGGCAGTGAAACTATTCTGTATGATACCCTAATCATGGATACATGACATTGCGCAGTTGTCAAAACCCATAGAATGTACAACACTAAGTGTGAGTCCTAATGCAAACTATGGACTTTAGTTAATAATAATGTATCAGTGTTGGTTCATCAATTGTTAACTAATGTAGCACATTAACGCAAGATGTTAATAATAAGGGAAACTACGGTGGTGGTTGTGGGGGTAGAGAGAGTGTGTGGGATCTCTCTGTACATTCTGTTTAGCTTTTCTGTAAACCTAAAACTGCTCTAAGAAATCAAATCTATTAATTTTTAAAAAAGCAGATATACCAAAGGATAAAACAATTTACATTTTGAAAAGAACATTTTTTTTTTTTTTGCTTTTGTTTCCAAACTTCGCTTCCTACAAATCCTAATTCAATGCTTTTCTTTTGCTTCCCACCCCGTTTGAAGGAGAATGTTTACAATGAGTACTGCTTTGGGCGTTGATAGGCATCTGACTCTTGTGGTTTTGCCAACTGCTTACAATGAAATTGCCCTCTGCAGCTTTTTTTTAAAAATTTTAAATCAGCTTTGTGGAGGTATAACTTGCATGTAATACACTGCACATATTTAAAGGGCAAAAGTTAATGAGTTTTGATATATATGTACCCCCCGTGAAGCCATCACCACAATTAGGGTAAGGAACATCTCCATTCACCCCTAAAAGTTGCCCTGTGCTCCCGGGAACTGCAGAATTCTCGGCACATAATGACTCTGTCCAAACCTCTGCACCAAGAGACGTCCAGACTCTAGCAGGGCCTCTGGCAGCATAAAGCTGTGTCCTTAGGATGACCCCAGCCCCTTTAAAATGTCTGCCTGAGAAAGCACAAAGCTGCCAGGAGAATTTACTGTTTGTCCAGCCCATCTGAGATAGGCCCCTGACCTCCCTTTCCTAGAGCATTCGCTAAAAAGGGCTTGCAATTGTGAATATGTATCTCTTGTAACTCAGAAGCATCTTTCTCAAGCATCTCAGGAAGGAGCAGCCTGTCTCCCAGTCTCCATGGGAGGATAGAATCCTGACTTCCATCACTGCCCTCTAGCAGACCCAACGGGCCTGATCACATTGACACTGACCTAATCTTTGCAGTTTTTCACTTCTCTGGCTGTACTGAGCTCCAACCTGTCCCCTTCTCTCATTCTCCCTTTAGAATGTCCAATAACTTCTGTGCAAACTGGAATGGAACTTAGCTCTTTCCCAACTGTCAGTAGTTCCTGAACACAGTCGTTTTCACATCTTTACTTCATGTCCGGCTGTGTTTATCTTTGACACTCCTTTGTACTCCTTCCATCCATATTCCATCCATATTGAAGCCAACCTCTGGTCCTGCTGTGAACTGCTGAGTTCTCCGGGTCCCACTGCACTTTATCTCTCATTCTCTCATCAGAACAGAACTTGTACTTCACTGACTTTTCTCCTATTCTCTTTCCTTTGAAGCCCAAGCAACGCAAAGCTAATTTTCTAGGCTTACTCTCAATGACCTATGGATCCATCAATAACTCTCAGAGGATTTCATTGCCTTCAGACATTTTTAGTTTTTAGAAGGGCCAGATATTTTCTTCAGAGTAAATATTTAAAAGAGTTTTAAATAAAATTATCAGAACACATGCAATTTTTTAGATAATGCATGGAGGATTTTGTTTGTTTTATTTTTATTTTGAACTATGGTAGGAAGTAATGTGGCACAGAGAAAAGATACCAGCTTGGGAGATATGAGCTTCGATGCCTTCGTAGAACAACAGTGGAATCTTTTATATATATATATATATATATATATATATATATATATATATATATATTTTTGTGTGTGAGGAAGATCAGCCCTGAGTTAACATCCATGCCAATCCTCCTCTTTTTGCTGAGGAAGACCGGCTCTGAGCTAACATCTATTGCCAATCCTCCTCCTTTTCTTTTTTCTTTCCCTTTTTCCCCCAAAGCACCAGTAGATAGTTGTATATCATAGTTTCACATCCTTCCAGTTGCTGTATGTGGGACTTCGCCTCAGAATGGCCAGACAAGCGATGCGTCGGTGCGCACCCAGGATCCGAACCCGGGCCGCCAGTGGCAGAGTGCGCACACTTAACTGCTAAGCCACGGGGCCGGCCAACAGTGGAATCTTTAAAGATATCAAACTCCAGGAGGTTCAGTATTTTCATCTGTGAAATGGGAGCATTTACTGCCTCAAGTCCTTTTGAAAGTAGGCAATGTCTGCGTTTGCACATAAACAACATTAAATGGACCCATCGATTTGAGTGATTTCTAGGTCTTTGGAGCTTTAATATTCAATTGTTTTAGACACTGTTGCCTAATTACTTTGTGACTAGTCTAAGATTGTGTTCTGCCCATTGTCTACCAACAGTTAAATCTCAGTTAACTAGGAGCCTCAATTGTTTCTTGATATTTTACTGCAAGCTGATTAATGGTGGCAAGAAAAACTGCAAACATTTCCAGGGGCTTTATCATAGTGGTTAAAGAATGGGCTTTGAAACCCAAATGCAATGAGGTTCTGTGCAGAAATTAGTTGTGGCAGTGATCAAATCACCAATTCAACTGGAAAATGCCCCAAATGGAGCTCTTCCGTGGACAAAACGTACACACAATTAAGAAAGTAAAAGATGGAGAGTGAGAACATAAATGGAATCCCTGTGTATGCATGCATCTGTTTGGAACATAAAAGAAGAAAAGAAAACAGAGAAGTATTGTTTATAAAAGTTTGCTTTAGTTTTTGTTTCTGGCAAGAGCAAACTGAAGTACTTCTTCAGAAATATGCCCAGGCAAACCCTTTCTAATAAAACAGGCTCATTGATTTTCATAGAGTCCCCAACCTCAGGGCCCCCCAACCCAACTGTCCAACAAGCATGTGTTGCCCCATTTCTCTTAAAAAGTTGACCTTCTTTCTATGCTTTTCAAGTCACCTTCCCAATATTGAAGAACTAATTATTCTGCTGTGCATCACTAAAGTTTTTAGCTCAATATACATCATCCTCCACCTTTCAGGAGCATTATTAACATTCAAAAGATTTCTGAAATCCACAGTAATATTTTAAAGTTGCTGGTGCGTGGGCACGCATGCACAGAGAGACAGCCAGACATACAAACATGCACCATAAAGGCCTGATGTAACAAAATGACCTCACTTAAAGCTTCCAACCTCTAATCCCTATCCAAGAAGTAGACCTGGCAATTCGGTTGCATATACTGACCTTAGGAGTCATTAATTGTCAAGGACTATTCCCCTTTAAGGTAGACATGCATCTGAGGGTTGGTTGGTTCAGTATCTTCACTCCTACTGTCAGTGGCAAAGGGCAGGCTCCAAGAATTGCCTCTGTGTTGTCCTACCACACAGCCCCACAGTGCCCCTGCCGTGGGTACCAGCCTCTCAGCCCTAGACCTGATAGAAGAATCACCAAAGGGAATATTTTTGGAAGTGATTGTTGAACTTGAGTAGCCAGACTTTCCTATAGGGATGAAGCTCCCTTGAGTGTTACTAAGAAGTCAAACATGCACTGGAAGGTGTGTGCATACATGCATGTTTTGGTTTTCAAATTCTCCTAATGTAGAGGAGAAGATGGATCCCCATGGACCTTGTGCTTAGAGCCCAGATATCTTTGCTCGAAGGGCTCACAGGGGACAAACAGGGGTCTGTCTCCCTTGGAGGTAGGAACTGAGGGAGAATGAATAGGGTTCCCAGTGTTGTAGCCCATTCCATTTTTTTTTTCCTAGACAGATGGCTTGCCTGTGGTCCTATTAGGATACATAATCAGAAGCATCTTAATCATTGAGAAATGCATTTTGTCCTGTTTCCCTTCAAACTTCTCACATGAAGAGGGGATATAAGCAAAGGATCTGTTGGCACCATTCATTCATCAAGTATTTAATTGTGACGTATCTACTGAGCACCTACCATGTTCTAGGCTCTATGGTCCTAGAGACCCTAAAAGCAAAGAATTCCATTTTCCCTATTGTCGCATTCCCAATGTCAGTTTTGACCTTGTCTCACCCTAGATCAATGGATAGTCTCACTTGGACATATTGCATGCCTCCAACTTAAAGTGTCTAAAATCGATCTGAACATTGTTATCGTGAACTAAATACTTCCCTTTCTCTAGCTGGCACTGTCATTCTCCTTGTCACAATGACTCAATATCCCTGAATTGCCTCTTATACTCACCCTTATCCCCCTCCTCCCTTTTTGGTCTTCTGTAACCCTTCCTGAATAAATTACTTTTAGGTTTTTTGCATAATTTACAATGATTGTTTGCAATAGTTGACTTCTAGAACTTGTCAGTCCCTGCCCTGATACTCACTCTCTTGTGCAAGTCCCTCCTCTTGTGTGTAGACTTGACATAGTGACTTGGTTCTAATGAAGAGAATACAGCAAAAGTGATAGGATTTCACTTCCAAGATGAGGCTACAAAAGACTGTGGGTTCTATATTGCTGACACACTCTCCTTGCTTTGATTGCTTACTCTGAAGATGTAAGCTGCCATGTTGGAGAGGCCCACAAGGCTAGGGCTTGAGGAAGGCCCTCAGCCAAGAGTGAGTAAGGAACTTAGCCCTCAGTCCATTAGCTTGTGATTCTGGCCAACAGTCATGTGAGTGAACTTGGAAGTGGATCCTTCCCCAGTTGAACCTTCAGATGAGACTGCAGCTCCCAGCTGACACTATGACGACAGCCTTGTGAGAGACCTTGAAGCAGAAGACTTAGCTAAGCCTTGCCTGATTCCTAACCCACACAAACTGTGACTTAAGAAATGTGTGTTGTTTTAAACCACTAAGTTTTGAGTTAATGTGTTATGCAGCAATAGATTACTAATACAGTACTAAACTAATAGTCTGCTTTATTGAATAAGAGCTATGTTGGCAGCATTCTCTTTCAGACTTGAAAGACAAGTCATGCAACAACAATAACAGCAACAAAACTCTGCAGATCCCTTCAGGGTAGTGTTTTGTGACTGGAATTTCATGGATACTTAAATATAGTTCCTGTGGTGGACTATCATAGAGTCTTATAAATTAAGCTGAAACAACCTGAACCTTCTTTGAATTCCTCATAGAAATCCAGAATAGTAGGATCACTCCTAAACCTGCCAGTTTGTGTATACAGATACATTTATTTGCTTATGAAAAATATTGTGGGAGTTTAAAATCAACCTTCCTTATGATAGAAAAAAATCACAGATGGTAGGACCAAGTACATGTCACCTGTGTTGGAAAAGCTAGAATCAGTTTAATATCTAATAGTTCCCTAAGAAAATGTCTCCACCTGCAGAAAATATAGATTAATCCAAATAATTATTTGGTGTCATGTTGAAAGAGAAGTAAATTTAATGGTGTTCTCCCAAATTCTATTATTTTTCTTCAGTGTGTTTGATCAGGTTGTTTTGCATGTGTAAACAGTTCAAGGGAGCTTCCTGGGCAGCTTTTGCTGGGTTTCTGTCATTTGTAGGGTCTTACACTTGGGAATATAAACTCTGATTGTACAGATCTTTGGTTACTTAAAATTCTGTCCAGTCACAAAGGTTTTGTTGAGGTCAAGTCAACAGAGAGGTAGGAAAAAAAGGCATCATTGTGAAAAGTAGGGAGGATATGGAGAACAAGGATGCCAGAGGAAAGATGGGGCCAGGCAGCAAATGGTGATTTGGTCTTCAGATGGATCCAGCTGAGGACAAATGGAATTTTAATGCTTGGGGAGGTATGTCTAAAATTGGAAAATAATTCAGTCATTTTTGAGTGATGGGAATAGAACAAAACACATGAAAAAGACAGTCAACAAAGACGATGCCACTCATCTCTCCAGGAGCTTCTGCATTAAGGAATGTTTGTTTGCAACTAGTCTATGGAAAATATGGGGATAAGTGAGGGTTGTCTTTTTGGCCAGTGTTCTCTGGACACTCTCCTCCAGTGTTCTATCTTTTGGAACATGTCCTTTTATTTTACTGTCATCCTAGTCCCTAGGCTGACCTTGATCACCTTTTGCTTTCTTTCGATTATATTTCCTTTCCCCAAATCTCCTTCATTTCAGTTTGATCCTCTGTGCATTCCAAGGGTCCAGCAGTACTTCCAGCAAACATCTCTATTTATTAAAAGAATCCTTTTAGAGACAAAGTCTTAGTTCTTGTAATCTAATCCAATCACGATTTCCTGGCAATGAGTCACATATGTGGAAGAGATTGATAAAGTTCATCATTTTCCATGTTCTCTTCTTTTAGCAGGGGACAGACATAGATTATATTCTCCAGACTCCCTTGCAGTGAATTGAGGCCATATGACTAAGAGCTGGAATGTGGTCAGAAGTGATGCACACTACTTTAGGACTGGCCCATAACCACTCCTCCCTTCTCACCATAATTCTTAATCCTCTCTCCTTTTCTCCATTTGCTAGATGAATGGAGAGGATTCTGAGGATCTAGAGAGAGGTGAAGCCCAAGTTGGAAGAAACATAGGCCTGTTTCTCGAAATGACCTCACAGAACAGCTCTTTCTGAACACCAGCATTGGCCTGTGACATGAGCAGGAAATAAACTTTTACTGTGGTTAACTACTTCAATTTTGGACATTTTTGTCACAGTGTTTGATCTACTCTGATTAGCACATGAGTGCCAGCTTCTATAGCTTGTCATCATAATGGGAGACATTGTACTGTAAAGTCCATAGATCCCAGCAAAATACCAGCTGGCTTGTTAGGTAAACCTTCCCCTAGTACTGAAACCGAGCAAGAAGAAGTTAAAGAATCTTCCCTGGGCTAGAAGAAGAGAGCAAAAACTGAGATAAGCTTTGTTAACTGTAGCTGTGCATACTCAGCATAATCAACTGTTGTTTAAAACTAACCAGGTCTTTCTGTCCCTCCTTAGTATATGAGTGAGCTGTCTTTCTCAGGAAATCAAGGTCCAGACATCAAGATTGAGCCACACAAGGCCAAACGCAGGCTGAAGATGAAAAGTCCAGACAGTCAAGGGAAAGAAATTCAGTTTTCAACGTCAAATGCAAGCTGGTGGGAAGGTGCCAGCCAGCACGTCCACATGGTCCCCCTCCCTCACCTAAAATCCCAGCACATGCTCTCCCTCACAACCTTTAAAACCCCTCGCCTCCCATCTTTTGGGGAGACGGGACAAATTTGAGAGATTTCGTCTCCCGGCTGACGTCATCCGAAATAAAAACTCTTTCCTTGCCATAAGCCTGGCGTTCTAGTTTTATTTCGCCCCTCTTGTGTGGCGGGTAAAGGACCTGCGTATGTATCCGGTAACAGTACTATTCTCATCCATTTTATTTCACAGAGATTAGCAAATTCTGTTTCACTGATTAAACCTTCATGGTTTTTATTAGTCTTTCTTTACCTTCTAATGGATTGAGTGGAAAGTGTAAAGAAGTTGTGTGGTCTCTAAGTGCACAAACAATGAGAACCACAAAAAAGAAAGGGTAATTTTGTGATATGATGTGATGGAGGTGTTGGTAATGCTATGGTTGTAATCATATTGGAATATATAAGTTTATCAAATCAACATTTTTGATAAACCTTAAACTTAGACAATGTTATATTTCAATGATATCTCAACAAAGAGGGACCCGCCCCCCCACCAAACCCCAAAAAACAGAAACAATGAGAAATTTGGGTGTGTCCAATCTGTGATTGGGATAATCTTGGTACATAATGAGGAGTAGTTGCTTCCCATGGGAGTGCTTAGCATCTGTCTTTGCTTAAGCCTTTCATAAGTCAAGGTGAGCTGTCCACAACCTCTACCCATCAGTGTTATTTCTTTATGAACACTCCCGCTCACAGCATTACCTCCTTCTGCCTAGGAGGAAACCATGGCCTTGGAGTGATTTGAGGATCCTTTCTCCCCAGTAGAAATCACACATTTGTATTGCCCAGGGGACCACATATGGAGTTCTTCTTTCTGAACTTTCCTTTAGATGTCAATTACTGGTATCAACTCCATGAGTGTACTACTTCGTGGCTACAATGAGTTCACTGTTGTACTAATGTGGCACACTCTCACACCAGTCTCTCCCTCTGCACATATTGATTTCTTTGCTTGGATTGTCCTTCTCTGCCTCTTTCCCCTTGGAGAGGCCTGCTCAATGTCAAATATCTTTTGAAGCTGTCACGTGAAGTGCCTAGAATATTTCCACTGCACTTTGTTCACATCTTCACTAAAGCATCTTGGAGTATGCTGTAGGACAGTGACTATCCTTAATCTTTCTGCAACAGTCTGAATCCTACCACTGTCAGGAACATAATATGTGCTCTGTCAATATCTGTGGGATGAATAATTGAAAGTGGGTAGTGGAAGACATAATGGGTCTCACCTTAAATAGTATCACACATAGGTCCCCAGCTCATCCGAGAGGACCCACCTCTTTTAGGACTCCAAAGTATCCATAGATGCCACTTTGCTTTTGGCATTAAGATGATGTCTTCCCATTCTTTAGAAAGTAAAATTTAATATATTTTTAAAATGTAGTGTTATCCCTTCCTCATAGAATTTAAATCCTTTCTGAATGCCCTAGTTGTTTCTTTAGTTTCCACATGGCTGATTTCATTTCCTGATTTCTCAGGGTGTATATCATAGGATTGAGCAAAGGGGAGATGACAGTGAAGGTGACAGAAATGGCAGTATCTGTGGGAAGGGCTGTGAAGGGCCGGGCGTAGACATAGATGCAGGGCACAAAGTGCAGGGTGACCACAGTGACGTGTGAGGTGCAGGTGGAGATGGCTTTCCTCCTGCCCTCTCCAGCATGAGATCTCAGCATCATGAAGATGGCTGTGTAAGATACGAGGAGAAAGATGAATATAAACCAACTGACCAATCCATTATTGGAAATCATCAGGAGCTCCAGAGTGAAGGTGTCAGTGCAGGCGAGTTTGAGGACCTGGGGGACATCACAGTAGAAAGTCTCAAGAACATTGGGTCCACAGAAGGGGAGGGGCAGCAATAGAGAAATCTGCACGATGGAGTGTACAAAGCCCCCCATCCAGGAGGCCACAACCAGGCTAGTGCATCGTCCCGTACTCATGATAGTCATATAATGGAGTGGTTTTGAGATGGCTATGTAGCGATCAAAGGCCATCACAGAGAGAGAAAAAACATCTGCTCCTCCCAGAAGGTGGAAGAAGAACATTTGAGTGACACAGCCATTGAAGGAGATGGTTTTTCTCTCTGATGGAAGATCAGCTAGGACCTTAGGACCTGTGATGGAGGAAAAGCAGATGTCAAGAACAGATAGATTGCGGAGCAGGAAGTACATGGGAGTGTGAAGGTGAGATTCCCAGGTAACTGTAACCACGATGAGGAGGTTTCCCATCAGAGTTGTCAAGTACACCAAAAACAGGAAGACAAATAAGACCGAGCTCAGCTCTCGAGACTGGGTAATTCCCAGGAAAATAAATTCTTTCACTCTGGTATAATTTCCCTGATCCATTGGGTCACAGATCGCTTTTCAAGTATATCTCTGGAAGAAATAACAGTGCAGGTAAAGAATGAGTTAAGAAATCTACTGTCATCTTTTCTGTCACTTGAGTTTTGGTGTTCTCCTGGGGTGGAAGTTCTTTTCTATGCATGTACAGTGCCAGCAATTCTGTATCCAGCATTAGGTGGAAGATGACGCTAGTTTTTGACTCAGTCATCCAAACAGGTACGTTCCATCACTGTGGCCACTGAAACAAAGGTGACAGATCTGTGAACCTATTCAATTATACTTTTACTATAAAGTATGACACTTAATAATAAGCATAAATTTGAAGGAAGATTTTTTTTTCACAAAAACACCATTATGAGAACTAAAAGATAACTCACAAATGCAAGGATATTTACAATATCTATAGCTGAGAAGAGATTTACATCCAAACTATACAAAGAATTCTACTAATTGCTAAAAAGAGGTAGACAACCAAACTAGAAAATGGCAAGAGACACAAACCAAAACTTTACAAAAGATATTCAAATAGCAATTCAACTTCATTAAGTATCAGAGAAATGCAAATTAAAATTACAGTAAGAAACTACTACCTACACACCCAAATAGTTAAATTGAAAAAGGTGAAAAATATCAAGTGATGATGAAGATGTGGAACAATCAGAACTCTCATACCCTGCTGATGGGTGTGTAAAATTGGCATAACCACTTTGCTGTTTGATTATATCTGCCAATGCTCTATGTCTATATCTATCTATATCTATATCTTTATATCTATATCTATATCATCTATGTGTATGTCTATATCTATCTATACCTATATCTATACTTGTATCTATATCATCTATCTTAGGATAGATATATATACATATACATAAATAAATATCTATCTTAAGAACAATCTATTCCACTACTAGGAAGTATGTGCATATGTTATATCCAGCAAGAGACATATTCTAGACTATTCATAGAAGCACTGTTTGTAGTTGCCTCCAACTGGACAATAACACAAATGCCAATACACACTAGAAAAGATAAATAAATTGTTTAATTCACACAATATTATACAGCAATGGGAATGATCTACACTACATGAAACAATAGAAACGAACCTCACAACACAATGTTGAGCCAAATAATCCAGGCACAAAAGAGTGTGCACTCTATTTTGTTCTCATAAAGAACAAAAAATGCACAAATCTAACGGGAATATGAGCAAGGCTTTTGAGGTACTGATAATGTTCTGCTTCTTGTTCTGGGTGCTTGTTACAAAGATATGTTCAGATTGTGTGAAAATTCATTGAGCTGTACACTTATGTGCATTTTTCTGTATGTATGTACATTATACCTCAGCAGAATGATTTTTTTTTTTTTTGTGAGGAAGATCAGCCCTGAGCTAACATCCATGCCAATCCTCCTCTTTTTGCTGAGGAAGACCGGCCCTGAGCTAATATCTATTGCCAATCCTCCTCCTTTTCTTTTTTTCCCCTTTTTCTCCCCAAAGCCCCAGCAGATAGTTGTATGTCATAGTTGCACATCCTTCTAGTTGCTGTATGTGGGACGCCACCTCAGCATGGCCGGACAAGCGGTGCGTCGGTGCTCGCCCAGGATCCGAACCCAGGCCCCCAGTAGCAGAGCTACTGCTCTGACTCCAATATAGTTCACACAATCTGAACATATCTTTGTAACAAGCACCCAGAACAAGAAGCAGAACATTATCAGTACCTCAAAAGCCTTGCTCATATTCCTGTTAGATTTGTGCATTTTTTGTTCTTTATGAGAACAAAATAGAGTGCACACTCTTTTGTGCCTGGATTATTTGGCTCAACATTGTGTTGTGAGGTTCGTTTCTAAGGCAGTGCGCATTTAACTGCCAAGCCATGGGGCCGGCCCCTCAGCACAATGTTAAAAATAATTAAAATGGTGATTACAACACTTTAATCTCATGTCTAAAGAATGACTTTCATTTAAAGTGAAATTTAATTGGCCACCCCCTTCATAAATGGTTACTTTTATAGTTATGTAGTTACAGCCTTTACCGGCTACAACCTGAGAGTTACCATTTTATCTTTCTCTCACCTACAGACTTAGGTCCGCCAAAATTCTTGTGTTTTGCAAGTTGTCCTGCTGTCCACGTGTAGTTCTTTCTCAGATACTGGTTTTAATTTCTCTATTTTCTTTTCATTTTGCTTTTAAATCTTAGAAAAAAACCCTTAAGAGACCACGTTTCCCCAAGAAGCACTCTCATTTTTGCTGACACAGAAGAATAAGATAGGAGCCCCTTTCCCCTTCCAATGTCATCAGTTCAGATTCATCTCAGTCTCCTCCTCTATGGTGTTTGTGTCAACAACACAGAGTGGTAAGAATAAATGTTTAGAATAATGATGGTAGGAGATTTCAGGTCTCCAGAATCTCTGAAGTAAGAATTCCCCACACTATGCCTACTATGGCTAGAAAGTGAGAAATCATCCCAAAAGAAGTCTTCGGTTAATCTGGAATGTAGAAACATATTTTAATGAATGACAGCAGCCCACTGTAGCATCTTTCTTTTGGATATTGGAATGATAAATCCATGGTTTTCAAATCTTCTGCTCAGGAAACCAGTGTGACAATCCTAATAGTTTCCTATGTCACCTGTCCTCTCCCTTCCTCCTTTCTTTCCCTCTCTTGTTTCCCTTTACTTTTTTGTATTTTCTTTCCTTCTTTATTTCCTTCCTCTATATGCCATTTCCATGACTGTATTAGGGTTCAGCGAAAAAAGCTAACCAATAGGATATATATATACATATCCTATTATATATACATATATATATGGAAAAGTATTATGAAGAATGGGTTCACGTGGTTATGGAGGCTGAGAAGTTGCATGATCTGCCATCTGCAAGCTGGAGACCCAGGAATGATGGTGGTATAATTCAGTCCCAGTTTGGTGGCCTGAGAGCTGTAGGAGCCAATGACGGAAATCCAAGTCCAAGGGCAGGAGAAGGGCAGGAGATGAGATGTCACAGCTCCAGCAGTGAGGCAGGAAAAAGGGGTGAATTTCTCCTTCGTCTACCTTTTGTCCTATTCTGGCCCTCAATGGATTGGATGATGTCTACCTTTGTTGGGAAGGCAATTAATCTGCTTTACTGAGTCCATCAATTCAAATGCTAATCTCATCTGGAAACACTCTCACACACACACCCAGAAATAATGTTTCATCTGGGCACTCTGTGGTCCATCAAGTTGACATATACAATTAACCATCATAATGACACTGAGATCTTTTTGAGGGAAAGATGACTCCAATATAGACCCTTTCCTTAGGAAGTTGAGAGTTAAGATAATAAGAGTGTTGCAGGTTGTGGAGTCAGCAGAAGAAAAAATGAGGAGGTACAAAATCATGGGGATGTATATGAAACCAGTCCCATTTGAGCATACAATGTTTGTAAACCCCGTCCAGGAGATCTGTTGAACAATGTCACGTCCCACACCTGCATTTTGGATACACATGTGTGGATCATCTGGAGAATTTAGGCAGTTTGGGTTTTACCACTTCCTAGTTGGTGTAACCTTGAGCAAGTCACTCAATTATTGTCCAAAACTCATGAGAAATACATATGAGGTTCACAGGGCATGGCTTAGAGTTAGTTCTCAGCCTGCACCATAATAATTTATCTACAACATGATGACAATGAGACCTACCTCACACACAGCGTACTTCTAAGGAGTACGTGTGATTGTATGTCTGTTTTGAAAACTGAAAGCAGCTGAGTAATCTGATTTTGCCAATCTCATCAGCCCCAGGTGACTGCTTCTTTCCTTACACACGCCAGGTACATCTCTGGGGGCCTGTCTGAGAGTGGCTCATTTTGCTGTTGATGCTATGGTTCAAAGCCCTCTTCCCAACATTTTTGAGTAAGTGGGAAATGCTTTTCCTCCTCTAGTGATGTTTTTCTTTTTCACTTAGGAATTTGAGGTAAGACATATGTTCAAAAAATCAAAGTATTGTATCACATGCCTGCTTATAAACATAAATTTTTGTATGTAGTTTCAGTATAGGTGTTTACATTATAAACGTTTACAGTTAGAAAATAAATTATAATCCTCAATTACAAATCCAGTCATTTCAATATCAGGCCCCGAGGGGTCTGTGCATCTTTCAATGCCTCAGCACTATAGAAATGTGGGCATAATAATGGAGCTCTGCTTTGCTGAGATTTTTCCTAGCTTTTAACAAACATTTATGGGGTGATTCTTATACCAACTGCTTCATTTTATGTCTTCCAAAACGTATAATATCCATGTGAAAGTGATATTATTGTCCTGATTGTATCGACGAAGACACTGAGACACAGAAAGATTCAGTAACTTGCTCAAGGTCTCACAGCTGGTAAAGCCATGTCTCAGTCCAAGATTTGTCTTATTCCAAGGCTTATGTATTTAACTGCTGCAACTAGACTTCTTCCTAGTGTTGATCAGCCCTTCCCAGAAAATCCTACAGGGAAAAAGTCTCAGGAAAATCTTTTGCAAATCAGGCGAAAGTAGTATGTGGGTGCAAGAAGCCTGCTCGTGGTGAGTGAGAGGTGCGGCTGAGAGTGACTTAGCATGAGAGGATGTCAAAGGTGACTTAAAAAAAAAAACTAGCTTGAAAAAGCAGGCTTTGTAGTCTCTAGAGGTCCCTCCACCAAGAACCTGGATCAACCACATAGTACTCCAATGGCAAGGTGCAGAAATGAGTTCAGAGTAGCATTACCTCAAACATGAACTCCTCTTGAAAATAATGGATCTGGTGGGTTCCCATGGATGCTGTCTTTTTACAAAGAGTGGGAAAGATACTTTGAAAGTATAGGATTATGTGCATTGCATTGAAACTCCTGCACAACGGAGGGGGAGATGGGTGAAGTGGATAGACAAATACAATTTTATGTGTTTTTGCAAGGTCGAAATAAGGATCACGAGGATTTCTTAGAAATAACCCCAAAGGGAACCTTCTTTTGGAAACAAGCTCACCAAGCCTCTTGTAAGAACCTGCAAACTGAGTGATATCTCCATACCCCAGCTTCTCATTGATCAAGTGCTGCTCCTTTTTTTTTTCTTCCTAATAGTGAAAAGCCCCCACTCTTGATGGAATCCCTAAAAGTTTCAGGAGCTTTATTCATATTTAGCAGCACATGAGTGCAGAGAGGGGTTAGCCATTAAAACACCTTACTTCCCCCAAACTTCCTCCAAACTTCCTTTCCCACCCAAGAAGCAAAGCTGGCCTGGCTGTGTCTGCTCAATTCAGGAATTGCTGTCTTTGAGTGCTGTTTTTCCAAGGCAATCACCCTCCTCAGAGCTGGGGATATCAGCACCTTCTCAACTGCCTTCAAACATAATGGTTAAGTGCCCGCGCTCGGCTGCTGGTGGCCGGTGTTTGGATTCCGGGCGCCCACCGACGCACGCTTGTCAGGCCTTGCTGTGGCAGCGTCCCACATAAAGTGGAGGAAGATGGGCATGGATATTAGCTCAGGGCCAGTCTTCCTCAGCAAAAAGAGGAGGGGTGGCATGGATGTTAGCTCTGGGCTGATCTTCCTCACAAACAAAACAAAACAAAACAACAACAACACAACACTTCCAACCTCAACAACCTGCCAAGTAGAATACGTCCCATCCCCTGGAGCCAACTGACTTTCTTCCAATATTTCACAAGTCACACTTCCCCTCTTCCTAATAGTGAAAAACTACCACTTTGCTTTGCTTCCATAAGAGTTTTGGTTTCGATAGGAACATTCCATACAATTGCAGCATTTCTGAAAAATCAGCACTAACAGCTTTTCAGTTTCAGAAATTCACACACACAACACCGACTTCAGTCTCCAAGTAGGAAATTGATCGTTTTGTGATGCTCCAACTGCATCTTAGAAAATATGGGTTGTGGGGAAATTCTATGTTTAATGGAAAGCCTACCTCAACGCTAGTGACATTGTTCTCTTCTTCCTTCAGATGTGAAAACGCAGACTCAGGGAATCATTTCATTTTGACTTTTCCACTTTGCCTTACAGAGCCTTGGCCACCTCTTTTAGTCCCTCAGCCACAGCCCAATAAAGGAATTACCAAAGGGAATATTGTTGGGTATGAATGTGGAAGTTGAGTGGCCAATTCAATGGAGTTCCTGTGGGAGTTATTAAAATGTCACCAAGCCCTCCTCTGTCTCTCCCTCATCTCCTCTCTGTCCCATATCACATGTACATGCGGAGACACCAGCGCATATTGACTACGTATCTTTTTCTCTAGACAGTGCATTATCCCTCTTGGCTCAAGAAGAAAGTGTCGTGCACATCAAGGACCGTGCAGTATTCCTCCTGACCAAAATCATTTGCTTGCAATTGGCTGGGAAATAAAACTTAAGTAAAAAGGTAGCAATGCAAAAATCAAAGCCCCGTGACTACTGTCAGGGCAGCTATCAGAGACCGATTAATGCAGATGTATATGTGCAATTTCTGTTTAATGCAATATGTACATTGACCCTATGCAATTATTTTAATCTACATCTCTGAGATCCACAGCTCAGTTAGAATCTAGGGATGTAGCTCGGTAATAGCTACTCATGTTCATCAATTAAATTACTTGAGAATTATGCGTGTTATTGGGTTCATGGGTACCCAGAGAGTTGATCTTTGAAACATTTGATTCAGGGAGCAATGTAGGAAAGGGTAGTTTGAAAGCTATGTGTGTACCCAAATCCAGTTGACTTTTCTATGGCTCTCAGCAGCAGAGCCTAAAAACTAATAAAAACTGATTTAAAAGGAAAAAAGGAAAAAAAGCCCAGCTTGTGTTTTACATCATCCAGATAAATGATATATGTTTTTGTAATCAGATGCAATTCTTTCCCCTTTCCCTGAATTATTGAATCAGGTCATGTTGTGTGTTTAGCCATGGTCTGAGGAAGTCTCAGGGACAATGCTGTGGTAGGAGTTCCTGGGTTCTTGCCCCCTTGGGATTATGCTTCTGAGATACAGTGATTCAGACCCCACAGATCTTTGGTGCCATCTAATTCTGACATAGCGACAAAAATCTCATTTGAGGGTTATGAGAGACAGAAAGGGAAGGAAAGGACACATTTGCACGCAATAGGCTATAAAATAGTTTGTAGTATGCATTTTTCATATGCAATTTTTTAAAGAAATGCTTAGGGACGCGAGACCAGACTTACCTGAATAAAGGTAGCAAGACCCTATGAAAGGTGACTTGAAAAGTGTGAATTGTTTTTAGAATTTTCATGCGAGGGGACGTAGGTTAATACAGTAAAGAGTCAGAACTGCGGGCCGGCCCGGTGGCGCAAGCGGTTAAGTTCATGCGCTCCACTGCAGCAGTTAAGTGCACGTGCTCCACTGCAGGGGCCCAGGGTTCACCGGTTCGGATCCTGGGTGCGCACTGACGCACCGCTTGGCAAGCCGTGCTGTGGCAGCGTCCCATATAAAGTGGAGGAAGATGGGCACGGATGTTAGCCCAGGGCCAGTCTTCCTCAGCAAAAAGAGGAGGATTGGCAGGTGTTAGCTCAGGGCCGATCTTCCTCAAAAAAAAAAAAAAAGAGTAAGAACTGACTGACCAGATGACAGGAAATGGCAATCAATGGAGCCAGTTAGTTAATGAACGCTTCTGGGACCGTTCCAGATCCAAAGTGAGAAGTAAGTGAAGTTTGTCCTCAACGCTCAGCATCCTTTGGCTAACTCTGCTTGGGCTCTTTTCTGTTCTACCTGATCTGACTTCTTGCTCTGATCCCTTATCTCAACTCTCAAAGCTGAAGGTTTGTTTTTGACCAATTACCTTCCTTTGACATGAAATTCTCCTATGCTTTATCTCATCAGCTTCAGGATGACTCTTCAAGTTGTAAAAATAACAAGTAAACCTATTGTCATATATAATGACATTAAGCTAGAAATTTTAAGATGAAAGATGCTTTAAATTCCATGTACATTCCCATGTTTTCTACCCCATCAGTTTTTCCCCAATAATGAGGAGTATGGACCATAAAGGAGAAGAGTGTAACAGATCGATAGGAGACAGAATGTGCATTACGCAGAGCAGTAAAAATGATATCAATAATGACATTAGTTTTTCACTGAGCATTTACTATCTTCCTGGCATTGTAGGTTTCACAAGTACCATCTCATTATAACCTTCACAACAATTCCATGAGATGGATATGATAAGTACCTTTGTATAGGTGAAAGTGACCTGTGAAAGGTAAAATAACTTGCTCAAGATCACTCAGCTGGTGGATGGCAGAGATAGGAGTTGGACCCAGGTCTGTATGACTCTGAAGTTAGAGCTTTCAGCTATAAGGCTTTACTTTCACACATGCTTTCCCTGACAAAAACACTAGCCTGTACTTCCGCTTCACAAGCGCCAACAGATTGAAAAATAAACTCATTAGAGTTTCATCTTCTTAAACCCTTCCTCCCTCTCTCTGGGAAGTAGGAAGTGGGAAGGGGGAAGAATGTAAATCCTCAATAGTGAAGGCAATCTGAAATTGGCCCTGGTAAAGCTGCAACTGGAAAATCAGCTCTTGAATAATGATAATAAATTGCTCCTTGTGTAGGATCCCTGAGGTACTGTCTTTGTCTAAACTCATCACAAGAATGTGAATCTGGCACGTCTAGTTCTGCATAAGAGAAATCTCTTCAGGCCATTACGGGAAATCTTCCCAAGCTTCTTCATTCCTGGCAGGAATCCAGGAGGATAACCATTCTATACCTTTGAGGTTCTCAATAGGTCACAGGCCCATATGGAATTTAACTAAGCAGAAAAAATATCTTAATCTGTGATGGGCCATATGTACCCATATATGTGTACTTCAGATGCACTGATCATGAGCTCTTTCTAGATCAGGATTGCACTTTGGCATAGACCAGACCAGTAATGTAATAAATTACATTCAACTGTTGGGAGACCCATTGATTGATTGGGTATCTGAAGACTTATCTCTGTAATTAAGTGGATATGAGATCTTAAGCAACTCACTCTATCTCTAGGCTTCTATTTACTCACCTGTTGAGAAGGGGTTGGATTCAATCAGTCCCTTCAGCTGCCATATAGTTTTCCTGATGGACGCATTGTTCTTTGAATGGAAATACATCAATCAGCTCAATCCTTTAACATTAGTTACTTCTTGCTTACCAGCAGCAAGGGTTATCAGCAAGGTAGTAACTTAAATAGAAAAATAAATTGTTACCTGGTAAGTGTAGTTGGCTTAATGAAAATGTATTGGAATATATAAATAGGACTCTAAGGGGAAAAATAATGAAAGGAGCCTTTGGTGATGAAGAGATTGGAGACTCTTACTCTATTTCATCACAGAAGGCATGAGTCTTCTCTTCAGCCTCCTCATGGCTGACTTCATCTCCTGGTCCCTCAGAGTGTAGATCAAGGTGTTCAGCGAGGGCAGATGACAGTGAAGGTGACGGAGATGGTCTTATGTGTGGGGAGGGCAGTGAAGGGTCGGGGGTAGACATAGATGCAGGGCACAAAGTGCAGGATGACCACAGTGATGTGTGAGGTGCAGGTGGAGATGGCTTTCCTCCTGTCCTCCCCTGCCTGAGACTTCAGCATCATTAGCATGACTGTGTAGGACACAGGCAGGAAGGTAAACCACAGGGTAGTGACTAAGCCATTGTTGGAAATCATCCATAGCTCAAGTGCAAACGTGTCTGTACAGGCAAGTTTGAGGACCTGGGGGACATCACAGTAGAAGGTGTCAAGAACATTGTGTCCACAAAAGGGGAGCAGCAGCAATAGGGAAATCTATTGGGATTTTGGTGGAAATTGGTGGAGTGGATAAAGGCCCCCACCCAGGAAGCCACATTTAGGGCAGAGCATCTCTCCCTACTCATGATGGTCACGTAGTGTAGGGGCTTGGAGATGGCTATGTAGCGATCAAAGGCCATCACAGAGAGAGAGAAAATATCTGCTCCACCAAGGAGGTAGAAGAAAAACATCTGTGTCATGCAGCTTGAACAGGATATGGTCTTTTTCTTTGACAGAAGGTCTACTAGGACCTTGGAAGCAGTGATGGAGGAGAAGCAGATGTCAAAGATGGCTAGACTGCAAAGCAGGAAGTACACGGGGGTGTGAAGGCGAGACTCACAGGTCACAGTGACCATGATGAGGAGGTTTTCCAGGAGAGTTGTCAGGTACCACAAAACACAAAAAAGGAAAAAAGAACATGCTCAGGTCTTGGGACTAAGTCCCAGAAATATAAATTCTTTTACCCTGGTGCCCTTTCCCAACTCCATTGAATCATATTTCTTCATCCTCATGAAGCTTGGAAAAAATTAAAAGTTTTATTTCAGAAAGGGTTTGCTCTCCTTTAATAGAGTCACGTTTACAGAGTTAGATATTATGTCTGAAACTAGTGAGGTGTTTTCACCAGTGAAGAGCTGTTCCGAGGTTATTGTTAACATGTCCAAAACGACATCTTATTACACAAGCACACATTTAATTATTCTTTCTTCTGTAAATTATAAGTATTTTAGAAAATCCATAAAAATAATGTTCTGAGCTTTTAAGTTCTAAGTATCCAAGATAAACAGGTGAATGTTAAATATTCAGAGAGGGACAATTGTGACAGGAGGGGTATAAAAATGGAGGCAGTTTGGTGTGTGGATAAGGCAGTGCCTATTTGGTATGACTGGGGTCCTTTCAGGTTCAACAGCAATGTGGGTTTTTTTTCCTGACTGGGTGCTCCATTTATATAGTCTAAGAACCCCTATCTGCAAAATGGTTCTCTTTGCGATTGGATTGGTGGTTACCAGAGGGGAAGAAGGGAGGGAGGAGGGCAAAAGGGATGATTAGGCACATGTGTGTGGTGATGGATTGCAATTAGTCTTTGGGTGGTGAACATAATATAACCTATGCAGAAATAGAGGTATAATGATGTACACCTGCAATTTATACAATGTTATAAACCAATGTTACCATAATAAAAAAAAAAGAAAAAAGAAATGGTTCTCTTTGGACTGAATTCCACAGAAGCACTCCTCCTTTTTTAAATCACAAATTTAATGCAATGAAAAATTAGAAATTTTTAAAGCGATACAATTCTTCTCTATTGCTGTTTTCTTCCTTAAGGAGATTTCTTTGTGTCTGTCTTTACTTTAAACTACTTTAGGTACCAAAAGCCCTAGATGTTGAATAACTCCTCAGCTATGAAACAAAAGTGGCAACTCAGAGCTTCTCTTCTGTTCATTGGTCAAATTTATTTCTTAAAAGTTATTTTTTATTGTGCTATCATGACATAAAGTGGACTCATGTATATGAACTGTATACTTTTACGAGTTTTGACATAAGCCTATACTCGTGACATCATCATTATGTTTAAGAGAGTTAATATATCTATCACCCCAAAAGTGTCTGTGAGACCCTTTGCAATACATCCCCTCTGCCCTCCTTCTTCAGGCAACCACTGATCTGCTTTCTGTCACTATCCATTAGTTTGCATTTTCTAGAATTTTCTATAAATGGAATCCTACAATATGTACTCTTTTTTTGTCTGGCTTCTCTCACTCACAAAATAAATCCATGTTTTTGTGTGTACCAATATTTTGTTCCTTTTTATCGTATTGATGTACCACATTTGTTTATCGATTCACTTGTTGATGAACATTTGGGTTGTTTCTAGTTTTTTGTTTTCACAAATAAAGCTGCTATGAACATTCGGGTACAGGTCTCTGTGTGGACATATGTTTTCATTTCTCTTGTGTACGTATGTAGGAGTGGAAAGGCTGTAATTTAAAATTCAATAAGAAAACAAACAACCCAATGAAAAAAAAGGGACAAATGGTTTGAATGGGAAGGTATAGGGATAGCAAGTAAGCACATGAAAAGATGCTCACCATCATTTATCCCTGGGAAAATGTAAATGAAAGCCATAGGGAGATAACTGTACCAACCTATTAGAATGGCTGAAATAAAGAAGAGGGATATATCAAGAGTCAACAAAAATGTAGAGGAGTTGGAACTTTGGTGGGAATGTACAATGGTGCAACCAATTTTGAAAACAGTTTGTCAGTTTCTTAAAATGTAAAGCATAAGATACCATATAATCTTATTTGTATTGAATTCCTTTCTTTTTTTTTTGAATCTTTGAAGTTGAACTTAATTTCTTTCTTTGCAGTTTATCTCCTTTTTTTTTACCATAATCAGAAACATGAGAATCAATTATCTCCAAATTTCGCGTGTTTCCCATTAAAATGAAGGCTTTTTTTTTCACCTAGCTCAACTTCCATTCAAGTTTTCTTTCCTCTGTACGCAGTTTTGTCCAAAGTCTACATAATATGGTAAATTAAGAGCCACCAAGGGATATCACAGCATACAGGCAGATACCTGGGGGCCTCTGGTATCACACAGCCTGTTCAAGTCCCAGCTGGGCACTTACTGGTGGTGCTACAGGACAAGGTACTTTACCCCTTTGGCCTCAGTCTCTGCATCAGTATTTGGAAACAACAGCATCTCCCTCATGTGATTTTTGTGAGGATTAAATGAATTAATCTATGCAAAAGCATCAATACTTAGAGCATTGCCTAACCAATAATACATGTGTTTATACATGTGTCACCTTAAAGAAACAGTCCGGGTTAGTAGCTGTCACAGACACACAACTTCTTTAAAGTTACTGACAATGTTTTAGAGGAGGTGTATGTTTCCCAGAACATGTATTCAAAACAGCTTCATCAGAACATATTGTTTGGGGGGAAATAGGAGATATTTTTCTTTCAGTGCCAATGAGAGTGGCCCAGAAGGTGGTGACAGTGTATGATAGTAAAGAGAGCACTGGCTTGGTTTGGCTTTTTATCTGACATCATCTTAGCAGACCAGAGAGTCCAGTACATGGTCTCTGCAGTGAGAGCCATCTGGGATCAAATCTTGGCTTTGTCACTGTGTGATTTGGGTAAGTGAGAGAGCTCATAGAGTCTCCACTTCTTCATCTATGGGATGGGGACTATAATAATACCCACCTCTCAGGGAAGTTATGAGGATTAGGTGACTAAGATATGCAGAGTCTCAGCATACATGGCTGGTTATCTGTTATGATTAGTACTATGTTGGGCAACCTTAACACTGGAGGCTCATCAGGAAATGGTGTGTGTTGAAGTAAATGATAAGTGAGCCATCAATTTTGACTATTTTAAAAAGAGGAAATGATCACTAGAACACATCAACTCAATATAGTTACTGGAGATATTGAAGAGGTCCCACTTAGTTATGAAATAATTCCACAGGGACATCAATGTACATAATAGAGTATGGTCTAAACAGAAGTGTAGAAAGTAGACAGTAATCAGACGCCAAGTCATGCTTTTCGTTGGAAAGGAATAGGTCCCATGTTCACAAACTATCTTTGGTAATTCAGATAGCATCCTCCACCTTCAACTCCATTTTTCTGCTAATTTTAATCCATCTTATTCGTTAGCAAATATTGATAGAAAATTGGTAGACTCTTAGGTTGTTTGAGAGAAGGAAATCCAATCCAAAACCAGTGGAATAGAATTAAAATCTAATAGTAATATGAGAGTGATAGGGACCCTCTAAAAACAGATAAGTTGTGTGTGAGAAAAGACTGACTTCTCACCGAGAGGCTCAGAGAAACCTACATGGAGGAGGTGACATTTATGTTTGGGCCACATGGGAACTGGACAAAAAAGGAGATCTGGCTTTCACGGACCACTTGAATATATAAAAGTTGCTCATGAGTTGGCAGTTTGGCTGGAAAGAAAGGAAACAAACATGTAGACATGGAAAGATAGGAAAGAAAATCATTGCTATAAAATTTTTATTTTTTGGTAAATCTAGGAAAAGGTATATAGGTGTTCGTTGTACTATTCTTTCAACTTTTTTGAAGGTTTGAAATATTTTATTTTCTTTGTCGTTTTAAATTTAGCATAAGAAATACCCGAGTAGACTGCAGTCTGAGGAGATCCATCTACAGGATATAAGCCTGAGAAAAATCTCTTCTTTGTGCAATTCAAGAGATTCCAGAAACAAAGAGTTGATTTTTCCCCAATTCCAAACTAAACTTGTTTCTATGACTCTCATTTCACAAAATCCTCTTTGTTAATATTACTTAGTTGTGCTGTCTGTCACTGAAGGTTCACTGAAACACAGCATCTTATGTACACATTGCATTAGGTTCAGTCAGAATGTATCTACGAATATTCACGATTGCATCTAGATTTTAGTTTTTCTCACTCTTCTTTTCTTGCTCTTGTGCATAGGCACCCAGACACTACAGATATTCACATTTACGTAAAGCTATATTTCTTACCTAAAATCTCCAACCTTCTTCTCCAACATCTTAAATAATCTTCACGTGAACCTTGGGAATCATTCAGCTTCAGAATATTCTGTTAAATACAGCTCTGAAGGCCTGCGATTTCAGTGGCTTCTCTTCTATCTTTATCTATCTATCTATCTATCTATCTATCTATCTATCTATCTATCTATCTATCTATCTATCCATCCATCCATCTATTTATATTTTGGTGAGGAACATTGGCCCTGAGCTAATATCTATTGCCAATCTTTCTCTTTTTTTTTGAGGAAGGTAGCCTCTGAGCTTACACTTGTGCCAACCTTCCTTTATTTTGTGTACGGGTCACTGCCACAGCATGGCTTGATGAGTGGTATAGGTTCGTGACTGTGATTCGTACCCACGGACCCTGGGCTGCTGAAGCGCAGTGTGGGAACTTAACTGCTATACCACCAGGCCAGCCCCTTCTCTTCTACCTTTATGTGGAAAAGGGCAGACTCAGGGAATAATATTTTCTGGGCTCTTCCACACTGATTCACAGTGCTCCATCATATTTACCACTTCCTTAATCCCAGGACTGGTGTGAGAATTATCAGAGGGAATACAGTTGGATATAGCTGTGGAAAAATTATGCTGATGGTGAGGTGGTTTCAGTGGGAGTAATTAAGATATGACTCAGGCAAATATGCTTAGGAACACACTTTTTGTCTAGGGTCTAAAAGTTTCTAGTGACAACAAAGATTCTCTCCTTGACTGAACTCGACTGAGGGTCCCCTGAACTTTTCAACTAGGTTTCGACTTTTGGAGCTCATTTTTTCTCTGCAGAGTCAAATTTTATCAAAAATTCTACTAAGTCTGCCCCAATAAAAAAAGAAATCCTACTAAGTCAGTTTAGCCAGAATCTCCCATCCTTCATATCTGATCACTTTCTAATCAGGTTCCTCACCCTCCACCATACCCCAAGTGATATCTGATTACCTTGGCCTGCCTTCAGCAGGAATCCTATTAGGTTGGTTTAGTCAGAATTCTACTTTACCCCTGATGTCTCCTCTTAGTAGTGTTTCTATTTGGGAAAAAAATTTCTATTCTTAGGGATTCTGAACAACTTCCTGAGGCAGTTTCACCCATGCAGGGTGATTCCTGAAGTGTGACACACAAGTATTGGAAGGAGCCATTGGACCTGAGGTGTTATGGAGGCTAGAGTGAAGGAGCTCTCCATAGGCTGATGGACAAAGTGGATGATGGAGTTCTCACGAGATACACATGTAGCCAGGAAGTCCACACTGGATCCATCAGCAATTCCCACTTGCTCGACCTTCAAAGTTTTTCAAAATTGTGACCACCTCCACCGTTACTACCCTATGTCATGTCTTCATTATTTCTTTCATGGGAATGCTGCAATAGCCTCTTAATTGGTCTCCCTGTTTTTGTCCTTACTGTTCTTCAGTCTATTCATAACAGTAGCCCCTGCAATTCTGTTAAAACACGCATCACTATTCTGCTTTTCAAAGCCCTCCAAATGCATCCCATCTTATTTAGTGTGGAAGTCAAAATCCTGAGAATGGTCTAAAAGGTCCTGAAGACCTGGTCCCATGGCCTCATTATCTCTCTGACCTCAACTGCCTCTCTCCTCCTCTCAGCTGGTTACAAAGGCCTCCTTGCTGTTTCTTGGATGCTCCGGGCACATCCCCACCTCAGGGCCTCTGTATGTCTGATTTGTGGACTGAAATTTGTACCACAATATGAACTTTTTTCTAGTTTCAAAAATTTTAAGATCTAGGATCTACCTCCAGAAAAGGGTGGGGGAGGGGGACAACTCTCAGCAGCTGTAAATAGCATAAAAAATAAGCAAATAAAAGCCGAGCTGATATACTGAATAATGTTTTCCACTTCGTGCCAACCATTTTGAGTAAATTTGTGTAGTCTGAAGCAGCTTCATAGCTTCTGTCATTTTTAGGGAGTCACGTTAACAGAAAATAACAACAAATCCATTGTTTTCTCAACCACATTGTCCAATGATTTGAGGAGCAGGAATGAGTGAGAGGTGATATTCATTCCTTGAGTGTTATAACTCAACAATTTTTCTTCCCCAAAGCCCCAGTAGATAGTTGTATGTCATAGTTGCTCATCCTTCTAGTTGCTGTATGTGGGACGCGGCCTCAGCATGGCTGGAGAAGCAGTGCGTCTGTGCGCGTCCGGGATCCGAACCCGGGCCGCCAGTATCCGAGCACGCGCACTTAACCACTAAGCCACGGGGCCGGCCCTAATCCAACAATTTTTATGACTGTTTCCTGAGTTCTACTTGCTGTGCTACGTGCTCGGGATACAATAAATAAAGCATAGTCCTGCTGGGGGAGATAGGAAGAAGGAAGACAGGGAATTGGAAACTGGGTCCTGAGTGTTTTGTCGAGCTAATTCCAGGGTGCTGAGGGAAAGCAGAGGGGGGGTGGCCAGCGGGCCTGGGGTTCAGAGGAAGGTCAGAGTAAGGACCTTGCATGAGGTCACAGAACTCACAGGTGGTGAGGTAAATATTCTAACTCAAGCTGTGTTAACTTCAAAGCACCTGCTCTCAACCACTGGAGTGTGGGCTTTAGGTGGAAAAATCTTCAGGTAATAGTTAGTTAATTTATTCATACAATAGAACCAGAGGAAGAACTTAATTGGATGTGTTTGCTTCACTAAGATGTGATTACTTCATGAAAGGCCATACAGAATCCAACGCCCATTATGTTATGTTTCTAATATGTGTCTCAGCTCCCTTCCTGGTAACAGGAATATAATGGGAATGTCTGAGTATATATTGCTTTGCTTTCTCTTATTGATACTTTTCTTTAGACAAATGAAGATTCCCATGCAGTTGTTAGAAATAACAGAGAGAAATACCACCTTAACACGTTTTCCCCCAATGATCATTTCACAATCTATACGTATATTAAAACATCAAGTTGTACATCTTAAATATATGACATTTTTATTTGTCAATTACATCACAATAGAGCTGGAAAAAAGAACCCTTCAACAATTCCAAAGTGATAAAATTGTCTGAGTATATTTCAATTCCATTTTCTTTACTTCTTCCAAGACTATATTGCAAAAGCAGTATCCACCTCTACAACTAACAATTTCATTTCTCTACTTCTTTTTGCAATGTGAAACCCATCTTTTTACATTATTGTTGCATTCTGATCAGAATCTCTGAAAGTCGTGTGTATCTTAGTAGAAATATAAAAATTATTTAGAAATCCTATAGTCAACACAGCTTATTTGATGGACAAACATGTTCAAAGGTGGTGAGAACGAGTGAGCGAGCAGTCTATACCCAGTCAGAAGGCACAAATCTTTTTTTCAGTCTCCTCATGGCTGACTTCATCTCCTGATTCCTCAGAGTGTAGATCAAGGGGTTCAGGAGAGGGGAGATGACAGTGAAGGTGACAGAGATGGCCTTATCCGTGGGGAGGGCAGTGAAGGGCCGGGCATAGACATAGATGCAGGGCACAAAGTGCAGGGTGACCACAGTGATGTGTGAGGTGCAGGTGGAGATGGCTTTCCTCCTGCCCTCCCCTGCCTGAGACCTCAGCATCATTAGGATGACTGTGTAGGACACAAGCAGTAGGATAAACCACAGTGTGGTGAGTAGTCCACTATTAGAAATCATTAGCAGCTCAAACATAAAAGTATCAGTGCAGGAGAGTTTGAGGACCTGGGGGACGTCACAATAGAAAGTGTCAAGAACATTGCGTCCACAGAAAGGGAGAGGCAGCAACAGGCAAATCTGCACAATGGAGTGGACAAAGCCACCCAACCAGGAGGCCACTATTAACCCAACGCAACTGCCTCTACTCATGATGGTCACATAGTGCAAGGGCTTGGAGATGGCCACATACCTATCTAATGCCATCACCGACAAAGAACTTACGTCCACCCCTCCAACAAGGTGGAAGAAAAATATCTGAGTGAAGCAGCCATTGAAGGAGATGGTCTTTCTCTGTGACAGAAGGTCCACCAGAACCTTGGGAGCTGTGATGGAGGAAAAGCAGATGTCGGCAATAGATAAATTCCGGAGCAAAAAATACATGGGGGTGTGAAGGCGAGACTCACAGGTCACAGTGACCATGATGAGGAGGTTTCCCAGCAGAGTTGTCACATACACCCAAAGTAGGAAAAGAAATAAGACCAAGTTCAGCTCTTGATTCTTGGTTAGGCCAAGGAAAATAAATTCTTTTACCTTGGTGCAGTTTTTCAGCTCCATTGAGTCATCTTCTTTCTCTCTTGTTTCAAGCTACTTCGTATGAAAATACTTACTTCTTTCCTTTGTTTTCTTCCTAAGCACTAAGAATGCAATTCAGAATGTTCCTCATGTGACTGTGGTGTTTGCAGTTGTCGAGTTGTCCAAATTTTTAAGACTGCAATCAATTTTGTGATCAAATCAAATTATCACACACAAAGTCATTCAATACTTCTTTTCCTATAAAACTATTTTTGAAAAGAATAAGCATTTATGTTTAGTGATGTCTACATCGCATATTTTATGTAACTAATTTATTTTAGTTTTTAAGGTTTGTTATTATTTTTTTATTTCACCCAAAGTTAACTGTGTGAAGTATCAAATGCAAAGATATGTCAAGACATGGTTCCAGCTATCGTAGACTCATAGTCTATAAGTTTAATATTCATATTAGCAAATATCCTGTTGACTTCAAGTGGGTCTTGTCTTGCAAAAAAAAAGGATGTCATTCTGTTTCTTTTGCAATGTTACGGTGTTGTGACTCACTTTCCTTGCTCTTGGCTGTTTTATGTCGAATTTCTTAAAAGTGCTGGTATTCCGTGTAAGTAACACGATATTGTGATTAGTTTAGACTACTCAGATTATCTGCTGAATAATTATTTAAAAATATATGAAATTTATGACTGAGAAACAGATTGAAACAATGTGGAAAGCCAAACCAAATCTCAAAGAATATCATTAATTTCTTTTATCGTGATAAAACACTTCAACATCACACCTACATTCTTAACAAATTTTTAGGTGCACAATACAGTATAGCCACAGTGTTGTACAGCAATTCTCTAGAGCTTATTCATCTTGCACAACTGATGTGATCTTTGCTTGAATATGGGGGAGAGAATAAAGATAGTGACCCTCTTCTGAGAAGTGGTCCATACTGTATTGACCACATTCTCCTCTGCCTCTTTCTCTTTGTGGATCAAAGCTAAGAGAGTGGAGGGATCTTACAGCAAGGAGAGACATTGGTATCAATAGAATAATGCCTATTTTTTATAGGCTGTTATTGATCATTGTTGGAATTTTTTTTTTTTTTTTTTTTTTGGTGAGGAAGACCAGCCTGAGATAACATCCGATGCCAATCCTTCTCTATTTTTGCTGAGGATGATTGGCCTTGGGCCAACATCCGTGCCCATCTTCCTCTACTTTATATGGGACGCCCCCACAGCATGGCTTGACAAGCAGTGTGTCGGTCCCCACCTGGGATCCGAACCTGGGAACCCTGGGTGGCCACAGCGGAGAGTGCGCACTTAACCGCTACACCACCAGGCGGCTCCCTTGGAAATTTTCCGATTATTATTTGCTCCACTTTACACTTAGCTAAAGAACACTTATTGCAACCTTCAAATGGATATGGATATTTGGATATGGATATATGGATATGGCATGGATAATTTGGACCACATTGTCAACATGTTTGCAGCCTATCAGAAGTGGACGTATTGTATAAATCGATGAACATAATGATAAAATGTGAAATGTGTCATGAGAAAAGTAGAGGTAGATATGGGTGGTATATGAGATAAGAAAAGAGATATGATTTCTAGTGGTAACAAGAGCTAGTGTTTTTTGAGTATTTGCTATGTGTGAAGAGTTATGAGAAATTGATTTATTTACCTTTCACCACCATCCTTTAGAAAGTATTAATGTTATTCTTGTTTTTCACATGGACTATGTTATGAGTCTATGTTTGGCAGAAGAGAAGGAAGAGATGAAAATAGGATGGAAGAAACACTGGGTTTTTTCCCCCTTCAATCTTATATGTATGAGGTAATTTTGTATAACAAGAATGTTTGATAAAGTCTGTCTGAAGATAAGAATTTGGCAGAAAGGGGCTCTGGAAACCCGGCTTCCACTGACCTTAGTCTGAGGCTGCCTCACCAATAGGCAACTCAAAGGATCACAACAAATGCAGGATGCCTTCTCTCACACTGAATGGACCACATTTCTGAATCCCTTTAACACATCATCTCTCTTGCCAATAGTGAACACCCACCTTTGTTGTTTCTGTCACTGAGAAGATCATCTTGGCTCTGAAGCATTTAATACACCTGGAAAATATAAAAGTCAAACTACTTATACATAATCAATATCAACATCTCAATTTCACTATGCATAACCTTAACCTTAGCTAAACATTTAATGTCTTTACGTAATTCCTTTGATCTTGAAACTCCAACTTCAAATTGTGTGTTATTAGGTACAGAGCAGAACAGAACGCTGGTGACATTAATCCTTGAAAATTCTGTTCCTGAAGGTAGAGCCTTTTGGAAGACTAAATATCTTAGTGTCTTTACTCCCCTTCAGGAGCGAAAGGGCAGATTCAGAGAATCGCATCTTTATGAACTTCTGCTGTGTCCCTTTCTTATGCGCAAATCCCTCAGCCTCAGTCTTAATATAAGAATTGCAAAGGGAATAAATAATATGGGACAAAAAGTGGAAGTCAAGTACCCGATTCTGCTGTGGATGATGAAGTTTCAGTGGGAATTATTAAGACGTTACTGAGACATGCACAATTGTAAACACACACACAGAGACGGACACATTTTGATTGCTGTCCAAATTACTACGAGGCAGGAGAGGAAATTTATCTGCTTATCTATAGCTCAATCACAACTTTGTTAACATGCCAAATGCTGTGCCCAAGAGACTACAAGGGTCCAATTTTCATGGCTTGTAAGGCTCAAACGACACTATATACAAATATGTTTCAAGTAGATTGCCCAAAAACTAGAGAGAACTGCACCTCAAATCCTTTGCTACCAGTGTAGTTTCTAATTATACGCAGAACAGTTATAGTGTCATGATGTTGCTATAAGTCTCCACATGTAGAGAAACATGAATTAGCTGATGTTTGGGGAAGGCACTTTTTTTCCTGTTTTCCAACACTCCAGTCGTATGGAATCTCTCAAATCGCGTACAGCTAGATAAGTATGTTATGAAAGCTTTCGACAAAATTACAGTATTATTTAAGATTAATCCAACTTATTGAATGTTTTGATCTTATTTCGAATGCACTTCCACTGTTTGCAGAATGTTGATGGGTTTTGATTTACTTGCTTTCACATTTTTTTTAGTACATTAAACTAGTCTACACAGATTAAAACTGCATGAGACAGGTTGTGTGTTTGAGATGGGTAATTCTTTTTCTCCCGAGCTGTATTGAGATATAACTCACATATGTCATTGTGTATGTTTAAAGTATATGATGTGTTGATTTGATACATTTGTATATTGCCGGATGATTATCATCTTAGTGTTAGCTAACACCTTCATCACCTCACATAATTACCAATTCTTTTTTGTGTTGAGATTGTCTAGGATTGACTCTCTTAGCAACTTTCAACTATTGCTACGGTATTGTTAACTGTAATAACCATACTGAACATTAGATCCCCAAAACTTATTCATCTTATAACTGGGAGTTTGTCCCCTTGACTTACATCTCCCCCATTTCTCCCACCCCCAGCACCTGGCAACCACCGTTCATTCTACTCTGTTTCTATGATTTCAGACTTTTAGATTCCACGTGTATATGAGATCATACAGTATTTGTCTTTGTCTGTCTTATTGCACTTAGCATAGTGACCTCAAGGTCCATCCATGTTGTCGCAAGTGTCAGAATTTTCTTTTGTTTTATGACTGACGATATTCCACTATATATCTATATACCACATCTTCTTTATCCCTTCATCTGTTGATGGACACTTAGATTGTTTTCATAACTTGGATATTGTGAATAATGCTGCAATAAACATGGGAGTGCTAATACCTCTTCAAGATCTTACTTTCATTTCCTTTGGATATATATCCAGAGATGGGGTTGCTGGATCTTATGGTAGTCCTATTTTCAATTTTTTAAGGAACCTCTATACTGTTTTTCATAGTGGCTGTACCAATTTATATTTTTACAACTGTGCACAAGGGTTTCTTTTTCTCCACATCCTCGCCAACACTTGTTGTCTCTTGTCTTTTGGTGATAGCCATTCTAACAGGTGTGAATTGATAATCTCACTATTATTTTGATTTTGCATTTTTCTGATGCTTAGTGATGTTGAGCATGTTTTCATGTACCTGTGTGTCATTTGTATGTCTTGTTTGAAGAAATATCTATTCAGTCCCTCTGCCCATATTTAAATGTGATTGTTTCTTTTTTTGCTATTGAGTTGTGCGAGTCCTTTACGTATTTTGGATATCAACCCCTCATCCGATGTATGATTTGCACATATTTTCTCTCATTCTGTAGGTTGTCTTTTCATTTCTTGATTGTTTCTTTTGCTGTAAAGAAGCTTTTTAGTTTTATGTAGTCCCATTTATTAATTTTTGCTTTTGTTCCTTGTGCTTTTGGTGTCATATCCATAAAATTATTGTCAAGACCAATGTCAAAGAGATTTTCCCCTATTTTTCTGTCTAGGAGTTTTGTGGTTCCAGGTCTTATGTTTAAATCTTTAATTCATTTCAAGTCAATTTTTGTGAGTTGTGTAAGATAGGCGCCTGATTTCATTATTATGCATGAGGTTATCTAGGTTTACCAGCACCATTTATTGAAGAGACTATCCTTTCCCCAGTGTATATTCTTGGCTGTTTTGTCATAAATTAATTCACTGTGTATGCATAGGTTTATTTCTGGGCTCTTGAGTCTGTTCTATTGGTCTATATGTCTGTTGTTATGTCATTATTATACTGTTTTCATTACTATAGCTTTGTAATATATAGTTTGAAATCCTAAGTGTTATGCCTCTAGCTTTGTTCTTCTTTCTCAGGATTGCTTTGGCTATTAGGGGTCTTTTTGTGGTCCTACAAAAATTTTAGGATTGTTTTTCTATTGCTTTGAAAAATGTCATTAGTATTTTGATAGGGATTGCATTGAATCTAGATCACTTTGGGTAGTATGGACATTTCACAATATTAATTCTTCCAATCCATAAGCACAGAATATCTTTCCATTTATTTTTATCTTCTTCAATTACTTTCATCAATGTCTTACTGTTTTCAGTGAACAGATCTTTCACTTCCTTGCTTAAATTTCTTCCTTGGTATATAATTCTATTGATGCAATTGTAAATGGGATTGTTTTCTCAGTTTCTTTTTCTGATAGTTTGTTGTTAGCATATGAAAATATGCAGTTCTGCTACAATGTAACTATATGTGGATTACTTTTATGTGTTCTCTCATGATATGTTGTGAATCTAAGAATTTGTATTTTTCATCAGTTGTGGAAATTTCTCAGTTATGCGTCATAAAATATTGCCTCTTCCTCGTTCTTCTTATTTTTTCCTTCTGGAGCTCATGTCAGATATATTATCTATTAAATTCATTTGTTTTCTTCTCCATGTCTCCTAATGTCCTTTATCATCTATTCTATCTCTTTGTCTATATGTGATCCATTTTAGGGAGTTTTTTGTTCATTATAGTTTTCACTTCTAGAAGTTCTTTTTTGTTCTTTTTACAAATCTCCTTTTTTTTTCATTTATTATCTTCCTTCTTGCTCATGTTTTTAAAATGTCTCCTTTAAATTTCTTTTTTTACCTTTCATATTTATATTATATGCCATATCTGATTACTCCAGTATTCAAAGTCCTTCAGAGTCTGATTGTGTTTAGTTGCGTCTTTCGATTCTTGCTAATAATGGCTTGTTGCTGCATGCATTATGTTATTTTTAATTATGAATTTGCTCAGCTCTTTATGTGGAAATCTTGGAAGGTTTGGGTTCAGTGTGCATTCCTTCAGAGACGGGTAATAATTGTTTCTTCCAGGCATCACAGGGCATTACTAACCCTGCATCACTCAGTTAACTTTTCACTTTGGGGCCTCCCATTTTATGTAGGCATTACAAATTGGAATCCCAAACTTGTGTCAGGGTTTTGAATTCTCAGAAGAGATTATCTTCATTCTACTCAAAGCCCAGGCTGAAGTAGAAAAATTTTACTGTTATCCTCTTTGCCGATTGGTGGATATTTTACCAGTTAACCCTTTCAGTGATGGAGGAGTATTCAATTCTCCAGTTTCCTGGTTTTTATCTATTTTCGGTCCTGAGACTCTTTCCCTTCCTTTCCTGACATGTGGGTCCTGATGTGCATTTAAGTGGATGTTTGCTAGAAGCACTTGTAATGTATGTGTGCATGTTTAAATCAGGACTTTATTTCACGATATGTGGTCTTTCATATTGCCTGAAATAGCTCTGATACATTTTCTCCATGGATATTGGTGATTCATAGGATTCCAATGATGTACATAATTTGATTTTGTATGTGACCACCTAGTTGAATTCTTTTATTATTTTCAATAATCATATAGTGAATTCCCATTTATTATTTTGGGTATGTCATCTCAATATCTGAAAATAATGACAGTTTTTCTCCAGCTTTCCATAATTTCTGTATTTTCTCATTTTTTCTAATATTTTAGAATTGTAAGTGTATTCAAGCATAAAGATTTTTTTTGTTTGTTTATTTCGGTAACATTGGTTTATAACATTGTATAAATTTCAGGTGTACATCATTACACTTCTATTTCTGCATGGATTACATTATGTTCTCATGTTCACCTCCCAAACACTAATTACAATCCATCACCACACACATGTGCCTAATTATCCCTTTCGCCCTCCTCCCTCCCCCCTTCCCCTCTGGTAACCACCGATCCAGTCTCTGTCTCTATTTGTTTGTTTGTTGTTGTTATTATCTACTACTTAATGAGGGAAATCATACGGTATTTGACCTTCTTCCTCTGACTTATTTCACTTTGCATAATACCCTCAATGTCCATCCATGTTGTCACAAATGGCTGGATTTCATCGTTTCTTACGGCTGAGTAGTATTCCATTGTGTATATATACCACATCTTCTTTATCCATTTGTCCCTTGATGGGCACGTAGGCTGCTTCCAAGCCTTGGCTATTGTGAATAACAATATGAACACAGGGGTGCATGTATCTTAACGCATTGATGTTTTCACATTCTTTGGATAATTACTCAGCAATGTAATGGCTGGATCATATGGTAGTTCTATCCTTAATTTTTTGAGGAATCTCCATACTGTTTGCCATAGTGGCTGCACCAGTTTCAAGCATAAAGATTAATATTAGTGGTGATAATGGGCATCAATGTGTAGTAACAGATGATAATGGAAATTATTTTAACGTTAATCATTAGGTATAATGTTTGCTATATTGTTCTTGTAGATATTCTTTATCAGGATAATACTTTTTCTTCAGTTTCTGTCTTTTAGGTGTTTTGTTCCCCAAGGATGTGGGTGGAATTATATTGAATATTTTTTGCATCATTGAGATAGTCCCATTTTTTCCCCTCTTAATGTGTTATTTCAGTGAATTGCAATAATATTATTTCTTTTTTTTTTTTTTTGTGAGGAAGATCAGCCCTAAGCTAACATCCATGCCAATCCTCCTCTTTTTGCTGAGGAAGACCGGCCCTGAGCTAACATCTATTGCCAATACTCCTCCTTTTTTTTTTTCCCTTTTTCTCCCCAAAGCCCCAGTGTCATAGTTGCACATCCTTCTAGTTGCTGTATGTGGGACGCCGCCTCAGCATGGCCTGCCAAGTGGTGTGTCAGTGCGCGCCCGGCATCCGAACCCGGGCCACCAGTAGCAGAGCATGCACACTTAACCGCTAACCCATGGGGTTATCGGCCCTGCAATAATATTATTTCTCTTTGAATTTCTCAAATAAACCTTACTTGATGATGATTTGTCATTGTTTCTATTCACTGCTTTGCAGTATGCTGATGTTTCATAAGAAGTTGACATCTGGGGAGAGAAGTCAAGATGGCGGCGTAAGCAGACTCTGAACTCACCTCCTCCCGTGGACACAGCCAATTGACAACTACTCGTGGAAAAAGTACCCCGGAGAGAGAACTGAAAACTGGATAAGAGGAACTCCTGCAACAAAGGACAATCCTAATTGAGGTGGAAGAGGCAGAAACTGCCTTCTGGAGAGAAAAAAATGCCGCCTTCACAAGCTGCAGTGCTTCATGGCCTCCAGGAAGCAGCCCAAAGGTACACAGCCCTCTCTGGAGGAGCGGGGCCCTGAGCCAGGGAGCGCTCCCACTGTGGGCATTCTGTGCACCCAGCACAATCGAGACAAGGGGCATAATATCTGATTTTGCCTGCTACTAAAACATTGTGGAGTACCCCCAGAAAAGTTAGTTCACAAAGAAATTAAAATCGGCTCTTAAAGGGCCCACGTGCAAACTCACCCATTTCAGAAAGCAACCGAAAATCACCAGAAAGAAAGGTGCACAGTGCTTTGGGGCAAAGAGACTCACCTGATAGGTTCTGAGGCACCGCAGTGAGAGGTGAGACCTTTCCAAGGACTGGGACATTGGCGGTGGCCATTGTTCTGGCCTGGTGGACATGCTGACACAGACACCATTGGAGTTCTTCCTGGGGCCTGCTAGCCCAGGTCTGCCCTACCCACTAGAGCACCGATTTAATCCAGCTCAGCCAGGGCAGGCAGCCCACCCTAGAGACTGGCCCCACCCAACAACAAGCCCTCAGGCAACTTGTGGGCCTGCATAGATTGGTGACTGGATTCTCTGCAGCCTGGCAACTGAGCCCACTTCAGTGGGGCAGGGCGTGCACAAGGAGTGGGTGGAGAGTGTGGGGCAGTGGTGGAGTGCGTGGGATCCTGCCATGGAGAGACGGGGTCCACTTTGGGAGGTTGGGGCGCGCACACGGGGCAGGACTGTGTTGACTGTGTGTGTGGACCTGTGAGTGGCAGGGCTTGTCAGCTGCAGAAGACTTGTGCTTCTCAAAGACCCACATGGGGGTTTGCCCCACCTTCCAAAGCCTGAAACAATGGGGTGCTGCTGTGCCTGAGGCCAGCCCCACCCAGCTGCAATCCTCAGAGAGCTGACAAGAGACCTAAAAGCTGGAGGCTTACAGCATTTGTAAGCCCCTGAGCCTAACAACCTGCCACGCTGGGGGCCTACTCACTTAAAATAAATACTGAATCACAAATGTGTTATTAGAACTTGCAGCCAACTGTGCTGGAGCTCCCCACACCGGATAAAGAAACTGAAGGGCCCACAACAACTACAAGCAGCTGAGCATTACAACAGCTGGCCAGGAGCATAACTCGGCCTCCCTGGGTGCTTACAGGGAGAGCAAACAGAACAGCAGAAGGACACACGTAGCCCACATAGGGGTCACTCCTTGAACATTGAGAACTGAGGGAAGTAACTGCAGGCCTCCTAAGGCATCACTTATCTAAGGTCACCTATTCAAGAGCAGGAGACGTAGCTGAGCTACCTAATACGTAGACACAAGCACAGGGAAAGAGGCAAAATGAGGAGGCAAAGGAATACATTCCAAGCAAGGCAACAGGACAAAACCCCAGAAAAGGAACTAAGTGAAACAGAAATGAACAACCTGCCCGACAGAGAGTTCAAACTAAGACTGTTAAGGATGCTCAATGATCTGGGGAGAAGAATAGACGAACTCAGTGAGAATGTCAACAAAGAAATGGAAGATATAAAAAGAACCAATCAGAAATGAAGAATACCACATCTCAGCCATAAGAAACGATGAAATCCAGCCATTTGTGACAACATGGATGGACATTGAGTGTATTATGTAAAGTGAAATAATTCAGAGGGAGAAGGTCAAATACCATATGATTTCCCTCATTAAGTAGTAGATAATAACACCAACAAACAAAAACATAGAGACAGAGATTGGATTGGTGGTTACCAGAGGGGAAGTGGGGAGGGAGGAGGGCAAAAGGGATAATTTGGCACATGTGTGTGGTGATGGGTTGTAATTAGTATTTGGGTGGTGAACATGATGTAATCTATGCAGAAATAGAAGTATAATGATGTACACCTGAAATTTATACAATGTTATAAACCAATGTTACTGCAATAAACAAAAAATTAAAAAAAATAATAAAAAAAGAGAAGTTGACATCTATGTTCAAAGATGTGATTGATGTGTTATACATATGTTAGATATATGAAATTATTAGATATGTTAGGTGCTGTTATTTAGTTTGCAGATAGGGTTTTGCTATCTTTATGGAATCTGTTAAGAAACTTTCTAAAATTTATAACAAAATTGGGAGTTACTGGCTCCTTAAATATTTATTGGAAATCACTCACAAAACAATTTGGGCCTGGTGTCTTTTCGATGGGTCTATCTTTGACAACCTTTTTGATTCGTCTATAATTATTTATCTATTAAGATTTTTTTCCTTTTTTAATCAATTTTGGTAACCTATATTTTCCATGAACGTTGTAGGTTCTATTCCATCTGCTGTATTTTTAAGATTACATCTCAATGCACTGAGTCTTTACTTCTTTCTCTTGGTAGGCTACAAGTCCATAGAGTTCATTTGTTTATATGCTCAACCAGAAAAGTGTAACTCTGAACTCTGCCTAGATTTTTCGGGAACCCAAGGAGAGTTTCTAGTAGGGAGTATCTTATCAGGTTCCCGTAAGATAAGTAACTTTATGGTTTCTATAATAAGGAACTGTAGCAGTAGCATCTTTGGTTCCCTAAAGTGAGGAAATCTAGGAGTTTCAAACTATCTTTTAACACCAAGAAACTGATGAACTTCTCATAAAAACTGTAATGTGTTATCGATGACCTGATTAGATTATAAAAAATCTGTTTTGTACTAGTGAGTTGATGACAGTCTTATGTGTTCCTAAAACACGTGGTTGACAAAATAAAACTTGTTTGCTTTTTATCTGTCTCTCTTTGGAAAAGACTTTCTGTGTGAGTGTGTGTGTGTGTACGTGTGTGTGTGACAGGGACTGATTACCTTGTACAGTCACACGTTCCTTAACTATGGGGATGTGTTCTGAGAAATTCATTGTTAGGCATTTTCCTTGTTGTGTGAACATCCTAGAGTGTAGATCCACAAATTTAGATGGTATAGTCTGCTGTATACCTAGGCTATATGGTACTAATCTTATGGGACCACCGTCGTATATGTGGTCCATTGTTGACCCAAACGTTGTTATGTTGTGCATGACTGTATTCTTAAATATCGAATTTCTTAAGTTCTAAGATGAACTTTTCTTTCTTTCACATTTTAATGTCCCTGAAATTAAGATGTTTCTTACAATCTATGAGTACATGTAATATGGTAGTGCCTCATTTTTACTACTTAGCTGTTATGAAAGTGGCAAATGCATTTTACAGTGGTTGACATTTTTAATTCAAATATGGTAAGTATAGTTGCTATACAAAATAATGGAAACTGCAACTCTGGGTCTCTTTTCATAAGGTGTAGGGGCAGTTCATTTGGTATCAAATGGTCTTACTGTTAATCAATTACATGTGGAATTTCAGAGAGTGTTAAATTAGACCTTTACTTGAGATTGAAATGACTATTTCATCCTCTACAGAGTTCATAAAGTGGTGACAGCTTGAGACTGGCTTCTCTAGCCTATTGTCCTTGTACTTGAGATTTGTGCGTGGGTGTGGTGCTCATTCCAAGCACTTGGGAGAAACATGTGGCCACCCTCTGTTGGCTGGTTCCCCTCCCACCCCTGGCCTCTTTTCCTTTTTATCCATCTATCTCTTCCTTTCCTGTTTCAGCTCCTACAGCCTCTTCATCTCCAATGGAAGTATGACCCTTGTGTTAGTTTCCTATTGCTGCTGTAACAAAATTACTCTACACTTAGTGGCTTAAAACAGCATAAATTTATTATCCTACAATTCTGTAGATCAGAAGTCTAACATGGGTGTCACTCAGCTAAAATCAAAGTGTCAGCAGGCTGCATTCCTTTCTGGAGGGTCTAGGGCAGAATCCATTTTCTTGCTCTTTCTAACGTCTAGAGTCTGGTCACATTCCTTGGCTTGTGGACTCTTCCATCTTTAAAGCCAACCATGTCAATTCAAGTGCTCCTTACATTGCATTACTCTGACTTCCTCTTCCCTCTACCTCTTCCACTCTTAAGGAGCCTTGTGATTACATTGGGACCACCCGTATAATCCAGGATAATCGCACTATTTAAAGGTCAGCTCATTAGCAACGTTAATTCCATCTTCAACTTTAATTTCCTTTGCCGTTTAACGTAGCAAACTTACAGACTCGGGGGATTAGGATGTGAATATTTTGGTGGGGGTATTACTCTGCCTACTACAACTCCCTCTTACTCAGTTTCTGTATTTGTTGCCAGTCATTCTGAAATCTCCAAACTCTGAATGCTGAAGATTTTCAGAAAGCTATTTGGTAGTAAAATCTAATCTGACCTGAATTAATTTTGTGGCAAAACTTGATCTTGGGGCCAGCCCCGTGGCTTAGTGGTTAAGTGCACGTGCTCTGCTACTGGCAGCCCGGATTCGGATCTGGGTGCGCACCAACGCACCGCTTGTCCAGCCATGCTGAGGCGGCGTCCCACATACAACACCTAGAAGGATGTGCAACTATGACATACAACTATCTACTGGGGCTTTGGAGAGAAAAAGGGAAACAAAAAAAAGGAGGAGGATTGGCAATAGATGTTAGCTCAGGGCCAGTCTTCCTCAGCAAAAAGAGGAGGATTGGCATGTATGTTAGCTCAGGGCTGATCTTCCTCACAAAAAAACAAAACAAAAAAACAAACAAACAAACAAAAAAACTTGATCTGAATTAATGTGAGGTGATGCATAGTTTTTATCAATTACACTTCTTTGGAATATTCATACATTTTCCTGTCGAAATATTAGTGTTTGGGTATGACGTGCTCTTCATGGCAGAAATGATGTAATATACAATACATGCACTGATTTATCATTTGAAAGTCTAGAAATTCTAAATTTCCAAACCTAGCTGTTCCCAATAAATTAAAATAAGGCAATGTGGTCTTGTATTATTATTATTGTAATTATTAGCCTATAGTTACATTTCAATGAATCTGTTTACTTACTCAGTCTTACCAGGTTCCATGCTCCAGACGGAGGAGAGAGGAAATAAATCCCATCCTCCTGTGTACAATTACCAGACATGCCAAGTGTCTGTCTGGATGTACTCAGATCACAGGTTTATTGAAACTCTGATTGAAAGAATCTGTACATTGATTTGCCATGAACGTTGTAAAACACTCTTTTGTCCTGAGGTGTTTCTATTCTACTGTGTACATGGGTATCCACAAATATTTTAGATCCAACACTTGATTCATGGATCTCATAAAGACACAGACGGATGCTATGGTCTTGAGTATAAGATCACAGACACTCTGATTCCATCATTTACATTTCCTTGGCTTCCATGGAGAAGTCTGTGTTCAAGAAATAGAGTCAGTTTTAATACTAAAAACGAAGATGAAGTAGAATTTTTTATCATCTTCTTACAGACATTCACTTCTTTCCACTCCACAGATTCAACCAATAGGTGCTTTCAGTGCAGGCACTTTACTAGACACTAGGAATATAAAGGAGAATTAGATCAACTAATGTGAAGTTTTATGGGTTTTTTAAATACAGTGTGTTAAGAGAAATGATAGGAAAGACACATAGGAAATAAAAGTATTTATTGGGTTTGATATAACTTTTTCTTTTTCAACTAGTCAAACTAGCTTATGCCTGAGGCAGTGGTATGAACAGTAAAACAGGTGGGTCCAGATTGTTGCCGTTGCGTTAGTTATATATTAGGGCTTTACAAAATCAGAATGTATAAGTCTGAGGTCATATCCAATTCTGACAAAGTCACACCAAGTGAAAGGCAATGGAAATCCTTAAAAGCTAAGACTCTTTACACATTCTGAATGGTTGTGGGGGGTTGTGTCAGTGTATTTTATAGGTGAGTTGATTAAAAAGAAGATGCAAAGTTGCAGACAAAGCAGAAGTGATAGGAATGTTTACAAGCATTTTTGCTCTGTAGTATATGTTTAATAGGTAGTCATAGAGTAACTATTATTGAAGTGGGATCTAACTGCTGGATCCCTGCTATGTTGAGATAGATGTCCCTGTTGCCTACCACATATCTCGACAGTGCAGTGCTATCCTTTACCCCATTGTCTGGACACCCAAGAACTTGTGGTGTATTTCACATTTGAGCCCTGCTTGCTGTCAATTGCTCTTCAAGGGTTATGTTCTATCTGCTTAACTTCCTGCTGGTGTTCCTTCTCCATGCCAATGTTCCAGGTCGCAGATCCGTTGTGTATATGCCATCCTGCTATACTTAATTGTCTATGCATGGTCCTACCACACTGCTCCACAGTGCCACTGCCATGAGTACCAGTTTCTCAGCCCTAGACCTGATAGAAGAATTGCCAAAGGGACTATTTTTGGTTGTAAATACTGAACTTGAGTAGCCAGACTTTCCTACTGGGATGAAGCTCCCTTGAGTGTTATTAAGAAGTCAAACCTGCACTGGAAGATGTGTACACGCATGCAAGTTTTTGTTTTGAAATTCTCCTAATGTAGAGGAGAAAGTGACTCCTCATGGACTCTTTGCTTAGAGCCCAGATATCTTTGCTTGAAGGGCTCACAGGGGACAAACAGGAGTCTGTCTCCCTTGGAGGTAGGAACTGAGGGAAAATGGATAGAGCTGCCAATGATTCAGCCCATTCCATTTTTTTTTTTCTAAGTAGATGGTTTGCTTGTTGTCCTTTTAAGATGCATAATCAGAGGCATCATAAAGAATGAGAAATGTACTTTCTCCTATTTTCCACCAAACTGCTCACATGAAGAAGGGATATAAGCAGACTAAGGATGTGTTGGTACCATTAATTCATCAAGTATATAATTGTGAAATATTTACTGAGCACCTACCATGTTCTAGGCTCTATGGTTCCAGAGATCCTAAAAGCAAAGAATTCCATTTTCCCCATTATCTCATTCCCAATGTCATTTTCAACCTTGTCTCACTATAGATCTATGGATAGTCTCACTTGGACATATTGCACACCTCCAACTTAAAATGTCTAAAATCAACCTGATCATTGTTATGGTGAACTAAATACTTCCCTTTCTGTACCTGGCACTGTCACTCTCCTTGTGACAAGGGCTCAGCATCTCTGAATTACCTTTGACACTCGCCCTTACCCACATCTCCATTTTTTTTGGTCTTCTGTACCCTTTCTGAATAAATTACTTTTAAGTTTCTTGCATAATTTGAAATGACTTTTTTGCCATAGTTCACTTCTAGAACTTGTCAGTCCCTGCCCTGATATTCATGCTCTCGTGCAAGTGTAGACTTATGTGTAGACTGGACTTAGTAACTTGCTTCTAATGAAGAGAATACAGCAAAAGTGATAAGATTTCACTTCCAAGATGAGGCTACAAAAGACTGTGGGTTCTTTATTGCTGACACACTCTATTTGCTTTGATCTCTCACTCGGATGAAGTAAGCTGCCATGTTGGAGAGGCCCATAATGATAGGACCTGAGGATGACCTCCAGCCAACAGCCAGTAAGGAACTGAGCCCTTAGTCTAATATCTTGTAATTCTGACCAACAATCACATGAGGGAACTTGGGAGTGGATCCTTGCCCCAGTTGAACTTTCAGGTGAGACTGCAGCTCCCAGCTGACATCTTGGCTATAGCCTTGTGAGAGACCTCAAGGCAGGAGACTTAGCTAAGCCTTGCCTGATTCCTAACCCACACAATCTGTGACTTAAGAAGTGTGTGTTATTTTAAGCCACTAATTTTGGGTTAAGCATAATGCAGCAATAGATTACTAATACAGTACTTAACTAATAGTCTGGTTTATCGAATAAGAGGTACGTTGACAACATTCTCTTTCAGACTTGAAAGACAAGTCATGCAAAAACAATAAAAACAATCAAACTCTGCAAATCCTTCAAGGTAGTGTTTTGTGACTGGAATTTCCTGGATGCTTAAGTAAATTTGCTGTGGTGCTGACTATGCTTGCATCTTACAAATTAAGCTGAAACAAGCTGAACCTTCTTTGAATTTCTCAAAGAAATCCAGAATGGCAGGATCACTCCTAAACAAGCCCGTTTTTGTATACAGATACATTTATGTGCCTATGAAAAATATTGTGAGAATTTAAAATCAACCTTCTTTATTACAGAAGGAAATCACAGATGGTAGGACCAAGTACACGTGACCTATGTAGGAGAAGCTAGAATCACTTTAATATCTAATAGTTCCATAAGAAAATGTCTTCACCTGGAGAAAAATATAGATTAATCCAAATAATTATTTGGTGCCATGTTGAAGGAGAAGAAAATTTAATGGTGTTCTCCTGAATTCCATTGCTTTACCTCAGTGTGTTTGATCATGCTGTTTTGCAAGTGTAAATAGTCCAAGGCAGCTTCCTGGGCAGCTTTTGCCGGGTTTCTGCCATTTCTAGAGTCCTACACTTGGGAACATAAACTCTGATTGTAAAGATCTTTGGTTACTTAAAATTCTGTCCAGTCACAAAGGTTTTGCTTGAAGTAGAGTCACCAGAGAGGTAGGAAGAAAAAGCATCCTTGTGAAAAGTAGAGAGGATATGGAGAACAAGGATGCCAGAACAAAGATGGAGCCAGGCAGCAAATGGTGATTTGGTCTTCAGATGGATCCAGCTGAGGAAAAATGTATATCTTTATTGGAATTTTAACGCTTGGGGAAGTAAGTCTAATACTGGAAAACAATGAAGAACATTTTTGAGTGTTGGGAATAGAATAGAATAAATGAAAAGGACAGTCAACAAAGAAGAAGATACTCATCTCTATAGTCGAGTTTCTGCATTAATAAACTTCTGTGTGCATCTAGTCTATGGAAAGTATGGGAATAAGTGAGGGTTGTCTTCTTGCCCAGCCTTCTTTGGGCACTCTCCTCCAGTGTTTTATCTTTTGGAACCTGATCTTCTAGTCTACTGTCATCCTAGTCCCCAGGCTTACCTTGATCACCTTTCCCTGCCTTTCAATTAAATTTCCTTTCCCCACATCTCCTTTATTTCAGTTTGGTTCTCTGTGCATTCGAAGGGTCCAGTAGTACTTCCAGCAAACATTTCTATGTATTAAGAGAATCCTTTTAGAGACAAAGTCTTAGTCCTTGTAATCTAATCCAGTCCTGATTTCCTGGCAATGAGTCACGTATGTGGAAGAGATTGGTAAAGTTCATCATTTTGCATGTTCTCTTGTTTTATTTAGGAACAGAGATAGATTAAATTCTCCAGACTCCCTTGTAGTTACTTGGGGCCAGAAGACTGAGAGCTGGGATGTGGTCAAAAGTGATGCACACTACTTTCAGGACTGGACTGTAACCACTCCCTCTTCCCTCTATAATTCTTAATCCTCTCTCCTTTTCTCCATTTGCTGGATGAATGGAGAGGATTCTGAGGATCTAGAGAGAAGTGGAACTCAAGATGGAAGAAACAGAAGCCTGTTTCTCTAAATGACTAGAACAGTTCTTTTTGAAGACCAGGATTGGCCTGTGATATGAGCAGGAAATGAAGTTTTACTTCTACTTCAATGTGGACAGTTTTGTCACAGCATTGATGTGTCTTATTAACACAGGAGTGCCAGCTTCTATGGCTTGACCTTTATCATAATGGGAGACATTGTAGGGTAAAGTCAATAGTTCCCAGCAAACTACCAGCTGGATTGTTAGATAAACCTCCCCATAGCACCATTCTCATTCCTTTCATTTCACAGAGACTAGAGAATTCTCAGATTCGCTGATTAAACCCTTGTACTTTTTATTACCCTTTCTTTACCTTCTAATGGATTGAGTGGGAAGCGTAAAGAAGTTGTGAGGTCTCCAAGTGCAGAAACAATGAGAACTACAAAAAAGAAATAGTAATTATGTGATATGATGTGATGTGATGGAGGTGTTAGCTAATGTTGTGGTGGCATTCATGTTGCAATATATAAATTCATCGAATCAACATGTTATACACCTTAACTTACACAATGTTATGCATCAATTACAGCACAACACAGCTGGAACAACCACATTCAAAATAAAAAACAGAAACAATGAGAAATTTGGACCTGTCCATTCCATGATTGAGATAATCTTGCTATATAATGAGCAGTAGCTGCTTCCCATGGGAGTGCTTAGCAGCTGTCTTTGCTTAAGCCTTTCATAAATCCAGGTAAGCTGCCCACAGCCTCTACCCATCTGTTATTTCTTTATGAACACTCCCACTCACAACATTACCTCCTTCTGCCCAGGAGGAAACTATGGCCTTGGAGTGATTTGAGGATCCTCTCTCCCTAGTAGAAATCACACATTTGCATTGTTCAGGGGACCACAAATGGAGGTTTGCTCTCCGAAGTCTCCTTTTAAATGTCAAATACTGGTATTGACTCCAGGAGTGGCTACAATGAGCTCACTGTTGCACGAACTTGGCACACACTTACACCAGTCTCTCCCTGTGCACGTATGGTTTTTTTTGCTTGGATTGTCCTTCTCTGTGTTTTTCCCCTTGTAAAGGTCTACTCAATGCCAAATGTCTTCTGAAGCTCTCAAGTAAAGTGTTTACAATATTTCCACCGCAGTTAGTTCACATCATCACTAAATCATCTTGGAGTATGCCTGTAGGACAATGACTATCCCTAATCTTTCTGCAGCAGTCTGAATTCCACCACTGTCAGGTACATAATATATGCTCTGTAAATATGTGTGGGTTGAATAATTGAAAGTTGTTAGTGGAAGCCACGAATGGGTCTCACCTTAAATAGTATCACACATAGGTCCCCAGTCCATCTGAGAGGACCAACGTCTTTTAGGACTCCAAGGTATCCATAGATGCCACTTTGCTTTTGCAAGAAGATGATGTCTTCCCATTTTAAGAAAGTGAAACTTAATATTTGTCTTTAAATTTTAGTGTTAAATCATCCTCATAGACTTTAAATCATTTCTGAAAGCCCCAGTCGTTTCTTTAGTTTCCTCATGGCTAATTTCATTTCCTGATTTCTCAGGGTGTAGATCATAGGATTGAGCAAAGGAGAGATGACAGCGAGGGTGACAGTCATGACGTTATCTGTGGGAAGGGCAGTGAAGGGCCGGGCATAGACATAGATGCAGGGCACAAAGTGCAGGGTGACCACAGTGATGTGTGAGGTGCAGGTGGAGATGGCTTTCCTCCTGCCCTCTCCAGCATGAGATCTTAGCATCATCAAGATGACTGTGTAAGATGCGAGGAGAAAGACAAATATAAACCAACTGATTAATTCATTATTGGAAATCATCAGGAGCTCCAGAGTGAAGGTGTCAGTGCAGGCGAGTTTGAGGACCTGGGGGAAATCACAGTAGAAAGTGTCAAGAATATTGGGTCCACAGAATGGGAGGGGCAGCAACAGGGAAATCTGCACGATGGAGTGTACAAAGCCCCCCGTCCAGGAGGCCACAACCAGGCTAGTGCACCGTCCCTTACTCATGATGGTCATATAATGGAGTGGTTTTGAGATGGCTATGTAGCGATCAAATGCCATCACAGAGAGAGAAAAAACATCTGCTCCTCCCAGAAGGTGGAAGAAGAACATTTGAGTGACACAGCCATTGAAGGAGATGGTTTTCGTTTCTGACAGAAGATCAGCTAGGACCTTAGGAGCTGTGATGGAGGAAAAGCAGATGTCAAGAACAGATTGATGGCAGAGCAGGAAGTACATGGGAGTGTGAAGGTGAGATTCCCAGGTAACTGTAACCATGATGAGGAGGTTTCCCAACAGAGTTGTCACGTACACCAAAAACAGGAAGACAAATAAGACCGAGCTCAGCTCTCGAGACTGGGTAATTCCCAGGAAAATAAATTCTTTCACTCTGGTACAATTTCCCTGATCCATTGGGTCACAGATCTTTTTTCAAGTATATCTCTGGAAGAAATAACAGTGCAGTTAAAGAAGGGGTTATGAAGCCTATTGTAATCTTTTTTGTCATTTGATTTATGCTGTTTTTCTGGGGAGGAATTTCTTTTTCTATGCATGTACTGTGTCTGCAATTCTGTATGCCACCATCAGGTGGAAGATGACCCAGGGTTTTGACTCAGTCACCCAAACAGGTAGGCTCTATCACTCGCGCCACTGAAAGCTTGGTGACAGGTCCATGAACCCATTCAATTGTACTTTTACTATAAAATATGACACTTAAAATAGTAAATAACTAGTGTAAATTTGACATGAAACATTCTTGTTCACAAAAGACATCATTATGAGAAGTAAAAGATAACCCGCAAATTTGAGGATATTTATAATACATATAGCTGAGAAAAGATTTGTCTCCAAAATATATAAAGAACTTCTACCAATCGCTAGAAAAAGACAGATGACCAAACCAGAAAATGGCAAGTCACGAGCCAAAACTTTACAAAAGAGGATATTCAAATGCCAATTCAGCTTCATTAATTATCAGGCAAATGCAAATTAAAATTACAACAAGAACCTGCTAACAACATCCCAAAATGGCTAAATTGAAAAAGATGAAAAGTATGAAGTGATGGTGAAGATGTGGAACAACTGAAACTTTCATACCCTGCTAGTAGGTGTGTAAAATTGGTATAACCACTTTGCTCTTTGATTATATCTGCTAATGCTATATATCTACATCCAACTCCAAATCCATATCCATATCTATATCTATATCCATCAATATCCATACATATATCTAATCATCTATCTTCTGATCATCTCTAATATCTGTATCTATATCTATCTAATCAATCTATTTCACTCCTAGGATGTATGTACATATGTTATACGCACCAAGAGACATATCCTAGAATATTCACAGCAGCACTGTTTGTAATTGCTTCCAACTGGAAAATGACACAAATGCCCATCAACAGTAGAAAAGACAAATAAATTGTTAACTTCACACAATACTACACAGGAATGGGAACGATCTGCATATACTACATGAAACACTATAAATGAATTCACAAACATAACGTCGAGTCAAATAATCCAGGCACAAAAGAGTGGGCACTCTCTTATTTTTCTTGTATAAAGACCAAAAAATATGCAAAACTAAAGGGAGTGAGGGAGGATTTTGTGGTGTTGGTAATGTTCTGTTTCTTGATCTGAGTGCTTGTTACGAAGATATATTCAGCTTGTGTGAAAATTCATTGGGCTGTACACTTATGTGCATTTTTCTGTGTGTACATACATTACCTTTGAGCATAATGGTAAGAATAATTAACATGGCACTTACAACATTTTAATCTCATGACTAAAGAATGACTTGCATTTGAAGTGAAATTTAATTGACCACACACTTCATAACGGTTACTTTTATAGTATATAGTTACAGCCTTTACCAGCTACAACCTGAGAGTTACCTTTTATTATTATTTTTGCTGAGGAAGATTAGCCCTGAGCTAACATCTGTGTCAATCTTCCTTTACTTTATAAGTTGGATGCTGCCACAGCATGGCTGGCGAGTGGTGCAGGTCCACACCTGGAGTCTGAATCTGTGAACCCCAAAGTGAACACACTGAACTTAACCACTACACAACAGGACCAGCCCTGAGAGTTACCTTTTTGTGTTTCTCTCACTTACAGACTTTAGGTCCTCCCAAATTCTTGTTATGCAGATTGTCTTGCTCTTCACATGTAGTTCTTTCTCAGATTCTCGTTTTAATTTCCCTGTTTTTTTTTTTCCGTTTGTTCTTTAAGTCTTAGAAAAAATTCTTAAGAGACCACATTTCCCCAGGCAGCGCTCTCCTTTTCGCTGACACAGAACAAGATAGGAGCCCATTTCCCCTTCCATTGTCATCAGTTCAGATTCATCTCAGTCTCCCCCTCTTTGGTGTTTATGTCAACAACACAGAGTGATAAGAATAAATGTTCAGAACAAGGATCGGAGGAGATTTCAGGTCTGCAGAATCCCAGAAGTAAGAGTTTCCCACACTATACCTACCATGGCTAGTAGTGGAGAAATCATCCCCAAAGGAGTCTACAGTTAATCTGGAATGTAGAAACACGTTTTAATGAATGACAGCAACTCACTCTAGCATCTTTCTTTTGGATATTGAAATCCATGGTTTTCAAATCTTCTGCTCAGGAAACCAGTGTGACAAGCCTAATAGCTTCCTGTGTCACCTGTCGTCTCCCGCCCTCCTTTCTTTCCCTCTCTTGTTTCCCTTTACTTTTCCTATTTTCTTTCCTTCTTTATTTCCTTCCTCTATATACCATTTGCATGGCCGTATTAGGGTTCACCAAAAAAAGAGAACCAATAGGATGTATATACATATATATCCTATTATGTATATGTATACATATGGAAAAGTATTATGAAGAATGGGTTCACGTGATTATGGAGGCTTAGAAGTCGCGTCATTTGCTGTCTCCAAGCTGGAGACTCAGGAAAGCTGGTGGTATAATTCTGTCCTAGTTTGACAGCCTGAGAACTATGGGAGCCAATGGTGTAAACTCCAGGCCGAGGACAGGAGAAGATGAGATGACACGTCCCAGCTCAACCAGTTAGGCAGAAAGAAGGAGTGAATTTCTCTTGCCTTCACCTTTGTCCTATTCAGGCCCTCAACGGATTGGATGATGTCTACCTTTGTTGGGGAGGCAATTAACCTGCTTCACTGAGTCCATTGATTCAAATGCTAATCTCATCTGGAAACACTCTCAAACACACACCCAGAAATAATGTCTCATTGGGCACCCTGTGGTCTGTGTGTCAAGTTGACACATAAATTTAACTATCATAGTGAAATTAAAATGGTCTTTTTGAGGGAAAGAAGACTCCAATATAGATCCTTTCCTTAGGAAGTTGAGAGTTAAGATAATAAGAGTGTTGCTGGTTGTGGAGTCTGCAGAAAGAAAAGCGAGGAGGTACAAAACCATGGGAATGTATACTAAATCAGTCCCATTTGGGCATACAATATTTGTAAACCCCATGCAGGAGGTCTGCTGAACAGTATCATGTCCCGCACTTATGTTTTGGATACGCATGTGTGGATCATCTGGAGCATTTGGGCAATTTGTGTTTTACTAATTCCTGGTTGGTGTGACCCTCGGCGAGTCACTCAATAATTGTCCCAAACTTATGAGAAATACATGTGAGGTTCACAAGGCATAGCTTAGGCTCAGTTCTGTCTGCATGATTATAATTTATCTACAACATGATGATAATGAGAGCTACCTCATGCACAGAGTGCTTCAAAGAAGTAGGTGCAATTGTATGCCTGTTTTGGAAACTGAAAGCAGTTGAGGAATTTGATTTTGCCAATCTCAACAGCCCCAGGTGAGGGCTTCTTTCCTTACACACGCCAGGTTCATCTGTGGGAGCTTGTCCGAGAGTGGCTCATCTTGCTGTTGACCCTGTGGTTCAAAGCTCTCTTCCTAACACTTTGGAGTACGTGGGAAATGCTCTCTCTCCTCTAGGGATGCTTTTCTTTTTCACTTAGGGATTTGAACCAAGACATATGTCCAAAAAATCAGAGTATTATATCACACACATGCTGATAAACATAAATAAATTTTTGTATGCAGTTTATATAGGTGTTTATATTACAAACCTTTACAGAAAGGAAATAAATTATGATCCTCAATTACAAATCCAGTCATCTGGATATCAGGCCCCAGGGAGGTCTGTGCAACTTTCAAGTCCTCAGCATTATGGAAATGTGGGCACAATAATGGAGCTCTGCTTTGCTGAATTTTTGCTTGCTTTTAGCCAACAATTATGGAGCGATTCTTATACCAACTGCTTCATTTTATGTGTCCCCAAACCTATAATATCTATGTGATATTGATATTGTTGTCCTGATTTTATAGAAGAGGAAATTGGGATACAGAAAGATTAAGTAACTTCCGCAAGGTCTCACAGTTGGTAGAGCCATGTCTCAAACCAAGATTTGTTTTATTCCAAAGACTTATGCTCTTAACTACTGCAGCTATACTTCTTCCCAGTGTTGATCAACGCTTCCCAGAAAATCCTGCAAGGAAAAGGCTCCAGAAAATCTTATGCAAATCAAGTGAAAATGGTATGTGGGTGTAAGAAGCCTGCACATGGTGAGCGAGAGGTGTGGCTGAGAGTGACTTAGCATGAGAGGATGTCAGCAGTGACTTTAAAAAAAATAAAAAGGAGTTTGAAAAGGCAGACTTTATAGTCTTTAAAGGTACCTTGACCAAGAACGTGGATCAACCACATAGTGCTCCAATGGCAAGGAGCAGAAATGAGTTCTAAGTAACATTTCCTCAAACGTGAACCCCTATTGAAAATGGATCTGGTGGGTTTCTTTGGATGCTGTCTCTGGTGGGAAGGATACTTTAAAAATATAGCATTATATGCATTACACTGAAACTCACGGACCGTATAGAGGGAAAGGGATGAAATGGATAAAGAAATACAATTTTATGTGTTTTTGGAATGTCAAAATAAAGATCATGAGGGTTTCTTAGAAATCACTTCAAGGGGACCATCCTCTGGAAACAAGCTTATCAAGCGTCTTGGACAGAACCTACAAACAGTGTTATCCCCATACCCCAGCTTCCCACTGAGCAAATGCTGCTCCTTTTTCTCTCTTCTAATATGGAAAAGCCTCTACTCTCGATTGAATCCCTAAAAGTTTTAGGACCATTTTTCATATTCTGTAGCACATGAGGGCACAGATAAGCTAACCATTAAAACACCTTACATAAAGGCCCCGAACTTCCATCCCCAGTCAAGAAGCAAAGCTGGCCAGGGTTCATATACTGAACTCAGGAATTGCTGCCTCTGAGAGCTGTTTGTCCAAGGCAATCACCCTCCTGAGAGCTGGAGATATCAGCACCTTCTTAACTGCCTTCAAATCACTTCCAACCTCAACATCCACCAGGTAGAATACATCCCGTTACCTGGAGTCAACTGACATTCTTCCAGTGTTTCACAAGCCACACTTCCTCTCTTCCTAGTCGTGAAAAATTACCACTTTTCTTTGCTTCATTAGGAGTTTTGGTCTCAATAGGAGCATTCATACAATTGCAGCGTTTCTGAAAAATGGGCACTAACAGTTTTTCAGTTTCAGAAGTTCACACACCAACACTAACTGACTTCAGTCTCCAAGTGGGAAATTGATCCTCTTATGATGCTCCAATTGCATCTTAGAAGACATGGGTTCTGGGGAAATTCTATGTTTAATGGAAAACCTACCTCAAGGCTAGTGGTTTTGTTATCTTCTTCCTTCAGATGGGAAAACGCAACCTTAGGGAATCACGTCATTCTGACTCTTCCACTTTGCCTTACAGTGTCTCTGCCACATCTTAATCCCTCAGCCACAGTCCAATAAAGAAATGAGCAAAGGGAATATTGTTGGGTATGAATGTGGAAGCTGAGTGGCCAATTCAATGGAGTTCCTGTGGGAGTCATTAAAATGTCACCAAGCCCTCCTCTGTCTCTCTCTCATCTCCTCTCTGTCCTGTCTCACATGTACATGCAGAGACACCAGTTTGTATTCAGAGCATATATTTTTCTCTAGAGAGCGTAGTATCCCTCTTGGCTCCAGAAGAATGTGTTGTGTTAAGGCACACCAAGGACTGTGCAGTCTTCCTCCTAGCGAAATTACTTTTTTTGCAATGGGCTAGGAAATACAACTTAAATAAAAGGGTGGCAATGGAAAAGACAAAGCTTTGTGGCTACTGTCAGGGCAGCTATCAGAGACTGAATGATGTAGATTTACGTGTGCAATTTCTGTTTAGTTCCACATGTTCTTTGACCCTATGCAATTATTTTAATCCACATTTGTGAGACTCACAGCACTTAGAATTTAGGCAGGTAGCACTGTGACAGCTCTTGATATTCGTCAGTTTAATTACTTCAGAATTATTTAATGTTAATGGGGTCGTGGATACCCAGAGACGTTGATCATTGAAACTTCAGGGAGCAATGTAGGAAAGGGTAGTTTGTAAACCATGTGTGTGCCCAGATCCAGTTGACTTTTTTATGGTTCTCAGCAGCAGAGCTTAAAAACTAATAAAAACTGATTTAAATGGAAAAAAAACCCAGCCCAGGTTGTGATTTTATGTCATCCAAATAAATGCTGTATGTTTGTACGATCAGATGTTGTTCTTTCTCTTTCCCCTGAATTATTGAACCAGACTGTGTCGTGTGTTTAGACATAGTTTGAGGAAATCTCATGGACAATGATGTGGCAGGAGTGCCTGGGTTCTTGCCCCCTTGGAATTATGCTTCTGAGATACAGTGATTCAGACCTCATAGATCTTTGGTTCCATCCAGTTCTGACATAGTGATAAAAATCTGATTGAGTGAGTCACAAGAGATAGGAAGGAAAGGAAAGGACACGTTTGCATGAAGTAGGCTATAAAGTGGTTTGTGGTATACATTTTTCATAGGCAGTTTCATAAAGAAAATCTTAGGGACTAGAGACCAGAGCTACTGGAGCAAATGTAGCAGGACCCTATGAATGGTGACTTGAGAAGTGTGAATTGTTACAATTTTCATGCTCGTGGAAGTAGGTTAATATTTTAAAAAGTTAGTATTGATTGACCATGTGACAGGAAATAGCAATCAGTCAAGTCAGATAGTTAATGAATGCTTATGGGGCCATTCCAGATCTAATGTGGGACATAAGTGAAGTTTGTCCTCGATGCTCAGCATCCTTTGGCTAACTCTGCTTGGGCTCTTTTCTATTCCAGTGGATCTGACTTCTTGCTCTGATCCCTTATCTCTACTCTCAAAGCCAAGGATTTATCTTTGATCTATTACTTGCTTTTATATGAAACTCTCCTATGCTTATATCATCAGCTTAAGGATGACTCTTTAAACTATAAAAATAACAAGCAAACCTACTGATATGTTTTAATGACAGAAAGCTAGAAATTTAAATTTAAATTTAAATAAAAGATGCTTTGAATTCCATGTACATTCCCGTGTTTTCTACCTCATCAGTTTTTTCCCAATAGTGAGGAGTATGGAGTATATAGCAGAAGAGTCAGGTCAACGGGGGACAGAAAGTGCGTTAGGCAGAGCAATAAGGATGATATCAGCAATGACATTAGCCTTTCACCGAGCACTTACTGTCCACCAGGCATTGTATGTTTCACATATACCATCTCATTTTAACCTTTACAACAAGTCAATAAGATGGATGTTATGAGCACCTTCGTATAGGTGAACTACGACCTGTGAAGAGATAAAATAACTTGCTCAAGATCAGCCAGCTGGTGGATGGTAGAGCTAGGATTTGGATCCAGGTGTGTATGCCTCTGAAGTTAGAGCTTTCAGCTATAGTGCTTTACTTTTACCATGCTCTCACAGACAGAAACACTAGCTTCTACTTCCTGTCCACAAACACCAACAGATAGAAAAATAGACTGATTCGAGTTCTGTCTTCTTTAACTATCTGGGAAGTGGGAAATAGGAAGAATGTAAGTCCTCAATGGTGAAGCCAGTTGGAGATTGGCCCTGGTAGGGCTGCAACTGGACAATTAGTTCTTGAGTAATGAGAATGGATTGCTCTTTGTGTAGGATTTCTGAGGTTCTTCCTTTCTCTAAACTTATCACAAGAATGTGAATCTGACATGTCTAGTTGTGCATCAGAGAAATCCCTCCAGGCCATTATGGGAAATCCTCATAAGCTTCTTCATTCCTGATGGGAATCCCAGAGGACAACCATTATGTACCTTTGAGGTTCTCGATAGGTCACAAGCCCATAAGGAGTTTAAGCAGAAAAAAATGTCTTAACCTGTGATGGGCCGTACGTACCCATATATGTGTGCTTCAGCTGCACTGATCATGAGGTCTTTCTACAACAGGCTTGCACTTTGGCATAGACAAGTCCAGTAATGTAATAAATTACATTCAAATGGTGAAGAGCAATTGATTGATTGGGTATCTGAAGACTTATATCCGTAATTAGGTTGATATGAGATCTTGAGTAAATCACTCTCTCTCTAGGGTTTCATTTACTCACCTGTTGAAAAGGGGTTCGATTCAATCAGTCTCTTCATCTGCCATATAGTTGTCTTGACTGACACATTGTTCTTTGAGTGGAAATACATCAATCAGCTCAATCCTTTAACATTAGTTAACACTAGTTACTTCATGCTTGCTAGAAGCGTGAGTTATTAATAAGATATTAACTTAAATAGAAAAATAAATTGTTACCTAGAAGTTTAGTTAGTTTATTGACAATATATTTGAGTATATAAATAGAAGTCTGTGGGAAAAATAATGAAAGGAGTCCTTGGTGATGAAGAGGTTGGAGACTCTTACTCTATTCCATCACAGAAGGCATGAGTCTTCTCTTCAGTCTCCTCATGGCTGACTTCATTTCCTGGTTCCTCAGAGTGTAGATCAAGGGGTTCATCAGAGGGGAAATGACAGTGAAGGTGACAGAGATGGCCTTATCTGTGGGGAGGGCAGAGAAGGGCCGGGCATAGACATAGATGCAGGGCACAAAGTGCAGGATGACCACAGTGATGTGTGAGGTGCAGGTGGAGATGGCTTTCCTCCTGTCCTCTCCTGCCAGAGACCTCAACATCATGAGGATGACTGTGTAGGACACAAGCAGGAAGATAAACCACAGGGTAGAGACTAAGCCATTGTTGGAAATCATCAGGAGCTCTAGAGCAAAGGTGTCTGTACAGGCAAGTTTGAGGACCTGGGGGACATCACAGTAGAAGGTGTCAAGAACATTGGGTCCACAGAAAGGTAGGGGCAGCAATAGAGAAATCTGCACAATGGAGTGGATTAAGCCCCCCACCCAGGAAGCCACAATGAGAGCAGAGCATCTTCCCCTACTCATTGTGGTCACGTAGTGCAGGGGCTTGGAGATGGCTATGTAGCGATCAAAGGCCATCACTGAGAGAGAAAAAATATCTGCTCCACCGAGGAGGTGGAAGAAAAACATCTGTGTCATGCAGCTTGAATAGGATATGGTCTTTATCTTTGACAGAAGGTCTACTAGGACCTTGGGAGCAGTGATGGAGGAGAAGCAGATGTCAAGGATGGATAGATTGCGGAGCAGGAAGTACATGGGGGTGTGAAGGCGAGACTCACAGGTCACAGTGACCATGATGAGGAGGTTTCCCAGTAGAGTTGTCATGTACACAAAACACAAAAGAAGAAATAAGACCAAGCTCAGGTCTTGGGACTGAGTAAGTCCCAGAAATATAAATTCTTTTATTCTGGTGCCATTTCCTGACTCCATTGAATCATGTTTCTTCTTTTTGTGTAGCTTGGAAAAAATTAAAAGTGTTATTTCAGAAAGAGTTTACTCTCCCTTAATAGATTCAGGTTTACAGAGTCAGGTATTACATCTGAATACTAATGAGGTGTTATCAACACATGAAGAGCTGTTCTGAGTTTATTGGTAACATGTCCTAAATGACATGTTATTACACAAGCATGCCTTTAACTATTCTTTCATCTGTGAATGATAAGTATTTTAGAAAATGCATAAAAATTGTGTTCTCAGAATACAAGTTCTATGTGTCCAAGATGAAGACCTAGATGTTATACTTTCAGAGATGGACTGCTGTGGCAGGAGGGATATGAAAATGGAGGCAGTTTGGTGTGTGGATAAGGCAGTGCCTATGGTATGCCTGGGGTCCTTTCAGGTTCCATAGGAGCGTGGTTTTTCTTTTCTTTTCCCCCAGACTAGGTGATCCATTTAAAAGATTTAAGAACCCCTATCTGCAAAATGGTTCTCTCTGAGATTGGATGGGTGGTTACCAAGGGGAATGGGGGAGGGAGCAGGGCGAAAGGGATGACTATGCACATGTGTGTGGTGATGGATTGCAATTAGTCTTTGGGTGGTGAACGTGATGTAACCTATGCAGAAATAGAGGTATAATGATGTACACCTGCAATTTATACAATGTTATATACCAATGTTACCACAATAAAAAAAAAAAAAAAGAAAAAGGAAATGGTTCTCTTTGGACTGAATTCCACAGAAGCACTCTTCCCTTTTTTAAATCACAGATTTAATGCAATGAAAAATTAGAAAATTTTAAAGCCACGAAATTATTCTCTATTATTCTATTCTTCTTTAAGGGGATTTCTTTGTGTCTGTCTTTGCTTAAAACTACTTTAGATACCAAAAGCCCTGGATGTTGAATAATTCTTCAGCTGTGAAAGAAAAGTGGCAACTCAGAGCTTCTCTTCTGTTCATTGGTCAAATTTATTTCTTAAAAGTTATTTTTTTCTTGTGCTATCATTGACATACAATAGACTCATGTATTTGAAGTGTACACTTAGTAAGTTTTGACATAAGCACACACACATGACATCATCAGTATGTTTAAGAGAGTTAACATATCTATCACCCCAAAAGTGCCCTTGTGACCTTTTATAATATGTCCCTTCTGCCATCCTTCTTCAGGCAACCACTGATCTGCTTTCTGTCACTGTCCCTTAGTTGGATTTTCTAGAATTTTCTAGAATTGGAATTGTACTATGCATGCTTTCTTTTTCTCTAGCTTCTCTCACTCACAAAATAAATCCATGCTTTTGTGTGTACCAATATTTTGTTCCCTTTTATTGCATAGATGTGTAAAATTTTTCTTATTCATTCTCTTGTTGATGAACATTTGGGTTGTTTCTAGTTTTGGGTTTTTACACACAAAGCTGCTGTGAACATTCAGGTCCAGGTCTTTGTGTGGACATATGTTTTCATTTCTCTTGGGTAAGTACCTAGGAGTGGAATGGCTGTAACTGTTAAAATTCAATAAGAAAACAAACAACCCAATTAAAAAAAATGGGACAAATGGTTGAACAGACACTTCAACAGGAAAATATAGGGATAGCAAATAAACACATGGAAAGATGCTCAACATCATTGATCAGTGAGGAAATGTAAATGAAAGTCGTATGACACTGGTACCCAAATATTAGAATGGCTAAAATAAAGAAGATGGATATATCAAGAGTCAACAAAAATATAGAGGAATTGGAACTCGGGTGGGAATGTAGAATGGTGCAACCACTTTTGAAAAAGTTTGTTAGTTTTTAAAATATTAAGCATATGCTTACAATATAATCTTATTGCTTCTGAATTCTTTTGTTTTTTGTGAATCCTTGAAATGGAACTTAATTTCGTTCTTGCAGTTTATCTCCTTTTTCTTACCATAGTCAGAAACAAAAGAAAGGTGATAGTCCATTATCTCCCACTTTTTGGGTTTGTTTCCAGGTCAAATGAAGGCATTTCTTTTCACCTAGCTCACTTTCCTTTCAAGTGTTCTTTCCTCTGTGTACATTTTTGTCCAAAGTCTACTTAACATGGAAAATTTAAAACGCTTCCAACAGATATCACAGTATACAGGCAGATACATGGGGGTCTCTTGCATCACACAGCCTGTTCAAGTCCCAGCTGGGCACTTACTGGTGGTGCTGCAGGAGAAGGTACTTCACCCCTTTGGCCTCAGTCTCTGCATCAGTATTTGGAAACAATAGCATCTCCCTCACGTGATTTTTGTGAGGATTAAATGAATTAATCTATGCCAATGCATCAATACTTAGAGCATTGCCTAATCAATAATACACGTGTTTATACACACGTCACCTTAAAGAAACAGTCCGAGTTAGTAACTGTCTGAGACACACAGATTCTTTAAATGTACTGACACTGTTTTAGAGGAAGTGTACATTTCTCAGAACGTGTATTCCTTTTGTTTTTCTTTTTGTGAGGAAGATCAGCCCTGAGCTAACATCCAATGCCAAGCCTCCTCTTTTTTTTTTTTTTTTTTGCTGAGGAAGATTGGCCCTGAGCTAACATCTGTGCCCATCTTCCTCTACTTTATACGGGACGCCACCATAGCATGGCTTGACAGGCAGTGTGTTGGTGCACGCCCAGGATCCGAACCTGCGAACCCCAGGCAGCTGAAGAGGAGCGGGTGCACCCAACCGCTTGCGCCACTGGGCTGGCCCCAGAACATGTATTTCTAATCAACTTCATCAGGACAAAGTATTTCAGGGGAAATATGAGATATTTTTCTTTCAGTGTCCATGAGAGTGGCCCAGAGGGTTGTGACAGTGTATGATAGTCAGGAGAGCCCTGGCTTGCTTGGTTTGGCTTCTTATCTGACATCGTCTTAGCAGACCAGAGAATCCAGTGCATGGTCTCTGCAGTGAGAGCCATCTGGGCTCAAGTCCTGGCTTTGTCACTGTGTGATTTCAGTGAATGAGAAACCGCTTGGAGTCTCCACTTCTTCGTCTATGGAATGGGGATTATAATAATACCCACCTCCCAGGGAAGTCATGAGGATTAGGTGAATTAAGATATGCAGAGTCTCAGCAGACATAGCTGGTCATCTGTTATGATTAGTACTGTGTTGGGTAACCTTAACACTGGAGGCTCATCAGGAAATGGAGTGTGTTGATGTAAATGGTAGCTGTGCTATCAATTCTGACTAGTTTAGAGAGAGCAAATGATCACCAGAAAACATCAACTTAATATAGTTACTGGAGATATTGAGGAGGTACAACCTAGTTAGGAAAGCCTTCCTCAGGGACCCCCCTGTAAGTAATAGACTATGGTCTGAACAGGAAGGCAGAAGGTAGACAGTACCTCAGACCCCATGTCAGGCCTGTTTGTCAGGAAGGACTACCTTTGGTAATTCAGACACCATTCTCTACCCTCTGCTCCATCTTTCTGCTATTTTTAATCCACCTAATTATTCAGCAAATATATATAGAAAATAGGCGGAGGTCTAGTTTATTGAGAGAAAGGAATATAATCCATAACCAGTGGAAAAGGAATTGAAATCTAATAGTAATATGGGAGTGTTGGGGACCCTGTACAGACTGAAGAGCTGTGTGTGAGAAAAGGATGATTTCTCACCAAGAGGCTCAGAGAAACCTGGAGGTGGCATTTATGTTTGGGACCTATGGGAATGGAGAGAAAGGGAAGTCTGGCTTCAGGGGACCACTTGAATATACAAAAATTTCTTATGAGTGGGAAGTTTGGCTGGAAAGAAAGGATGCAAACATATAGACGTGGAAAGATAGGAAAGAAAATCATTGCTATATAATTTTTATTTTTTGGTAAATCTAAGGAAGGGAATGTAGGTATTCATCGTACTGTTATTTCGACTTTTTTGAAGGTTTGAATTATTTTCTTTTCTCTCTAGTTTTAAATTTAGCATAAGAAATACCTCTGTAGATTTCAGTCTGAGGAGATCCATCTGCAGAAAATAAGCCTAGGAATCATCTCTTCTTTGTGCAATTCAAGGAATCCCAGGCAAAAAGAGCTGCCTTTTCTCCAATTCCCAAACTGAACTCATTTCTTTGACTGTATTTTACAATATCCTCTTTGTTTGTGTTTCTTACCTCTGCTGTCTTCTGCTGAAGTTTCACCCTGGAACACAGCATCTTGTGTATCTATTACACTATTTTTAGTCAAAGTGTATTTATGAATATTAACAATTACATTTAGATTTCCATTTTTCTCACTCTTGTTTTCTCACTCTTCTGCATAGACACCCAGACACCATAGGTATTCACACTCACGTAGAGTTATATTTCTTACCTAAAATCTCCAACCTTCTTCACCAACATCTTAAATGACATTCACACGAACCTTGGGAATCATGTTGCTCCAGAAAATTCTGTTAAGTACCCCTTTGAAGTTCAGTGATTTCAGTGGCATCTCTTCTTTCTTTATGTGGAAAAGGGAAGATTCAGGGAGTAATATTTTCTTGACCCTTTCTCACTGATTCACAGTGCTCCATCAGATTTAGCAATTCCTTAATTGCAGGACTAATGTGAGAATTATCAGAGGGAATACAGTTGGATGTGGCTGTGGAAAAATTCTGCTGATGGTGAGGTGGTTTCAGTGGGAGTAATTAAGATATGACTCAGGCACATATGCTTAGAAACACGCATTTTGTCTAGAGTTTAAAATTTTCTAGCAGTGACAGAGAATCTCTCCTTGACCAAACTCTAGTCAGCCCCCTCTGAACTTTTCAGCTAGGCCTCGACATTTGGACCTCCGTGTTGTCTCTGTTTTGTGCAATTTTAGCCAAAATCCTGCTAAGTCAGTTTAGCCAGAATGCCTAACTCTCCATATTGATCACCCATGATATGGAATTGGCTCCTTCCTCATCCTCCACTATTGCCCAAGTGGTATCTGATCACCCTGAGCTGCCTTCAGCAAGAATCTTGTGAGGTTGATTTAGTCAGAATTTCACCTTACCCCTGATGTCTCCTCTTAGTAGTTTTTCTACTGGGAAATAAACGTCTATTCTTAGGGATCTGAACAACCTCCTTAGGCAGTTTCACCCATGCAGGGTGATTCCTGAAGTGTGACACAGATATTGGAAGGAGCCATTGGACCTGAAGGGGTTATGGAGGCGAGAGTGAAGGAGCTCTCAATGGGCTAATGAACAAAGTGGATGATGGAGTTCTCACAGGATACACATGTAGCCAGGAAGTCCACACTGGATCCATCAGCAATTCCCACGTGCTCGACATTCAAAGTTTTCAAAATTCTCGCCACCTCCACCGTTACTGCCCTAAGTCATGTCTTCATTATTTCTTTCATGGACTATTGCAGGAGCCTCTTAATTGGTCTCCCTGTTTTTGTCCTTACTCCTCTTAAGCCTATTCATAACAGTAGCCCCTGCAATTCTGTGAAAACATGCATCACTGTTCTGCTCTTCAAAGCCCTCCAAATGCATCCCATCTTATTTCGTGTGAAAATCAAAATCCTCACAGCAGTCTAAAAGGTCCTGAAGACCTGGTCCCATGGCTTCATTATCTCTCTGACCTCAACTGCTGCCTCTCTCCTGCTTGCTTCCTCCTCTACTGACAAAGGCTTCCTTGCTGTTTTTTGGATGCTCTGAGCACATCCCCACCTCAGGACCTTTGCATGTCTGATTTGTGAACTGAGATTTCTACTCATTTGCAACATAAACATTTTTCTAGTCTCATTACTTTAAGATCTTGTATCTACCTCCAGAAAGGAGAGGAAGAAAACAACTCCCAGCAGCTATAAATAACATAATAAGTAAACAAATAAAAGCCATGGCGATATATCGAATCGTGTTTTCCACTCCCTGAAAGCCTTTTTGAATGTATATGCATTCTCTGAAGCAGCTTCATAGGTTTCTGTGATTTTGGGGAAGTCGTGTTAACAGAGAATAATAATAATTCAATTGTTTTCTAAGCCATATTTTCTAATGATTTGAGGAGCAGAAATGAGTGAGAGGCGATATTCATTCACTGAGTTTTTTAATTCAACAATTTCTATGAGTGTTTTCTATGTTCTACTTGATGTGCCAAGTGTGGGGACACAATAACTAAAGCAGAGTCCTGCTGGGCGAGATAGGAAGAAGAAGGACAGGGAATTTGAAACTGTGTCCTGAGTGCTGTGCTCGAGCTAAGCTCAAGGTGCGGAGGGAAAGCAGAGGAGGGGTGGCCAGCGGGCCTGGGGTTCAGAGGAAGGATTAGGATCAGGGTTCAGGGTTAGGATCAAGCATGAAGTCACAGAACTCACAGGTGGTGAGGCCCATATTCTAACTCAAGCTGTGCTAACTTCAAAGCACCTGCCTCAACCACTGGAGTGTGGGCTTTAGGTGGAAAAATCTTCAGGTAATAGGTGTTTAATTTATTCACATAATAGAATCAGAGGAGGAGCTTAATTTAAATGTGTTTCCTTCATTAAAATGTGATTACTTCATGAAAGACCATTTAGAATCCAATGCCCAAGCTGCATTATTTTCTAATTATTATATTTTATACTTCTAATTATTATTTTCTAATGTGTGTTTCAGCTCCCTTTCTGGTAACAGGAATGTAGTGGAATGTCTGAGTATATATTGTTTTGCTTTTTCTTATGGATAATTTTATTTAGACAATCATAGATTCCCATGCAGTTGTAAGAAATAACAGAGAGAGATCCCACCTTAACCCATTTTTATGTATATCAAAACATCAAGTTGTACATCTTAAACATATACTCTTTTTATTTGTCAATTACACCACAGTAGAGCTGAAAAAAAAAAAAAAACCCCACAACAAAGCCAATGTAATAAAATTTTCTGAGTGTATTTCGATGTTGTTTTCTTTATTTCTTCCAAGGCTATATTGCAAAGGCAATATCCACCTCTCCAGCTAACAATTTGATTTCTCTACTTTCTTTCGTAACATCAAACCCATCATTTTACATTATTATTTCATGCTGATCAGAACTATTTAAAGTCATGTGTATATTAGTAGAAATATCAAAATTATTTAGAAATCCTTTAGTCAATGCAGTTTATTTGATGGACAAACATTTTCAAAGTCATTTTCAAAGACTAGTCTATACCTTGTCAGAAGGCACTAATCTTCTCTTCAGCCTCCTCATGGCTGACTTCATCTCCTGGTTCCTCAGAGTGTAGATCAAGGGGTTCAGCAGAGGGGAGATGACAGTGAAGGTGACGGAGATGGCCTTATCCCTGGGGAGGGCAGTGAAGGGCCGGGCATAGACATAGATGCAGGGCACAAAGTGCAGGATGACCACAGTGATGTGTGAGGTGCAGGTGGAGATGGCTTTCCTCCTGCCCTCCCCTGCCTGAGACCTCAGCATCATTAGGATGACTGTGTAGGACACAAGGAGGAAGAGAAACCACAGTGTGGTGAGCAGTCCACTATTGGAAATCGTCAGGAGCTCAAGCATCACAATGTCTGTGCAGGCGAGTTTGAGGTCCTGGGGGACACCACAGTAGAAGGTGTCAAGAACGTTGGGTCCACAGAAGGGGAGGGGCACCAGCAAGGAAATCTGCACGATGGAGTGGACAAAGCCCCCCACCCAGGAGGCCACAATGAGGCCAGTGCATCGCCCCTTACTCATCATGGTCACATAGTGCAGGGGCTTGGAGATGGCCACATACCGATCTAATGCCATCACCGACAAAGAAGATGCATCCACCCCCCCCAATAAGGTGGAAGAAAAACATCTGGGTGAAGCAGCCGTTGAAGGAGATGGTCTTTCTCTGTGACAGAAGGTCCACCAGAACCTTGGGAGCTGTGACGGAGGAAAAGGAGATATCGGCAATAGATAAATTATTCAGCAAAAAATACATGGGGGTGTGAAGGCGAGACTCACAGGTCACAGTGACCACGAGGAGGAGGTTTCCAAGCAGAGTTGTCACATACACCCACAGTAGGAAAAGAAATAAGACCAAGTTCAGCTCTTGATTCTGGGTTAGGCCAAGGAAAATAAATTCTTTTACCCTGGTGCAGTTTTTCTGCTCCACTGCATCATCTTCTTTCTCTCTCTTTTGTTTCAAGCTACGTCATATGAAAATACTTGACTAGTTGTTTTATTTCTTTCTAAGAACTAGCAGTACAATTCAGAATGTTCCTCATGTGGCTGTGGTGCTTGCAATTTGTTGAGTTGTGCAAATTTTAAGATTGCAATCGATTTTGTGATCAAATCAAATTATCACATGCAAAGTCATTCAGTAATTCTTTTCCTATAAAACTATTTTTGAAAAGAATAAGCATTGATGTTTAGTGATGTTTACATTGCATATTTTATGTAATTAATTTATTTTAGTTTCTAAGCTTTATTATTATTTCTCCCAAATTTATTGAGTGCCAGGAACTGTCTGAAGTATTAAATACAAAGATAAGTAAGACATGGTTCCAGCCATTGTAGACTCATACTCTACAAGTTTCATATTCATATCAGCAAATATCCTGTTGACTTCAAGAGGGTCTTGTCTTGCAAAAGAAAGGATTTCATTCTGTATCTTATTGCAACGTTGCTGTGTCATTAGTCAGTTTCTCTGTTCTTGGCTTTTGTATGTCGAATTTCTTAAAATTGCAGATTATTCCATGTAGGTAATTCATTATTGTGATTAGTTTATTCTAATCAGATTATTTGCTTAATAATTATTTTAAAATATATAAAATTTATGATTGATAAACAGATTGAAACAACATGTAAATCCAAACCAAATCCCAAAGAATAGCATTAATTTCTTTTATTGTGATAAAACACTTAAACACGAGAGCTACTCTCTTAATAAACTTTTAAGCGCACAATACAGTATAGCCATAGATGTTGTACAGTAATTCTTTGGGGCTTATTCATCTTGCATAAGTGATGTGATCCTTGCTTGAGTATGGCTGAGAGAATAAAGATAGTGACCCTCTTCTGAGAGGTGGTCCATACTGCATCAAGCACACTCTCCTCTGCCTCTTTCCCTTTGTGGATCAAAGCTAAGAGAGTAGGGGGATCCCGCAGCAGGGAGAGATGTTGGTATCACTAGAAAAATGCCCATTTTTCATAGGCTGTTATTGATCATTCCCAGGAAATTTTATGATTATTATTTGTTCCACCTTATACATAGCTAGTGAACACTTATTGCAATCTTCAAATGTATATGGATAAGTTGGACCACATTGTCAAAGTGTTTGCAGCCTATCAGAAGTGGATGATTTGTATAAATTGATGAATATAATGATAAAATGTGAAATGTGTCATGAGAAAAGTAGAGGTAGATATGGGGGGTGATAAGACATAAGAAAGGAGATATGATTTCTAACAGTAAAAAATGCTACTATTTTTTGAGAGTTTACTATTTGTGAAGAGTTACTAAAAGTTGATTTATTTAACTTTCACCACCATCCTTTAGAAAGTATTAACGTTATTCTTGTTTTTCTCATGGAATATATTGTGAATCTATGTTTGACTGAAGGGAAGGAAGAGATGAAAATAGGGTGAAAGAAACAGTAGTTTTCCCCCCTTCAGTCTTATATGTATAGGGTAATTTTGTATAACAAGAATGTCTGATAAAGTCTGTCTGAAGATAAGTATTTGGCAGAAAGGGGCTCTGGAAACTTGACTTACATTGATCCGAGTATGAGGCTGCTTAACCAATAGGCAACTCAAAGGATCACAATAAATGCATGATGACTTCTCTCACACTGAATGGACCACATTTCTGAATTCCTCTTAACACATCATCTCTCCTCCCAATAGTTAACACCCACCTTTGTTGTTTCCGTCACTGAGAAGATCATCTTAGCTCTGAAGCATTTAATACACCTGGAAAATATCAAAGTCAAACTATGTATACATAATCAATAACGACATCTCAATTTCACTGTGCATAACCTTAACCTTAGCTAAATGTTTACTATCTTTACCTAATTCCTTTGATCTTGAAACTCCAACTTCAAATTTTGTGTTATTAGGTACAGAGCAGAACAGAACACTGGTGACATTAATTCTTGAAAATTCTGTTTCTGAAGGTAGAGCCCTTTGGAAGACTAAATATCTTAGCGTCTTTATTCCCCTTTCAGGAGAGTAAGGGCAGATTCAGAGAATCACATCTTTATGAACTTCTGCTGTGTCCCTTTCTTATGTGTAAATCCCTCAGCCTTGGTATTAATATAAGAATTGCAAAGGGAATAATATTGGACAAGGAAGTGGAAGTCAGTGTCTGATTCTGCTGTGGATGATGAGGTTTCAGTGAGAGCTATTAAGAAGTTACTAATAGGGCCGGCCCCGTGGCTTAGCGGTTAAGTGCTCGCGCTCCGCTGCTGGCGGCCCGGGTTCGGATCCCGGGCGAGCACCGACGCACCGCTTCTCCGGCCATGCTGAGGCCGCGTCCCACATACAGCAACTAGAAGGATGTGCAACTACGACATACAACTATCTACTGGGGCTTTGGGGGAAAAATAAATAAATAAAATCTTTAAAAAAAAAAAAAAAAGAAGTTACTAACACATGCACAATTGTAGACACATATATACACACAGACAGACACATTTTGATTGCCATCCAAATTATTAGAGGCAGGAGAGGAAATCCATCTGCTTATCCATAGCTCAATTAGAAGTTTGTTAAAACATGCCACATGCTGTGCCCAAGAGACTACAAGGGTCCAATTTTCATGGCTTGTAAGCATCACAGGTCACTATATATAAATAAGTTTCAATTATATTGCCAAAAAACTAGAAGAGAACTGCACCTCAAGTCCTTTGCTACCAGTCCGGTTTCTAATTACAGGCAGAATGGTTACAGTGTCATGATGTTGCTTTAAGTCTCCATGCATAGAGAAACATGGATTACATGATGTTTAGGGAATACACGTTTTTCCTGTTTACCAACACTCTACTCATATGAATCTCTCAAATTGGATACAGGTAGATAAGTATGTTAGTAAAGCGGTCTGCAAAATTACAGTATTATTTAAGATTAATCCAACTTATTGAATGTTTTGATCTTACGTAGAATGCACTTTCACTGTTTGCAAAATGCTAATGGGTTCTATTCAGTTGGTTTTACATTTTTTTTAGTACATTAAACTAGTCTACACAGATTAAAAACTGCATGAGACAAGAAACTGAAGTATAATGATGTACACCTGAAATTTATACAGTTATAAACCAATGTTACAGTAATAAACAAAAAATAAAAAAAAACCTGCATGAGACAAGTTGTGTGTTTCAGATGGATAATTTTTTCCCCCTAGCTTTATTGAGATATAATTGACATTTATTATTGTGTATGTTTAAAGTATATAATGTGTTGATTCAATATATTTATACACTGCAAAACGATTATCATCTTAGTCTGAGCTAACACCTTCATCACTTCACATAATTACCAATTCTTTTTTGTGGTGAGATCATTTAAGATCGACTCTCTTAGCAACTTTCAAGTATTGCTACAGTATTGTTAACTATAATCACCATGCTGTACATCAGATCCCCAAAACTTATTCATCTTATAACTAGGAGTTTGTACCCCTTGACTAATATCTCCCCATTTCTCCCACCCCCAGCACCTGGCAACCACCATTCACTCTACTCTGTTTCTATGAGTTCAGATTTTTGGATTCCACATATATATGAGATCATACAGCATTTGTCTTTGTCTGACTTATATCATTTATCATAATGCCTTCAAGGTCCCTCCATGTTGTCACAAATGGCAGGATTTTCTTTTTTCTTTTTACAACTTATGATATTCCATTACGTATCTATATATCACATCTTCTTTATCCCTTCATCCGTTGATGGACACTTAAATTGTTTTCATATCTTGTATACTGTGAATAATGCTGCAATAAACATGGGAGTGCTGATACTTTTTCAAGATCTTAATTTCATTTCCTTTGGATAAATATCCAGAGATGAGATTTCTGGATCTTATAGTAGTCCTATTTTTAATATTTTGAGGACCCTCTATACTGTTTTCCATAGTGGCTGTACCAATTTATATTTTTACCAACAGTACACAAGGGTTTCTTTTTCTCCATATCCTCGCCAACACTTGTTGTCTCTTATCTTTTGATGTTAGCCATTCTAAGAAGTGTGAATTGAGATCTCACTATTGTTTTGATTTTGCATTTTTCTGATGCTTAGTGATGTTGAGCACATTTTCATGTACCTGTGGGTCATTTGTCTATCTTGTGCATTCCTTCAGAGAGGGCTAATATTTGTTTCTTCCAGGCATCATATGACCTTACTAACCCTGCACCACTCAGTTAATTTTTCACTTCGGAGCATCCCATTCTATGTGGGCATTACAAATTTGAATCCCAAACTTGTGTCAGGGTTTTGAATTCTCAGAAGAGATTATACTCAAAGCCCATGCTGAAGTAGATAATTTTATTGTTATCTTCTTTGCTGGTTTGTGGATATTTTTCTAGTTAACCCTTTCAGTGATGGAGGAGTATTCAATTCTGTGGTTTCCTGCTTTTCATCCATTTGTGGTCTTGAGCCTTTCCCTTCTTTTCCTGACATGAGAGTCCTGACATTCACTTAAGTGAATCTTTGCTAGAAACACTTCTTTTTTTTTTTTGAATTTTTATTTATTTATTTTTCCCCCAAAGCCCCAGTAGATAGTTGTATGTCATAGCTGCACATCCTTCTAGTTGTTGTATGTGGGACGCGGCCTCAGTATGGCCGGAGAAGCAGTGCGTCGGTGCGCGCCCGGGATCCGAACCCGGGCCACCAGCAGCGGAGCGCATACACTTAACCGCTAAGCCACGGGGCCAGCCCTGCTAGAAGCACTTCTAATGTGTGTGTGCATGTTTAAATCAGGACTTTATTTCGTGATATGTGGTCTTTCATATTGCCTGAAATAGCTCTAGTACGTTTTCTCCATGGGTGTTGGTGATTTACAGGAAACCAAAGTTGTACGTAATTTGATTTTGTTATGTGTTTATCTAGTTGAATTTTTTTATTATTTTCAATTTTTTATTAGTTTTTCTTCAGTTCCTGACTTTTAGATGTTTTGTTGCCCAAGGATGTGGGTTGAATTGTATTGAATATTTTCTGCATCACTGAGATAATCCCATTGTTTGTCCTCTTAATCTGTTATGTCAGTGAATTGCATTAACATTTCCCTTTGAATTTCTGGAATAAACCTTACTTGATGATTATTTGTCATTGTTTTAACTCCTTGCTTTGTAATTTGCTAATGTTTCATAAGAAGTTGACATCTATGTTGAAGACGTGATTGATGTGTACAGATATGTTAGATATGTGAAATTATTGGATATGTTAGGTGTTGTTATCTAGTTTGCAGATAGGGTTATGCTGTCCTTATAGAATGAGTCCTTATAGAAAGAAGCTTTCTAAAATTCATAACAGAATTGGGAGTTACTGGCTCCTTAAATATTTAAATATTTATTGGAAATCACTCACAAAACAGTTTGGGCCTAACGCCTTTACAAAGGGTCAATTTTTGACAACCTTTTCAATTCATCTACCATCATTGATCTATTAAGATTTGTTCTGTTTCCTTTAGTCAATTTTGGTAACCTATATTTTCCATGAAAATTATATGTTCTCTTCCATCTTGTGAATTTTTGAAAGTACAACACAATGCACTGAGTCTTTACTTCTTTCTCTTGGTAGGCTGCAAGTCCATACAGTTCATTTGTTTATTCGTTCAACCAGAAAAGTATAACTCTTGACTCTGTCCAGATCTTTTGGGAACAAAAGGAGGGTTTCTAGTAGGGAGTATCTTATCAGGTTCCCATAAGATAAGTATCTTCATGGCTTCCAACATGAGGAACTGTAGCAGTAGCATCTTTGGTCCCCTAAAGCGAGTAAATCTAGGAGTTTCAGACTACCTTTTAATACCATGAAACTGATGAACCGCTCATTAAAAATGTAATGTGCTATCAATGATCAGAATTTGATTATAAAAAATCTGTTTTGCACTAGTGAGTTGAAGGCAGTCTTATGTGTTCCTAAAAGACGTCATTGACAAAGTAAAACCTGTCTGCTTTTTATCTGTCTTTCTTTGGAAAAGTCTTTGTGTGTGAGTGTGTGTGTTTGTGTGTGTGTGTGACAGGGACTAATTACCTCGTACAATCATGTGGTCCTTAACAACAGAGATGTGTTCTGAGAAATGCCCTGTTATGCGTTTTCCTCATTGTGTGAACATCCTAGAGTGTAGTTCCACAAACTTAGATGCTGTAGTCTCCTGTATACATAGGCTATACGGTACTAATCTTATGGGACCATTGTCGTATATGTTGTCCGTCATTGATCAAAACGTTATGCGGCACAGGACTGTATTTTTAAATATTGAATTTCTTAAGTTCTAAGATGAACTTTTCTTTCTTTTACATTTTAATGTCCCTGAAATTAAGATGTGTCTTACAATCTATGAGTACATGTAATAGGGTTGTGCTTCATTTTTACTACTTAGCTGTTATTGGAGTGGCAAATGAATTTTACAGTGGTTGACATATTCAATTCAAATATGGTAAGTATAGTTGTTATACAAGATACTTGAACCTCCAACTCTGGGTCTCTTTTCATAGGTGTAGGGGCAGTTCACTTGGTAGCAAATGGTCTTACTGTTAATCAATTACATGTGGAATTTCAGAGAATGTTAAATTAGAACTTTACGTCAGATTCAAATGTCTATTCCATCCTCTACAGAGTTCATAACGTGGTGACAGCTTGGGACTGGCTTCTCCAGCCCATCGTCCTTGTACTTGAGATTTGCGTGTGGGTGTGGTGCTCATTCCTAGGCTCTTGGGAGAAGCATGGGGCCACCCTTCCTTGGTTGGGCCCCCTCCCACCGCAGGCCCCTTTTCCTTGTATCCATCTTCTTCCTTTCCCCTTTCAGCTCCTACATGCTCTTCATCTCCAATGGAAGCACTACCCTTGTATTAGTTTCCTATAACTGCTGTAACAGAATTACCACACACTTAGTGGCTTAAAACAACATGAATTTATCATCCTACAATTCTGTAGGTCAGAAGTCTGACTTGGGTCTCATTGAGCTAAAATCAGCCTGTCAGCATGCTGAATTCCTTTCTGGAGGTTCTAGGGAAGAATCCATTCTCTTGCTTTTTCTAGCTTCTTCAGGCTAGTCACATTCCTTGCCTTGTGGACCTTTCCATCTTTAAAGACAACCATGTTAATTCAAGTACTCCTCACGTTGCATTACTCTTAGCTCCTCTTCTGTCTCCCTCTTCCACTCTTAAGGACACTTGTGATTACCTTGTGACCTCCCATATAATCCAGGATAATCTGCCTATTTAAAAGTCAGCTCATTAGCAACCTTAATTCTATCTGTAACCATAATTTCATTTGCCATTAGATGTAACATACTATACAATACATGCACTGATTTATCTTTCGAAAATCTAGCAATTCCAATTTTCCAAAGTTTTCTGCTCCCAATAAACTAAAGTAAGGAAACATGGTCCTAGATTATTGTTATTATTATTATCATAATTGTTAGCCTATAGTTACATTTCAATAAATCTGTTTACTTACTCAGTCTTACTAGATTCCATGCTCCAGAGGGAGGAGAGAGGAAATAAATGCCATCCTCCTGTATAGGATTACCAGGCATCCCAAGTGTCTGTCTCATGTACTCAGAGCATGGGATTTTTGGAACTCTGAATGAATGAATTTGCAGACTTGTTTGCCGTGAATATTACAAAACACTCATTTGTCCTTGGATGTTTGTATTCTGTTGTGTACACGAGTATCAACAAACATTTTTAGATCCCACACTTGATTTGTTGATCTCATAAAGACACACATAGATGCTAAGGTCTTGAGTATAATATCACAGACACCAATTCAATCATTTCCATTTCCTTTGGCTTCCGTGAAGAAGTATCTGTTCAGGAAATAAAATTAATTTTAAACATTAAAAACCAAGATTAAGTAATTAAGTAATTTGGTATCATCTTCTTACACACATTCATTTCCTTCCATTCCAGATGCAACCTACACTTACTCATAGGTTCTTAGGGGTCAGGCGCTTTTCTGGACACTGGGAACATAAAGTGGAATTAGATCTACTAATTTGAAATTTTGTGGGGTATCTTAACACACTTTGGTAAGGGAAATGATAAAGAAGTGCACAGAGGAAAAATAAAAGTGATTACTCAGTTGGATATAGCTTTTCTTTTTCAGTGAGTCAAACTGGCTTATGCTGGGGGGAGTGATATAAACAGTAGGACAGGTAGTTGCAGATTCTTGCCATTGCATTAGTCATATATCAGAGCTTTACAAAACCAGAGTATATAAGTCTGAGGTCACATCCAATTCTGACAAAGTCACAGGGAGCGAAAGGCAAATGAGATCCTTAAAAGCTAAGAATCTTTACACATACTGAGTGGTTGTGGGGGTTGTGTCAGTGTATTTTATAGGCGAGTTGATTAAAAAGAAGATGCAAGTTGCTGACAAAGCAGAAGAGATGGAGAGGAGTGTTTGCAAACAGTGTTTGGTCTTCAGTATACGCTTAATAAGTAGTCATAGGGTAACTCTTATTGAAGTGGGATCTAGCATCTGGATCCCTGCTATGTTGAGATAGATGTCCCTGTTGCCTACCTTATGTCTGGACACTGCAGTGCTACCCTTTATCTGATTATCTGGACACTCAAGAACTTGTGGTGTATTTCACATTTGAGCCTTGCTTTCTGTCAATTGCTCTTCAAGGACTATGTTCTATCTGCTTAACTTCCTGCTGGTGTTCCTTCTCCATGCCAGTGTTCCAGTGATCCTTTGTGTCTGTGCCATCCTGCTATACTTAATTGTCTATGCATGGTCCTACCACACTACCCTACAGGTGCCCCTGCCTGCCATGAATACCAGACTTTCAGCCCTAGACCTGATAGAAGAATCACCAAAGGGAACATTTTTGGTTGTCAATGTTGAACTTGAGTAGCCAGACTTTCCTATCGGGATGAAGCTCCCTTGAGTGTTATTAAGAAGTCAAACCTGCACTGGAAGATGTGTGCACGCATGCAAGTTTTGATTTTGAAGCTCTCCTAAGGTAGAGGAGAAAGTGAATCCTCATGGACCATGTGCTTAGAGCCCAGATATCTTTTCTTGAAGGGCTCATAAGGGACAAACAGGAGTCCATCTCCCTTGGAGGTAGGAACTGAGGGAAAATGAATAGGGCTCCCAATGACTCAGCCCAATCCAATTTTTTTCTAGGTAGATGGTTTGCTTTTGTGCTATTAAGATACATAATCAGAGGCATCATAAAGAATGAGAAATTCATTTTCTCATGTTTTTCATCAAACTGCTCACATGAAGAAAGGATATAAGCAGACAAAGGATGTGTTGGTACCATTCATTCATCAAGTATATAATTGTGAAATATTTACTGAGCACCTACCATGTTCTAGGCTCTATGGTTCCAGAGATCCTAAAAGTAAAGAATTCCATTTTCCCCATTGTCTCATTCCCAATGTCAGTTTTGACCTTGTCTCACCATAGATCTATGGATAGTCTCACTTGGACATATTGCACACCTCCAACTTAAAATGTCTAAAATTGATCTGATCATTGTTATCATGAACTAAATACTTCCGTTTCTCTACCTGGCCCCATCACTTTCCTTGTGACAATGGCTCAAGATCTCCTAATTACCTCTGAAACTCACCCTTACCCACTTTTCCATTTTTTTGGGGTCTCTGTACCTTTTCTGAATAAATTATTTTTAAGTTTCTTGCATAATTTGCAATGATTGTTTGCAATATTTGACTTCTAGAGCTTGTCAGTCCCTGCCCTGATAGTCACACTCTTGTGCAAGTCCCTCCTCTTGTGTGTAGACTGGACTTAGTGACTTGCTTCTAATGAAGAGAATACAGCAAAAGTGATAGGATGTCAATTCCAAGATGGGGCTATAAAGGACTGTGGGTTCTATCTTGCTGACACACTCTCTTTGCTTTGACTGCTCACTCTGCTGATGTAAACGGCCATGTTGGAGAGACCCGTAAGGATAGGACCTGAGGATAGCCTCTAGCGAACAGATAGTAAGGAACTGAGCCCTCAGTCCATAGGTCATGATTTTGACCAATAGTCATGTGAGTGAACTTGGAAGTGGATCCTTCCCCAGTTGAACCTTCAGATGAGACTGCTGCTCCCAGCTGACACCTTGAGTACAGCCTTTTGAGAGACCCTGATGCAGGAGACTTAGCTAAGCCTTGCCTGATTCCTAACCCACACAAACTGTGGCTTAAGAAGTGTGTGTTATTTTAAGCCACTAAGTTTTGGGTTAATATGTTATGCAGCAATATGTTAGTAATACAGCACTAAACGAATAGTCTTCTTTATTGAATAAGAGCTCTGTTGACAACATTCTCTTTCAGACTTGAAAGACAAGTTATGCAACAACAATAACAACAACAAAACTCTGCATATCCCTTCAGGGTAGTGTTTTGTGATTGGAATTTCATGGATGCTTAAATATAGTTCCTGTTGTGCTGAGTATGTTTGTATCTTACAAATTAAGCTGAAACAACCTGAACCTTCTTTGAATTTCTCAAAGAAGTCCAGAATGGCAGGATTACTCCTAAAGCAGCCAGTTTGTGTATATAGATACATTTATTTGCTTATGAAAAATATTGTGGATGTTTAAAATCAACCTTCATTATGATAGGAAAAAAATCACAGATGGTAGGACCAAGTACATGTGACCTGTGTAGGAGATGCTAGAATCAGTTTAATATCTAATAGTTCCCTAAGAAAATGTCTTCACCTGGGGAAAATATAAATTAATGCAAAGAATTACTCAGTGTCATGTTGAAAGAGAAGTAAATTTAATGGTTTTCCCCTGAATTCCATTGCTTTTCCTCAGTGTGTTTGATCAGGTTGTTTTGCTTATGTAAATAGTCCAAGGCAGTTTCCTTGGCAGCTTTTGCTATGTTTCTGCCATTTCTAGGGTCCTACGCTTGGGAACATACAGATATTTGGTTACTTAAAATTTCCCAGTCACAAAGGTTTTGCTTGAAGTAGAGTCAACAGAGAGGTAGAACGAAAAGGCATCCTTGTGAAAAGTAGGGAGGATATGGAGAACAAGGACGCCACAACAAAGTTGGAGCCAGGCAGCAAACGGTGATTTGGTCTTCAGATGGATCCAGCTGAGGAAAAATGTATATCTTTATTGGAATTTTAATGTTTGGGGAAGTAAGTCTAATATTGGAAAATAATGCGGAACATTTTTGAGTGTTGGGAATAGAATAGAACACATGAAAAGGACAGTCAACAAAGAAGAAGATACTCATCTCTACAGACGAGTTTCTGCATTAATAAACTTCTGTGTGCATCTAGTCTATGGAAAGTATGAGGATAATTGAGGGTTGTCTTCTTGGCCAGGCTTCTTTGGGCTCTCTCCTCCAGTGTTTTATATTTTGGAACCTGATCTTCTAGTCTACTGTCATCCTAGTCCCCAGGCTTAGCTTGATCACCTTTCCCTTCCTTTCAATTAAATTTCCTTTCCCCCTATCTCCTTCATATGAGTTGGGTTCTCTGTGCCTTCCAAGTAGAACTTTGAGCAAACATTTCTATGTATTAAGAGAATCTTTTTAGAGACAAAGTCTTAGTCCTTGTCATCTAATCCAATCATGATTTCCTGGCAATGAGTCACGTATGTGGAAGAGATTGATAAAGTTCATCATTTTGCATGTTCTCTTGTTTTATTTAGGAACAGAGATAGATTACATTCTCTGGACTCCCTTGTAGTTACTTGGGGCCAGAAGACTAAGAGCTGGGATGTGGTCAAAAGTGATGCACACAACTTTCAGGACTGGACTGTAACCACTCCCACTTCCCTATATAATTCTTAATCCTCTCTCCTTTTCTCCATTTGCTGGATGAATGGAGAGGATTCTGAGGATCTAGAGAGAAGTGGAACTCACGATGGAAGAAACAGAAGCCTGTTTCTCTAAATGACTAGAACAGTTCTTTTTGAAGACCAGGATTGGCCTGTGATATGAGCAGGAAATGAACTTTTACTGTAGTTACCTACTTCAATTTGGACAGTTTTGTCACAGCATTGATGTGTGTTATTAATACATATGTGCCAGCTTCTATGGCTTGAGCTTTATCATAATGGGAGACATTAGAATAAAGTCAATAGTTCCCAGCAAACTACTGGCTTGATTGTTAGATAAACAACCCCCTAGTAGTATTCTCATTCCTTTCATTTCACAGAGACTAGAAAATTCTCAGATTCACTGATTAAACCCTTGTGCTTTTTATTACCCTTTCTTTACCTTCTAATGGACTGAGTGGGAAGTGTAAAGAAGTTGTGAGGTCTCCAATTGCAGAAACAATGAGAACTACAAAAAAGAAATGGTAATTACGGGATATGATGTGATGTGATGGAGGTGTTAGCTAATGTTATGGTGGCATTCATGTTGCAATATATAAGTTTATCGAATCAACATGTTATACACCTTAACTTACACAATGTTATGCATCAATTATAGCACAACACGCTGGAACAACCCCATTCAAAATAAAAAACAGAAACAATGAGAAATTTGGACCTGTCCATTCTGTGATTGGATAATCCTGCTATATAATGATGAGTAGCTGCTTCCCATGAGAGTGCTTAGCATCTGTCTTTGCTGAAGACTTTCATAAATCTAGGTGTGCTGTCCACAGCCTCTACCCATCAGTGTTATTTCTTTATGAACACTCCCACTCTCGGCACTACCTCCTGCCCAGGAAGAAACCATGGCCTTGGAGTGATTTGAGGATCCTCTCTCTCTAGTAGAAATCACACAGTTGCATTGTTCAGAGGACCACAAATGGAGGTTTTCTTTCTGAACTCCCCATTTAAATGTCAAATACTGGTATCGACTCCATGAGTGCACTACTTCATGGTTACAATGAGTTCACTATTGCACAAACGTGGCACACTCTTACACCAGTCTCTCCTTCTGCACATAGATGTTTTTTACCTGGATTGTCCTCAGCGTTTTTCCTCTTGGAAAGTTCTACTCACTGCCAAATGTCTTCTGAAGCTCTCAAGTAAAGTGCTTACAATATTTCCACAGCACTTTGTTCACATCCTCACTAAAGCATCTTGGAGTATGCCTCTAGAACAGTGGCTAGCCTTAATCTTTCTGCAGCAGTCTGAATTCCACCACTGTCAGGTACATAATATGTGCTCTGTAAATATTTGTGGGATGAATAATTGAAAGTGGTTAGTGGAAGACATGAATGGGTCTCACCTTAAATAGTATCACACATAGGTCCCCAGTCCATCTGAGAGGACCAACGTCTTTTAGAACTCCAAAGTATCCATAGATGCCACTTTGCTTTTTGCAAGAAGATGATGTCTTCCCATTTTAAGAAAGTGAAACTTAATATTTGTCTTTAAATTTTAGTGTTAAATCATCCTCATAGACTTTAAATCCTTTCTGAAAGCCCTAGTTGTTTCTTTAGTTTCCTCATGGCTGATTTCATTTCCTGATTTCTCAGGGTGTAGATCATCATAGGGTTGAGCAAAGGGGAAATGCCCATCAACAGTAGCACAGATAAATAAATTGTTAACTTCACACAATACTACACAGGAATGGGAATGATCTGCATACACTGCATGAAACACTATAAATGAATCTCACAAACATAACGTCGAGTCAAATATCCAGGTATGAAAGAGCGTGCACTCTTTTATTGTTTTCATATAAAGAACAAAAAATACACAAAACTAAAGGGAATATGAGGGAGGCTTTTGCAGTGTTGGTAGTGTTCTGTTTCTTGATCTGAGTGCTTGTTATAAAGATATATTCAGCTTGTGTGAAAATTCATTGAGCTGTACACTTATGTGCATTTTTCCCTATGTACATACATTACCCTTGAGCAGAATGTTAAAAATAATTAACATGGCACTTACAACATTTTAATCTCATGACTAAAGAATGACTTGCATTTGAAGTGAAATTTAATTGACCACGCACTTCATGACGGTTCCTTTTATAGTATATAGTTACAACCTTTACCAGCTACAACATGAGTTATCTTTTATTATTTTTGTTGCTGAGGAAGATTAGCCTTGAGCTAACATCTGTGCCAATCTTCCTTTACTTTATAAGTTGGATGCTGCCACAGCATGGCTGGCAAGTGGTGTAGGTCCAAACCTGGAATCTGAATCTGTGAACCCCAAGTGAACACACTGAACTTAACCACTATGCAACAGGACCAGCCCTGAGAGTTACCTTTTTGTCTCTCTCACCTACAGACTTTAGGTCCTCCCAAATTCTTGTGTTATGCAGATTGTCCTGCTCTTCACATGTAGTTCTTTCTCAGATTCTCATTTTAATTTCTCTATTTTTTCTTTCATTTTGCTCTTTAAGTCTTAGAAAAAATCCTTAAGAGACCACGTTTCCCCAAGCAGTGCTCTCCTTTTTGCTGACACAGAACAAGATAGGAGCCCTTTTCCCCTTCCATTGCTATCAGTTCAGATTCATCTCAGTCTCCCCTTCTTTGGTGTTTATGTCAACAACACAGAGTGATAAGAATAAATGTTCAAAATAAGGATCGTAGGAGATTTCTCGTCTGCATAATCCCAGAAGTAATAATTCGCCACACTATACCTACCATGGCTAGTAGTGGAGAAATCACCCCCACAGAAGTCTTCAGTTAATCTGGAATGTAGAGACGTATTTTAATGAATGACAGCAGCCCACTCTAGCATCTTTCTTTTGGACATTGAAATGATAAATCCATGGGTTTCAAATCTTCTGCTCAGGAAACCGGTGTGACAAGCCTAATAGCTTCCTGTGTCACCTGTTGTCTTCCTTCAGCCTTTCTTTCCCTCTCCTGTTTTCTCTTTACTTTTTCTATTTTCTTTCCTTCTTTATTTCGTTCCTCTGTATACCATTTCCATAACTGTATTAGGGTTCACCAAAAAAAGGAAACCAATAGGATACATATATATATATATATATATATATCCTGTTATATACACATCTATATATGGAAAATTATTATGAAGAATGGGTTCACCTGATTATGGAGGCTTAGAAGTCGTGTCATTTGCTGTCTGCAAGCTGGAGACCCAGGAAAGCTGGTGGTATAATTCTGTCCTAGTTTGATGGCCTGAGAGCTACAGGAGCCAATGGTGTAAACACTAGGGCGAGGACAGGATAAGAAGAGATGACATGTCCCAGCTGAAGCAGTGAGGCAGAAAGAAGGGGTGAATTTCTCCTCCCTCCACCTTTTGTCCTATTCAGCTCAATGGATTGGATGGTGTCTACCTTTGTTGGGGAGGCAATTAATCTGCTTCACTGAGTCCATCCATTCAAATGCTAATAACATCTGGAAACACTCTCACACACACACCCAGAAATAATGTTTCTTCTGGGCATCCTGTGGTCCGTCAAGTTGACATATAAATTTACCCATCATAGTGACATTAAAATGGTTTTTTTGAGGGGAAGGTAACTCCAATATAGATCCTTTCCTTAGGAAGTTGAGAGTTAAGATAATAAGAGTGTTGCAGGGTGTGGAGTCTGCAGAAAGAAAAGGAGGTACAAAACTATGGAGATGTATATGAAACCAGTCCCATTTGGGAATATAATGTTTGTAAACCCCATCAAGGAGGTCTGCTGAACAATACCACGTCCCGCACTGCCATTTTTTGTACACATGTGTGGATCATCTGGAGCATTTGGGCAATTTGTGTTTTACTAATTCCTGGTTGGTGTGATCCTGGGTGCGTCAGTCAATAATTGTCCCAAACTTATGAGAAATACATGTGAAGGTCACAGGGCATAGCTTAGAGTCAGTTCTCAGACTGTACGATTACAATATATCTACAACATGATGATAATGAGACCTACCTCAGGCACAGAGTGCTTCTGAGAAGTAGGTGCAATTGTATGTCTGTTTTGGAAACTGAAAGCAGTTGAGGAATTTGATTTTGCCAATCTCAGCAGCCCCAGGTGAGTGCTTCTTTCCTTACACATGCCAGGTTCATCTGTGGGAGCTTGTCTGAGAGTGGCTCATCTTGCTGTTGACCTTGTGGTTCAAAGCCCTCTTTCCCAGCACTTTGGAGTAAGTGGGAAATGCTCTCTCTCCTCTAGGGATGTTTTTCTTTTTCACTTAGGGATTTGAACCAAGACGTATTTCCAAAAAATCGGAGTACTATATCACACACCTGCTCACAAACATAAATCAATTTTTGTATGCAGTTTATATAGGTGTTTATATCACAAACATTTACAGAAAAGAATAAATTATAATCCTCAATTACAAACCTAGTCATCTGGATATCAGGCCCCAGGGAGGTCCATGCAACTTTCAAGGTCTCAGCATTATAGAAATGTGGGCACAATAATGGAGCTCTGCTTTGCTGAATTTTTCATGCTTTTATCAAACAATTATGGAGTTATTCTTATACCAGCAGCTTCATTTTACGTCTTCCAAAACCTATAATATCTTTGTGAAATTGATATTATTGTCCTGATCTTATAGATGAGGAAATTGAGACACAGAGAGATTAAGTAACTTGCTCAAGGTCTCACAGTTGGTAGAGCCACGTCTCAAACCAAGATTTGTCTTATCCTAAAGACTTATGCTTTTAACTACTGCAACTGTACTTCTTTCCAGTGTTGATCAGCCCTTCCCAGGAAATCCTATGAGGAAAAGGCTCCAGAAAATCTTATGCAAATCAAGTGAAAAAGGTATGTGGGTTTAAGAAGCCTGTACATGGTGAGTGAGAGGTGTGGCTGAGAGTGACTTAGCATGAGAGGATGTCAACAGTGACTTTAAAAAAAATAAAAAGGAGTTTGAAAAGGCAGACTTTGTAGTCTTTAAAGCTATCTTGACCAAGAACCTGGATCAATGACATAGTGCTCCAATGGCAAGGTGCAGAAATGAGTTCTAAGTAACATTGCCTCAAATGTGAACCCGTATTGAAAATAATGGACCTGGTGTGTTCCTGTGGATGCTGTCTCTTTACAAAGCGTGGGAAGGATACTTTAAAAGTATAGGATTACGGGCATTACACTGAAACTCATGCATCATATAGAGGGAGAGGGACGAAAAGGATAAAGAAATACCATTTTATGTGTTTTTGGAATGTCAAAATAAGGATCATGAGGGTTTCTTAGAAATCACCTGAAGGGGACCATCCTCTGGAAACAAGCTTATCAACCGTCTTGGACAGAACCTACAAACAGTGTTATCCCCATATCCCGACTTCCCACTGAGCAAATGCTGCTCCTTTTTCTCTTTCCTAATATTGAAAAGTCTCTTCTCTTGATTGAATCCCTAAAAGTTTTAGGACCATTTTTCATATTCTGTAGCACATGAGGGCACAGATAAGCTAACCATCAAAACACCTTACATAAAGGCCCCAAACTTCCATCCCCAGACAAGAAGCAAAGCTGGCCAGGGTGCATATCCTGAATTCAGGATTTGCTATCTTTGAGAGCTGTTTGTCCAAGGCAATCACCCTCCTGAGAGCTGGAGATATCAGCACCTTCTCAACTGCCTTCAAATCACTTCCAACCTCAACATCCACCAGGTAAAATATATCCCATCCCCTGGAGTCAACTGACCTTCTTCCAATACTTTGCAAGCCACACTTACCTTCTGCCTAGTCGTGAAAAACTACCACTTTTCTTTGCTTCATTAGGAGTTTTGATTTCAATAGGAGCATTCATACAATTGCAGCGTTTCTGAAAAATGGGCACTAACAGTTTTTCAGTTTCAGAAGCTCACACACCAATACTAACTGACTTCAGTCCCCAAGTGGGAAATCGATCCTCTTATGATGCTCCAATTGCATCCTAGAAGACGTGGGTTCTGGGGAGATTCTCTGTTTAATGGAAAACCTACCTTAAAGCTAGTGTTTTTGTTCTCTTCTTCCTTCCTATGGGAAAACGCAATCTCAGGGAATCACGTCACTCTGACCCTTCCACTTTGCCTTACAGTGTCTCTGCCACATCTTCATCCCTCAGCCACAGTCCAATAAAGAAATGAGCAAAGGGAATATTGTTGGGTGTGAATGTGGAAGCTGAGTGGCCAACTGAATTTAGTACCTACGGGAGTCATTAAAATGTCACCAAGCCCTTCCGCTCTCTCTCCCTCATCTCCTGTCTGTCCCGTCTCACATGTACATGCAGAGGCACCAGAGCATATTCAGAACATATCATTTTCTCTAGACAGCACATTATCCCTCTTGGCTCCAGAAGAAGGTGTTAAGACACACCAAGTACTGTGCAGTCTTCCTCCTGGCCAAAATTACTTTGCTTGCAATGGGCTAGGAAGTACAATTTGAATAAAAGGGTGGCAATGGAAAAGACAAAGCTTTGTGGTTACTGTCAGGGCAGCTATCAGAGAGTCCATGAGGTAGATTAACATGTGCAATTTCTGTTTAATACAATATATACTTTGACACTATGCAATTATTTTAATCTACATCTCTGAGATTCACAGGTCACTGGGAATCTAGGGAGGTAGCACGATGACAGCTCTTGAAATTCATCAGTTTATTACTCCAGAATTATTTAATGTTATTGGGTTCATGGGTACCCAGAGAGTTGATCATTGAAACTTTTGATTCAGGGAGCAATGTAGGAAAGGGTGGTTTGCAAGCCATATGTGTGCCCAGATCCAGTTGACTTTTCTATGGCTCTTAGCAGTAGAGCTTAAAAAATAATAAAAACTGATTTAAATGGAAAAAATGCAGCCCAGCTTGTGATTTTATGTCATCCAGATAAATGATATATATTTGTATAATCAGATGTAGTTCTTTCTCCTTCCCCTGAATGATTGAATCAGATTGTGTTGTTTGTTTAGACATGGTTTGAGGATGTCTCAGGGACAATGATGTGGAGTTTCTGGGTTTTTGCTCCCTTGAGATATGCTTCTGAGATACAGTGATTCAGACCCCATAGATTATTGGTGCCGTTGTCAGATCATTTCTGACATAGTGATAAAAATCTGATTTGAGTGAGTCACAAGAATTAGAAAGGAAAGGAAGGGACACATTTGCATGATATAGGCTATAAGGTGGTAGGTGGTATGCATTTTTTTTTAAATCGTTTTTACTTTTTTATTATTCTTATTTTTTGCTGAGGAAGATTAGTCCTGTGTTAAAATCTGTTGTCAATCCTCCTTTTCCTGAGGAAGATTGGCCCTGGGCTAACATCCGTGCTCATTTTCCTCTACTTTATATGTGGCAGTCCTGCCACAGCATGGCTTGATAAATGATGCATATGTCCGTGCCCAGGATCTGAACCTGCGAACCCCGGGCCGCCAAAGTGGAGCATGCAGACTTAACCATTACGCCACCAGGCCAGCCCCTGTGGTATGCATTTTTCATATCAATTTTATAAAGAAAATCTTAGGGACTCGAGACGAGAGCTACCAGAGCAAATGTAGCAGGACCCTATGAATGGTGACTTAAGAAGTGTAAATTATTGTCAGAATTTTCATGCTAGGGGAAGTAGGTTAATATTGTAAAAAGTTAGTATTGATTGACCAAGTGACAGGAAATAGCAATCCATCAAGTCAGATAGTTAAAGAATGTTTATAGGGTCATTCCAGATCCAATGTGGGACATGAGTGAAGTTTGTCCTCAACACACAGTATCCTTTGGCTAATTCTACTTGGGCTCTTTCCTATTCTAGCAGATCTGACTTCTTGCTCTGATCCCTTATCTCTGCACTCAAAGCCAAGGATTTATCTTTGACCCTTTAACTTCTTTTATATGAAACTCTCCTATGCTTTATCTCATCAGATTCAAGATGACTCTGTAAGCTGTAAAAATAAGAAACAAACCTATTGACATGTTTCAATGACAGAAAGCTAGAAATTTTAGGGTGAGAGATGCTTTGAATTCGATGTACATTCCCATGTTTTCTACCCCATCAGTTTTCCCCAATAATGAGGAATACGGACCATATAGGAGAAGAGTGTAACAGGTCAATGGGGGATAGAATGTGCATTAGGCAGAGCAATAAGGATGATATCGACAATGACATTAGCCTTTCACTGAGCACTTACTATCGACCAGGCATTGTATGTTTCACATATACCATGTCATTTTAACCTTCACAACAATTCCATGAGATGGATATTATGAACACCTTTGTATATATGAACCGTGACTTGTGAAGAGATAAAATATCTTGCTCAAGATCACACAGCTGGTGGAGGGCAGAGCAAGGATTTGGACCCAGGTTCTATGACTCTGAAGTTAGAGCTTTCAGGTATAATGCTTTACGTTTACCCTGCTTTCCCAGACAAAAATACTAGCCTATACTTCCTCTTCACAAACACCAACAGATTGTAAAATAGACTGATTAGAGTTCTGTCTTCTTTAACCTTTCCCCTCTCTCACTGGGAAGTGGGAAGTGGGAGGAATGTAAGTCCTCAATCATGAAGGCAATCTGAGACTGGTCCTGGTAAGTCTGCAACTGGTAAACCAGTTCTTGAATAATGAGAATGGATTCCTCTTTTTGTAGGATCCCTGAAGTTCTGTCTTTGTCTAAACTTATCACAAGAAAGTGAATCCGGCATGTCTAGTTCTGCATAAGAGAAATCCCTTCAGGCTATTATGCGAAATCTTCACAAGCTTCTTCATTCCTGATAGGAATCCAGGAGGATAACCATTCTGTACCTTTGAGGTTCTCAATAGGTCACAGGCCCATATGGAATTTAAGTAAGCAGAAAAAATGTCTTTATCTGTGATGGGCCATATGTACCCATATATGTGTACTTCAGCTGCACTGATCATGAGCTCTTTCTAGAACAGGATTGCAGTTTGGCATAGACAAGTCCAGCAATGTAATAAATTACATTCAAATGGTGGAAGAGCCATTGATTGATTGGGTATCTGAAGACTTATCTCTGTAATTAAGTTGATATGAGATCTTGAGTAAATCACTCTCACTTTGGGCTTCTATTTACTCACCTGTTAAAAAGGGATTGGATTCAATCAGTCCCTTCAGCTGCCATATAGTTGTCCTGATGGACACGTTGTTCTTTGAATGGAAATGCATCAATCAAGCTCAATACTATAACACTGGTTACTTCATGCTTACCAGGAGCGTGGACTATCAGTAAGGTAGTAACTTAAATAGAAAAATAAATTGTTACCTGGTGGGTGTAGTTGGTTTAATAAAAATGTATTTGAGTATATCAATAGGACTCTAAGGGGAAAAATAATGAAAGGAGCCCTTGGTGATGAAGAGGTTGGAGACTCTTGCTCTATTCCATCACAGAAGGCATGAGCCTTCTCTTCAGTCTCCTCATGGCTGACTGCATTTCCTGGTTCCTCAGAGTGTAGATCAAGGGGTTCAGCAGGGGGGAGATGACAGTGAAGGTGATGAAGATGGCTTTATCTGTGGGGAGGGCAGTGAAGGGCCGGGCATAGACGTAGACGCAGGGCACAAAGTGCAGTGTGACCACAGTGATGTGTGAGGTGCACGTGGAGATGGCTTTCCTCCTGCCCTCCCCTGCCTGAGACCTCAGCATCGTTAGGATGACTGTGTAGGATACAAGCAGGATGATAAACCACAGTGTGGTGAGCAGTCCATTATTGGAAATCATCAGCAGCTCAAGTGCAAAGGTTTCTGTACAGGCAAGTTTGATCACCTGGGGGACATCACAGTAGAAGGTGTCAAGAACATTGAGTCCACAGAAGGGGAGAGCCAGCAACAAGGAAATCTGCACAATGGAGTGGACAAAACCCCCCACCCAGGAGGCCACTATTAACCCAATGCAACGGCCTCTACTCATGATGGTCACGTAGTGCAGGGGCTTGGAGATGGCCACATACCGATCTAATGCCATCACTGACAAGGAAAATACATCCACCCCTCCAACAAGGTGGAAGAAAAACATCTGGGTGAAGCAGCCATTGAAGGAGATGGTCTTTCTCTGTGACAGAAGGTCCACCAGAACCTTGGGAGCTGTGATGGAGGAAAAGCAGATATCGGCAATAGATAAATTCCTGAGCAAAAAATACATAGGCGTATGAAGGCGAGACTCACAGGTCACAGTGAGCATGATGAGGAGGTTTCCCAGCAGGGTTGTCACATACACCCAAAGCAGGAAAAGAAATAACACCAAGTTCAGTTCTTGATTCTGGGTTAGGCCAAGGAAAATAAATTCCTTTACCCTGGTGCAGTTTTTCCACTCCATTGAGTCATTTTCTTTCTCTCTCTTTTGTTTGAAGCTACTTCGTTTGAAGTGACTTGGCTATTTATTTTGTTTTCTTCTTAAGCACTAAGAATGCAATTCAGAATGTTCCTCATGTGTCTGTGGTCTCGCAATTGTTGAGTTGTTCAAAGTTTTAAGATTGCAATCAGTTTGGTGATCAAATCAAATTAGCACATGCAAAGGCATTCAGTAATTCTTTTGCTATAAAAATATTTTTGAAAAGAATAGCATTTATGTTGAGTAGTGAGATACATAGCATGTTTAATTTAATTAATTTATTTTAGTTTTACTTTTTACTATTTTTTCATTCTACACTAATTTATTTAATATCAGGAACTGTTTGAAGCAAAGAAATATCAGGAGCTGTCTAAATACAAAGAAAAGTAAGACATGGTCCCAACCATTGTATACTTATAGTCTACAGGTTTAATACCAACATTAGCAAACATTCTGTTGACATCAAGAGCATCTTGTCTTGCTGAAAAACAAAAGAACATCATTCTATTTCTTATTGCAATGTTCCTGTGTCATGAGTCTGTTTTCTTGCTCTTGGCTGATTTACGTTGACTTTCTTAAAATTGCAACCTATTGTTCCATGTAGGTAACTTATGATTACTTTATACTAATCAGATTATTTGCTTAATAATTATTTAAAAATATTTAAAATTTATAATTGGGAAACACATTGAAACAACATGTAAATCCAAATCTCAAAGGATATCTTTAATTTCTTTCATTGTGATAAAAACACTTAAACATGAGAGCTACCCTCTTAACAAATTTTTAAGTGCACAATACAGTATAGCCACAGTGTTGTACAGCAATTCTCTAGAGCTTAGTCATCTTGCATAACTGATGTGATCCTTGCTTGAGTGTGAGGGAGAGAAGAAAGATAGTGACCCTCTTCTGCGAGGTGGTCCATACCGTATCAACCACACTCTCCTCTGCCTCTTTCCCTTTGTGGATCAAAGCTAAGAGTGTGGAGGGATCCCACAGCATGGAGAGACATTGGTATCATTAGGATAATGCTTGTTTTGTATGAGCAGTTATTGATCATTCTTAAGAAATTTTATAGCTATTATTAGCTCCAGCTTATACTTACCAAGTGAACAAATTGCAATCTTTAAATGTATATGGATAAGTTGGACCACAATGTCAAAATGTTTGCAGCCTAACAGAAGTGGATGATTTGCATAAATTGATGAACATAATGATAAAACGTGAAATTTATCATGAGAAGTAGAGGTAGATTTAGGTGGGATAAGAGATAAGAAAGGAGATATCATGATTTCTAGCAGTAACAATAGATACTATTTTTTGAGTGTTTACTATGTGTGAAGAATTATGAAAAGTTGATTTATTTACTTTTCACCATGATCCTTTATAAAGTATTAATGTTATTCTTGTTTTTCACATGGAATATATTATGAATCTATGTTTGGCTGAAGGGAAGGAAGAGATAAAAATAAGACATAAGAAACACTGTTTTTTTCCTCTTTTAATCTTATATATATAGGGTCTAATTTTGTGTAAAAAGAATGTTTGGTAAAGTCTGTCTGAAACTAAGAATTTGGCAGAAAAGGGCTCTGGAAACCCAACTTACATTGACCCTCTCTTCCCAACAGTTAACACCCACCTTTGTTGTTTCTGTCACTGAGAATATCATCTTGGCTCTGAAGCATTTAACACACCTGGAAAATATCAAAGTCGAACTATTTATACATAATCAACAACGACATCTCAATTTCACTATGCATAACCCTAAGTTTAGCTAAATGTTTAACCTCTTTACCTATTCCTTTGATCTTGAAACTCCAACTTCAAATTGTATGTTATTAGGTACAGAGCAGAAAAGAGCACTGGTGACATTGATTCTTGACAATTCTGTTTCTGAAGGTAGAGTCTTTTGGACGACTAAATATCTTAGTGTCTTTATTCTCCTTTCAGGAGAGTAAGGGCAGATTCAGAGAATCACATCTTCAAGAACTTCTGCTGTGTCCCTGTCTTATGCGCAAATCTCTCAGCCTTGGCTTAATATAAGAATTGCAAAGGGAATAATATTGGACAAGGAAGTGAAAGTCAGTGCCTTATTCTGCTATGAGTGATGAAGTTTCAGTGGGAGTTATTAAGAAGTTACTGAGACAGGCACATGTGTAAACACACACACCCCCACAGACAGGCACAGTTTGATTTGTGTCCAAATTATTAGAGGTAGTAGAGGAAATCTACCCGCTTATCCATAGCTCAATCAGAACTTTGTTAAAACATGCCACATGCTGTGCCAAGCGATACAAGGATCCAATTTTCGTGGCTCACTATATACAAATGAGTTTCAATTAGATCTCCAAGAAACCAGAAGAGAACTGGACCTCAAGTTCTTTGCTACCAGTCCAGTTTCTAATTATACCCAGAATGGTTATAGTCTCATGATGTTGCTATGTCTCCACACGTAGAGAAACGTGAATTAGGTGATGTTTGAAGAATGCACTTTTTTCTTGATTTCCAACACTCCATTCATATGGAATCTCTCGCATTGGATACAGCTGGATAAGCATGTTAGTAAAGCTGTCTACAAAATTACAGTATTATTTAAGATTAATCCAACTTATTGCATGTTTTGGTCTTAGAATGCACTTCCACTGTTTGCAGAATGCTGATGGGCTTGGATTTACCTGCTTTTACATTTTGTTTTAGTACATTAAACTAGTCTACACAGATTAAAAACTGCATGAGACAGGTTGTGTGTTTGAGATAGGTAATTCTTTTTTCCCCGGCTTTATTGAGATATAAACATCACTGTGCATGTTTAAACTACATAATGTGTTGATTTGATACATTTATATATTGCCAAATGGTTATCATCTTAGTGTTAGCTAACACCTTCATCACCTCTCGTAATTACTAATTCTTTTTTGTGGTGAGATCATTTAAGATTGACTCTCTTAGCAACTTTCAAGTATCGTTAGCTATAATCACCATGCTGTACATTAGATCCCCAAAACTTATTCATCTTATAACTGGGAGTTTGTACCCTTCGACCAACATCTCCCCATTTCTCCCATACCGAGCACCTGCCAGGCACTGTTCCACTCTCTGTTTCTGTGAGTTCAGATTTTTAGATTCCATGCATATATGAGATCACACAGTGTTTGTGTTTGTGTGACTTATTTCACTTAGCATATTGCCCACAAGGTCCACTCATGTTGTCACAAATGGCAGTATTTTCTTTTTTTCATGACTGATGGTATTCCTTTATTTATCTATATACCACATCTTTATCCATTCATCCATTGATGGGCTCTTGGATATTGTGAGTAACGCTGCAATAAACATGGGAGTGCTCGTACCTCTTCAAGAGCTTAATTTCATTTCCTTTGGATGCATACCCAGTGATGGGATTTCTGGATCACATGGAAGTCCTGTTTTTAATGTTCTGAGGAAACTCTATTGTTTTCCACAGTGGCTGTACCAATTTATAGTTCTACCAACAGGGCACAAGGGTTTCTTTTTCTCCACATCGTCACCGACACTTGTTATCTCTTGTCTTTTTGATGATAGCTATTTTAACAGGTGTGAAGTAATATCTCAGTGTGGTTTTGATTTGCATTTCTCTGATGCTTAGTGATGTTGAGCACCTTTTCATGTACTTGTGGGTCATTTGTATTGTCTTGTTTGAAAAGACATCTATTCAATTCCTCTGTGCATATTTTAACCCTTATTATTTGATTTTTGGTATTGAGTTGTATGAGTTCTTTACATATTTTGGATATAAACCCCTTATCTGATATTGATTTGCAAACATTTTCTCCCATTCTATAGGTTGTCTTTGTATTGGTTGATTGTTTCTTTTACTTTACAGAAGTGTTTTAGTTTGATGTTGTCCCATTTATTAATTTTTGCTTTTCTTCCTTATGCTTTTGGTGTCATATCCAAAAAACTATTGCCAAGACCAACATCAAGGAGATTTTCCCCTATTTTTACATCTAGGAGTTTTATGGTGTCAGCTCTTATCTTTAAATGTTTTATACATTTCAGGTCAATTTTTGTGAGTTGTGTAAGATAGGGTCTGATTTCATTATTATGCATGTGGTTATCCAGTTTTACCAGTATCATTTATTGAAGAGACGATTCTTTCCTCATTGTTTATTCTTGGCTGTTTTGTCATAAATTAATTCACCTGTGTATGTATAGGTTTACTTTTGGGCTCTTGAGTCTGTTCTCTTGGTCTACATGTCTGTTTTTATGCGAGTACTATACTGTTTTGATTACTGTAGCTTTGTAGTATATAGTTTGAAATCCTAATTGTCTCCAGCTTTGTTCTCCTTTCTTAGGATTGCTTTGGCTGTTAGGGGTCCTTTGTGGTACCACACAAATTTTAGGATTGTTTTGTCTGTTTCTGTGAAAAATGCCATTAGTATTTTTATAAAGATTGCATTGAATCTGTAGATCTCTTTGGGTAATATGAACATTTTACTCTATTAATTCTTCCAATCCATAAGCAGGGAATATCTTTCCATTTATTTGTGTCTTCTTCAACTTATTTCATCAATGTCTTATTATTTTCAGTGAACAGAACTTTCACCTCCTTGGTTAAATTTTTTCGTCGGTGTATTATGCTTTTGATGCAATTGTAAATGGGGTTGTTTCTCAATTTCTTTTTCTGATAATTTGTCTTTAGTGTATGAAAATTTGCAATTTTGCTACGATGTGACTATATGTGGATTCCGTTTATGTGTTCTCTAGTGATATGGTGTAAATCTGAGAATTTGTATTTCTTCAGTTGTGGAAATTTCTCAATTATGTGTCATAAAATAGTGCCTCTTCCTCAGTCTTATTCTTTTTTTCCTTCTGGAGCTCATGTCTAATGTATTGTTTGTTAAATTTGTTCATTTTCTTCTCTATGTCTCCTAACAACCTTCCTCATGTATTCTATCTCTTTGTCTGTATGTTCTCCATTTCGTGGAGTTTCTTCAGTTCATTATAGTTTTCATTTCTAGAAGTTGTGTTTTGTTCTTTTTACCAATCTACTTTTTTTTATTTTAGTATCTTGTTTCTTGCTCATGTTTTAAGAATGTACCCTTTAAATTTTTTTTCTTTAAGCTTTCATTTTTATGATATATGCTGTATCTGATTACTCCAGTATTCAAAGTCCTTGAGAGTCTGATTGTGTTTTGGTTGTCTCTTTTGCTTCTTGCTAATAATAGGTTGTTTCTGCATGCATTTTGTTATTTTGAATTATGAATTTTCTCAGCTATTTATACAGAAATCTTGGAAGTCTTGGGTTCAGTGTGTATTCCTTCAGAGTGGGCTAATATTTGTTTCTTCCAGGCATCATAGGGCATTACTAACCCTGCCTCACTCTTAGTTAATTTTTCACTTTGGGGCTTCCCATTCCACATAGGCATTACAAACTTGAACCCCAAATTTGTGTAAACGATTTGTCTTCTCAGGAGACTTTATCTTCATTCTAGTCAAAGCCCAGGCTGAGGTGGACAAGTTTTACTGTTATCTTCTTTGCTTCTAGGTGGGATTTTTTCCAGTTCACCCTTTCACTAATGGAGGCGTATTCAATTCTCTGGTTTCCTGCATTTCATCTATTTTTTGTCCTGAGCCTTTCCCTTTCTTTCCTGACATGTGAGTCCTGACAGGCACATAAGCGAATGTTTGCTAGAAGCACTTCTAATGTGTGTGTGTGTGTTTAAATCAGGACTTTATTTCATGATATGTGGTCTTTCATATTGCCTGAAATAGCTCTAATACATTTCCTCCACGGATATTTGTGGTTTATAGGAAACCAATGATGTATGTAATTTGGTTTTGTATGTGGCCACCTAGTTGAATTCTTTTATTATTTTCAATAATCTTTCAGTAAATTCCTCTATATTATTTTGGGTATATCATCTCAATATCTGAAAATAATGACTTCTTTTCCTCCAGCTTTCCAAAATTTCTATACTTTCTCATTTTTTCTAGTCTTTTTGAATTGTAAGTGAATTCAAGCTTAATTAATTGTAAATGAATTAATTGTAAATGAATTCAAGCTTAATTAATATTAGTGATGATAATGAGCATAAATGTTGAGTAATGGAAATTATTTTAACATTAATCATTATGTATAATGTTTGCTATATTGTTCTTGTAGATATTCTTTATCAGGATAATACTTTTTTTCTTCAGTTCCTGGCTTTTAGGTGTTTTGTTCCCCAAGGATGTGGGTTGAATTGTATTGAATATTTTCTGCATCAGTGAGATAATCCCATTGTTTCTCCTCTTAATTTGTTATTTCACTGAATTGTGATAACATTTCTCTTTGAATTTCTGGAATAAACCCTACTTGATGATGATTTGTCATTGTTTTAATTCCTTGCTTTGTAATTTGCTAATGTTTCATAAGAAGTTGACATCTATGTTCAAAGATGTGATTGATGTGTATACATATGTTAGATTGAGAAATTATTAGATATGTTAGGTGCTGTTATCTAGTTTGCAGATAGGGTTATGCTGTCCTTATAGAATGAGTTAAGAAGCTTTCTAAAATTGATAACAATATTGGGAGTTACTGGCTCCTTAAATTGTTATTGACAATCACTCACAAAACAATTTGGGCCTAGTCTCTTTGACAAACTTTTCAATTCATCTGCAATTATTGATCTATTAAGATTAGTTCTGTTTCTTTTAGTCAATTTTGGTAACCTATATTTTCCATGAAAATTATATGTTTTCTTCCATCTTGTGAATTCTTAAAAGCATATCTCAATGCACTAAGTATTTATTTCTTTCTCTTGGTAGGCTGCAAGTCCATAGAGTTCATTTGTTTATACGTTCAAATAAAAAAGTGTAACTCTCAACTCTGCCTAGATCTTTTGGGAACAAAAGGAGTGTTACTAGAGGGAGTATCTTATCAGGTTTCCATAAGATAAGGATCTCCATGGCTTCCAAAATGAGGAACTGTAGCAGTAGCATCTTTGGTCCCCCAAACTGAGGAAATCTAGGAGTTTCAAACTATCTTTTAACACCGAGAAACTGATGAACTGCTCATAAAAAAATGTAATGTGTTATTGATGATCAGAATTTGATTATAAACGATCTGTTTCGTACTGGTGAGTTGATGGCAGTCTTATGCGTTCCTAAAGCACGTGATTGACAAAATAAAACTTGTTTGCTTTTTATCTGTCTCTCTTTGGAAAAGTCTTTGTGTGTGAGTGTGAGTGTGTGTGTATGTGTGTGTGACATGGACTAATTACCTCGTACAGCCATGTGTTCTTTAACGACGGGCATGTGTTCTGAGAAATGCATGGTTAGGCATTTTCCTCGTTGTGTGAACATCCTGGAGTGTACTTACACAAACTTAGATGGTATCATCTTCTCTATACCTAGGCTATATGGTACTAATCTAATGTGATCACTGTCGTATATGTGGACCATTGTTGACTAAAACGTTATGTGGCACATGACTGTGTTTTTAGATAGCGAATTTCTTAAGTTCTAAGAAATTTAATATGAGTGTCATTGAGCTGAAATCAAAGTGTCAGCAGGCTGCCTTCCTTTCTGGAGGTTCTAGGGCAGAATCCATTTTCTTGCTTTTTCTAACTTCTGGAGGCTGGCCACATTCCTTGGCTGGTGGACCCTTCCATCTTTAAAGCCAACCATGTCAATTCAAGTGCTCTTTACATTGCATTACTCTGACCTCCTCTTCTGTGTACCTCTTCCACTCTTCAGGAGCCTTGTGATCAGATTGGGACCACCCGTATAATCCAGGATAATCATGCTATGTAAAGGTCAGCTCATTAGCAACCTTAATTTTATCTGCAACTTTAATTTCCTTTGCCATTTAACCTAGGATACACACAGACTCTGGGGATTAGGATCTGACTATCTTTGTGAGGGAATTATTCTGCTTACTACAACTCCCTCTTATTTAGTTTCTGTTTTTGTTGCCAGCCATTCTGAGATCTCCAAATTCTGAGTGCTGGAAGGTTTTCAGAGAGCCATTTGGTAGTAAAATCTGATCTGACCTGAATTAATTTTGTGGCAAAATTTGATCTGAATTAATGTGAGGCCATGCATAGTTTTTATCAATTGCACTTAGTAGAGATATTCGTACATTTTCCTGTCGAAGTATTAAAGTGTTTGGGGATCACATGCTCCCCATTGCAGAAATGATGTAATATATGATACATGTACTCTTTTATCTTTTGAAAATCCAGAAATTCTAAATTTCCAAATCTATCTGTTCCCAATAAATTATAATAAGGTTATGTGGTCCTGTATTATAATTATCATTATTGTAATTATTAGCCTATAGTTACATTTCAATGAATGTGTTTACTTACTCAGTCTTCCTAGGTTCCATGCTCCAGAAAGAGGGGAGAGGAAATAAATCCCATCCTCCTGTATACGATTACCAGGAATCCCAAGTGTCTTTCTGGACGTACTCAGAGCACAGGTTTATTGAAACTCTGATTGAAAGAATTTGTACATTGATTTGCCATGAATATTGCGAAACGCTCATTTGTCCTGGGATGTTTCTATTCTATTGTGTACATGGGTATCAATAAACGTTGTTAGATCCAACACTTGATTTGCTGATCTCATAAAGACACAGACAGATGTTAAGATCTTGAGTATAAGATCACAGACACTCTGCTTCCATCAGTTACATTTCCTTGTCTTCCATGAAGAAGTATGTGTTCAGGAAATAGAGTCAGTTTTAATACTGAAAACCAAGATTAAGTAGAATTTAGTGTCATCTCCTTACAGACATTCACTTCCTTCCATTTCACACATTCAACCAACACTTCTTTATAGCTCTTACAGGGCAGGTGTTTTCTAGACACTGGGAATATAAAGGAGAATTATATCTACAAGTTTGAAGTATTTTCGGATATTTTTTTTTAATTTTTTGTTTATTGCAGTAACATTGGTTTATAACATTGTAAAAATTTCAGGTGTACATCATTGTACTTCTATTTCTGCATAGATTACATCATGTTCACCACCAAAATACTAATTACAACCCTTCACCACACACATGTACCCAATTATCCCTTTCACCCTCCTCCCTCCCCCCTTCCCCTCTGGTAACCACCAATCCAATCTCTGTCCCTATGTGTTTGTTTATTGTTGTTATTATCTACTACTTAATGAAGGAAATCATACGGTATTTGACCTTCTCCCTCTGACTTATTTCACTTTGCATTATACCCTCAATGTCCATCCATGTTGTCACAAATGGCTGGATTTCATCGTTTCTTATGGCTGAGTAGTATTCCATTGTGTATATATACCACAGCTTCTTTATCCATTCGTCCCTTGATGGGCACTTAGGTTGCTTCCAAGTCTTGGCTATTGTGAATAAGGCTGCAATGAACACAGGGGTGCATGTACCTTTGCAAATTGGTGTTTTCAAGTTCTTTGGATAAATACCCAGCAGTGGAATAGCTGGATCATATGGTAGTTCTATCCTTGATTTTTTGAGGAATCTCCATACTGTTTTCCATAGTGGCTGGACCAGTTTGCACTCCCACCAGCAGTGTATGAGAGTTCCCTTCTCTCCACATCCTCTCCAACACCTGTTGTTTCCTGTCTTGTTAATTATAGCCATTCTGACGGGCGTGAGGTGATATCTCATTGTAGTTTTGATTTGCATTTCCCTGATAGTTAGTGATTTTGAACATCTTTTCATGTGCCTGTTGGCCATCTGTATATCTTCTTTGGAGAAATGTCTGTTCAGGTCTTTTGCCCATTTTTTACTTGGGTTGTTAGTTTTTTTGTTGTTGAGATGCATGAGTTCTTTATATATTTTGGAGATTAAGCCCTTATCAGATGTATGGTTTGCAAATATCTTCTCCCAATTGTTAGGTTGTCTTTTCGTTTTGTTGATGGTTTCCTTTGCTGTGCAGAAGCTTTTTAGTTTGAAGCTATAGTAACCAAAACAGCATGGTACTGGCACAAAAACAGACACACAGATCAATGGAATAGAATCGAAAGCCCAGAAATAAACCCACACATCTATGGTCAGCTAATCTTTGACAAAGGAGCCAAGAACATACAATGGGGAAAAGAAAGTCTCTTCAACAAATGGTGTTGGGAAAACTGGATAGCCATATGCAAAAAAATGAAAGTAGACGCTTACCTTACACCATATACAAAAATTAACTCCAAATGGATTAAAGACTTGAATGTAAGACCTGAAACTGTGAAAGTTCTAGAAGAAAACATAGGCAGTACGCTCTTCGACATCAGTCTTAGCAACATCTTTTCAAACACCACATCTGACCGGGCAAGAGAAACAATAGAAAAAATAAACAAATGGCTATAAGTTCTAATACCACATTTGTGTTGCAGTATTTCTTTTAACTGAGTAGGCCCCCAGCGTGGCAGGTTGTTAGGCTCAGGGCCTTACAATTGCAGTAAGCCTCTAGCCTACTATGTCTCTTGTCAGCTCTCTGAGGATTGTAGCTGGGTGGGGCTGGCCTCAGGCACAGGAGCACCCAATTGTTTCAGGCTTTGGAAGGTGGGGCAAACCTCCTATGTGGGTCTTTGAGAAGCACAAGTCTTCTGCAGCTGACAAGCCCTGCAGCTGACAAGCCCTGCCGCCCATAGGTCCACATACACAGTCAACACAGTCCTACCCCGTGTGAGCGCCCCGACCTCCCCAAGTGGACCCAGTCTCTCCACGGCGGGAGCCCCACACACTCCGCCACCGCCCCACACTCTTCACCTGCTCCTTGTGCACACCCTGCCCCACTCAAGTCGGCTCAGTTGCCAGGCTGCAGAGAATCCAGTCACCAATCTATGCAAGCCCACACGTTGCCTGAGGGCTTGTTGTTGGGTGGGGCCAGTCTCTAGGGTGGGCTGCCTGCCCTGGCTGAGCTAGATTAAATCGGTGCTCTAGCGGGTGGAGCAGACCCTGGGCTAGCAGGCCTCAGGGAGAACTCCAATGGCGTCTGTGTCAGCACGCCCACACCGGGCCACAACAATGGCTGCCGCCAATGTCCCAGTCCCTGGAGAGGTCTCACCCCTCACTGAGATGCACTCAGGGCCTATTAGGTGAGTCTCTTGTCACCAAAGCACTGTGCACCTTTCTTTCTGGTGATTTTAGGGTGCTTTCTGGAACGGGTGAGTTTGTGCGCGGGCCCTTTAAGAGCCAGTTTTAGTTTCTTTGTGAACCGGGTTTTCTAGGGGTGCTCCCCAATGTTTTAGTAGCAGGCAAAGTCAGATATTATGCCGCTGGTGTCGATTGTGCTGGGTACACAAAATGCCCACAGAGGGGGCGCTCCCCGGCTCAGGACCCCGCGCCTCCAGGGAGGGTGCGTACCTGTGAGCTGCTCCCGGCGGCCGTGAAGCTGGCGGCTTGTGAAGGCGGCGTTTTTCCTCTCCCGAAGGGAGTCTCTGCCATTCCACCTCAGTGAGGATTGTCCGTTGTTGCAGGAGTTCCTCTCATCCAGTTTTCAGTTCTGTCTCAGGGGTAATTTTTCCACGAGTAGTTGTAAATTGGCTGTGTCCTCGGGAGGAGGTGAGTTCAGAGTCTGCCTACGCCGCCATCTTGACTCCGCCCCTCGTCTTTTTCTGGATATTTTAATACACAGTGGTAAGAGAAGTGATAAAGAAGTGCACATAGGACAAATAAGTGTTTATTGGGTTGGATATAGCTTTTTCTTTCTCAGCTAGTCACACTAGCTTATGCTTGAGGCAGCGATATGAACAGTAGGAAAGGTAGTTCCAGATTCTTGCCATTGCGTTAGTCACCCATTAGGGCTTTAGATAATCAGACCGTATAGGTCCGAGGTCACATCCGATTCTGACAGATTCACAGGAAATGAAAGGCAATAGAGATCCTTGAAAGCTAAGATTCTTTACACATACTGAATGGTTGTGGGGAGTTGTGTCAGTGTATTTTATAGGTGAGTTGATTAAAAAGAAGGTGCAAAGTTGCAGACAAAGCAGAAGTGATAGAGAAGAATGTTTACAAACAATGTTTGGTCCATAGTTTATGCTTCATAAGTAGTCACAGGGTAACTATTATTGAAGTGGGATCTAACTGCTGTATCCCTGCTATGTTGAGATGGATGTCCGCGATGCCTACTGCATGTCTGGACACTGCAGTGCTATCCTTTACCCTATTGTCTGGACACCCAAGAACTTCTGTTACGTTTCACATTTGAGCCCTGCCTGCTGTCAATTGCTGTTCAAGGACTATGTTCTATCTTCTTAACTTCCTGCCAGTGTTCCTTCTCCGTACCAGTGTTCCAGGTTGCTGATCTTTTGTGTCTGTGCCATCCTGCTATAGTTAATTGTCTGCGCATGGTCCTACCACGCTGCTCCACGGTACCCCTGCCATGAGTACCTGCCTTTCAGCCCTAGAACCGATAGAAGAATCGCCAAAGGGACTATTTTTTGTTGTAAATGTTGAACTTGAATTGCCAAAATTTCCTATTGGGATAAAGCACTCTTGAAAGTTATTAAGAAGTCAAACATGCACTGGAAGATGTGTGCACGCATGCAAGTTTTGGTTTTGAAATTCTCCTAATTTAGAGGAGAAGGTGAATTCTCATGGACTCTGTGCTTAGAGCCCAGATATGTTTGGTTGAAGGGCTCGTAGGGGACAAACAGACGTCTGTCTCCCTTGGACGTAGGAACTGAGTGAAATGAATAGAGCACCCAGTGATTCAGCCCATTTCATTTTCTGTCTAGACAGATGGTTTTCTTGCTGTCCTATTAAGATACATAATCTGAGGCATTATTAAATTAATGCATTTTCTCTGGTTTTCCATTAAACAGATCACATGAAGAAGAGATATGAGCAGACAAAACACGTGTTCCTACTGTTCATTCATCAAGTATATAATTGTGAAATATTTACTGAGCACCTACCATGTTCTAGGCCCTATGGTTCCAGAGATCCTAAAAGCAAAGTATTCCATTTTCCCCATTGTCTCATTCCCAATGTCATTTTTGACCTTGTCTCACCATAGATTTATGGATAGTCTCACTTGGACATATTGCACACCTCCAACTTAAAATGTCTAAAATCGATCTGATTATTGTTATTATGAACTAAATACTTCCCTTTCTCTACCTGGCACTGTCACTCTCCTTATGACAAGGGCTCAGTATCTCTGGATTACCTCTGACACTCAGCCTTACTCACATCTCCATTGTTTTTTGTTCTTCTCTACCCTTCCTAAATAAAGTACTTTTAAGTTTGTCACATAATTTGCAATGATTGTTTGCAATAGTTGACTTCTAGAGCTTGTCAGTCCCTGCCCTGATATTCAGACTTTTGTGCAAGTCCCTCCTTTTGTGTGTAGACTGGACTTAGTGACTTGGTTCTAATGAAGAGAATACAGCAAAAGTGATAGGATTTAACTTCCAAGATGAGGATACAAAAAACTGTGGGTTCTATATTGCTGACACACTCTCTATGCTTGATTGCTCACTTTGATGAAGTAAGCTGCCATGTTGGAGAGGCCCAGAAGGATAGGACCTGAGGATGGCCTCCGGCCAATAGCCAGTAAGGAACTGAGTCCTCGGTCCAATATCTTGTAATTCTGACCAACAATCATGTGAATGAACTTGGAAGTGGATCCTTCCCCAGTTGAACCCTCAGATGAGACTGCAACTCCTAGCTGACCTCTTGATGATAGGCTTCAGAGAGACCTTGAAGCAGAAGACCTGTCTAAGCCTTGCCTGGTTCTCAAATGACACAAACTGTGACCTAAGAAATGTGTGTTGTTTTAAGCCACTAAGTTTTGGTTTAATGTGTAATGCAGCAATGGATTAATAATACAACACTAAACTAATAGTCTGCTTTATTGAATAAGAGGTATGTTGACAACATTCTCTTTCATGCTTGAAAGACAATTCACACAACAACAACAACAACAACAAGAAAACTCTGCAGAGCCCTCCGGGGTAGTGTTTTGTGACTGAAATTTCATGCACACTTAAGGATAGTTCCTGTGGTGCTGACTATCCTAGGGTCTTAGAAATTAAGCTGAAACAACCTGAACTTTCTCTGAATTTCTCAAAGAAGTGCAGAATGGCAGGATCACTCCCAAACTAGCCAGTTTGTGTATACAGATACATTTATTTGCTTATGAAAAATAGAGTAGGAGTTTAAAATAAACTTTCCTTATATAGAAAAATCACAGATGGTAGGACCAAGTATATGTGATCTGTGTAGGAGAAGCTAGAATCAGTTTAATATCTAATAGTTCCCTAAGATAATATCTCCACCTGCAGAAAAATATAGATTAATCCAAATAATTATTTGGTGTCATGTTGAAAGAGAAGTAAATTTGATGGTGTTCTCCTGATTCCATCACTTTTTCTCAGTGTGTTTGATCAGGTGGTTTTGCATGTGCAAAGAGTCCAAGGCAGCTTCCTGGGCAGCTTTTGCTGGATTTTGTCATTTGTAGGCTTCTAAACTTGGGAACATAAACTCTGATTGTACAGAGCTTTGTTTACTTAATATTCTTTTCAGTCACAAAGGTTTTGCTCAAGAGCAAGTCAACAGAGATGTAAAAAAATAGGGCATCATTGTGAAAACTAGGGAGGATCTGAAGAACAGTGATGGCAGAGGAAAGATAGAGCCAGGCAATAAATAGTCGTTTGGTCTGCAGGTGGATCCAGCCCAAGACAAATGTATGCCTTTATTTAATTTAAATGTTTAGAGATGTATGTCTAACACTAGAAAATTATTCAGAAAATTTTTGAGTGATGGGCATAAAATTGAACACATGAAGGAACAATCCACAAAGAAGATGACACTCATCTCTCCAGGAGCTTCTGCATTAATAAATGTTGGTTGACAACTAGCCCATAGAAAGTAAGAGCATGAGTGAGGGTTGTCTTCTTGACCAGTCTTCTTTGGGTACTCTCCTCCAGTGTTCTATGTTTTGGAACCTAACCTTTTAGCCCACTATCATCCTAGCCCCCAGACTTAACTTGATTACCTTTCCGTTACTTTCAATTAAATTTCCTTTCCCCATATCTCCTTAATTTCAGGTTGGTTCTCTGTGCATTCCAAGGGTTCAGTAGTACTTCCAGCAAACATTTGTATGTATTAAGAGAATCTGTTTAGAGGCAAAATCTTAGTCCTTGTAAGCTAATCCAATCGTGATTTCTTAGTAATGAGTCATATATTTGGGAGAGATTGTTAGAGGTCATCTTTTTGCATGTTCTCATGTATTTTTCTGGGGACAGAGCAGGATTACATTCTCCAGACTCCCTTGGAGTTAACGGGCCATATGACTAAGAGCTGGCCAGTGGAATGTGGTCCAAAGTGATGCACACTACTTTCAGGACTGGCCCGTGACCACCCCCTGCTCCCCATTATTATTAATCTTCTCTCCTTTTCTCCATTTTCTGGATGAATGGAGAGGATTCTGAGGATCTAGAGAGAGGTGGAGCCCAAGATGGAAGAAATAGAAGCATATTTCTCTAGGCGACTGCATGGAACAGATGGGTCTGAAGATTAGGATTGGCCTGTGACATGAGCAGGAAATTAACTTATACTGTATTTAACTACCTCAATTTGGACATTCTTGTCACAGCATTGATATGTCTTATTAATACATGAGTGCCAGCTTCTATGGCTTCAGCTTTATCTTAATGGGAGACATTGTACAGTAAAGTCAGTAGTTCCCAACAGAATTCCAGCTGGATTGCTAGAGAAGACTTCCTCTAGCACCATTCTCATTCCTTTTGTTTCACAGAGACTAGCAAATTCTCAGATTCACTCATTAAATCTTCTTGCATTTTATTACCCTTTCTTTACTTTCTAATGGATTGAATGGGACGTATAAACAAGGTGTGAGATCTCCAAGTGCAGAAACAATGAGAACTACAAAAAAGAAATTGTCATTATGTGATGTGATGTGATGTGATGTGATGTGATGTGATGTGATGTGATGTGATGTGATGTGATGTGACGGAGGTGTTAGCTAACGTTATGGGGGCAATCATATTGTAATTTATAAGTTTATCAAATCAACATTCTGTACACCTTAAACTCACACAATGTTGTATGTCAATTGTTTGTTAACAAAGCTGGAAGCTCCTGCCCCCGCAAAAAAACAAAACACAGAAACAAGGAGAAATTTGGGCCTGTCCAGTCTGTGATGGGATCATCCTGCTGTATAATGAGAAGTCAGTTGCTTCCCATGGGAGTGCTTAGCATCTGTCTTTGCTGAAGACTTTCATAAATCCAGGTGAGCTGTCCACAGCCTCTACCCATGAGTGTTATTTCTTCGTGAACACTGCCACTCACAGCATTACCTCCTTGTGCCCACGAGGAAACCATGGTCTTGGAGTGATTTGGGGATCCTCTCTCCCTGGTGGAAATCGCACATTTTCATTGCTCAGTGGACGACAAATGGAGTTCTTCTTTCTGACCTTTCCTTTTAAATGTCAAATACTGGTATGGACTCCAGGAGTGCACTACTTCGCGGCCACAATAAGCTCACTGTTGCACCAACGTAGCTCACTGTTACACCGGTCTCTTCCTCTGCACATACTGATTTCTTTGCTTGGGTTGTCATTTTCTGCCTTTTTCCCCTTTGAAAGGTCTACTCACTGTCAAATGTCTTCTGAAGCTCTCAAGTAAAGTGCCTAGAATGTTTCCACAGCACTTTGTTAATATCATCACTAAAGCATCTTGGATTATGCATGTAGGACAGTGACTACTATTAATCTTTCTGCAGCAGTCTGAATCCTACCACTGTCAGGTACATAATATGTGCTCTGTAAATATTTGTGGGATGAATAATTGAAAGTGGGTAGTGGAAGACGTGAATGGGTCTCACCTTAAATAGCATCACACACAGGTCCCCAGTACATCTGAGAGGACCAACCTCTTTTGGACCTCCAAGGTCTCCATAGATGCCAGTTTGCTTTTGGCATTAAAATAATCTCTTCCCATTTTGAGAAACTGACTCTTAATATTTGTCATTAAATTGTAGTGTTAACTCATCCTCATAGAATTTAAATTCTTTCTGAATGACCTAGTCGTTTCATTAGTTTCCTAATGGCTGATTTCATTTTCTGATTTCTCAGGGTGCAGATCATAGGATTGAGCAAAGAGGAGAGGACAGCGAGGGTGACAGACATGACGTTATCTGTGGGGAGGGCAGTGAAGGGCCGGGCATAGACAGAGATGCAGGGCACAAAGATCAGGGTGACCACAGTGATGTGTGAGGTGCAGGTGGAGATGGCTTTGCTCCTTCCCTCTCCAGTATGAGATCTTATCATCATCAAGATGACTGTGCAAGATACAAGGAGAAAGATAAATATAAACCCACTGTCTAATTCGTTATTGGAAATCATCAGGAGCTCCAGAAGGTGTCAGTGCAGGTGAGTTTGAGGACTTGGGGGACATCACAGTAGAAAATGTGAAGAACATTGGGTCCACAGAAGGGGAGGGGCAGCAACAGGAAAATCTGCACAATGGAGTGTACAAAGCCCCCCACCCAGGAGGCCACAACCAGGCTAGTGCATCGTCCCGTACTCATGATAGTCATATAATGGAGTGGTTTTGAGATGGCTATGTAGTGATCAAAGGCCATCTCAGAGAGAGGAAAAATATCAGCTCCTCTGAGAAGGTGGAAGAAGAACATTTGAGTGACACAGCGATTGAAGGAGATGGTTTTTCTCTCTAACAGATGATCAGCTAGGACCTTAGGTAATGTGATGGAGGAAAAGCAGATGTTAAGAAAAGATTGATTGCAGAGCAGGAAGTACACGGGAGTGTGAAGGTGAGATTCCCAGGTAACTGTAACCATGATGAGGAGGTTTCCCATCAGAGTACACCAAAAACAGGAAGACAAATAAGACTGAGCTCAGCTTTCGAGACTGGGTAATTCCCAGGAAAACAAATTCGTTCACTCTGGTATAATTTCCCTGATCCATTGGGTCACTGATCCTTTTTCAAGTATATCTCTGGAAGAAATAACAGTGCAGTTAAAGAATGGGTTGTGAAATCTACTGTCATCTTTTTTGTCACTTGAGTTTTGGTGTTCTCCTGGGGTGGAAGTTCTTTTCTATGCAAGTACTGTGCCTGCTATTCTGTATGCCATCATTATGTGGAAGATGACCCAGGCTTTGACTCAGTCCTTCAAACAGGTATGTTCTATCACTGTGGCCAATGAAACCCTGTTGACAGGTCTGTGAACCTATTCCATTGTATTTTTGCTATAAAATATGACACAAAGTAACAAATAATAAGCATAAATTTGACAGGAAGATTTTTTTCTTCCCCAAAATTACCATTATGAGAGCTAAAAGATAACTCACCAGTGGGAGGATATTTACCATACATAATGCTAAGAAGAGATCGCATCCAAAATATATAAGGATTCTAAAAATCAGTAAAGAGAGGTAGACAACCAAACTAGAAAATGGCGAAAGACGCAAACCAAACTTTACAAAAGAGGATATTCAAATACTAATTCAACTTCATTAATTATCAGAGAAATGCAAACTAAAACGACTGTAAGAGCTGCTGGCCTGGTGACATAGTGTTTGGGAGCATGTGCTCCGCTGCCGCGACCCGGGATTCGGGTCCGGGCGCCCACCTACGTGCCACTTGTCAAGCCATGATGCGGCGGCGTCCCATGTAAAGTGGGGGAAGACGGGCACGGATGTTAGCCCAGGGCCAGTCTTCCTCAGTAAAAAGAGGAGGATTGGTGCCAGATGTCAGCTCAGGGCTGATCTTCCTCACAAGAAAAAAAAAAAATTACAGTAAGAAGCTACTACCTACACACCAAAATAGTTAAATTGGAAACAATGAAAAATATTAAGCGATGATGAAGATGTGGAAAAATTGGAACTCTCCTACTCTGCTGGTGGGTGTGTAAAATTGGCATAACCACTTTGCTGTTTGATTATATCTGCTAAAGCTATATATATATATATCTATACCTATATCTATATCATCTATCTTAGGATAGATATATACACATACCATATAATATCCAATATATCCAACCATATATATACATACCAAATAAATATCTACCATAAGGATAATCTATTCCACACTTAGGAAGTTCGTACATGTGTCATGTCGACCAAAAGACGTATCCTAGAATATTCATAGCATCACTGTTTCTAATTGCCTCCAACTGGAAAATGACACAAATGCTCATCAGCAGTAGAAAAGATAAATAGTTTAATTCACACAATACTGTGCAGCAATGGGAATGATCTACACTACATGAAACAATATAAATGAACCTCACCAGAGAGATAGAACCAACAGGATATATATACATGTATATCCTAATATAAATAAATATATATGGAAAGTATTATGAAGAATAGGTTCACATGATTATGGAGGCTGAGAAGTCGCATGATTTGCGGTCTGCAATCTGGAGACCCACGAAAGCTGGTGGTGTAATTCAGCCCTAGTTTGATTCCCTGAGAACCAGGGAAGCCAATGGTGTAAATCCCAGTCTGAGGGCAGGAGAAGGCTAGATGAGATATCCCAGCTCAAGCAGTGAGGCAGGAAGAAGGGGTGAATTTCTCCTCCCTCCACCTTTTGTTCTATTCAGGCCCTCAATGGATTGTATGGTGTCTACATTTGCTGGGAAGGCAATTACTTCACTTTCCTGAGTCCATCGATTTAAATGTTAATCTCATCTGGAAACACTCTCACACACACACCCAGAAATAATGTTTAATCTGGGCACCCTGTGGTCTGTCAAGTTGACACATAAAATTAACCATCGTAATGACATTAAAATGGTCTTTTTGAGGGAAAAGTGACTCCAATATAGATCCTTTCCTTAGGAAGTTGAGAGTTAATATAATAAGAGTGTTGCAGGTTGTGGAGTCTGCAGAAAGAGAAGTGAGGAGGTACAAAACCATGGGGATGTATATGAAACCAGTCCCATTTGGACATATAATGTTTGTAAACCCTGTGCAGGAGGTCTGCTGAACAGTATCATGTCCTGCACTTACATTTTGGATACAAGTGTGTGGATTATCCAGAGCATTTAGGTAATTTGGGTTTTACCACTTCCTTTTGGTGTGACCTTAGCGTAGTCACACAATAATTGTCCCAAACTTATGAGAAATACATATGAGGTTCACAGGGCATGGCTTAGGGTCAGTTCTCAGACTGAACGAGTATAATTTATCTACAACATGATGATAATGAAACCTACCTCATACATGGGGTGCTTCTAAGGAGTAGGTGCGATTGTATGTCTGTTTTGGAAACTGAAAGCACGTGAGGAATTTGATTTTGTCCATCTCATCAGCCCCAGGTGAGTGCTTCTTTCCTGACACATGCCAGGTTCATCTGTGGAGGCTTGTCTGAGAGTGGCTCATCCTACTATTGACCCTGTGGTTCAAAGCCCTCTTCCCAACACTTGGGAGTAAGTGGTAAATGCTCTCTCTCCTCTAGGGATGTTTTTCTTTTTCGCTTAGGCATTTGAGCCAAGATGTGTTCAAAAAATTAGAATATTGTATCACATACCTGCTGATAAAAATAAATCAATATTTGTATGCCATTTAAATATAGGTGTTTATATTATAAACCCTTATAGAAAGAAATTAAATTATAATCCTCAATTACAAATCTAGTCATCCGGATATCAGGCCTCAGGGGGGCCCGTGTGTCTTTCAAGGTCTTGGCATTATAGAAATGTGGACAGAATAGTGGAGCTCTGCTTTGTTGATTTTTTGCTTCCTTTTAGCAAACAATTACACATTGATTCTTATACCAACTGCTTCATTTTATCTCTTCCAAAATCTATAACATCCAGGTGGAAGTAATATTATTTTCCTGATTTTGTAGATGAGGAAACTGAGACACAGAAAGATTAAGTAACTTGCTCAAGGTCTCACATCTGGTAGAGCTGTGTCTCAAACCAAGATTTGTCTTATTCCAAAGACTTATGCTCTTAACTCCTGCAGTTATACTTGTTCCCACTGTTGATTAGCCCTTCCCAGAAAATCCTACAAGGAAAAGGCTCCAGAAAACCTTATTCAAAACAAGTTCAAGCAGTATGTGTGTAAGTAGCCTCCACATGGTGAGTTAGACATGACTGAGAGTGCCTTAGCATGAGAGCAATCAGCAGTGACTTTAAAAAATAAAAGAGTTTGAAAAGGCAGACTTTGTAGTGTTTAAAAGTACCTTGACCAAGAACCTGGATCAACCACATAGTGCTCCAATGGCAAGGTGCAGAAATGAGTTCTGAGTAGCATTTCCTCAGACATGAACTCCTCTTGAAAATAATAGATCTGGTGGGTTCCCATGGATGCTGTCTCTTTACAAAGAGTGGGAATGATACTTTGAAAGGATAGGGTTATGCACATTGCACTGAAACTCATGCACCATATAGAGGGAGAGGGGTGAAATGCACAAAGAAATACAATGTTATGTGTTTTTGGAATGTCGAAATAAGGATCATGAGGATTTCTTAGAAATCACCCCAAGGCGACCATCCCTTGCAAACAAGCTTATGAAGCGTCTTAGACAGAACATACAAACTGAGAGTTATCCCCATACCCCAGCTTCCCACTGAGCAAATGCTGTTCCTTTTTCTCTTTCCTAATATTGAAAAGCCTCTGTTGATTGAATCCCTAAAAGTTTTAGAAGCATTAGTCACATTCCGTAGCACATGAAGGCACAGATAAGGTAACCCTTAAAACATCTTACATAAAGGCCCCAAACTTCCATTCCCAGACAAGAACTAAAGCTGGCCAGGGTGCATATACTGAACTCAGGAATTGCTGCCTTTGAGAGCTCTTTGTCCAAGGCAACCACTCTCCTGAGAACTGGGGATATCAGCACCTTCTCAGCTGCCTTCAAATCACTTCCAACCTCAACATCCACCAGGTAGAATACATCCCATTACCTGGAGTCAACTGACCTTCTTCCAGTATTTCACAACCCACACTTCCTCTCTTCCTAGTAGTTAAAAACTACCACTTTTCTTTACTTCATTAAGAGTTTTGGTTTTAACAGGAACATTCCATACAATTGCAGCATTTCTGAAAAATCAGCATTAACAGTATTTCTGTTTCAGAAGTTCACACACACCAACACTAACTGACTTCAGTCTCCAAGTGGGAAATTGATCCTCTTATGATGCTCCAACTGCATCTTAGAAGATGTGGGTTCTGGGGAAATTCTATGTTTAATGGAAAGCCTACCTCAAGGCTAGTGGTTTTTTTCTCTTCTTCCTTCAGATGAGAAAAGGCAACCTTGGGGAATTACGTCTGTCTGACTCTTCCAATTTGCCTTACAGTATCTTGGCCATATCTTAATCCCTCAGCCACAGTTCAGTAAAGAGATTAGCAAAGGGAATATTGTTGGGTATGAATGTGGAAGCTGAGTGGCCAATTCAATGGAGTTCCTGTCAGAGTCATTAAAATGTCACCAAGCCCTCCTCCTCTCTCTCCCTCATCTCCTCTCGGTCCCATCTCACTTTTACATGCAGAGGCACCGGTGCATATTCAGTACATATCTTTTTCTCCAGGGCATTATCCCTCTTCGCTCAAGATGAAAGTGTTGTGTTAAGACACATCAAGGACTGTGCAGTATTTCTCCTGACCAAAATCACTTTGTTTGCAATGGGCTTAGAAATACAACAAATACAACAAATACAAATAAAAGGGTAGCAATGGAAAAATTGAATCTGTGTGGCTTCTGCCAGGGCAGCTATCAGAGACTGAATGGTGTAGATGTATATGTGTCATTTCTGTTTAATGCAATATATTCTTTGACCCTATGCAATTACTTTGAACTGCATCTCTGAGATTCACAGGTCACTTGGAATCTAGGGAGGTAACATGGTGGCAGCTCTTGATATTCATCAGTATAATTACTTCAGAATTATTTAATGTTATTGGGTTCATGGGTACCTGTAGATGTTGATCATTGAAACTTTTATTCAGGGAGCAATATAGGAAAGGGTAGTTTGCAAGCCATGTGTGTGCCCAGATCAAGTTGACTTTTCTATGGCTCTCAGCAGCAGAGCTTAAAAAATGATAAAAACTGATTTAAATGGAAAAAAAGCAGCCCAGGTTGTGATTTTATGGCATCCAGATAAATGATATATGTTTGTATGATCAGATGTTGTTCTTTCTCCTTCCCCTGAATTATTGAATCATGTTGTGTTGTGTGTTTACACAGTCTGTGGAAGTCTCAGGGACAGTGACCTGGTAGGAATTCCTGGGTTCTTGCCCCCTTGGGATTATGCTTCTGAGATATAGTGATTCAGACCTCACAGATCTTTGGTTCCATCCAATTCTGACATAGTGAAAAAATCTGATTTGAGTGAGTCGCAAGAAATAGGAAGGAAAGGAAGGGAAACATTTACATGAAATAGGCTATAAAGTGGCTTGTGGCATGCATTTTTCATATGTAGTTTCATAAAGAAAATTTTAGGGACTCCAGACTAGAGCTTCTGGAGCAAAGGTAGCAGGACCCTATGAATGGTGACTTGAGAAGTGTAAATTATAGTTAGAATTTTCATGCTCGTGGAAGTAGGTTAATATTTTAAAAAGTTAATATTGATTGACCAGGTGACAGGAAATAGCAATCAGTCAAGTCAGATAGTTAATGAATGCTTATGGGGCCATTCCAGATCTAATGTGGGACATGAGTGAAGTTTGTCCTCAACACTCAGCATCCTTTGGCTAACTCTGCTTGGGCTCTCTTCTATTCCAGTGGATCTGACTTCTTGCTCTGATCCCTTATCTCTACTCTCAAAGGCAAGGATTTATCTTTGATCTATTACTTGCTTTTATATGAAACTCTCCTATGCTTTATCTCATCAGCTTAAGGATGACTCTTTAAGCTATAAAAATAACAAGCAAAACTACTGATGTGTTTTAATGACAGAAAGCTAGAAACTTTAACGTGAAAGATGCTTTGAATTCCATGTACATTCCTGTGTTTTCTACCCCACCAGTTTTTTCCCAATAATGAGGAGTATGGGCCATATGGCAGAAGAGTCAGGTCAATGGGGGCCAGAATGTGCATTAGGCAGAGCAATAAGGATCATATCAGTAATGACATTAGCCTTTCACTGAACACTTACTATCCACCAGGCATTGTATGTTTCACATATACCATCTCATTTTAACCTTTACAGCAAGTCCATGAGATGGATGTTATGAGCACCTTCGTATAGGTGAACTACGACCTGTGAAGAGATAAAATAACTTGCTCAAGATCAGTCAGCTGGTGGATGGTAGAGCTAGGATTTGGATCCAGGTCTGTATGCCTCTGAAGTTAGAGCTTTCAGCTATAGTGCTTTACTTTTACCATGCTCTCCCAGACAGAAACACTAGCTTCTACTTCCTGTCCACAAACACCAACAGATTGAAAAATAGACTGATTCGAGTTCTGTCTTCTTTAACTATCCGGGAAGTGGGAAATAGGAAGAATGTAAGTCCTCAATGGTGAAGCCAGTTGGAGATTGGCCCTGGTAGGGCTGCAACTGGAAAATTAGTTCTTGAATAATGAGAATGGATTTCTCTTTGTGTAGGATTCCTGAGGTTCTTCCTTTCTCTAAACTTCTCACAAGAATGTGAATCTGACATGTCTAGTTCTGCATAAGAGAAATCCCTCCAGGCCATTATGGAAAATCTTCATAAGCTTCTTCATTCCTGATGGGAATCCCAGAGTACAACCATTACGTATCTTTGAGGTTCCCAATAGGTCACAAGCTCATATGGAGTTTAAGCAGAAAAAAATGTCTTGATCTGTGATGGGCCGTATATACCCATATATGTGTACTTCAGGTGCACTGATCATGAGATCTTTCTAGAACAGGATTGCTCTTTGGCATAGACAAGTCCAGTAATGTAATAAATTACATTTGAATGGTGATGAGCAATTGATTGATTGGGTGTCTGAAGACTTATATCTGTAATTAGGTTAATATGAGATCTTGAGAAAATCACTCTTTCTCTAGGCTTCCATTTACTTACCTGTTGAAAAGGAGTTAGATTCAATCATCTGTCTCTTCACCTGCCATATAGTTGTCCTGATTGACACATTGTTCTTTGAGTGGAAATACATCATTCAGCTCAATCCTTTAACACTAGTTACTTCATGCTTACTAGCAGTGTGGGTTATCAGTAGGATACTAACTTAAATAGAAAAATAAATTGCTACCTAGTAAGTGTAGTTAGTTTATTGACAATATATTTGAGTATACAAATAGAAGTTTGTGGGAAAAACAATGAAAGGAGCCCTTGGTGATGAAGAGGTTGGAGACTCTTACTCTATTCCATCACAGAAGGCATGGTCTTCTCTTCAGTCTCCTCATGGCTGACTTCATTTCCTGGTTCCTCAGAGTGTAGATCAACGGGTTCATCAGAGGGGAAATGACAGTGAAGGTGACAGAGATGGCCTTATCTGTGGGGAGGGCAGTGAAAGGCCGGGCGTAGACATAGATGCAGGGCACAAAGTGCAGGGTGACCACAGTGATGTGTGAGGTGCAGGTGGAGATGGTTTTCCTCCTGCCCTCCCCTGCCTGAGACTTCAGCATCATTAGGATGACTGTGTAGGACACAAGCAGAAAGATAAACCACAAGGTAGTGACTAAGCCATTGTTGGAAATCATCAGGATCTCTAGAGCAAAAGTGTCTGTACAGGCAAGTTTGAGGACCTGGGGGACATCACAGTAGAAGGTGTCAAGAACGTTGGGTCCACAGAATGGGAGGGGCAGCAATAGGGAAATCTGCACGATGGAGTGGATTAAGCCCCCCACCCAGGAAGCCACAATGAGAGCAGAACTTCGTCCCCTACTCATGATGGTCACATAGCGCAGGGGCTTGGAGATGGCTATGTAGCGATCAAAGGCCATCACTGAGAGAGAAAAAATATCTGCTCCACCGAGGAGGTGGAAGAAAAACATCTGTGTCATGCAGCTTGAATAGGATATGGTCTTTATCTTTGACAGAAGGTCTACTAGGACCTTGGGAGCAGTGATGGAGGAGAAGCAGATGTCAAGGACTGATAGATTGCGAAGCAGAAAGTACATGGGTGTATGAAGGCGAGACTCACAGGTCACAGTGACCATGATGAGGAGGTTTCCCAGTAGAGTTGTCATGTACACAAAACACAAAAGAAGAAATAAGACCAAGCTCAGGTCTTGGGACTGAGTAAGTCCCAGAAATATAAATTCTTTTATCCTGGTGCCATTTCCTGACTCCATTGAATCATGTTTCTTCTATTTTGTGTAGCTTGGAAAAAATTAAAAGTGTTATTTCAGAAAGAGTTTACTCTCCCTTAATAGATTCAGGTTTACAGAGTCAGGTATTAGGTCTGAAGACTAGTGAGGTGTTATCACCACATGAAGAGCTGTTCTGAGTTTATTGGTAACATGTCCAAAATGACATGTTATTACACAAGCATGCCTTTAATTATTCTTTCATCTGTAAATGATAAGTATTTTAGAAAATGCATAAAAATTGTGTTCTTAGCATACAAGTTCTATGTGTCCAAGATGAAGACCTAGATGTTATACTTTCAGAGATGGACTGTTGTGGCAGGAGGGATATAAAAATGGAGGCAGTTTGGTGTGTGGAAAAGGCAGTGCCTATGGTATGACTGGGGTCCTTTCAGGTTTCACAGGAGTGTGGTTTTTCTTTTCTTTTCCCCCAAACTAGGTGCTCCATTTAAAAGGTTTAAGAACCCCTATCTGCAAAATGGTTCTCTCTGAGATTGGATGGGTGGTTACCAAGGGGAAGCGGGGAGGGAGCAGGGCGAAAGGGATGACTAGGTACATGTGTGTGGTGATGGATTGCAATTAGTCTTTGGGTGGTGAATATGATGTAACCTATGCAGAAATAGAGGTATAATGATGTACACCTGCAATTTATACAATGTTATAAACGAATGTTACCACAATTAAAAAAAAAAAAAAGAAAAAGGAAATGGTTCTCTTTGGACTGAATTCCACAGAAGCACTCCTCCCTTTTTTAAGTCATAGATTTAATGCAATGAAAAATTAGAAAATTTTAAAGCCATGAAATTCTTCTTTATTGTTCTATTCTTCCTTAAGGGGATTTCTTTGTGTCTGTCTTTGCTTCAAACTACTTTAGGTACCAAAAGTCCTGGATGTTGAATAATCCCTTAGCTATGAAAGAAAAGTGGCAACTCAGAGCTTCTCTTCTGTTCATTGGTCAAATTAATTTCTTAAAAGTTACTTTTTAATTGTGCTATCATTGACATACAATGGACTCATGTATTTGAAGTGTACACTTGTAAGTTTTGACATAAGCGTACACACATGACATCATCAGTATGTTTAAGAGAGTAAACATATCCATCACCCCAAAAGTTCCTTATGACCTTTTGTAATACGTCCTTTCTGCCCTCCTTCTTCAGGCAACCACTGATCTGCTTTCTGTCACTATCCATTAGTTTTAATTTTCTAGAATTATCTATAATTGGAATCCTACTATGCATACTCTCTTTTTCTCTAGCTTCTCTCACTCACAAAATAAGTCTATGCTTTTGTGTGTACCAGTATTTTATTCCTTTTTACTGTATGGATGTGCAACATTTTTTTATTCATTCTCTTGTTGATGAAAATTTGGGTTGTTTCTAGTTTTGGGTTTTTACACACAAAGCTGCTGTGAACATTCAGGTCCAGGTCTTTGTGTGGACATATGTTTTCATTTCTCTTGGGTAAGTACCTAGGAGTGGAATGGCCTTAACTGTTAAAATTCAATAAGCAAACAAACAATCCAATTAAAAAAAATGGGACAAATGGTTGCACAGACACTTCAACAGGAAGATATAGGGATAGCAAAAACGCACTTGAATAGATGCTCAACATCAATGATCGCTGGGGAAATGTAAATGAAAGCCGTAGAAGACTGGTACCCACCTATTAGAATGGCTAAAATAAAGAAGATGGATATATCAAGAGTCAAGAAAAATATAGGGGAATTGGAACTCTAGTGGGAATGTAGAATGGTGCAACCACATTTGAAAAATTTTGTTAGTTTTAAATATCTTAAACATACGCTTACAATATAATCTTATTGCTTTTGAATTCTTTTGTTTTTTTTTTTTGTGAATCCTTGAAATGGAACTTAATTTCTTTCTTGCAGTTTATCTCCTTTTTCTTACCATAGTCAGAATCAAAAGAAAGGTGATAGTCCACTGTCTCCCACATTTTGGATTTGTTTTCCAGTTCAAATAAAGGCATTTCTTTTCACCTAGCTCACTTTCCTTTCAAGTGTTCTTTCCTCTGTGTGCATTTTTGTCCAAAGTCTACTTAACAAGGAAAATTTAAAAAGCTCCCAAGAGGTATCATAGCATACAGGCAGATACCTGGAGGCCTCTGGCATCACACAGCCTGTTCAAGTCCCAGCTGGGCACTTACTGGTTATGCTACAGGAGAAGGTACTTTACCCCTTTGGCCTCAGTCTCTGCATCAGCATTTGGAAACCATAGCAACTCCCTCATGTGATTTTTGTGAGGATTAAATGAATAAATCTATGCCAATGCATCAATACTTAGAGCATTGCCTAATCAATAATGCCTGTGTTTATACATGTGTCACCTTAAAGAAACAGTCCGGGTTAGTAACTGTCAGAGACACACAGATTCTTTAAATGTACTGACACTATTTTAGAGGAAGTGTACATTTCCCAGAACATGTATTTTTTTTTTCTTTTTGTGAGGAAGATCACTCCTGAGCTAACATCCGATACCAATCCTCCTCCTTTTTTTTTTTTTTTTGCTGAGGAAGATTGGCCCTGAGCTAACATCTGTGCCCATCTTCCTCTACTTTATATGGGACACCACTACAGCATGGCTTGACTAGCAGTGCTTCGGTGCGCACCCACTATCCGAATCTGTGAACCCCACGGCGCTGAAGCCAACCGCTTATGCCACCGGGCTGGCCCCAGAACATGTATTTCTAAACAACTTCATCAGGACAAACTATTTTAGGGGAAATATGAGATATTTTTCTTTCAGCTTCCATGAGAGTGGCCCAGAGGGTGGTGACAGTGTATGATAGTCAGAAGAGCCCTGGCTTGCTTGGTTTGGCTTCTTATCTGACATCGTCTTAGCAGACCAGAGAATCCAGTGCATGGTCTCTGCAGTGAGAGCCATCTGGGCTCAAGTCCTGGCTTTGTCACTGTGTGATTTCAGTGAATGACAGACCTCTTGGAGTCTCCACTTCTTCGTCTATGGAATGAGGATTATAATAATACCCACATCCCAGGGAAGTCATGAGGATTAGGCGAATTAAGATATGCAGAGTCTCAGCATACATGGCTGGTTATCTATTATGATTAGTACTATGTTGTGTAACCTTAACACTGGAGGGTCATCAGGAAATGGAGCCTGTTGAAGGAAATGGTAGCTGTGCTATCAATTCTGACGAGTTTAAAGAGAGGAAATGATCCCCAGAAAACATCAACTCCATATAGTTGCTGGAGATATTGAGGAGGTACAAACTAGTTATGAAAGCCTTCCTTAGGAAGTAAGTAATAGACAATGGTCTGAACAGGAAGGTAGAAGGTAGACAGTACCTCAGACCCCATGTCAGGTCTGTTTGTCAGACAGGAATAGGTCCCATGTTCACAAACTACCTTTGGTAATTCAGACACCATTCTCTACTTTCCGCTCCATCTTTCTGCTATTTTTAATCCACCTAATCATTTAGCAAACATAAAAAGAAAATTGGCAGAGTTCTAGGTTATTGAGAGAAAGGAATACAATCCATAACCAGTGCAAAAAGAATTGAAATCTAATAGTAATATGGGAGTGTTGGGGACCCTGTAAAGACAGATGAGCTGTGTGTCAGAAAAGGAGGATTTCTCACTAAGAGGCTCAGAGAAACCTACATGCAGGAGGTGGCATTTATGTTTGGGACCTATGGGAATGGAGAGAAAGGGAAGTCTGGCTTTAGGGGACTACTTGAATATACAAAAGTTTCTTATGAGTGGGAAGTTTGGCTGGAAAGAAAGGATGCAAACATATAGCCATGGAAAGATAGGAAAGAAAATCATTGCTGCACAGTTTTTATTTTTTGGTAAATCTAAGGAAGGGAATGTAGGTGTTCATTGTACTATTCTTTCAACTTTTTTGAAGTTTTGAATTATTTTATTTTCTCTCTTGTTTTAAATTTGGCATAAAAAATACCTCTGTAGATTTCAGTCTGAGGAGATCCATCTGCAGAAAACAAGCCCAAGAAACGTATTTTCTTTGTGCGATTCAAGGAATCCCAGGCAAAAAGGGCCGCCTTTTCCCCAATTCCCGAACTGAACTCCTTTCTATAACTGTATTTTATAATATCCTCCTTGTTTGTCTTTCTTAGCTGTGCTGTCTTCTGCTGAAGGTTCACCCTGGAACACAGCATCTTGTGTATTTATTACATTATTTTTCGTCAAAGTGTATTTATGAATATTAACAATTACATTTAGGTTTCAATTTTTCTCACTCTTGTTTTCTCACTCTTGTGCATAGACACCCAGACACCATAGGTATTCATAATCACATAGAGGTATATTTCTTACCTAAAATCTCCAACCTTCTTCTCCAACATCTTAAATGACGTTCACACAAAACTTGGGAATCATTATCTTCAGAAAATTCTGTTAAGTACCCCTTTGAAGTTCAGTGATTTCAGTGGCTTCTCTTCTTTCTTCATGTGGATAAGGGCAGACTCAGGGAGTTATATTTTCTTGGCTCTTCCACACTGATTCACAGTGCTCCATCAGTTTTACCAATTCCTTAATCCCAGAACTAATGTGAGAATTATCAGAGGGAATACAGTTGGATGTGGCTGTGGAAAAATTCTGCTGATGGTGAGGTGGTTTCAGTGGGAGTAATTAAGATAAGACTCAGGCACATATGCTAAGGAACACACATTTTGTCTAGAGTCTAAAATTTTCTAGCAGTGACAAAGATTCTCTCCTTGACCAAACTCTAGTCATCCTTCTCTGAACTTTTCAACTATGCCTTGACATTTGAACCTCTGTGCTGTCTCTGCATTGTGCAATTTTAGCAAAAATCCTGCTAAGTCAGTGTAGCCAGAATGCCCAAATCTCCATGTTGATCATTCTCGATATGGAATTTGTTCCTTCCTCACCCTCCACCATCACCCAAGTGGTATCTGATCACCCTGGGCTACCTTCAGCAAGAATCCTGTGAGGTTGATTTAGTCAGAATTTCACCTTACCCCTGATGTGTCCTCTTAGTAGCTTTTCTATTGGGAAATGTCTCTTCATAGAGATCTGAACAACTTCCTTAGGCAGTTTCACCCATGCAGGGTGATTCCTGAAGTGTGACACACAGATGTTGGAAGGAGCCATTGGACCTGAAGGGGTTATGGAGGCGAGAGTGAAGGAGCTCTCCATAGGCTGATGGACAAAGTGGATGATGGAGTTCTCACAGGATACACATGTAGCCAGGAAGTCCACACTGGATCCATCAGCAATTCTCACTTGCTCAACCTTCAAAGTTTTAAAAATTCTCGCCACCTCCACCATTACTACCCTAAATTATGTCTTCATTATTTCTTTCATGGACTATAGCAGGAGGCTCTTAATTGGTCTCCCTGTTTTTGCCCTTATTCCTCTTAAGCCTATTCGTAACAGTAGCCCCTGCAATTCTGTGAAAACATGCATCACTATTCTGCTCTTTAAAGCCCTCCAAATGCATCCCATCTTATTTCATGTGAAAGTCAAAAACCTAACAATTGTCTAAAAGGACCTGAAGACCTGGTCCCATGGCCTCATTATCTCTCTGCCCTCCACTACTGCCTCTCTCCTACTCGTTTCCTCCTCTACTGACAGGGGCTTCCTTGCTGTTTTCTGGATACTCTGGGCACATCCCCACCTCAGGACCTCTGCATGTCTGATTTGTGGACTGAGATATCTACTCATTCGAAAATGAACATTTTTCTAGTCCCAAAATTTTAAGATCTAGAATCTACCACCAGAAATGAGAGGAAGAAAACAACTCCCAGCAGCTGTAAATAACATAATAAGTAAACAAATAAAAGCCATGGCAATATATCAAATCGTGTTTTCCACTCTCTGAAAACCTTTTTGAATGTATATGCATTCTCTGAAGCAGCTTCATAGGTTTCTGTGATTTTGGGGGAGTCTTCTTAACAGAGAATAATAATGATTCAATTGTTTTCTAAGCCATATTTTCCAATGATTTGAGGAGTAGAAATGAGTGAGAGGTGATATTCATTCACTGAGTTTTTTAATTCAACAATTTCTATGAGTGTTTTCTATGTTCTACTTGATGTGCCAGGTGCAGGGAAAACAATAACTAAAGCAGAGTCCTGCTGGGGGAGATAGGAAGAAGAAGGACAGGGAATTGGAAACTGGGTCCTGAGTGCTGTGCTCGAGCTAAGCTCAACGTGCTGAGGGAAAGCAGAGGAGGGGTGGCCAGCGGGCCTGGGGTTCAGAGGAAGGTCAGGGTTAGGATCAAGCATGAGGTCACAGAACTCACAGGTGGTGAGGTCCATATTCTAACTCAAGCTGTGCTAACTTCAAAGCACCTGCCTCAACCACTGGAGTGTGGGCTTTAGATGGAAAAATCTTCAGGTAATAGGTATTTAATTTATTCACATAATAGAATCAGATGAGGAACTTCTTAATTTAGATGTGTTTCCTTCATTAAAATGTGATTACTTCATGAAAGATCATTTAGAATCCAATGCCCATGCTTCAGTATTTTCTAATTATTAATTTTATACTTCTAATTATTATTTTCTAATATGTGTTTCAGCTCCCTTCCTGGTAACAGGAATGTAGTGGAATGTCTGAGTATATATTGTTTTGCTTTTTCTTATGGATAATTTTATTTAGACAATCGTAGATTCCCATGCAGTTGTAAGAAATAACAGAGAGAGATCCAACCTTAAGTCATTTTTACGTATATCAAAACATCAAGTTGTACATCTTAAACACATGCTCTTTTTATTTGTTAATTATACCACAATAGGCGTGAAAAAAAACCCCACAACAGTTCCAATGTGATAAAACTGTCTGAGAGTATTTCGATTCTGTTTTCTTTATTTCTTCCAAGGATATATTGCAAAGGCAATATCCACCTCTCCAGCTAACAATTTGATTTCTCTACTTTCTTTTGTAACATCAAACGCATCTTTTTACATTATTACTGCATGCTGATCAGAATCTTTGAAAGTCATGAGTATCTTAGTAGAAATATCAAAATTATTTAGAAATCCTTTAGTCAATGTGGTTTATTTGATGGACAAACATTTTCAAAGGTGGTGAGAAGGAGTGTGCGACTAGTCTATACCTTGTCAGGATGCACTAATCTTCTCTTCAGTTTCCTCATGGCTGACTTCATCTCCTGGTTCCTCAGGGTGTAGATCAAGGGGTTCAGAACAGGGATGATGACAGTGAAGGTGATGGAGACAGCTCTGTCCATGGGGAGGGCAGTGAAGGGCCGGGCATAGACGTAGATGCAGGGCACAAAGTGCAGGGTGACCACAGTGATGTGTGAGGTGCAGGTGGAGATGGCTTTCCTCCTGCCCTCCCCTGCCTGAGACCTCAGCATCATTAGGATGACTGTGTAGGACACAAGCAGGAAGATAAACCACAGCATGGTGAGCAGTCCGCTATTAGAAATCATTAACAGTTCAAGCACAAAAATATCTGTGCAGGCGTGTTTGAGGACCTGGGGGACATCACAGTAGAAGGTGTCAAGAACATTGGGTCCACAGAAGGGGAGGGGCACCAGCAAGGATATCTGCATGAGGAGTGGACAATGCCCCCTACCCAGGAGGCCACAATGAGGGCAGTGCATCGCCCCCTACTCATCATTGTCACATAGTGCAGGGGCTTGGAGATGGCCACATACCGATCTAATGCCATCACTGATAAAGAACATGCATCCACCCCTCCAACAAGGTGGAAGAAAAATATCTGAGTGAAGCAGCCATTGAAGGAGATGGTCTTTCTCCTTGACAGAAGGTCCACCAGAACCTTGGGAGCTGTGATGGAGGAAAAGCAGATATCGGCAATAGATAAATTCCTGAGCAAAAAATACATAGACGTATGAAGGCGAGACTCACAGGTCACAGTGAGCATGATGAGGAGGTTTCTCAGCAGAGTTGTCACATACACCCAAAGTAGGAAAAGAAATAAGACCAAGTGCAGCTCTTGATTCTGGGTTAGGCCAAGGAAAATGAATTCTTTTACCCTGGTGCAGTTTTTCCACTCATTGAGTCATCTTCTTTCTCTCTTGTTTCTAGCTACTTCATATGAAAATACTTGATTATTTCTTTTGTTTTCTTCCTAAGCACTAAGAATGCAATTCAGAATGTTCCTCATGTGGCTGTGGTGTTTGCAGTTTGTTGAGCTGTCCAAATTTTTAAGACTACAATCAATTTTTTGATCAAATCAAATTATCACATGCAAGGTCATTCAATAATTCTTTTCCTATAAAACTATTTTTGAAAAGAATAAGCATTTGTGTTTAGTTACGTTTACATTGCATATTTTATGTAATTAATTTATTTTAGTTTCTAAGCTTTATTATTATTTCTCCCAAATATATTGAATGTCAGGAACTGTCTGAAGTATTAAATACAAACATAGGTGAGACATGGTTCCAGCCATCGTAGACTCATAGTCTACAAGTTTAATATTCATATTAGCAAATACCTTGTTGACTTCAAGAGGGTCTTGTCTTGGAAAAGAAATGATGTCATTCTGTTTCTTATTGCAATGTTGCTGTGTCATGAGTCACTTTCCCTGCTCTTGGCTGTTTTATGTCAAATTGCTTAAAATTGCAGATTATTCCAGGTGGGCAACTCATTATTGTGATTAGTTTATACTAATAAGATTATTTGCTTAATAATTATTTTACAATATATAAAATTTATTATTGAGAAACAGATTGAAACAATATTTGAATCCAAACCAAATCTCAAAGAATATCATTAATTTCTTTTATTGTGATAAAACACTTAAACACGAGAGCTACTCCTTAACAAATTTTTAAGTGCACAATACAGTATAGCAACAACGTTGTACAGTACTTCCCTAGAGCTTATTCACCTTGCATAAGTGATGTGATCCTTGCTTGAGTATGCGGGAGACAATCAAGATAGTGACCCTCTTCTGAGAGGTGGTCCATACTGCATCAAGCACATTCTCCTCTGCCCCTTTTCCTTTGTGGATCAAAGCTAAGAGAGTGGAGTGATCCCACAGCAGGGAGAGATGCTGGTATCACTAGAAAAATGTCTGTTTTTTTATAGGCTGTTATGGGTCATTCTTAGGAAATTTTATGATTATTATTTGTTTTACCTTATACAAGCTAGTGAACACATTGCAATGTTCAAACGTATATAGATAATTTGGACCACAATGTCAAAGTGTTTGCAGCCTATTAGAAGTGGACGATTTGTACAAATTGATGAACATAATGATAAAATCTGAAATGTCCTAAGAGAAAAGTTGAGGTAGACATGGACGGGTTAAGAAATAAGAAAGGAGATATGATTTCTAACAGTAAAAACAGCTACTATTTATTAAGTGTTTACTCTTTGTGAAGAGTTATGAAAAGTTGATTTATTTAATTTTCACCACCATCCTTTAGAAAGTCTGAATGTTATTCTTGTTTTTCTCATGGAATATATTGTGAATCTATGTTTGGCTAAAGGGATGAAAATAGGATGGAAGAAACAGTGGTTTTTTTTCCCCTTTAATCGTACATGTATAGGGTAATTTTGTATAACAAGAATGTTTGATAAAGTCTGTCTGAAGATAAGCATTTGGCAGAAAAGGGCTCTGGAAACCCGACTTACATGGGCCTTAGTCTGAGGCTGCCTCACCAATAGGCAACTCAAAGGATCACAACAAATGCAGGATGCCTTCTCTCACACTGAATGGACCACATTGCTCAATTCCTCTTAACACATCATTTCCCTTCCCAATAGTTAACACCCAACTTTGTTGTTTCTGTCACTGAGAAGATCATCTTTGCTCTGATGCATTTAATATACCTGGAAAATATCAAAGTCAAACTATTTATACATAATTCATAACGACATCTCATTTTCACTGTGCATAACCTTAACAGTAGCTAAACGTTTAATGTCTTTACCTAATTCCTTTGATCCTGAAACTCCAACTTCAAATTGTGTGTTATTAGGTACAGAGCAGAACAGAACACTGGTGACGTTAATTCTTGAAAATTCTGTTCTTGAAGGTAGAGCCTTTTGGAGACTAAATATCTTAGTGTCTTTATTCCCCTTTCAGGAGAGTAAGGGCGGATTCAGAGAATCACATCTTTATGAACTTCTGCTGTGTCCCTGTCTTATGCTTAAATCCCTCATCCTCAGGCTTAGTATAAGAATTGCAAAGTGAATAATATGGGACAAGGAAGTGGAAGTCAGTGCCTGATTCTGCTGTGGGTGATGAAGTTTCAGTGGGAGTTATTAAGAAGTTACTGAGACAAGCACAGTTGTAAACACACATACACACAGAGATGAACACATTTTGATTGCTGTTTAATTATTAAGAGGCAGGAGAGGAAATCTATCTGCTTATTCATAGCTCAATCAGAACTTTGTTAAAACACGCCAAATGCTGTTCCCAAGAGACTAAGAGGGTCCAATATTCATGGCTTGGTAAGGCTTAGAGGACACTATATACAAATGAGTTTCAAGTAGATTGCCAAAAAACTAGAAGAGAACTGGACCTCAAATCCCTTGCTACCAGTATAGTTTCTAATTATACGCAGAACGGTTAGAGTGTCATGATGTTGCTTTAAGTCTCCACATGTACAGAAACGTGAGTTACATAATGTTTGGGGAATGCACTTTTTTTCCTGTTTTCCAACACTCTACTCAAATGGAATCTCTCCAATTGGATACAGCTAGATAAGTACGTTATTAAAGCTGTCTACAAAATTACAGTATTATTTAAGATTAATCCAACTTATTGAAGGTTTTGATCTTATGTAGAATGCACTTCCATTGTTTGCAGAATGCTTATGGGTTTGGATTTAGTTGCTTTTACATTTTTTTTAGTACATTAAACTAGTCTATACAGATTAAAAACTGCATGAGACAGATTGTGTGTTTGAAATTGGTAATTCTTTTTCTCCCCAGCTTTATTGAGATATAATTGACACATGTCATTCTGTATGTTTAAAGTACATAATGTGTTGATTCGATATATTTATATATTGCCACATGATTATCATCTTAGTGTTAGCTAACAACTTCATCACCTCACATAATTCACAATACTTTTTTGTGATGAGATCATTTAAGATTAACTCTCTCAGCAACTTTCAGGTATTGCTACAATATTGTTACCTATAATCACCATGCTGTACATTAGATCCCCAAAACATTCATCTTATAACAGGGAGTTTGTACCCTTTGACCAACATTTCCCCATTTCTCCCACTCCCAGCACCTGGCAACCACCTTTCGTTCTACTCTGTTTCTATGAGTTCAGATTTTTAGATTCCATGTATTTATGACATCATACAGTATTTGTCTTTGTCTGTCTTGTTTCACAAAGCATAATGCCCTCATGGTCCATCCGTGTTGTCGCAAATGGCAGGATTTTTTTTTTTTTTTTACAACTGATGATATTCATTATATATCTATATACCAAATCTTTTTTATCCATTCATCTGTTGATGGACACTTAGATTGTTTTCATATCTTGGATATTGTGAATAATGCTGCAATAAACATGGGAGTGCTGATACCTCTTCAAGATCTTAATTTCATTTTCTTTGGGTATATATTCAGAGATGGCATTGCTGGATCTTCTGGTAGTCCTATTTTTAATATCAGGGACCTCTATGCTGTTTTTCATAGTGGCTGTACCAGTTTATATTTTTATCAACAGTGGACAAGGCTTTCTTTAGCTCCACATCCTCGCCAACACTTGTTGTCTCTTGTCTTTTGATGATAGCTGTTCTAACAGGTGTGAATTGATAACTCACTGTGGTTTTGATTTGCATTTCTCTGATGCTTAGTGATGTTGAGCACCTTTTCATGTACCTGTGGGTCATTTGTATGTCTTGTTTGAAGAAATGTCTATTCAGTTCCTCTGCCCATATTTAAATCTGATTGTTTTTTTGCTATTGAGTTGTATGAGTCCTTTATGTATTTTGGATATCAACCTCTTATCTGATGTATGATTTGCAAGTATTTTCTCCTATTCTGTAGGTTGTCTTTTCATTTGTTGATTGTTTCTTTTGCTGTACAGAAGCTTTTTAGTTGGATGTAGTCCCATTTATTAATTTTTGCTTTTGTTCCTTGTGCTTTTGGTGTCATATCCATAAAATATTGCCAAGACCGATGTCAAGGAGATTTTCCCCTATTTTTCCTTCTAGGAGTTTTATGGTTTCAGGTCTTACGTTTAAATCTTTAATCCATTTCAAGTCAATTATTGTGAGTTGTGTAAAATGGGTCTCATTTCATTATTATGCATGCGGTTATGTAGTTTTACCAGTATCATTTATTGAAGAGACCTATCCTTTCCCTGTTGTATATTCTTGGCTTTTTGGTCATAAACTAATTGACTGTGTATGCATAGGTTTATTTCTGGGCTCTTGAATCTGTTATATTTGTCTATATGTCTGTTTTTATGCCAGTATCATACTGTTTTGATTACTATAGCTTTGTAGTGTATAGTTTGAAATTCTAAAATAGTTTGTTATGCCTCCAGCTTTGTTTTTCTTTCTCAGGATTGCTTTCGCTATTAGGGGTCTTTTGTGGTACTACACAAATTTTAGGATTGTTTTTTCTATTTCTGTGAAAAATACCTTTAGTATTTTGATAGGGATTGCTTTGAATCTGTAGATCTCTTTGGGTAATATGGACATTTTAAAATATTAATTTTTCCAATCCATATGCATGGAATATCTTTCCGTTTATTTGTATCTTCTGCAATTTATTTCGTCAATGTCTTATTGTTTTCAGTGAACAGATCTTTCACCTTCTTGGTTAAATTTCTTCCTTGGTAAATTATTCTTTTGATGCAATTGTAAATGGGATTGTTTTCTTAATTTCTTTTTCTCACAGTTTGTTGTTAGCTTATGAAAGTTTGTAGTTTTGCTACAGTGTGACTATATGTGGATTATTTTTTATGTTTTCTCTCATGATATCTGGTGAATTTGAGAATTTTTATTTTTCGTCAATTGTGGAAATTTCTCAGTTATGTGTCATAAAATAGTGCCTCTTCCTCGTTCTTATTACTTTTTCCTTCTGGAGCTCATGTCAGATATATTATTTATTAAATTTGTTATTTTTCTTCTCCATGTCCCCTAACTTCCTTTTTCATGTATTCTCTCTCTTTGTCTATATGTGATCCATTTCAGGTCATTTCTTCAGTTCATTATAGTTTTCATTTCTAGAAGTTCTCTTTTGTTCTTTTTACAAATCTACTTTTTTTTTTCTTTTATTACCTTCTTTCTTGCTCATGTTTTTAAAGTGTCTCCCTTAAATTTTTTCTTTTAGCTTTCACATTCATATTATATGCCATATCTGATTATTCCAGTATTCAAGGTCCTTGAGAGTCTGATTGTGTTTTAGTTGCCTTTTTCGATTCTTGCTAATAATGGCTTGTTTCTGCGTGCATTTTGTTATTTCGAATTACGAATTTGCTCAGCTATTTGTGTGGAAATCTTGGAAGGCTTGGCATCAGTGTGCATTCCTTCAGAGAGGGCTAATATTCATTGTTTTCAGACATCATAGGGATAATTTTTCACTTTGGGGCTTTCCGTTACACGTAGGTATTACAAACTTGAATCCCAAACTTGTGTCAAGGCTTTTGAATTCTCAAAAGAGATTATCTTTACTCTGATCAAAGCCCAGGCTGAGGTAGACAAGTTTTACTGCTATCTTCTTTGCTGGTTGGTGGATATTTTTCCTGTAAACCCTTTCAGTGATGGAGGAGTATTCAATTCTCTGGTTTCCTCCTTTTTATCTATTTTTGGTACTGAGCCTTTCCCTTCCTTTCCTGACATGTGAGTCCTGACATGTGGTTAAGTGGATGTTTCCTAGAAGCACTTCTGCATGTGTGCATGTTTAAATAAGGACTTTATTTCATGATATGTAGTTTTTCATATTACCTGAAATAGCTCTATTACATTTTCTCCGTGGATATTGGTGATTTACAGGAAACCAATGATGTATGTAATTTGATTTTGTATGTGACCACCTAGTTGAATTCCTTTATTATTTTCAATAATCATTCAGGGAATTCCCATATATTATTTTGGGTATATCATCTCAATATCTGAGAATAGTGACGTTTTTTCTCCAGCCTTCCAAAATTTCTATACTTTCTCATTTTTTTCTAATCTTTTCAAATTGTAAATGAATTCAAGCATACATATTAATATTAGTTGTGATAGTGGGCATCAATGTGTATAACGGGTGGTAATGGAAATTATTTTAATGTTAATCATTAGGTATAATGTTTGCTATGTTGTTCTTGTTGGTATTCTTTATCAGGATAATACTTTTTCTTCAGTTCCTGGCTTTTAGGTGCTTTGTTCCCCAAGGATGTGAGTTGAATTGTATTGAATATTTTCTGCATCATTGAGATAATCCCATTGTTTCTTCTCTTAATCTGTTATTTCACTGAATTGCATTAATATTTCTCTTTGAATTTCTGGAATAAGCTTTACTTGATGATGATTTGTCATTTTTATTCCTTGCTTTGTAATTTGCTAATGTTTTATAAGAAGTTGACATCTATGTTCAAGGATGTGATTGGTGTATATACATAGGTTAGATATGTGAAATTATTAGATATATTAGGTATTGTTATCTAGTTTGTGGATAGGTTATGCTATCCTTATAGAATGAATTAAGAAGCTTTCCAAAATTCAGAACAAAATTGGGAGTTGCTGGCGCCTTAAATATTTGTTGGAAATCACTCACAAAACAATTTGGGCCTAGTACCCTTTCAAAGGGTCTATCTTTGACAACTTTTTCAATTCATCTGCAATTATTGATCTATTAAGATTTTTTCCCTTTCTTTTAGTCAATTTTGGTAACCTATATTTTCCATGAAAATTATATGTTCTTTTCCATCCAGTGAATTTTTAGAAGCACATCTCAATGCACTGAGTCTTTACTTCTTTCTCTTGGTAGGCTGCAAGTCAATAGAGTTCATCTGTTTCTATGTTCAACCAAAAAAGTATGACTCTCAACTCTGCCTAGATCTTTTGGGAACAGAAGGAGGGTTTCTAGAAGAGAGTATCTTACCAGCTTCCCTTAAAGATAAGTATGTTCACGGCTTCCAAAATGAGGAACTGTTGCAGTAGCATCTCTGGTCTTCTAAACTGGAAAAATAGGAGTTTCACACATTCTTTTAATGTGAGGAAAATGATGAACTGCACATAAATAATGTAATGTGTTATCGATGATAAGAATTTGATTATTAAAAATCTGTTTCATACTAGTGAGTTGATGGCAGTCTTATGTGTTTCTAAAACACATGGTTGACAAAACTTGTATGATTTTTCTCTCTCTTTGGGAAAGTCTTTGTGTGTGAGTGTGTGTGTGACAGGGACTAATTACCTCCTACAGCCCTGTGTCCCTTAACGACAGGGATGTGTTATAAGAAATGCATTGTAAGGTGTTTTCCTAGGTGAAAATCCTAGAGTTTACTTATGCAAACTTAGATGGTGTCATCTTCTCTATACCTAGGCTATAGGGTACTAACCGAATGAGATCACTGTTGTATATGTGGTCCGTTGTTGACCAAAACATTGTGATGGGGTGCATGACTGCATATTTATTTATTTTTTATTTTTTTTTGTGAGGAACATCAGCCCTGTGCTCACATCTGCCAATCCTTCTCTCTTTTTGCTGAGGAAGACTGGCCCTGGGCTAACATCCGTCCCCATATTCCACCACTTTATATGGGAAGCCGCCACAGCATGGCTTGCGAATCCGTGCATTGGTGCGCGTCCGGGATCCGAACCGGCGAACCCCAGACCGCTGCAGTGGAGTGCACACACTTAACCGCATGCACCACCCGGCCAGCCCCGCATGACTGTATTTTTAAATATTGAGTTTCTTAAGTTCTAGGATGAACCTTTCTTTCTTTCACATTTTAATGTCCCTGAAATTAAGATGTGTCTTACAATCTATGAATACATGAATTATGGTAGTGCTTCATTTTTACTACTTAGTTGTGAAAGTGTCAGATGCATTTTACAGTGGGTGACATTTTCAATTCAAATGTGGTACATATAGTCGCCATATGAAATACTTGAAACTCCAAATTCGGGTCTCTTTTCATAATGTGTAGTGGCAGTTCACTTGGTATCAAATAGTCCTACTGTTAATCAATTACATGAGGAAATTCAGAGAGTGTTAAATTAGACATTTGCTTCAGATTCAAATGTCTATTCCATCCTCTACAGAGTTCATAAAGTAGTGACAGCTTGGGACTGGCTTCTCTAGCCAATTGCCTTTGTACTTGAGATTTGTGCATGGGTGTGGTGCTCATTCCTAGGTTTTTGGGAGAAGAATGTGGCCACCTCCTCTTGGTTGGTCCCCCTCCCATCCCCAGCCCGTTTTGCTTGTCTCCATCTTTCTTCCTTTCCCTTGTCTGCTCCTATAGTCTCTTCATCTCCAGCTGAAGCTTTACTCTTGTATTAGTTTCCTATTGCTGCTGTAACAAAATTACCACACTTAGTGGCTTAAAACAACACAAATTTATTATCCCACAATTCTGTAGGTCAGAAATCTAACACGAGTGTCATTGAGCTAAGATCAAAGTGTCAGCAGGCTGCATTCCTTTCTGGAGGTTCTAGGGCAGAATTGATTTCCTTGCTTTTTCTAACTTTTAGAGGCTGGCCACATACCTTGGCTTGTGGATCCTTCCATCTTTAGAGACAACCATGTCAACTCACGTACTCCTTACATTGCATTACTCTGACCTCCTCTTCCGTCTACCTCTTCCACGCTTAGGGAGCCTTGTGATTACACTGGGACCACCTGTATAATCCAGGATAATGACCCTATTTAAAGGTCAGCTCATTAACAACCTTAATTATATCTGCAACTTTAATTTCCTTTGCCATTTAAGGTAGCATACTCACAGACTCTGGGGATTAGGATGTGAATATCTCGGTGGGGGGATTAGTCTGCCTACTACAACTCTTCTCTTATTCAGTTTCTGTGTTTGTTGCCAGTCATTCTGAAATCTCCAAACTCTGAATGCTGGAAGATTTTCAGAAAGCCATTTGGTAGTAAAATCTGATATGACCTAAATCAATTTTGTGGCAAAATTTGATCTGAATTAATGTGAGGCCATGCATAGTTTTTATCAATTGCACTTCTTTGGAATATTCATACATATTCATGTCGAAATATTAAAGTGTTTGGGTATCAGGTGTTCCCTAGGGCAGAAATGATGTAATATACAATACATGCACTGATTTATCATTCAAAAATCTAGAAATTCTAAATTTCCATACCATCTGTTCCCAATAAATTAAAATAAGGCAATGTGGTCTTGTATTATTATTACTATGTTTATTCTTGTAATTATTAGCCTATAGTTACATTTCGATGCATCTGTTTACTTACTCAGTCTTACCAGGTTCCATGCTCCAGAAGGAACAGATATTAAATAAATCCCATCCTCCTGTGTATGATTACCAGACATCCCAAGTGGCTGTCTGGATGTACTCAGAGGACGGATTTATTGAAACTCTGATTGAATGAATTTGCACGTTGATTTTCCATGAATATTGCAAAACACTCATTTGTCCTGAGGTATTTCTATTCTATTGTGTACATGGGTATCTACAAATGTTTTTAGATCCAACATTTGATTTGCTGATCTCACAAAGACACAGACAGATGCTAAGGTCTTGAGTATGAGATCACAGACACTCTGATTCCATCATTTGCATTTTCTTGGCTTCCATGAAGAAGTAAGTGTTCAAGAAATAGAGTCAGTTTTAATACTAAAAACCCAGATTAAGTAGAGCTTGGCATCGTCTTCTTACAGACATTCATTTCCTTCCATTCCACAGGTTCAACTAACACTTACTTGTAGCTTCTTATAGTCAGACATTTTCTAGACACTGGGAATATAAAGGAGAAGTATATCTACTAATTTGAAGCTTTATGGGGTATTTTTTTTTTTTAACAATATTTTTATTAAGAACAATATTTTAGTTGCACTCATTAAAATGTTGAGACAATGATTTAGTCTTAATTTCATCATTATAACTAGATATTACATATTTCTTTCTTTTTTATTTTTTTATTTTTATTATTTTTTATTTTTATTTTTTTTTAAATTTTTTGTTTATTGCAGTAACATTGGTTTATAACATTGTAAAAATTTCAGGTGTACATCATTGTACTTCTATTTCTGCATAGATTACATCATGTTCACCACCAAAATACTAATTACAACCCATCACCACACACATGTACCCAATTATCCCTTTCACCCTCCTCCCTCCCCCCTTCCCCTCTGGTAACCACCAATCCAATCTCTGTCCCTATGTGTTTGTTTATTGTTGTTATTATCTACTACTTAATGAAGGAAATCATACGGTATTTGACCTTCTCCCTCTGACTTATTTCACTTTGCATCATGCCCTCAATGTCCATCCATGTTGTCACAAATGGCTGGATTTCATCGTTTCTTATGGCTGAGTAGTATTCCATTGTGTATATATACCACAGCTTTTTTATCCATTCGTCCCTTGATGGGCACTTAGGTTGCTTCCAAGTCTTGGCTATCGTGAATAAGGCTGCAATGAACACAGGGGTGCATGTACCTTTGCAAATTGGTGTTTTCAAGTTCTTTGGATAAATACCCAACAGTGGAATAGCTGGATCATATGGTAGTTCTATCGTTGATTTTTGAGGAATCTCCATACTGTTTTCCATAGTGGCTGCACCAGTTTGCACTCCCACCAGCAGTGTATGAGAGTTCCTTCTCTCCACAACCTCTCCAACACATGTTGTTTCCTGTCTTGTTAATTATAGCCATTCTGACGGGCGTGAGGTGATATCTCATTGTAGTTTTGATTTGCATTTCCCTGATAGTTAGTGATTTTGAACATCTTTTCATGTGTCTGTTGGCCATCTGTATATCTTCTTTGGAGAAATGTCTGTTCAGGTCTTTTGCCCATTTTTTAATTGGGTTGTTAGTTTTTTTGTTGTTGAGATGCATGAGTTCTTTATATATTTTGGAGATTAAGCCCTTATCAGATGTATGGTTTGCAAATATCTTCTCCCAATTGTTAGGTTGTCTTCTCGTTTAGTTGATGGTTTCCTTTGCTGTGCAGAAGCTTTTTAGTTTGATGTAGTCCCATTTGTTTATTTTTTCTATTGTTTCTCTTGCCCGGTCAGATGTGGTGTTTGAAAAGATGTTGCTAAGACTGATGTCGAAGAGCGTACTGCCTATGTTTTCTTCTAGAACTTTCACAGTTTCAGGTCTTACATTCAAGTCTTTAATCCATTTGGAGTTAATTTTTGTGTATGGTGTAAGGTAAGAGTCTACTTTCATTTTTTTGCATATGGCTATCCAGTTTTCCCAACACCATTTGTTGAAGAGACTTTCTTTTCCCCATTGTATGTTCTTGGCTCCTTTGTCAAAGATTAGCTGTCCATAGATGTGTGGGTTTATTTCTGGGCTTTCGATTCTATTCCATTGATCTGTGTGTCTGTTTTTGTGCCAGTACCATGCTGTTTTGGTTACTATAGCTTTGTAGTATATTTTGAAATCAGGGAGTGTGATACCTCCAGCTTTGTTCTTTTTTCTCAGGATTCCTTTAGCTATTCGGGGTCTTTTGTTGTTCCATATAAATTTTAGGATTCTTTGTTCTATTTCTGTGAAAAATGTTGTTGGAACTTTGATAGGGATTGCATTGAATCTATAGATGGCTTTAGGAAGTATGGACATCTTAACTATGTTAATTCTTCCAATCCAAGAGCACGGAATATCTTTCCATTTCTTTGTGTCTTCTTCAATTTCTTTCAGAAATGTTTTATAGTATTCGGTGTACAGATCTTTCACCTCTTTGGTTAAGTTTATTCCTAGGTATTTTATTCTTTTTGTTGCAATTGTAAATGGGATGGTATTCTTAATTTCTCTTTCTGCTACTTCGTTGTTAGTGTACAGAAATGCAACTGATTTTTGTATGTTGATTTTGTATCCTGCAACTTGACCATATTCGTTTATTACTTCTAAAAGTTTTCTGGTGGATTCTTTAGGGTTTTCTATATATAAAATCATGTCATCTGCAGATAGTGACAGTTTCACTTCTTCCTTTCCAATTTGGATCCCTTTGATTTCTTTCTCTTGCCTGATTGCTCTGGCTAGGACTTCCAATACTATGTTAAATAGGAGTGGTGACAGTGGGCATCCTTGTCTGGTTCCTGTTCTTAGAGGGATAGCTTTCAGTTTTTCACCATTGAGGATGATATTAGCTGTGGGTTTCTCATATATGGTCTTTATTATGTTGAGGTACTTTCCTTCTATCCCCATTTTATTCAGAGTTTTTATCATAAATGGATGCTGTATCTTGTCAAATGCTTTCTCTGCATCTATTGAGATGATCATGTGATTTTTGTTCTTCATTTTATTAATGTGGTGTATTACGTTGATTGATTTGCGAATGTTAAACCATCCCTGCATACCTGGAATAAATCCCACTTGATCATGGTGTATAATCTTTTTAACGTATTGTTGTATGCGATTTGCTAGTATTTTGTTGAGGATTTTCGCATCGATGTTCATCAGTGATATTGGCCTGTAATTTTCTTTTTTTGTGTTGTCCTTGTCTGGTTTTGGTATCAGGGTAATGTCAGCTTCGTAGAATGAGTTAGGGAGCTTCCCCCCCTCCTCAATTTTTTGGAAGAGTTTGAGAAGGATAGGTATTAAGACTTCTTTGAATGTTTGGTAGAATTCACCAGGGAAGCCGTCTGGTCCTGGACTTTTATTTTTGGGGAGGTTTTTGATTGCTGTTTCAATCTCCTTACTGGTGATTGGTCTATTCAAATTCTCTACTTCTTCTTGATCCAGTTTTGGAAGGTTGTATGATTCTAAGAATTTATCCATTTCTTCCAGATTGTCGAATTGGTTGGCATATAGTTTTTCATAGTATTCTCTTATAATCTTTTGTATTTCTGAGGTGTCTGTTGTAACCTCTCCTCCTTCATTTCTGATTTTACTTATTTGTGCCTTCTCTCTTTTTTTCTTGGTGAGTCTAGCTAAAGGTTTGTCTATTTTGTTGATCTTTTCAAAGAACCAGCTCTTGGTTTTATTAATTTTTTCTATTGTTTTTTTGGTCTCTATTTCATTTATTTCTGCTCTGATTTTTATTATTTCCCTTCTTCTACTGATTTTGGGCTTTGTTTCTTCTTCTTTTTCCAGTTCCTTTAGGTGCATTGTTAGATTGTTTATTTGAGATTTTTCTTGTTTGTTGAGATAGGTCTGTATTGCTATAAACTTCCCTCTTAGAACCGCTTTTGCTGTATCCCATAAATTCTGGCATGTCGTATTTTCATTTTCATTTGTCTCCAGGTATTTTTTGATTTCTTCTTTGATTTCTTCATTAACCCAGTCGTTGTTCAGTAGCATTTTGTTTAATCTCCATGTATTTGTGGCTTTTCTGATTTTCTTCCTATAGTTGATTTCTAGTTTCATACCTTTGTGGTCAGAAAAGATGCTTGGTATTATTTCAATCTTCTTAAATTTATGGATACTTGTTTTGTGGCCTAATATGTGATCAATCCTGGAGAACGTTCCATGTGCATTTGAAAAGAACGTGTATTCTTCGGTTTTTGGATGGAATGCTCTGTATATATCTACTAGGTCCATCTGTTCTAGTGTGTCGTTTAAGGCCAATGTTTCCTTATTGATCTTCTGTTTGGATGATCTATCCGTTGGTGTAAGTGGAGTGTTAAAGTCCCCTACTATTATTGTGTTACTGTCTATTTCTGTTTTTATGTCTCTTAATAATTGCTTTATATATTTAGGTGCACCTACATTGGGTGTGTAGATATTTACAAGTGTTACATCCTCTTGTTGGATTGTTCCCCTGATCATTATGTAATGCCCTTCTTTGTCTCTTTTTACAGTTTTTGTCTTAAAGTCTATTTTGTCTGATATGAGTACTGCTACCCCAGCTTTCTTTTCATTGCCGTTTGTGTGGAGTATCTTTTTCCATCCCTTCACTTTCAGTTTGTGAGTGTCTTTAGGTCTGAAGTGTGTCTCTTGTATGCAGCATATATATGGGTCTTGTTTTTTTATCCAGTCAGCCACCCTATGCCTTTTAATGGGAGCATTTAGTCCATTGACGTTTAAAGTAGCTATTGATAAGTATGTACTTACTGCCATTTTTTAACTTTTTTTTTTTTTCCTCAGTGTTTCAGTAGTCCTTCTCTGTTCCTTTCGTCTTCTATACAGAATTGATGGTCACTTTAGTTTGACCTCTGTCTGAAAGCTGTACTCTTTAACTACCCTCCTCCCTCCTTTTATGTTTTTGATATCATATCCAACCTCTTTTTTTTTGCATTTGTATCCATTACGTTCTAATCGTGGAAATAGATAATTTTTCCTATTTGTGGTCTTCTCTTTTCCCCTTAAATCAGTCCCTTTAACATTTCTTGTAACACTGGTTTCTTGGTGACAAACTCCTTTAATTTTTGCTTATCTGGGAAAATTTTGATCTCTCCTTCCATTTTGAACGATAACCTTGCTGGGTAGAGTATTCTTGGCTGTAAGTTTTTTCCTTTTAGCACTTTAAATATATCATGCCATTCTCTTCTAGCCTGTAAGGTTTCTGTTGAGAAGTCAGCTGATAGCCTTATGGGGTTTCCTTTGTATGTAACTTGACATTCTCTTGCGGCTTTTAGGATTCTCTCTTTATCTTTAATTCTGGACATTTTGATTATGATGTGTCTTGGTGTGGGCCTCTTTGGGTTTATCTTGTTTGGGGCTCTCTGTGCCTCCTGTACCTGGATGTCTGTTTCCTTCTTTAGGTTAGGGAAGTTTTCATCTATTATTTCTTGACATAGATTCTCTGCCCCCTTGTCTCGCTCTTCTCCTTCCGGGACACCTATAACACGGATGTTAGTGCGCTTGATGTTGTCCCAGAGGTCCCTTAGACTGTCCTCACTCTTTTGAATTCTTTTCTCTTTTACCTGTTCACCTTGGGTAATTTCTTCTAGTCTTTCTTCCAGCTCACAGATCCGTTCTTCTGTATCCTCTACTCTGCTTTTGAGTCCCTCTAATGAGTTTTTCATTTCCAGTATTGTATTCTTCATTTCTGATTGGTTCTTTTTTATATCTTCCATTTCTTTGTTGACATTCTCACTGAGTCCATCTATTCTTCTCCCCAGATCAGTGAGCATCCTTAACACTCTTAGTTTGAACTCTCTGTCGGGTAGGTTGCTCATTTCTGTTTCACTAAGTTCCTTTTCTGGGGTTTTGTCCTGTTCCCTTACTTGGAATGTATTCTTTTGCCTCTTCATTTTGCCTCTTTCCCTGTGCTTGTGTCTCACGTATTAGGTAGGTCAGCTACGCCTCCTGCTCTTGGATAGGTGACCTTATGTAAGTGATGGCTTAGGAGGCTTCCAGTGTGCTTCCTCAGTTCTCAATATTCCAGGGGTGACCCCTATGTGGGCTACTTGTATCCTTCTGCTGTGGCCTGTTTGCTCTCCCTGTAGGCGCCCAGGGAGGCTGAGTTATGCTCCTGGCCAGCTGTTGTAATGCTCAGCTGCTTGTAGTTGTTGTGGGCCCTTCAGTCTCTTTATCAGCTGTGGGGAGCCCCAGCACAGTTAGCTGCAAGTTCTAATACCACATTTGTGTTGCAGTATTTCTTTTAAGTGAGTAGGCCCCCACCGTGGCAGGTTGTTAGGCTCAGGGCCTTACAATTGCTGTAAGCCTCTAGCCTATTAGGTCTCTTGTCAGCTCTCTGAGGATTGCAGCTGGGTGGGGCTGGCCTCAGGCACAGGAGCACCCAATTGTTTCAGGTTTTGGAAGGTGGAGCAAACCTCCTATGTGGGTCTTTGTGAAGTACAAGTCTTCTGTGGCTGAGAAGCCCTGCCGCCAACAGGTCCACACACACAGTCAACACAGTCCTGCCCCGTGTGAACGCCCCGACCTCCCCAAGTGGACCCAGTCTCTCCATGGCGGGAGCCCCACACACTCTGCCACCGCCCCACACTCTCCACCCGCTCCTTGTGCACACCCTGCCCCGCTCAAGTCAGCTCAGTTGCCAGGCTGCAGAAAATCCAGTCACCAATCTATGCAGGCCCACACGTTGCCTGAGGGCTTGTTGTTAGGTGGGGCCAGTCTCTAGGGTGGGCTGCCTGCCCTGGCTGAGCTGGATTAAATCGGTGCTCTAGCGGGTGGAGCAGACCCTGGGCTAGCAGGTCTCAGGGAGAACTCCAATGGCGTCTGTGTCAGCACGCTCACACCAGGCCACAACAATGGCCGCCGCCAATGTCCCAGTCCCTGGAGAGGTCTCACCCCTCACCGAGATGCACTCAGGGCCTATTAGGTGAGTCTCTTGTCACCAAAGCACTGTGCACCTTTCTTTCTGGTGATTTTAGGATGCTTTCTGGAACGGGTGAGTTTGTGCGCGGGCCCTTTACGAGCCAGTTTTAGTTTCTTTGTGAACCGGGTTTTCTGGGGGTGCTACCCAATGCTTTAGTAGCAGGCAAAGTCAGATATTATGCTGCTGGTCTCAATTGTGCTGGGTCCACAAAAAGCCCACAGCGGGGGCGCTCCCCGGCTCAGGGCCCCGCACCTCCAGGGAGGCTGCATACCTGTGAGCTGCTCCCGGCGGCCGTGAAGCTGGCGGCTTGTGAAGGCGGCGTTTTTCCTCTCCAGAAGGGAGTCTCTGCCTCTTCTACCCCAGTTAGGATTGTCCGTTGTTGCAGGAGTTCCTCTTATCCAGTTTTCAGTTCTGTCTCAGGGGTAATTTTTCCACGAGTAGTTGTAAATTGGCTGTGTCCACGGGAGGAGGTGAGTTCAGAGTCTGCCTACGCCGCCATCTTGACTCCGCCTCCTTTATGGGGTATTTTAATACACTGTGGTAAGGGAAATGATAAAGAAGTGCACATAGGAAAAATAAGTGTTTATTGGGTTGGATATAGCTTTTTCTTTTCCAACTAGTAAAACTAGTTTATGCTTGAGGCAATGGTATGAACAGTAGAAAAGGAAGTTGCAGATTGTTGCCATTGCATTAGTTATATATTAGGGCTTTATGTAATCAGACGGTATAAGTCCGAGTTCACATCCAATTCTGACAAATTCACTGGGAGAGAAAGGCAATGGAGATCCCTAAAAGCTAAGACTCTTTACACATACCGAATGGCTGTGGAGGTTGTGTCAGTGTATTTTATAGCTGAGTTAATTAAAAAGAAGATGCAAATTTGTAGACAAAGCAGAAGTGATAGAGAAGAATGTATACAAACAGTGTTTGCTCTGTAGTATATGCTTAATAAGTAATCATAGGGTAACTACTATTGAAGTGGGATCTAGCTGCTGGATCCCTGCTATGTTGAGATAGATGTCCCCGTTGCCTACTGCGTGTCTAGACATTGCAGTGCTATCCTTTACTCCACTCTCTGGACACCCAAGAACTTCTGTTATATTTCACATTTGGGCCCTGCTTGCTGTCAATTCCTCTTCAAGGACTATGTTCTATCTGCTTAACTTCCTGTTGGTGTTCCTTCTAAATGCCTGTGTTCCAGGTTGCTGATCCTTTGTGTTTGTGCCATCCTGCTATACATAATTGTCTACGCATGGTTCTGCCACACTGCTCTATAGTTCCCCTGCCATGAGTACCAGCGTCTCAGCCTCAGACCTGGTAGAAGAATCGCCAAAGGGATTTTTTGGTTGTAAATGTTGAATTTGAATAACCAGAGGTTCCTATTGAAATGAAGCTCCCTTGACTGTTAGTAAGAAGTCACACATGCACTGGAAGATGTGTGTATGCATGCACGTTTTGGTTTTTAAATTCTTCTGGTGCAGAGGAGAAAGTGAATCCTCCTGAACTCTGTGCTTAGAGCCCAGAGATCTTTGCTTGAAGGGCTCACAGGGGACAACCAGGAGTCCATCTCCTTTGGAGGTAGAAACTGAGGGAAAATGAATAGGTTTCCCAATGATTCAGCCCATTCTATTTTTCCTCTAGGTAGACGGTTTGCTTCTTGTCCTATTAATAAATATAATCAGAGGCATCATAAAGAATGAGGAATTCATTTTCTCCTGTGTTCCATCCAACTGCTCACATGAAGAAGAGATATAAGCGGACAAAGTATATGCTGGTACCGTTCATTCATCAAGTATATAATTGTGAAATACTTACTGAGCACCTGCCGTGTTCCAGGCCCTATGGTTCCAGAGAATCTAAAAGTAAAGAATTCCATTTTTCTCCATTGTCTCATTCCCAATGTCATTTTTGACCTTGTCTCACCATAGATCTATGGATAGTATCACTTGGACATATTGCACACCTGTCACTTAAAATGTCTAAAATCGATCTGGGCATTGTTATCATGAACTAAATACTTCTCTTTCTCTAGCTGGCACTGTCACTCTCCTTGTGACAAGGTCTCAGTATCTCTGAATTACCTCTGAACACTCACCCTTACCAAGCTGTCCATTTTTTTGGTCTTCTGTATCCTTCCTGAATAAATTACTTTTTTAAGTTTCTTGCATAATTTGCAAAGTTTCTTTTGCAATAGTTGACTTCTAGAACTTGTCAGTCCCTGCCCTGATATTCACACTCTTGTGCAAGGTCCTCCTCTTGTGTGTAGACTGCACTTAATGACTTGCTTCTAATGAGAATACAGCAAAAGTGGGAGGATGTCAATTCCAAGATGAGACTATGAAAGACTGTGGGTTCTACATTGATGACACACTCTCTTTGCTTTGATTGCTCACTCTGATGAAGTAAGCTGCCACGTTGGAGAGGCCCATAATGATAGGACCTGAGGATGGCCTCCAGCCAACATCCTGTACGGAACTGATCCCTCAGTCCAACAGCTCATAATTCTGACAAATAATCATCTGAGTGAGCTTGGAAGTGGATCCTTCGCCAGTTGAACCTTCAGCTGAGACTGCAGTTCCCAGCTGACACTTTGACTACAGCCTTGTGAGAGACCCTGACGCAGAAGGCTTAGCTAAGCCTTGTCTGATTCCCAAATGACACAAACTGTGACTTAAGAATTGTCTGTTGTTTTAAGCCACTAAGTATTGGGTTAATATGTTATGCAGCAATAGATTACTAATACAGCACTCAACTAATAGTCTGGTTTATTGAATAAGAGGTATGTTGACAACATTCTCTTTCAGACTTGAAAGATAAGTAATGCAACAACAATAAGAACCAGAAAAGTCAGTAGATCCCTCCAGGGTAGTGTTTTGTGACTGGAATTGCATGCATGCTTAAGTATAGTTCCTGTGGCGCTGACTATCCTAGAGTCTTAGAAATTATGCTGAAACAAGCTGAACCTTCTTTGAATTTCTCCAAGAAGTCCAGAATGGCAGGATCACTCCCAAACCAGCCAGTTTGTGTATACAGATACATTTATTTGCTTATGAAAAATAGTGTGGGAGTTTAAAATCAACCTTCCTTATGTAGAAAAAAGTCACAGATGGTAGGACCAAGTATATGTGACCTGTAGGAGAAGCTAGAATCAGTTTAATATCTAATAGTTCCCTAAGAAAATGTCTCCCCCTGGAGAAAAATATAGATTAGCCCAAATAATTATTTCATGTCATGTTGAAAGAGAAGTAAACTAAATGGTGTTCTCCTGAATTCCATCACTTTTCCTCTCTGTGTTTGATCAGGTTGTTTTGCAAGTGCAAATAGTCCAAGGCAGCTTCCTGGGCACCTTTTGCTAGGTTTTTGACATTTACGTGGTCCTACACTTGGGAACATAATCTCTGATGGAACAGATCTTTGGTTACTTAATATTCTACCCAGTCACAAAGGTTTTACTAGAGTTCAAGGCAACAGAGGTGTAAAAAAATAGAGCATCATTTTGAAAAGTGGGAAGGATCTGAAGAACAATGATACTAGAGCAAAGATGGAGCCAGGCAGTAAACAGTCATTTGGTCTGCAGATGGATCCAGCTGAAGACAAATGTATGTCTTTACTTAATTTTAATGTTTGGGGAAGTATTTTTCAGTGATGGGCATAAAATACAACACACGAGGGAACAATCCACAAAGAAGATGACACACTTATCAACAGGAGCTTCTGCATTAATAAATGTTTGTTTACATCTAGCCCATAGAAAGTAAGAGGATGAGTGAGGGTTGTCTTCTTGGCCAGTCGTCTTTGGGAACTCTCCTCCAGTGTTCTATCCTTTGGAACCAGACCTTCTAGTCTACTATCATACTAGTCCCCAGGCTTAACTTGATCACCTTTCCCTTCCTTTCAATTACATTTCCTTTCCCCAAATCTCCTTCATTTCAGTTTGGTTCTCTGTGCATTCCAAGGGTTCAGTAGTACTTCCAGCAAGCCTTTCTATGTATTAAGAGAAACCTTTTAGAGACAATGTTTTAGTCCTTGTAATCTAATCCAATCATGATTTCTTAATAACAAGTCATATATGTGGGAGAGATTGTTAGAGTTCATCATTTTTCATGTTCTCCTGTTTTTTTCTGGGGAAAGAGCAGGATTACATTCTCCAGACTCCCTTGCAGTTAATTGGGGCCATATGACTAAGAGTTGGCTAGTGGAATGTGGTCCAAAGTGATGCACGCTACTTTCAGGACTGGCCCGTAACCGCACCCTTCTCCCCACAATTCTTAATCCTCTCTCCTTTTCTCCATTTGCTGGGTGCATGGAGAGGATTCTGAGGATCTAGAGAGAGGTGGAGCCCAAGATAGAAGAAATAGAACCCTGTTCTCTAGGCAACTGCATTGAACAGGTTTTTTGAAGATCAGGATTGGCCTGTGATATGAGCAGGAAATACACTTTTACTGTTTTTAGCCATGTCAGTTTGGACATTTTTGTCACAGCGTTGATGTGTCTTATTAATACATGAGTGCCAGCTTATATGACTTGAGCTTTAACCTAATGGGACACATTGTGCAGTAAAGTCAATAGTTCCCAGCAAAATACCAGCTGGATTGTTAGAGAAACCTTCCCCTAGCACCATTCAGGTTCCTTTCATTTCACAAGAGACTAGAAAATTCTCAGATTCACTGATTAAACCCTCATGCTTTTTATTATCCTTTCTTTACCTTCTAATGGATTGAGTAGGGAGTGTAAAGAAGTTGTGAGGTCTCCAAGTGCAGAAACCGTGAGAATCATAATAAAGAAATGGTAATTATGTGATGTGATGTCGTGTGATGGAGGTGTTAGCTAATGTTATGGTGGCAATCATATTGCAATATATAAGTTTATCAAATCAACATATTGTATACCTTAACTTACACAGTGTTATATGTTAGTTATAGCTCAACAAAGCTGGAAAAATCCTATTCAATAATAGAAAACAGAAACAAGGAGAAATTTCGGCCTGTCCAGTCTGTGATGGGATAATCCTGTTATATAATGAGGAGTCAGTTGCTTCCCATGGGAGTTCTTAGCATCTGTCTTTGCTGAAGACTTTCATAAATCCAGGTGAGCTGTCCACAGCGTCTACGCATAAGTGTTCTTTCTTTATGAACACTCCCACGCACAGCATTACCTCCTTCTGCCTAGGAGGTAATCGGCCTTGGAGTGATTTGGTGATCCTCACTTCTTAATAGAAATCACACATTTGCATTGCTTAGGGGACCACATATGGAGTTCTTCTTTCTGAACTTTCCTTTTAGATATCAAATACTGGTATCGACTCCAGAAGTACACTACTTTGTGCCTACAATGAGCTCACGGTTGCGTGAACATGGCTCACTCTTACACCAGTCTCTCCCTCTCCACAAACTGATTTCTTTGCTTAGATTGTCCCTCTCTGCCTTTTTCCCCTTCGAAAGGTCTACTCAATGTCAAAAGTCTTCTGAAGCTCTCAAGTAAATTGCCCAGAATAATTCCACAGCACTTTCACATCTTCAGTAAAGCATGTTGGAGTATGCTGTAAGATAGGGACTATCTTTAATCTTTCTGCAGCAGTCTGTACCACTGTCACGTACATAATATGTGCTCTGTAAATATTTGTGGGATGAATAATCAAAAGTGAGTAGTGGAAGACAGGAATGGGTCTCATCTTAAATAGTATCACACACAGGTCCCCAGCTCATCCGAGAGGACCGATCTCTTTTAAGACTACAAGGTATCCATAGGTGCCACTTTGCTTTTGGCATTAAGATGATCTCTTCCCATTTTGAGAAAGTGAAATGTAATATTTGTCTTTAAATTTTAGTGTTAATTCATCCTCATAGAATTTCAATCCTTTCAGAAAGCCCTAGTCGTTTCTTTAGTTTCCTCATGGCTGATTTCATTTCCTGATTTCTCAGGGTATAGATCAGAGGAATGAGCAAAGGAGAGATGACAGTGAAGGTGACAGAAATGGCGGTATCTGTGGGGAGGGCAGTGAAGGGCCGGGCATAGACATAGATGCACGGCATGAAGTGCAGGGTGACCACAGTGATGTGTGAGGTGCAGGTGGAAATGGTTTTCCTTCTGCCCTCTCCAATATGAGATCTTATCATCATCAAGATGACTGTGTAAGATAAGAGGAGAAAGATGAATATAAACCAACTGATTAATTCATTATTGGAAATCATCAGGAGCTCCAGAGTGAAGGTGTCAGTGCAGGCGAGTTTGAGCACCCAAGGGACATCGCAGTAGAAAGTATCAAGAACATTGGGTCCACAGAAGGGGAGGCACAGCAATAGAGAAATTTGCACGATGGAGTGGACAAAGCCCCCATCCAGGAGGCCACAACCAGGCTACTACATCGTCCCGTACTCATGATGGTCGTATAATGGAGGAGTTTTGAGATGGCTATGTAGCGATCAAACGCCATCACAGAGAGAGAAAAAGCATCTGCTCCTCCAAGAAGGTGGAAGAAGAACATTTGAGTGATGCAGCCATTGAAGCAGATGGTTTTTCTCTCTGATAGAAGATCAGCTAGGACCTTAGGAGCTGTGATGGAGGAAAAGCAGATGTCAAGAACAGATAGATTGCGGAGCAGGAAGTACATGGGAGTGTGAAGGTGAGATTCCCAGGTAACTGTAAGCATGTTGAGGAGGTTTCCCATCAGAGTTGTCACATACACCAAAAACAGGAAGACAAATAAGACCGAGCTCAGCTCTTGAGACTGGGTAATTCCCAGGAAAATAAATTCTTTCACTCTTGTATAATTTCCCTGATCCATTGTGTCACAGATGGTTTTTCAATTATATCTCTGGAAGATATGACAGTGCAGTTAAAGAGGGGGCTATGAAATCTACTGTCATCTTTTCTGTCACCTGAGTTTTGGTTCTCTCCTGGGGTGGAAGTTATTTTCCTATGCATGCACGGTGCCTAAAATTCCATATGCCGCCATTAGGTGAAAGATGACCCAAGTTTTTGACTCAGTCAATCACACAGGCATGTTCTATAACTGCGGCCACTGAAACACAGGTGACTGGTCCACGAACCTATTCAATTGTACTTTTACTATAAAATATGACACAAAATAATAAATAATAAGCATATATTTGATGACATGAAGAATTTTTCTTCACGAAAGACACCATTCTGAAAATTAAAAGAAAAGCCGCAAATGGGAGGATATTTACCATACATGGAGTTGAGAAGAGATTCACACTAAAAATATACACAAAGCTTCTACAAATCAGTAGTAAAAGATAGATGGCCAAACCAGAAAATGGCAAAAGGCCACAACTTTACAAATGAGGATATTCAAATCCCTATTCAACTTCATTAACTATCAAGGAAATGCAAATTAAAATTACAGCAAGAAACTACGGTCCACACACGAAAATGGCTCAATCGAAAAAGATGAAAAATATCAAGTTATGGTGAAGATGTGGAACAACTGGAACTCTCATACACTGCTGGTGGGTGTGTAAATTGCCATAACATTTTGCTGTTTGGTTATATCTGCTAATGCAATATATGTATATGTATATCTATATCTATCTAATCATCCATCCACCCTATGAGGAATATGTATATATATTGTTTGTTCACTTGTATGTATTGATTGTTCTTAGGATAGATATGTATATTTATATATTTATTTATTTGTATATTTTTATCCTTCCTAAGAACAATCTATTTGACTACTAGGAAGTACATATATATTATTTTCACCAAAAGAGATGTGCTAGAATATTCATAGCAGCACTCTTTATACTTGCTCAATCTGGAAAACGACACAAATGACCATCAACATTAGAAAAGATCAATAAATTGTTAAATTCACTCAATACAATTCAGCAGTGGGAATGACCTACATACGCTACATGAAACAATATAAATGAACTTCACAAACATAATGTTGAGTCAAATCATCCAGGCACAAAAAAGTGCGCAATCTCTTATTTTTTCATATAAAGAACAAAAAATATACAAACCTAAAGAGAATATGAGGGAGGCTTTTGAGGTGGTCATAATGTTCTGTTTCTTGATCTGGGTGCTTGTTATAAAGATATAACCAGCTTGTGAGAAAATTCATTGAGCTGTACACTTATGTGCACTTTTCTGCATGTATATACATCATCCTTCAGTAGAATGTTAAAATAATTAACATGGTGATTACAACATTTTAATCTCACGTCTAATGAATGCCTATCACTTAAAGTGACATTTAATTGACTGCTCACTTCATAACGGTTACTATTATAGTTATATAGTTACAGCCTTTACCAGCTACAACCTGAGAGTTACCTTTTTACCTTTCTCTTGCCTACAGACTTAGGTCCTCCCATTACTTCTGTTATGCAGGCTGCCTCACTATCCATATGTAGTTCTTTTTCAGATTCTGGTTATAATTTTTCTAATTTTTTTCATTTTGCTCTTTAAGTCTTAGAAAAAATACTTAAAATACTGTGTCTCTTCAAGCATCATTCTCCTTTTTTGCTGACACAGAAGAATAAGATAGGAGCCCCTTTCCCCTTCCATTGTCATCAATTCAGATTCTTTTCATTCTCCTCCTCTTTGGTGTTTATGTCAACAACACAGAGTGGTAAGAATAGGTGTTGAGAATAATGATTTATGTCTCCAGAATCCCCAAGTAAGAATTCCTCACAATATACTTACATGGCTTGAAAGTGGAGAAATCAGCCCAAAAGGAGTCTTCAGTTAATCTGGAACGTAGAAACATATTTTAATTAATGACAGCAGCCCACTCTAGCATCTTTCTTTTAGATATTGGAATGATAAGCCCATGGTTTTCAAGTCTTCTGCTCAGGAAACCCTGTGACAATCCTAATAGCTTCCTGTGTCACCTGTCCTCTCTTTCCCTCCTTTCTCTCTCCTGTTTTTCTTTACTTTTTCTATTTTCTTTCCTTCTTTATTTCCTTCCTCTATACACTATTTCCGTGACTGTATTAGGGTTCACCAGAGAGAAAGAACCAACAGGATAGATATAAGTATATATCCCAATATATACATAAAGGAAAATTATTATGAAGAATTGGTTCACGTGATTACGGAAGGCAAGAAGTCCCATGATCTGCCGCCTGCAAGCTGGAGACCTAGGAAAGCTGGTGGTGTAATTCAGTGCTAGTATGATGGCCTGAGAACCAAGGAAGCCAATGGTGTAAATCCAAGTCCCAGGGCGGGAGCAGATGAGACGAGATGTCCCAGCTCCAGCAGTGAGGCAGGAAGAAGGGGTGAATTTCTCCTTTTCCACCTTTCGTTCTATTCTGGCCCTCAATGGATTGGATGACACCCACCTTTCTTGGGGAGGCAATTCATTCACTTTACTGTATCCATCGATTCAAATGCTAATCTCATCTGGAAACGCTCTCACAGACAGATCCAGAAACAATGTTTAGTTGGGCGCAGCTGTGGCCCGTCAAGCTGACACATAAAATTAACCAACAATGACAGTGAGATGGTCTCTTTGAGGGAAAGATGACTCAAACATATACCCTTTATTTAGGAAGTTTATTCTTAAGACAGTAAGAGTGTTGTCAGTTGTGGAGTCAGCAGAAATAAAAGTGAGGAGGTACAAAATCATGAGGATGAATATGAAAATGGTCGCATTTGGGCATATAATATTTTAAACCTGATCCAGGAGGTCTGCAGAACAGTATCATGTCCCAAACTTGCATTTTGGATACACATGTGTGGATCATCTTGAGCATTTGGGCAATTTGGGTTTTACCACTCCTGTTTAGTGTGACCTTGGGCAAGTCACTCAATAACTGTACCAAACTTGTGAGAAATACACGTGAGGTTCACAGGACAGGGCATAGAGTCAGTTCTCAGCCTGCACCATTATAATTTATCTACAACATGAGGATAATGAGACCTACCTCCCACACAGGGTGCTTCTAAGGAGTAGGTGTGATTGTGTGTCTGTTGTGGAAACTGGAAGCAGCTGAGGAATCTGATTTTGCCAATCTCATCAGCCCCAGGTGAGGGCTTCTTTCCTTACACACGCCAGGTTCATCTGTGGGGGCTTGTCGGAGAGTGGCTCATCTTGCTGTTGACCCTGTGGTTCAAAGCCCTCTTTGCAACACTTTGGAGTATGTGGGAAATGCTCTCTCTCCCCTGGGATCTTTTTCGTTTTTGTTTAGGGATTTGAGCCGAGATATACGTTCAAAAAAAATCAGAATATTGTATTACACACCTGCTGATAAACATAAATCAATTTTTTAATGTTTAAATACAGGTGTTTATATATAAGCCTTTACAGAGAGAACGAAAATTATAACCCTCAATTACAAATTGAGTCATCTGGACATCAGGCCCCAAGGGGGTCCATGCAATTTCAAGGTCTCAGCATTATGAAAATGTTGGCAGAATAATGGAGCTCTGCTTTGTTGATTTTTTTGCTTGCTTTTAGAAAACAATTATGGAGCACTTCTTATGCCAACTGCTTCATTTTATCTCTTCGAAAACCTATCATAGCGAGGTGAAATTGATACTACTCTTCTGGTTTTATAGATGAGGAAACTGAGACACAGAAAGGTAAAGTATTCTCCTCAAGGTCTCACAGCTGGTAGAGCCATGTCTTAATCCAAGATTTGTCTTATTCCAAAGACTTATGGTCTTAAATACTGTAACTATACTTCTTCCCAGTGTTGATTAGCCCTTCCCAGAACATCCTGCAAAGAAAAAGGCTCTGGAAAATCTTATGCACATCAAGTGAAAATAGTATGTGGGTAAGAAGCCTGCAAAAGGTGAGTTAGACGTATGACTGAGAGTGACTTAGCATGAGATTATCGTATGACTGAGAGTGACTTAGCATGAGATTATGTCAGAAGTGACTTTGAAAAAAAAAACAACAGAGATTTAAAGAGCAGACTTTGTAGTGTTTACAAGTACCTCCAACAACAACCTGTATCAACTACGTAGTGCTCCAAAGGCGAGGTGCAGAAATGAGTTCTGAGTAACACTACCTCAAACAGGAACTCTTGAAAATAATGGATCTGGTGGGTTTCTATGGATGCTGTCTTTTCACAAAGAGTGGGAAGGATACTTTGAAAGTATAGGATTATGCACAGTGCATTGAAACTCATGCACCATGGGGGGCGGGGAACGGACAAAGAAAGAAAATTCTATGTGTTTTTGCAAGGTCGAAATAAGGATCACGAGGATTTCTTAGAAATCACCACAAAGGGGACCATCTTCTGGAAACAAGCTTATGAAGCATCTTGGAAAGATCCTGCCAACTGAGTGTTATCCCCATACCCCAGCTTCCCACTGAACGCATGCAGTTCCTTTTTCTCTTTCCTGATATGGAAAAGCTTCTACTCTTGATTGAATCCCTAAAAGTTTTAGGAACGTTATTCATGTTCAGTAGTACATGATGGCACAGATAAGCTAGGCTAATGCTTTAATAAACACCTTACCTAAAGCCCCCAAACTTCCATTCCCAGCCAAGAAACAAAGCTGTCCAGGCTGCATATACAGAAGTCAGAAATTGCTATTTGAGTGCAAGTTTCCTAGGGGAATCACCCTCTTCGGAGCTGGGGATATAAGCACCTTCTCCACTGCCATCAAAACACTTTCAATCTCAACATCCTGCCAAGTAGAATACATCCCATCCCCTGGAGCCAACTGACCTTCCTCCAGTATTTCACTAGCCACACTTCCTCTCTTCCTAGTCATGAAAAACTACCACTTTTCTTTGCTTCTTCAAGAGTTTTGGTTTCAATAGGAACATTCCATACAATTGCAGCATTTGTGAAAAGTCAGCACTAACAGCTTTTCAGTTTCAGAAATTCACACACACCAACACTAACTGACCTCAGGCTCCACGGGGAAAGAGATCCTCCATCTGCATGTTAGAAGACATGAGTTCTGGAGAAATTCTATACTTAACGGAAAGCCTACCTCAAGGCCAGTGATTTTTTTTATTTTCTTCCTTCAGATGGGAAAAGGCAACCTCAGGGAATCACGTCCTTTTGGCTCTTCCACTGTGTCTTACAATGCCTCAGCCATCTCTATTAGTCCCTCAGCCACAAGCTCAGTAAAGGAATTAGCAAAGGGAATGCTGTTGGGTGTGAAAGTGGAAGCTGAGAGGCCAATTGAATGGTGTTCCTGTGGGAGTCAGTAAAATGTCACCAAGCCCCCCTCCTCTCTCTCCCTCATCTCCTCTCTGTCCCATCTCACATGAACATGCAGAGGCACCAGTGCACATTCAGTACATATCTTTTTGTCTAGACAGTGCATTATCCCTATTGGCTTAAAAAGAAAATATCTTGTCCACCAAGGACGGTGCAGTCTTCCTCCTGACGAAAATCACTTTGCTTATAATAGACTTGGAAATAAAACTTAAATGAGATGGTAACAATGGAAAAATCAACGATTTGTGGCTACTGTCAGGGCAGCTATCAGAAACTGAATGGTGTAGATATATATGTTCAATTTCTGTTTAATGCAATATGTACATTGACCCTATGTAATTATTTTGACCTACATCTCTGAGACTCAAAGCTCACTTAGAATCTAGGTAGGTAGCACGGTGACAGCTCTTGATATTCATCAGTTTAATTACTTCAGCATCATTTTCTGTTGTTGGGTTCATGTGTACCCAGAGATGTTAATCATTAAAATGTTTGATTCGGGGAGCAATGTAGGAAAGGGTAGTTTGAAAGCCATGTGTGTATCCAGAGCCAGTTTCCTTTACTCTGGCTCTTAGCAACAGAGCTTAAAAAATAATAAAAAGTGATTTAAGCAGTAAAAATGCAGCCCAGCTTGTGTTTTTATGTCATCCAGATAAATTATGTATGTTTTTGTAATCAGATGCAATTCTTTCCCCTTCGCCTGAATAATTGAATAAAGTTGTGTTGTGTGCTTAGACATATTTTGAGGAAGTCTCAGGGACAATGACATGCCTGAAATTCCTGGGTCCCTGCCTCTTTGGGATTGTGCTCCTGAAATACAATAATTAAGATCCCTTAGAGCTTTGGTGCCATCCAATTCTGACATAGTGATAAAAATGTGCTTTGAGTGAGTCACAAGAGTTTGGAAGAAAAAGGAAAGACACATTTGCATGAAATAGGCTATAGAGTGTGAAGGGGAGGAAGACTATCCTCTCCCCACTCTGGGTCCCTTCTGGCTGGGCTACAAATTAAATTGACATGAGACCAAATAGCAGGAGAAAATCAAACAAAGCTTTATAACATGTATACATGGGAGAAACCAGGGAAACTGAGTTTCTTGACAAATGGCGGAGGTATTCTCCTTAAATAGCATATTCAGGTAGACAAATGACGATGTTGGGGGTGGGGGAGTCAGCTATGGGAGATTACCAGAAAGCACAGTAATCAAGAGTATGCATATTAAGTACTTGCCTTCTGCACTGATAAGAGTTTCTAGACATAAGGTCATCCCCCCTTCTTCCTGGTACACAGAGGGAGATACCTTTACAAATGGAGATTTCCCTTAAACAGAACTTTGATAAGAATGGGCTTAGCAAGGACCCTCCAAGTCTATTGATTTTAGGCAGTTTGGGGGAAGGTCAAATATCCTTCAAAGAAAATAATCAAGGCAAAGAGACATATTTTGAGGTGGCCAATTTTGGTTCCCCACAGTCCTGCCTTTGAAACTAAGAATTTTCACAGTCCTTTTGAAACTTAAAGAAATTTCATAGTCCAGAAGCTGAGTTGATAGATTTTTCCATCTCATTGAACACATTTCTTAGTCCTGATAATAGATCAGTCCAGTTAAGTTCATTTTAGAAGGCAGTGATGCAGGTGGGGTCCCAAAGTTAGGCTATATTGTGGAAGCAAGCAATTATGTATTTAATAAGAAACATATCTATGGAAACAAAAGAAAAACAAGGTTAATGGTTAGAGCTAATTACAAACCAGTTTCTGAGTTCAGAGGACATCCAGTTAAGAATATTTCTAGATATCAGAAGATGTCACCAGAAAGCATCAACTCTATGTAGTTACTGGAGATATTGAGGAGGTCCCACCTAGTTATGAAAATGTTCCACAGGGACCTCCATGTGAATAATAGAGTATGGTCTACACAGAAGTGTGGAAGGTAGACAGTACCTCAGACCCCAAGTTGTGCCTTTCATCAGAAAGGAATAAGTCCTATGTTCACAAACTACTTTCAGTAATTAAGACAACATCCTCCACCTTCAGCTCCATCTTTCTGTTATTTTCAATCCATCTTATTATTTAGCAAATATTGAAAGAAAATTGGTAGACCCTTTAGATGTTTGAAAGAAAGGAATCCAATCCAAAACCAGTGGAATAGAATTAAAATCTAATAGTAATATGGGAGTGATGGGGACCCTCTAAAGATAGATGAGCTGTGTGTGAGGAAAGAAGGACTTCTCACCAAGAGGATCAGAGAAACATATGTGCAGAAGGTGACATTTATGTTTGGGCCACATGGTAATGGAAAGCAAGGAAGATGTGGCTTTCAGGGACCACTTGAACATATAAAAGTTGCTCATGAGTTGGAAGTTTGGCTGGAAAGAAAGGATGCAAATATGTAGACGTGGAAAGATAGGAAAGGAAATCATGGCTATAAATTTTTTATTTTTTGGTAAATCTAGGAAAACGTATGTAGGTGTTCATTGTACTATTCTTTCAAGTTTTTTCAAGGTTTGCAATATTTTTTTTTCTCTGTCGTTTTAAATTTAGCATAAGAAATACCTGTGTAGACTTCAGTCTGAGGAGATCCATCTACAGGATATAAGCCTGAGAAAAATCTCTTCTTTGTGCAATTCAAGGGATTCCAGAAAAAAGAGCTGATTTTTCCCCAATTCCAAATGGAAGTTATTTCTATGACTCTCATTTCACAATATCCTCTTTCTTAATATTACTTAGTTGTGCTGTCTGTCACTGAAAGTTCACCCAGGAACGCAGCATATTGTGTACACATTACATTAGGTTCATTCAGAATGGATTTACGAACATTCACGATTGCATCGAGATTTCAGTTTTTCTCATTCTTGTTTTCTCGCTCTTATGCATAGGCACTCAGACACTACAGATATTCACACTCATGTAGAGTTATATTTCTTGCCTAAACTCTCCAACCTTCTTCTCCAACATCTTAAATAATCTTCACGTGAACCTTGGGAATCATTCAGCTTCAGAAAATTCTGTTAAATATACCTCTGAAGGACTGTGATTTCAGTGACTTCTCTTCTATCTTACTATTTATTTATTTATTTATTTATTTATTTATTTATTTATTTATTTATTTATTTATATTTTGGTGAGGAACAATGACCCTGAGCTAACACCTGTTGCCAATCTTTCTCTTTTTTTCTTGAGGAAGGTTGCCCCTGAGCTTACATCCGTGCCAATCTTCTTTTTTTGTATATGGGTCACCACCACAGCATGGCTTGATGAGTGGTGTAGGTCTGTGACTGTGATTCGTACTTATGAGCCCTGGGCTGCTGATGTCGAGTGTGGGAACTTAACCACTATACCACCAGGCCAGCCCCTTCTCTTTTATTTTTATGTGGAAAAGGGCAGACTCAGGGAATAATATTTTCTTGGCTCTTCCACACTGATTGACAATGTTCCATGATGTTTATCAATTCGTTGATCCCAGGGCTAGTGTGAGAATTATCAGAAGGAATATAGTTGGATGTAGCTGTGGAAAAATTCTGCTGATGGTGAGGTGGTTTCAGTGGGAGCAATTACGATACGACTCAGACACAGATGCTTAGGAGCACACTTTTTGTCTAGGGTCTAAAAGTTTCTAACGGCAACAAAGATTCTCTCCTTGACCAAACTCTACTGAGGATCCCCTGAACTTTTCAACTAGGCCTCAACTTTTGGACCTCATTTTTGCCTCTGTATTGTCCAATTGTAGCAAAAATCATGCTAAGACAGTGTAGCCAGAATCTCTCATCCTCCATATCTGATCACCCTCTAATCAAGTTCCTCATTCTCCATCATCCCCCAAGTGAGATCTGATCACCCTGGCCTGTCTTCAGCAAGAATCCTGTTAGGTCAGTTTAGCCAGAATTCTACCTTACTCCTGATGTTTCCTATTAGTAGTTTTCCTGTTGGGAAATAAATGTCCATCCTTAGGGATTCTGAGCAACTTCCTTCCACAGTTCCAGCCATCTAGGGTGATTCTGGAAGTGTGACACACAAGTATGTGAAGGGGCCATTGGACCTGAAGGGATTGTGAAAGTGAGAGTGAAGGAGATCTCAATGGGCTGATGAGCAAAGTGGATGATGGAGTTCTCACAAGATACACATGTATCCAGGAAGTCCATACTGATCCCTCAGCAATTCTCACTTGCTCGACCTTCAAAGTTTTTCAAAATTTTCATCACCTCCACCACCATTAGCACCCTAAGTCATGTCTTCATTATTTCTTTCATGGACTATTGTGGTAGCCTCTTAATTGATCTCTCTGTTCTTGTCCTTACTGCTCTTCAGTCTATACATAACAGTAGCCCCTGAAATTCTGTTCAAACATGCATCACTATTCTGCTCTTCAAAACCCTCCAAATGCATCCCATCTTATTTAATGTGAAAGTCAAAGTCCTCACGTTGGTCTAGAAGGTCCTACAGACCTGGTTCCTTGACCTCATTGTTTTTCTGACCTCAACTGCCTCTCTCCTCCTCTCATCTAGTTACAAAGGCCTCCTTGCTGTGCCTTGGATGATCTGGGTAATCTCCATCTCAGGCCCTTGCATGTCTGGTTTGTGGACTGAGATTTATGCTGCAACATGAAAGTTTTTCTAGTTTAAAAAATTTTAAAATCTAAGATTTACAACCAGAAATGAAAGAAGTAAAAACAACTCCCGGCAGCCATAAATCTCATAAAAATTAAACAAATAAAAGCTGAGCTTATATATTGAATAACGTTTTCCACTTCATGCCAACATTTTGAATGTATGTATATAGTTCGATGCAGCTTCATAAGTATCTGTCATTTTTAAGGAGTCATGTTAACAGAAAATAATAACAATAATCAATTGTTTTCTTAACCATATTTTCCAATGATTTGAGGAGTAGAAAAGAGTGAAATGAGATATTCATTCATTGACTTTTTAAATTCAAAAATTTTTATGAGTGTTTTCTATGTTCTACTTGCTGTGCCAGGTGCTGGTGATACAATAAAAAAGCATAGTCCTGCTGAGGGAGACAGGAAGAAGGAGGAGAGGAATTGGAAACAAGGTCCTGAGTACTATGGTTGACCTAAGCCCAGGGCACTGAGGGAATGTGCGGGAGGGGTGGCCAGCAGACCTGGGGTTCAGAGGCAGTTCAGGGTAAGGACTTCGTACAACGTCAGGTCTATATTGTTGGTGAGGTCTATATTCTAAATCAAGGTGTGCTAACTTCAAGGTACCTGCTCTCAGCCACAGGAGTGTGGGCTTCTATTGGAAAAATCTTCAAGAAATGGTTAGTTAATCTACTCATATAATAGAATCAGAGGAGGAACTTAATTTGGATGTGTTTATTTCATTAAGATGTGATTACTTCATGAAAGACCATATAGAATCCAATGCCCAAGTTGCATTATTTTCTAATATGTGTCTTAGCTCCCTTTCTGGTAGCAGGAATGTAGTGGGAATGTCTGAGTATGTATATATTTTTGCTTTTCTTATTGATACTTTTATTTAGAAAATTGCAGATTCCCATGCGGTTATAAGAAATAACAGAGAGAGAGAGATATCACCTTAACCCAATTTCCCCTAATGTTCATTTCACAGTCTGTACGTATATCAAAACATCAAGTTGTACATGTTAAATGTAGGCCATTTTTACTTGTTAATTACACCACACTAGAGCTAGAAAAAAAAACCCCACAACAATTCCAATGTGATAAAATTGAGTATATTTCAAATCTGCTTTCTTTATTTCTTCCAAGGCTGTATTGCAAAAGCAATATCCACCTCTCCTGCTAACAATTTAATTTCTCTACTTCCTTTTGTAACATGAAGCCCATCTTTTTACTTTGTTTGTTCAGAATCTTTGAAAGTCATGTGTATCTTCATTGAAATATAAAAATTATTTAGAAATCCTTTAGTCAATACAATTTATTTGATGCACAAACATTTTCACAGGTGTTGAGAGAGAGAGTGATTAGTCTATACCATATCAGAAGGCATAAATATTCTCTTCAGTCTCCTCATGGCTGACTTCATTTCCTGGTTCCTCAGTGTGTAGATCAAGGGGTTCAGCAGAGGGGAGATGACTGTGAAGGTGATGGAGACAGCTCTGTCCGTGGGGAGAGAAGTGAAGGGCCGGGCGTAGACATAGATGCAGGGCACAAAGTGCAGGGTGACCACAAGGGCGTGTGAGGTGCAGGTGGAGATGGCTTTCCTCCTGCCCTCCCCTGCCTGAGACCTCAGCATCATTAGGATGACTGTGTAGGACACAAGCAGGATGATAAACCACAGTGTGGTGAGCAGTCCATTATTGGAAATCATCAGCAGCTCAAGTGCAAAAGTGTCTGTACAGGCGAGTTTGAGGACCTGGGGGACATCACAGTAGAAGGTGTCAAGAACATTGGGTCCACAGAATGGGAGAGGCAACAATAGGCAAATCTGCACGATGGAGTGGACAAAACCCCCAACCCAAGAGGCAGCTATTAACCCAATGCAACGGCCTCCACTCATGATGGTCACATAGTGCAGGGGCTTGGAGATGGCCACATACCGATCTATTGCCATCACTGACAAAGAAAATGCATCTGCCCCGCCAACAAGGTGGAAGAAAAACGTCTGGGTGAAACAGCCATTGAAGGAGATGGTCTTTCTCTGTGACAGAAGGTCCACCAGAACCTTGGGAGCTGTGATGGAGGAAAAGCAGATGTCGGCAATAGATAAATTCCGGAGCAAAAAATACATGGGGGTGTGAAGGTGGGATTCACAGGTCACAGTGAGCATGATGAGGAGGTTTCCCAGCAGAGTTGTCACATACACCAAAAGTAGGAAAAGAAATAAGACCAAGTTCAGTTCTTGATTCTGGGTTAGGCCAAGGAAAATAAATTCTTTTACCCTGGTGCAGTTTTTCCACTCCATTGAGTCATCTTCTTTCTCTCTCTTTTGTTTCAAGCTGCTTCATTTGAAAATACTTGGCTATTTATTTTCTTGTCTTCCTAAGCAGTAAGAATGCAATTCAGTATGTTCCTCCTTTGGCTGTGGTATTGCAATTAGTTGAGTTGTCCAAATTTTGAAGATTGCAGTCGGTTTGGTGACCAAATCAAATTATCACATGCAAAGTCATTCAGTAATTCTTTTCCTATAAAACTACTGTTGAAAAAAATAAGCATTCATGTTTGGTAGTGATTTTTACATAGCATGTTTCATTTGATTAATTTACTTTAGTTTTTAATTTTACTTTTTTTTATTCCATACTAATTTACTGAATGTCAGGAACTACCTAAAGCATTAAATACAAAGATAAGTAAGACATGGTTCAAACCATCGTATACTTATAGTCTACAAGTTTAATATTAATATTAGCAAATATTCTGTTGACCTCAAGAGGCTCTAGTCTTGCTGAAAAAAAGAATAGATATCATTCTGTTTCTTATTGCAATGTTGCTGTGGCATGAATCAGTTTCCTTGCTCTTGGCTGTTTTATGCCAAATTTCTTAAAATTACAACCTATTGTTCCATGCAAGTATCTTGTGATTGTGATTACTTGGTACTAATCAGATTATTTGCTTAATAATTATTTTAAAATATTTAAAATTTATAATTGGGAAACAGATTGAAACAATATGTAAATCGCATTCTCAAAGAATTATTAATTTCTTTTATTGTGATAAAACACTTAAACATGAGAGCTATTCTTTTAACAAATTTTTAAGTGCCCGATACAGCATAGCCACCGCGTTGTACAGCAATTCTCTAGAGCTTACTCATCTTGCATAACTGATGTGATCCTTTCTTGAGTATGGGGGAGAGAATAAAGACAGTGACCCTCTTCTGAGAGGTGCTTCATACTGTATCAACCACACTCTCCTCTGCCTCTTTTCCTTTGTGGATCAAGTTAAGAGAGTGGAGGGATCCGACAGCAGGGAGAGGCTTTGGTATCATTAGAATAATGCCTGTTTTTTACAAGCTGTTATTGTAAACATTTAACATTATTGTTAACATTTAACATTAACATTAAACATATTAAAAACATTTAACATTGTTGATCATCCTCAGGAAATTTTGTAATTATTATTTGCTTCATCTTATGCTTAGCAAGTGTAACACACTGCAATCTTCAAATGTATATGGATATAGTGGACCACATTTTCAGTGTTTGCAACCTAGCAAAAGTGGATGATTTGTATAAATTATGAATATAATGCATGCTAAAATGTGAAATGTGTCATGAGAAAAGTAGAGGTAGATTTGAGCAAAATAGCAGATATCATGTTTTCCAGCAGTAACAAAAGCTACGATTTTTGAGTGTTTGCCATGTGTGAAGAGTTATGAAAAGTTGATTTATTTAATTTTCACCACCATCCCTTAGAAGGTATTAATGCTATTTTTGTTTTTCACATGGAATATATTGTGAATCTGTTTGACTGAAGGAAAGGAAGAGATGGAAATAGGGTGGAAGAGACAATATGTTTTCCCCTTCAGTATTACATAAATAGGGTCTCATTTTGTATAACAATAATGTTTGATAAAGTCTGTCTGAAGACAAGAATTTGGCAGAAAGGGCCTCTGCAAACCCAATTTACATTGACCTAGTCTGAGCCTGCCTTGCCGATAGGCAACTCTAAGGATCACAATAAATGCATGATGCTTTCTCTCACACTGAATGGACCACATTGCTGAATTCCTCTTAACACATCATCTCTCTACCCAATAGTTAACACCCACCTTGTTTGTTTCTTTCACTGAGATGATCATCTTGGCTCTGAAGCATTTAATATACCTGGAAAATATCAAAGTCAAACTATTTATACATAATCCATAATGCCACCTTGATTTCACCTTGCATAACCTTAACCTTAGCTAAACATTTAACGTCTTTTCCTAATTCTTTTGATCTTGAAACTCCAACTTCGTATTGTGTTATTAGGTACAGAGCAGAAGAGAACACTGGTGCCATTAATTCTTGAAAATTTTGTTTCTGAAGGTAGAACCTTTTGGAAGACTAAATATCGTCGTGTCTTTGCTCCCCTTTCAGGAGAAAAGGGCAGATTCAAAGAATCACATCTTGAAGAATTTCCACTGTGTCCCTGTCTTATGGGAAAACCCCTCAGCCTCAGGCTTAATATAAGAATTGCAAAGGGAATAATATTGGACAAGGAAGTGGAAGTCAAGCACCTGCTTCTACTGTGGGTGATGAAGTTTCAGTGGGAGTTATTAAGAAGTTACTAATACACGCAGAATTGTAAACACACGTACACACAGATGGACACATTTTGATTGGTGTCCAAATTATTTAGATGCAAGAGGTAATTGATCTGCTTATCCATAGCTCAATCAGAATTATTTTAAAACATGCCAAATGCTGTGCCAGAGAGACTACAAAGGTCCAATTTTCATGGCTTGGAAGGCCGAGAGGACACTATATATAAATAAGTTTCAAGTAGATTTCCCCCAAAATAGAAGAGAACTGGACCTGAAATCCTTTGCTACCAGTCCAGTTTCTAATTATATTCAGAATGATTATAGTCTCATGATGTTGGTATAAGTCTCCACATATAGAGAAATATAACTTAGATGATGTTTGGGGGGGTGCACATTTTTCCTGTTTTCCAACACTCTACTCATATAGAATCCCTCAATTTGGATTTCAGCCAGATAAGTATGTCAGTAAAGCTGTCTACAAAGTTACAATAGTCATTTAAGACTAACTCAAATTATTGACTAGTTTGACCTTGTGTAGAATGCACTTCTGCTCTTTCCAGAATGCTGGTGAGTTTGGAGTTCCTGCTTTTGCATTTTGTTTTATTGTGAAATAATGCTGCAATGAACATCGAAGTGCCGATACTGCTTCATGGTCTTAATTTCATTTCCTTTGGATATATACCCAGAGATGGGATTGGTGGATCATATGGTAGTCCTATTTTTAGTTTTTTGAGGAACCTCTATACTTGTTTCCATAGTGGCTGTACCAATTTATCTTTCCACCAACAGTGCCCAAGTGTTTCCTTTTCTTCACACCCTCACCAATACTTGTTATCTCTTGTCTTTTTGATGATAGCCATTCTAACAGGTGTGAAGTGATATCTCACTGTGGTTTTGATTTGCATTTCTCTGTTGCCTAGTGATGTTGAGCACCTTTTCATGTACCGGTGGGTCATCTGAATGTCTTGTTTGAAAAAATATCTATTCAGTTCCTCTGCTCATTTTTAAATCTGATTGTGTTTTATTTTTGCTATTAAGTTTATGAGTTCTTTACAGATTTTGGATACTAATCCCTTATCTGATATACGATTTGCAAATATTTTCTCCCATTCTGAAGGTTGTCTTTTCATTTGTTGATTGTTTCTTCTGCTGTGCAGAGGCTTTTTAGTTTGATGTAGTCCCATTTATTAGTTTTTGCTTTTGTTGCTCGTGCTTTTGGTGTCATATCCAAAAATTTTTTTCCAAAACCAATGTCATGGAGCTTTTCTGCTATTTTTTCTTCTAGGAGTTTTATGGTTTCAGGTCTTATGTTTAAATGTTTATCCATTTCCAGTTAATTTTTGTGAGTTGTATAAGATAGGGGTCTGATTTCATTATTATGCATGTGGTTATCCAGATTTCCCAGTATCATTTATTGAAGAGAGTTTCTTTTCCCCATTGCATATTCTTGGCTTCTTTGTTGTAAATTAGTTAACTGTATATGCATGGGTTTATTTCTGGGCTCTTGACTCTTTTCCATTTGTCTGTTTGTCTGTTTTTATGCCTGTACTGTGCTGTTTTTATTATTATATCTTTGTAGTATATAGTTTGAAATCATAAGTGTGATGCCTCCAGCTTTGTTCTTGTTTCTCAGGATTGCTTTGGCTGTTAGGGGTCTTTTGTGGCACCACAGAAATTTTAGGATTTATTTCTCCACTTTTGTGAAAAATGCCATTGGAATTTTGATGTGGATTGCATTGAATCTGTACATCTCTTTCGGTAGTATGTACATTTTACAATATTAGTTCTTCCAATCTATTAGCATGGAATATCTTTGTGTTTACGTGTATCTTCTTCAGTTTCTTCCATCAATGTCTTATGGTTTACACTGAGCAGATCTTTCACCTCCTTAGTTCAACTTCTTTCTGGACATATTATTCTTTTGATGCAATTGAAATGGGATTGATTATTTATTTATTTATTTATTAATTTCTTTTTCTGAGAATTTGTTGTTAGTGTATAGAAATGATGTACTTTTCAGGGGCCGGCCTGGTCGCGCAGCGGTTCAGTGTGTGTGCTCTGCTGAGGCAGCCCGGAGTTCGCAGGTTCGGATCCTGGGTGTGCAGCGAGCACCGCTTGTTAAGCCATACTGTGGTGGCATCCCATATAAAGTGGAGGAAGATGGGCACGGATGTTAGCTCAGGGCCAACCTTCCTCAACAAAAATGGGAGGATTGGCATTGGATGTAGGCTCAGGGCTAGTCCTCCTCACAAAAAAAAAAAAAAAAAAAAAAAGAAAAAAAAAAGAAATGATGTACTTTTTGTCTTTGGTGTTTTGTAGTTTTGCTACAATGTTACTTTATGTGAATTACTTTTTAGGTATTCGGTCACGATATGTTGTGAATCTGAGAATTGGTATTTTTCTTCAATTGTGGAAATTTCTCCGTTATATCTCATAAAATCCTGTTTCTTCCTCATTCTTACTATTTTTTCTTCTGGAGCTCATGTCAGATACGTTATTTATTACACTCATTCATTTTCTTCTCCATGTCTCCTAACCACCTCTCTTATGTATTCTACCTCATTGTCTATATGTGATCCATTTCAGGGAGTTCCTTTAGTTCATTATAGTTTTCATTTCTAGAAGTTCTGTTTTATTCTTTTGACAAATCTCCTTTTTTTCTTTTGTTATCTTGTTTCTTGCTCATGTTTTAAAAATATCTCCTTAAATTATTTTCTTTTAGCTTTCATATTCATATTACATGCTGTATCTGTTTACTCCAGTATTCAAAGTCCTTGAAGTCTGATTGTGTTTTGATGTCTCTCTTGATTTTTGCTAATACTGGCTTGTGTCTGCATGCATTTTGTTATTTTGAATTATGAATTTCTGCTCAGTTATTTATTTGGAAGTCTTTCACTGATGGAGGAGTATTCAATTATCTGGTTTCCTGCTTTTTATCTATTTTTGATCCTGAGCCTTTCCTTTCCTTTCCTGACATCTGAGTCCTGACATGCACTTAAGTGAATGTTTGCTAGAAGCACTTCTAATGTGTGTGTGCGTGTTTAAATCAGGACTTTATTTCATGATATGTGGTCTATCATATTACCTGATATAGGTCTAATATTTTCTCCCTGGATATTTGTGGTTTATAGGAAACCAATGATGTATGTGATTTGATATTGTATGTGACCCCCTAGTTGAATTCTTTTATTATTTTCAATAGTCTTTCAGCGAATTCCTTTTTATTATTTTGGGTATATCCTTTCAATATCTGAGAATAATGATTTTTTTTTCCTCCAGCTTTCCAAAATTTATATCCTTTCTCATTTTTTCTTGTGTTTTTGTACTGTCAGTGAATTCAAGATTAAGATTAAGATTAGTGGTGATAATAGGCATCAATGTCTAGTTATGGATGGTAATGGAAATTATTTTAATATTAATCTTTATGTGTAATGTTTGCTATGTTGTTCTTGGAAATATTCTTTATTAAAATAATACATTTTTTCTCTAGTTTCTGGCTTCTTCGGTGTTTTCCTTTTCAGGAATATGGGTTGAATAGTATTGAATATTTTATGCATCATTGAAATAATCCCGTTGTTTCTCCTCTTAATCTGTTATTACACTGAATTGCATTCATATTTCTCTTTGAATTTCTGGAATAAACCTTACTTGATGATGATTTGCCATTGTTTTAATTCATTGCTGTGTAATTTGCTAATGGTTCATAAGAAGTTGACATCTGTGTTCAAGGATGTGATTAGTCTGTATACATACATTATATGTGTGATATTTTAGATATATTTGGTGCTGTTATTTAGTTTGAGGATAGGGTTATGGTGTCCTTATAGAATGTGTTAAGAAACTTTCTAAAATTCATAACAAAATTGGGAGTTACTGGTTCCTTGAATATTTATTGTAAATCACTCACAAAACAGTTTGGGCCTGGTGCCCTTTCAGAGAGTCTATCTTCGACAATCTTTTCAATTCATATACAATTATTGATCTACTAAGATTTTTTCCCTTTCTTTTAGTCCATTTTGGTAACATATTTTCAATGAAAATTATATTCTCTAATCCATCCTGTAAAGTTTTCAAATTACATTTCAATGCACTGAGTCTCTACTTCTTTCTTTTGGTAGGCTGCAAGTCCATAGAGTGCATTTGTTAATATGTTCAACCAGAAAAGTGTAACTCTTGAATGTGTCTGGATCTTTGGGAAACAAAAGGAGAGTTTCTAGAAGGGAGTATTTTACCAGCTTCCCATAAGATAAGTATCTTCATGGCTTCCAAAATATGGAACTGTTGGAGTAGCATCTTTGGTCCTCTAAACTGAGGAAAAATAGGAGTTTCATACTTTCTTTTAATGTCAAGAAAATGATGAACTGCACATATATAATGTAATGTGTTATCGATGATCAGATTAGATTATAAAAACTCTGTTTTGTACTAGTGAGTTGACGGCAGTCTTACATGTTCCTAAAACATGTGGTGGACAAAACAATACTTGTTTGCTTTTAATCTGTCTCTGGAAAAGCCTTGTGTGTGAGTGTGTTGATATGTATCCGTGTGTGTGTCACAGGGACTGGTTACCTCATACAGTCATGTGTTGCTTAATGATGGGGTTGCATTCTGAAAGAGGCATTGTTAAGCGATTTTGTCATTGTATGAACATCCTAGAATGTACTTACACAAACCTAGATGGTATAGCTTCCATACACCTAGGCTATATAATACTAATCTTATGGGACCCACCTTCGTATGTGTGGTCCCTTGGTGACCAAAAGGTTATGAAGCACATGACTATATTTTTACATATTGAATTTCTTAAGTTCTAAGATGAACCTTTCTTACTTTCACATTTTAATGTCCCTGAAATTAAGATGTGTCTTACAATCTATGAGTACATGTAATACAGTAGTGCTTCACTTTTACTAGTTAGCTGTTATTACAGTGGCAAATGCACTTTACAGTGGTTGACATTTTCAATTCAAATATAGTAAGTATAGTTGCTATACAAAATACTGGAAACTCCAATCTGGGTCTCTTTTCATAAGGTGTAGGGGCAGTTCATTGGATATTAAATGGTCTTACTGTTAATCAATTACATGTGGAATTTCAGAGAATGTTAAATTAGACCTTTACGTCAGATTCAAATGTCTCTTCCATCCTCTACAGAGTTCATAACGTGGTGACAGCTTGAGACTTGCTTCTCTAGCCCATTGTCCTGTACTTGAGATTTGTGCGTGGGTGTGATGCTCATTCCTAGGATCTTGGGAGAAGCATGTGGCCACCCTTCTTCGGTTGGTCCCCCTCCCACCCCTGGCCCCTTTTCCTTGTATCATCTTTCTTCTTTTCCCGTTTCAGCTCCTACAGCCTCTTCACCTCCAACTGAAGCTTTACCCTTGTATTAGTTTCCTATTCCTGCTGTAACAAAATTACCACACCTAGTGGCTTAAAACAACACAAATTTATTATCCTACAATTCTGTAGGTCAGAAATCTAACATGAGTGTCATTGAGCTAAAATCAGCCTGTCAGCAGACTGAATTCCTTTCTGGAGGGTCTAGGGCAGAATCCATTGTCTTCCTTTTTGTAACTTCTAGAGTCTGGCCACATTCCTTGGCTGGTGAACCCTTCCATCTTTAAAGCCAACCATGTCAATTCAAGTACTCCTTACATTGCATTACTCTGACTCTTAAGGAGCCTTGTGATTACATTGGGACCATCTGTATAATCTAGGATAATGGCCCTATTTAATGGCCACCTCGTTAGCAACCTTAATTCTATCTGCAACTTTAATTTCCTTTGCCATTTAACGTAGCTTACTCACAAACTCTGGGGATTAGAATGTGAATATCTTAGTGGGCAGATTATTTTGCCTACTACAACTCTCTCATATTCAGTTTCTGTATTTGTTGCCTGTCATTCTGAAATCTCCAAACTCTGAATGCTGGAAGATTTTCAGAAAGCCATTTGATAGTAAAATCTGATCTGATCTGAATTAATTTTGTGCCAAAATTTGATCTGAATTAATGTAAGGCCATGCATAGTTTTTATTAATTGCACTTAGAGGGAATATTCATACATTTTCCTGTCTAAATATTAAAGTGTTTGGGTATCAGGTGTTCCCCAAGGCAGAAATGATGTAATATACAATACATGCACTGATTTATCTGTTGAAAATCTAGAAATTATAAATTTCCAAACCTATCTTTTCCCAATAAATTAAAATAAGGCAATGTGGTCTGGTATTATTATTATTATTTTAATTATTAGCCTATAGTTACATTTCAATGAATCTGTTTACTTACTCAGTCTTACCAGGTTCCATGCTCCAGAAGGAGGAGAGAGGAAATAAATCCCATCCTCAGTATACCATTTCCAGGCATTCCAAGTGTCTGTCTGGATGTACTCAGAGTATAGGGCTATTAAAATTCTCTGACTGAATGAATTTGTACATTGATTTTCCATGAATTTGGCAAAACACTCATTTGTCCTGCTATGTTTCTATTCTATTGTGTACGTGGGTATCAACAAATGTTTGTAGATCCAACACTTGATTCATGGATCTCATAAAGACAGAGACAGATGCTAAGGTCTTGAGTATAAGATCACAGGCACTCTGATTCCATCATTTAGATTTCCTTGTCTTCCATGAAGAAGTATGTGTTGAAGAAATAGAGTCAGTTTCAACACTAAAAACTCAGATTAAGTAGAATTTGGTATCGTCTTCGTACAGACATTCATTTCCTGCCATTCCATAGATTCAACCAACACTTACTCATAGCTTCTTACAGGGCAGACATTTTCTAGACACTGGGAATATAAAGAAGAAGTATATGTACTAATTTGAAGTTTTATGTGTTATTTAATACACTATGGTAAGGGAAATGATGAAGAAGTGCACATAGAAAAATAAGTGTTTATTGGGTTGGATATAGCTTTTTCTTTTTCAACTAGTCAAACTAGCTTCTGCCTGAGGCAGTGGTGTGAACAGCAGGACAGGTAGTTACAGATTCTTGCCATTGCGTTAGTTACACATTAGGACTTTACATAATCAGATTGTATAAGTCCCAGGTCACATCCGATTCTGACAAACTCACAGAGAGCGAAAGACATGAGATCCTTAAAAGCTAAGACTCTTTACACATGCTGAATGGTTGTGGCAGGTTGTGTCAGTGTATTTTATAGGTGAGTTAGTTAAAAAGAAGGTGTAAAGTTGCAGACAAAGCAAAAGTGATAGAGAGGAATGTTTACAAACAGTGTTTGCTCTGTAGTATATGCTTAATAAGTAGTCCAACGGTAACTCTTACTGAAGTGCTGGATCCCTGCTATGTTGAGATAGATGTCCCCGTTGCCTACTCCATGTCTGGACATTGCAGTGCTATCCTTTACTCCATTGTCTGGACACCCAAGAACTTCTGTTATATTTCACATTTGTGCCCTGCTTGCTGTCAATTGCTCTTCAAGGACTATGATCTATCTGCTTAACTTCCTGCTGGTGTTCCTTCTCCATGCCAATGTTCCAGGTCACTGATCCATTGTGTTGTGCCATCCTGCTATAAGTAACTGTCTATGCATGGTCCTACCACACTGCTCCACAGTTCCACTGCCATAAGTACCAGCCTCTCAGCCATAGACCTGATAGAAGAATCACCAAAGGGAATATTTTTGGTTGTAAATGCTGAAGTTGAGTAGCCAGACTTTGCTGTTGGGATGAAGCTCCCTTGAGTGTTATTAACATGCACTGGAAGATGTGTGCACGCATGCACGTTTTGGTTTCGAAACTCTCCTAATATAGAGGAGAAGGTGAATCCTCATGGACCCTGTGCTTAGAGCCCAGATATCTTTGCTTGAAGGGCTGATAGGGGACAAATAGGAGTCTGTCTCCCTTGGAGGTAGGAACTGAGGGAAAATGAATAGAGCTGCCAATGATTCAGCCCATTCCATTTTTTAAAAGGTAGATGAATGCTTGTTGTTCTTTTAAGATACATAATCAGAGGCATCATAAAGAATGAGAAATGTATTTTCTCCTGTTTTCCATCAAACTGCTCACATGAAGAAGGGATATAAGCAGACAAAGGATGTGTTTGTACCATTAATTCATCAAGTATATAATTGCAAAATATTTACTGAGCACCTACCATGTTCTAGGCCCTATGGTTCCAGAGATCCTAAAAGCAAAGAATTCCATTTTCCCCATTATCTCATTCCCAATATCATTTTCAACCTTGTCTCACTATAGATCTATGGATAGTCTCACTTGGACATATTGCACACCTCCAACTTAAAATATCTAAAATCAATCTGATCATTGTTATCATGAATTAAATACTTCCCTTTCTGTACCTGGCACTGTCACTCTCCTTGTGACAAGGGCTCAGTATCTCTGAATTACCTCTGACACTCACCCTTACCCACATCACCGTTTTTTTTGATCTTCTGTACCCTTTCTGAATAAATTACTTTTAAGTTTCTTGCATAATTTGCAATGATTGTTTGCAATATTTGACTTCTAGAACTTGTCAGTCCCTGCCCTGATATTCACAATCTTTTGCAAGTCCAGCCTCTTGTGTGTAGACTGGACTTAGTGACTTGCTACTAATGAAGAGAATACAGCAAAAGTGATAGGATTTCATTTCCAAGATGAGGATACAAAAGACTGTGGGTTCTGTATTGCTGACACACTCTCTTTGCTTCGATTGCTCACTCGGATGAAGTAAGCTGCCATGTTGGAGAGGCCCATAATGATAGGACCTGAGGATGGCCTCCAGCCAACAGCCTGTAAGGAACTGAGCTCTCAGTCCAATATCTTGTAATTCTGACTAACAATCACGTGAGTGAACTTGGGAGTGGATCCTTCCCCCAGTTGAACCTTCAGATGAGACTGCAGTTCCCAGCTGACACCTTGGCTATGTGAGAGACCCCAAAGCAGGAGACTTAGCTAAGCCTTGCCTGATTCCTAACCCACACAAGTGTGTGTTATTTTAAGCCACTAAGTTTTGGCTTAATGTGTAATGCAGCGATAGATTACTAATACAGTACTAAACTAATAGTCTTCTTTATTGAATAAGATCTCTGCTGGCAACATTCTCTTTCAGACTTGAAAGACAAGTCATGCAACAACAACAAAAACAATCAAACTATACACATTCCTTCAAGGTAGTGTTTTGTGACTGGAATTTCCTGGACACTTAAATATAGTTCCTGTGGTGCTGATTATGCTTGTGTTTTACAAATTAAGCTGATACAAGCTGAACCTTCTTTGAATTTCTCAAAGAAGTCCAGAATGGCAGGATCACCCCTAAACAAGCCCATTTGTGTGTACAGATACATTTATGTGCCTATGAAAAATACTGTTGGAATTTAAAATCACCCTTCCTTATTACAGAAAAAAGTCACAGATGGTAGGACCAGGTACACGTGACCTCTGTAGGAGAAGCTACAATCACTTTAATATCTAATAGTTCCAAAAGAAAATGTCTTCACCTGGAGAAAAATATAGATTAATCCAAATAATTATTTGGGGCCATGTTGAAAGAGAAGAAAATTTAATGGTGTTCTCCTGAATTCCAGTGCTTTTCCTCAGTGTGTTTGATCATTCTGTTTTGCCAGTGTAAATAGTCCAAGGCAGCTTCCTGGGCAGCTTTTGCCAGGTTTCTGCGATTTCTAGGGTCCTATGCTTGGGAGCATAATCTCTGATTGTAAAGATCTTTGGTTACTTAAAATTCTGCACAGTCACAATTATTTTGCTTGAGGTAGAGTCAACAGAGAGGTAGGAAGAAAAAGCATCCTTGTGAAAAGTAGGAAAGATGCAGAGAACAAGGATGCCAGAACAAAGATGGAGCCAGGCAGCAAATGGTGATTTGTTCTTCAGATGGATCCAGCTGAGGAAAAATGTATGTCTTCATTGGAATTTTAACACTTGGGGAAGTAAGTCTAATATTGGAAAATAATGCAGAACATTTTTGAGTGTTGGGAATAGAATAGAACACATGAAAAAGAAAGTCAACAAAGAAGAAGATACTCATCTCTACAGATGAGTTTCTGCATTAATAAATTTCTGTGTGCAACTAGTCAATGGAAAGTATGGGAATAAGTGAGGTTTGTCTTCTTGGTCAGTCTTCTTTGGGCTCTCTCCTCCAGTGTTCTGTCTTTTGGAACCTTCTCTTCTAGTCTACTGTCATCCTAGTACCCAGGCTTACCTTGATCACCTTTCCCTTCCTTTTGATTAAATTTCCTTTCCCAATATCTCCTTTATTTCAGTTTGGTTCTCTGTGCATTCCAAGGGTCAAGTAGTACTTCCAGCAAACATTTCTGTGTATTAAGAGAATCCTTTTAGAGACAAAGTCTTAGTCCTTGTCATCTAATCCAATCATGATTTCCTGGCAATGAGTCACATATGTGAAGGAGATTGATAAAGTTCATAATTTTCCATGTTCTCTTGTTTTATTTGGGAACAGAGATAGATTACATGCTCTGGACTCCCTTGCCGTTACTTGGGGCGAGAAGACTAAGAGCTGGGTTGTGGTCAAAAGTGACGCACACTACATTCAGGACTGAACTGGAACCACCCCCTGTTCTCCCCACAATTCTTAATCCTCTCTCTTTCTCTCCATTTGCTGGATGAATGGAGAGGATTCTGAGGATCTAGAGAGAAGTGGAACTCAAGATGGAAGAAACAGAAGCACGTTTCTCTAAATGACTAGAACAGTTCTTTTTGAAGACTAGGATTGGCCTGTGAGATGAGCAGGAAATGAAGTTTTACTTCTACTTCAATTTGGACAGTTTTGTCACAGTGTTGAGTGTCCTGTGTTATTAACACAGGAGTGCCAGCTTCTATGGCTTGACCTTTATCATAATGGGAGACATTGTAGGGTAAAGTCAATAGTTCCCAGCAAACTACCAGCTGGATTGTTAGATAAACCTTCCCATAGCAACATTCTCATTCCTTTCATTTCACAGAGACTAGAGAATTCTCAGATTCATTGATTAAACCCTTGTACTTTTTATTACCCTTTCTTTACCTTCTAATGGATTGAGTGGGAAGCGTAAAGAAGTTGTGAGGTCTCCAAGTGCAGAAACAATGAGAACTACAAAAAAGAAATAGTAATTATGTGATATGATGTGATGTGATGGAGGTGTTAGCTAACGTTATGGTGGCAACCATATGGCAATATATAAACTTATCAAATCAACATGTTGTACACCTTAACTTACACAACGTTGTATATCAATTATAGCACAACACAGCTGGAACAACCCCATTCAAAATAAAAAACAGAAACAATGAGAAATTTGGACCTGTCCATTCTGTGATTGAGGTAATCCTGCTATATAATGAGGAGTAGCTGCTTCCCATGGGATTGCTTAGCATCTGTCTTTGCTTAAGCCTTTCTTAAATCCAAGTAAGCTGTCCACAGCCTCTACCCATCAGTGTTATTTCTTTATGAACATTCCCACTCACAGCATTACCTCCTTCTGCCCAGGAGGAAACCATGGCCTTGGAGTGATTTGAGGATCCTCTCTCCCTAGTAGAAATCACACATTTGCATTGTTCAGGGAACCACAAATGGAGTTTTTCTTTCCGAACGCTCCTTTTAAATGTCAAATACTGGTATTGACTCCAGGAGTGGCTACAATGAGCTCACTGTTGCACGAACTTGGCACACACTTACACCAGTCTCTCCCTGTGCACGTATGGTTTTTTTTGCTTGGATTGTCCTTCTCTGTGTTTTTCCCCTTGGAAAGGTCTACTCAATGCCAAATGTCTTCTGAAGCTCTCAAGTAAAGTGCTTACAACATTTCCACCGCACTTTGTTCACATCATCACTAAAACATCTTGGAGTATGCCTGTAGGACAGTGACTATCCTTAATCTTTTAAGGATAGTCAGTCCTTAATCCCACCACTGTCAGGTACATAATATGTGCTCTGTAAATATTTGTGGGATGAATAATTGAAAGTGGTTAGTGGAAGCCATGAATGGGTCTCACCTTAAATAGTATCACACATAGGTCCCCGGTCTATCTGAGATGACCAACGTCTTTTAGGACTCCAAGGTATCCATAGATGACACTTTGCTTTTTGCAAGAAGATGATGTCTTCCCATTTTAAGAAAGTGAAACTTAATATTTGTCTTTAAATTTTAGTGTTAACTCATCCTCATAGAATTTAAATCCATTCTGAAAGCCCTAGTCATTTCTTTAGTTTCCTCATGGCTGATTTCATTTCCTTATTTCTCAGGGTGTAGATCATAGGATTGAGCAAAGAGGAGATGACAGCGAGGGTGACAGACATGACATTATCTTTGGGGAGGGCAGTGAAGCATCAGGCATAGACATAGATGCAGGGCACAAAGTGCAGGGTGACCACAGTGATGTGTGAGGTGCAGGTGGAGATGGCTTTCCTCCTGCCCTCTCCAGTATGAGATCTTAGCATCATTGAGTTGAGCGTGTAAGATACGAGGAGAAAGGCTAATAGAAACCAACTGATTAATTCATTGTTGGAAATCATCAGGAGCTCCAGAGTGAAGGTGTCAGTGTAGGCGAGTTGGAGGACCTTGGGGAAATCGCAGTAGAAAGTGTCAAGAGCATTGGGTCCACAGAAGGGGAGGGGCAGCAATATGGAAATCTGCACAATGGAGTGGACAAAGCCCCCCACCCAGGAGGCCACAACCAGGCTAGTGCATTGTCCCCTACTCATGATGGTCACGTAGTGCAGGGGCTTGGAGGTGGCTATGTAGCTATCAAAGGCCATCACAGAGAGAGAAAAAACATCTGCTCCTCCCAGAAGGTGGAGGAAGAACATTTGAGTGACACAGCCATTGAAGCAGATGGTTTTTCTCTCTGACAGAAGATCAGCTAGGACCTTAGGAGCTATGATTGAGGAAAAGCAGATGTCAAGAACAGATTGTTAGCAGAGCAGGAAGTACATGGGAGTGTGATGGTGAGATTCCCAGGTAACTGTAACCATGATGAGGAGGTTTCCCATCAGAGTTGTCACGTACACCAAAAACAAGAAGACAAATAAGACCGAGCTCAGCTCTCAAGACTGGGTAATTCCCAGGATAATAAAGTCTTTCACTCTGGTACAATTTCCCTGATCCATTGAGTCACATGTTGTTTTTCAAGTATATCTCTGGAAGAAATAAGAGTGCAGTTAAAGAATGGGTTATGAAGCCTAGTGTCATCTTTTCTGTCATTTGATTTATGTTGTTTTCCTGCAGAGAAAGTTCTTTTTCTATGCATGTATTGTGCTTGCAATTCTGTATGCCACCATCAGGTGGAAGTTGACCCAGGGTTTTGACTCAGTCACCCAAACAGGTAGGCTCTATCGCTGTGGCCACTGAAACCTTGGTGACAGGTCCATGAGCCTATTCAATTGTACTTTTACTACAAAATATGACACTTAAAATAATAAATAAGCATAAATTTGACATGAACCATTTTTGCACACAAATGACATCATTATTAGAATTAAAAGATAACCCAATTGAGCATATTTATAATACATATAGCTGAGTAAAGATTCGTCTCCAAAATATGTAAAGAACTTCTATGAATCAGTAGTAAAAGACAGACGACCAAACCAGAAAATGGCAAAAGACGTGAGCCAAAATTTTACCAAAGAGGATATTCAAATGCCAATTCAACTTCATTAATTATCAGGGAAATGCAAATTAAAATTACAGCAAGAAACTACTACCTATGTACCAAAATGGCTAAATTGAAAAAGATGAAAAGTATGAAGTGATGGTGAAGATGTGGAGCAATTGAAACTTTCATACCCTGCTGGTAGGTGTGTAAAATTGGTATAGCCACCTTGCTCTTTGATTATATCTGCTAATGTTATATATCTACCTCCATCTCCAAATCCATATCCATATCTATATCTATATCCATCAATATCCATACCTATATCCAGTCATTTATATTCCAATCATCTATAATATCTGTATCTATCTAATCAATTTGTTTCACTCCTAGGATGTATGTACATATGTTATATCCACCAAAAGACATACCCTAGAATATTCATAGCAGCACTGTTTGTAATTGCCTCCAACTGGAAAATGACACAAATGCCCATCAACAGTAGAAAAGATAAATTGTTAGCTTCACACAATACTACACAGGAATGGGAATGATCTGCATACGCTACATGAAACACTATAAATGAATCTCACAAACATAACGTTGAGTCAAAGAACCCAGGTACGAAAGAGTGTGCACTCTTTTATTGTTTTCGTATTTGGAACAAAAAATACACAGAACTAAAGAGAGTATGAGGGAGGCTTTTGTGGTGTTGGTAATGTTCTGTTTCTTGATCTGAGTGCTTGTTATAAAGATATATTCAGCTTGGGTGAAAATTCATTGAGCTGTACACTTATGTGCATTTTTCCTTATGTACATACATTACCCTTGAGCAGAATGTTAAAAATAATTAACATGGCACTTGCAACATTTTAATCTCATGACTAAAGAATGACTTTCATTTGAAGTGAAATTTAATTGAGCACGCACTTCATAACGGTTCCTTTTATAGTATATAGTTACAACCTTTACCAGCTAAAACGTGAGTTACCTTTTATTATTTTTGTTGCTGAGGAAGATTAGCCCTGAGCTAACATCTGTGCCAGTCTTCCTCTACTTTGTAAGTTGGTCGCTGCCACAGCATGGCTGCCGAGTGGTGCAGGTCCACGCCTGGAATCTGAATCCATGAAGGTGGAGGTGAACACACTGAACTTAACCACTACACAACAGGGTCAGCCCTGAGAGTTACCTTTCTGTGTTTCTCTCACCTACAGACTTTAGGTCCTCCCAAATTCTTGTGTTATGCTGATTGTCCTGCTCTTCACATGTAATTCTTTCTCAGATTCTCGTTTTAATTTCTCTATTTTTTTTTTTCATTTTGCTCTTTTACGTCTTAGAAAAAATCCTTAAGAGACCATGTTTAACCAAGCAGTGCTCTCCTTTTTGCTGACGCAGAAGAATAAGACAGGAGCCCCTTTCCCCTTCCATTGTCATCAGTTCAGATTCATCTCAGTCTCCCCCTCTTTGGTGTTTATGTCAACAACACAGACTGATAAGAATAAATCTTCAGAACAAGGATTGGAGGAGATTTCAGGTCTGCAGAATCCCAGAAGTAAGAATTCCTCACACTATACCTACCATGGCTAATAGTGGAGAAATCATCCCTAAAGGAGTTTTCAGTTAATCTGGAATGTAGAAACGTATTTTAATGAATGACAGCAGCCAACTGTAGCATCTTTTTTTTCGATATTGGAATGATAAATCCATGGTTTTCAAATCTTCTGCTCAGGAAACCAGTGTGACAAGCTTAATAGCTTCCTGTGTCACCTGTCCTTTCCCTCCCTCCTTTCTTTCCCTCTCCTGTTTCCCCTTTACTTTTTCTATTTTCTTTCCTTCTTTGTTTCCTTCCTCTATATACCATTTCCATGAATGCATTAGGGTTCACCAAAAAAAGAGAACCAATAGGATATATATACATATATATCCTATTATATATATGTATATATATGGAAAAGTATTATGAAGAATGGGTTCACGTGATTATGGAGGCTTAGAAGTCACATCATTTGCTGTCTGCAAGCCTGAGACCAAGGAAAGCTGGTGGTGTAATTCTGTCCTAGTTTGATGGCCTGAGAGCTATGGGAGCCAATGGTGTAAACCCCAGTCTGAAGGCAAAAGAAGGTGAGATGAGTCATCCCAGCTGAAGCAGTGAGGCAGAAAGAAGGGGTGAATTTCTCCTGCTTCCACCTTTTGTCCTATTTAGGCCCTCAATGGATTTGATGATGTCTACCTTTGTTGGGGAGGCAATTAATCTGCTTCACAGAGTCCGTCGATTCAAATGCTAATCTCATCTGTAAATACTCTCACACACACCCAGAAATAAAGTTTCATCTGGGCACCCCGTGGTCCGTCGAGTTGACACATAAATTTAACCATCATAGTGACGTTAAAATGGTCTTTTTGAGGGGACGGTGACTCCAATATAGATCCTTTCCTTAGGAAGTTGAGAGTTAAGATAATAAGAGTGTTGCAGGCTGTGGAGTCTGCAGAAAGAAAAGTGAGGAGGTACAAAATTGTGGGGATGTATAAGACACCAGTTCCATTTGGGCATAATGTTTGTAAACCCAATCCAGGAGCCCTGCTGAACAGTATCACGTCCCACACTTGCATTTTGGATATACCTGTGTGGATCATCTGGAGCATTTTGGCAATTTGTGATTTTCTAATTCCTGGTTGGTGTGACCCTGGGTGAGTCACTCAATAATTGTCCCGAAGTCGTGAGAAATACATGTGAGGTTCACAGGGAATGGTTTAGGGTCAGTTCTCAGCCTGCACAATTATAATTTATCTATAACATGATGATAATGAGACCTACCTCATACATGAGGTGCTTCTAAGAGGTAGGTGCAATTGTATGTCTGTTTTGGAAACTGAAAGCAACTGAGGAATTTGATTTTGCCAATCTCATCAGCCCCAGCTGAGTGTTTCTTTCCTGACACACACCAGGTTCATCTGTGGGAGCTTGTCTGAGAGTGGCTCATCTTGCTGTTGACCCTGTGGTTCAAAGCCCTCTTCCCAACACTTTAGAGTAAGTGGGAAATGCTCTCTCTCCTCTAGGGATGTTTTTCTTTTCCACTTAAGGATTTGAACCAAGACATATTTCCAAAAAATCAGAGTATTATATCACACACCTGCTTACAAACATAAATCAATTTTTGTATGCAGTTTATATAGGTGTTTATATTACAAACCTTTATAGAGGAGAAATAAATTATAATCATCAATTACAAATCCAGTCATCTGGATATCAGGCACCAGGGTGGTCCATACAACTTTCCAGGTCTCAGCATTATAGATATGTGGACACAATAATGGAGCTCTGCTTTGCTGAATTTTTGCTTGCTTTTAGCAAACAATTATGGAAAAGAAAAATAAATTTATACCAACTGCTTCATTTTATGTCTTCCAAAACCTATAATATCTTTGTGAAATTGATATTATTGTCCTGATTTCATAGATGAGGAAATTGAGACACGCAGAGACTAAGTAACTTGCTCAAGGTCTCACAGCTGGTAGAGCCACGTCTAAAACCAAGATTTGTCTTATTCCAAAGACTTGTGCTCTTAACTACTGCAACTATACTACTTCCCAGTGTTGATCATCCCTTCCCAGGAAACCCTACAAGGAAAGGGCTCCAGAAAATCTTATACAAATCAAGTGAAAATGGTATGTGGGTGTAAGAAGTCTGTAGATGGTGAGTGAGAGGTGTGGCAGAGTGACTTAGCTTGAGAGGATGTCAGCGGTGACTTTAAAAAAATAAAAAGGAGTTTGAAAAGGCAGACTTCGTAGTCTTTAAAGGTATGTTGACCAAGAGCCTGGATCAACCACAGACTACTCCAATGGCAAGGTGCAGAAATGAGTTCTAAATAATGTTTCCTCAAACGTGAACTCCTCTTGAAAATAATGGACCTGGTGGGTTCCTGTGGATGCTGTCTCTTTACAAAGATTGGAAAGGATACTTTAAAAGTATAGGATTATGTGCATTACACTGAAACTCTCCCACCAAATAAAGGGAGAAGGACAAAATGGATAAAGAAATACAATTTTATGTGTTTTGGGAATGTCAAAATAAGGATCATGATGGTTTCTTAGAAATCACCTCAAGGCGACCATCCTCTGGAAACAAGCTTATCAAGCGTCTTGGACAGAACCTACAAACAGTGTTATCCCCATACCCCAGCTTCCCACTGAACAAATGCTGCTCCTTTTTCTCTCTTCTAATACTGAAAATCTTCTACTCTTGATTGAATCCCTAAAAGTGTTACTGCACTTTTCATTTTCCATAGCATATGAGGGCACAGATAAGGTAACCGTTAAAACACCTTACATAAAGGCCTAAAACTTCCTTCCCTAGACAAGAAGCAAAGCTGGCCTGGGTGCATATCCTGAACTCAGGAATTGCTGTCTTTGAGAGCTGTTTGTCCAAGGCAACCACCCTCCTGAGAACTGGGGATATCAGCACCTTCTCAACTGCCTTCAAATCACTTCCAACCTCAACATCCACCAGGTAGAATACATCCCATTTCCTGGAGTCAACTGACCTTCTTCCAATACTTTTCAAGCCACACTTCCCCTCTTGCTAGTCATGAAAAACTACCACTTTTCTTCACTTCGTTAGGAGTTTTGGTCTCTATAGGAGCATTCATACAATTACAGCGTTTCTGAAAAATGGGCACTAACAGTTTTTCAGTTTCAGAAGCTCACACACAGCAACACTAACTGACTTCAGTCTCCAAGTGGGAAATTGATCCTCTTATGGTGCTCCAATTGCATCTTAGAAGACGTGGGTTCTCGGGAAATTCTCTGTTTAATGGAAAACCTACCTCCAGGCTAGTGATTTTATCTTCTTCCTTCAGATGGGAAAACGCAACCTCAGGGAATCACGTCATTCTTTTTTTTTTTTTTTTTTTTTATTGCAGTAACATTGGTTTATAACATTGCAAAAATTTCAGGTGTACATCATTGTACTTCTATTTCTGCATGGACTACATCATGTTCACCACCAAAATACTAATTACAACCCATCACCACACACATGTACCGAATTATCCCTTTCACCCTGCACCCTCCCCCCTTCCCCTCTGGTAACCACCAATCCAATCTCTGTCCCTATGTGTTTGTTTATTGTTGTTATTATCTACTACTTAATGAAGGAAATCATACGGTATTTGACCTTCTCCCTCTGACTTATTTCACTTTGCATTATACCCTCAATGTCCATCCATGTTGTCACAAATGGCTGGATTTCGTCGTTTCTTATGGCTGAGTAGTATTCCATTGTGTATATATACCACAGCTTCTTTATCCATTCGTCCCTTGATGGGCACTTAGGTTGCTTCCAAGTCTTGGCTATTGTGAATAACGCTGCAATGAACACAGGGGTGCATGTACCTTTGCAAATTGGTGTTTTCAAGTTCTTTGGATAAATACCCAACAGTGGAGTAGCTGGATCATATGGTAGATCTATCGTTGATTTTTTGAGGAATCTCCATACTGTTTTCCATAGTGGCTGCACCAGTTTGCACTCCCACCAGCAGTGTATGAGAGTTCCCTTCTCTCCACATCCTCTCCAACACATGTTGTTTCCTGTCTTGTTAATTATAGCCATTCTGACGGGCGTGAGGTGATATCTCATTGTAGTTTTGATTTGCATTTCCCTGATAGTTAGTGATTTTGAACAACTTTTCATGTGTCTATTGGCCATCTGTATATCTTCTTTGGAGAAATGTCTGTTCAGGTCTTTTGCCCATTTTTTAATTGGGTTGGTAGTTTTTTTGTTGTTGAGATGCATGAGTTCTTTATATATTTTGGAGATTAAGCCCTTATCAGATGTATGGTTTGCAAATATCTTCTCCCAATTGTTAGGTTGTCTTTTCGTTTTGTTGATGGTTTCCTTTGCTGTGCAGAAGCTTTTTAGTTTGATGTAGTCCCATTTGTTTATTTTTTCTATTGTTTCTCTTGCCCGGTCAGATGTGGTGTTTGAAAAGATGTTGCTAAGACCGATGTCGAAGAGCGTACTGCCTATGTTTTCTTCTAGAACTTTCACAGTTTCAGGTCTTACATTCAAGTCTTTAATCCATTTGGAGTTAATTTTTGTGTATGGTGTAAGGTAAGGATCTACTTTCATTTTTTTGCATATGGCTATCCAGTTTTCCCAACACCATTTGTTGAAGAGACTTTCTTTTCCCCATTGTATGTTCTTGGCTCCTTTGTCAAAGATTAGCTGTCCATAGATGTGTGGGTTTATTTCTGGGCTTTCGATTCTATTCCATTGATCTGTGTGTCTGTTTTTGTGCCAGTACCATGCTGTTATGGTTACTATAGCTTTGTAGTATATTTTGAAATCAGGGAGTGTGATACCTCCAGCTTTGTTCTTTTTTCTCAGGATTCCTTTAGCTATTCGGGGTCTTTTGTTGTTCCATATGAATTTTAGGATTCTTTGTTCTATTTCTGTGAAAAATGTTGTTGGAACTTTGATAGGGATTGCATTGAATCTATAGATGGCTTTAGGAAGTATGGACATCTTAACTATGTTAATTCTTCCAATCCAAGAGCACGGAATATCTTTCCATTTCTTTGTGTCTTCTTCAATTTCTTTCAGAAATGTTTTATAGTTTTCGGTGTACAGATCTTTCACCTCTTTGGTTAAATTTATTCCTAGGTATTTTATTCTTTTTGTTGCAATTGTAAATGGGATGGTATTCTTAATTTCTCTTTCTGCTACTTCGTTGTTAGTGTACAGAAATGCAACTGATTTTTGTATGTTGATTTTGTATCCTGCAACTTTACCATATTCATTTATTACTTCTAAAAGTTTTCTGGTGGATTCTTTAGGTTTTCTATATATAAAATCATGTCATCTGCAAATAGTGACAGTTTCACTTCTTCCTTTCCAATTTGGATCCCTTTTATTTCTTTCTCTTGCCTGATTGCTCTGGCTAGGACTTCCAATACTATGTTAAATAGGAGTGGTGACAGTGGGCATCCTTGTCTGGTTCCTGTTCTTAGAGGGATAGCTTTCAGTTTTTCACCATTGAGGATGATATTAGCTGTGGGTTTCTCATATATGGTCTTTATTATGTTGAGGTACTTTCCTTCTATACCCATTTTATTCAGAGTTTTTATCATAAATGGATGCTGTATCTTGTCAAATGCTTTCTCTGCATCTATTGAGATGATCATGTGATTTTTGTTCTTCATTTTATTAATGTGGTGTATTACGTTGATTGATTTGCGAATGTTAAACCATCCCTGCATCCCTGGAATAAATCCCACTTGATCATGGTGTATAATCTTTTTAACGTATTGTTGTATGTGATTTGCTAGTATTTTGTTGAGGATTTTCGCATCGATGTTCATCAGTGATATTGGCCTGTAATTTTCTTTTTTTGTGTTGTCCTTGTCTGGTTTTGGTATCAGGGTAATGTCAGCTTCGTAGAATGAGTTAGGGAGCTTCCCCCCCTCCTCAATTTTTTGGAAGAGTTTGAGAAGGATAGGTATTAAGTCTTCTTTGAATGTTTGGTAGAATTCCCCGGGGAAGCTGTCTGGTCCTGGACTTTTATTTTTGGGGAGGTTTTTGATTACTGTTTCGATCTCCTTACTGGTGATTGGTCTATTCAAATTCTCCACTTCTTCTTGATCCAGTTTTGGAAGGTTGTATGATTCTAAGAATTTATCCATTTCTTCCAGATTGTCGAATTGGTTGGCATATAGTTTTTCATAGTATTCTCTTATAATCTTTTGTATTTCTGAGGTGTCTGTTGTAACCTCTCCTCTTTCATTTCTGATTTTACTTATTTGTGCCTTCTCTCTTTTTTTCTTGGTGAGTCTAGCTAAAGGTTTGTCTATTTTGTTGATCTTTTCAAAGAACCAGCTCTTGGTTTTATTTTTTTCTTTGTTTTTTTGGTCTCTATTTCTTTTTTTTCTGCTTTGATTTTTATTATTTCCCTTCTTCTTCTGATTTTGGGCTTTGTTTGTTCTTCTTTTTCCAGTTCCTTTAGGTGCATTTTTAGATTGTTTATTTGAGATTTTTCTTGTTTGTTGAGATAGGCCTGTATCGCTATAAACGTCCCTCTTAGAACCGCTTTTGCTGTATCCCATAAATTCTGGCATGTCGTATTTTCATTTTCATTTGTCTCCAGGTATTTTTGATTTCTTCTTTGATTTCTTCGTTAACCCAGTCATTGTTCAGTAGCATTTTGTTTAATCTCCATGTATTTGTGGCTTTTCTGATTTTCTTCCTATAGTTGATTTCTAGTTTCATACCGTTGTGGTCAGAAAAAGATGCTTGGTACTATTTCAATCTTCTTAAATTTATGGAGACTTGTTTTGTGGCCTAATATGTGATCAATCTTGGAGAATGTTCCATGTGCATTTGAAAAGAACGTGTATTCTTCGGTTTTTGGATGGAATGCTCTGTATATATCTACTAGGTCCATCTGTTCTAAGGTGTCGTTTAAGGCCAATGTTTCCTTATTGATCTTCTGTTTGGATGATCTATCTGTTGGTGTAAGTGGAGTGTTAAAGTCCCCTACTATTATTGTGTTACTGTCTATTTCTGTTTTTATGTCTGTTAATAATTGCTTTATATATTTAGGTGCACCTACATTGGGTGCGTAGATATTTACAAGTGTTATATCCTCTTGTTGGATTGTTCCCTTGATCATTATGTAATGCCCTTGTCTCTTTTACAGTTTTTGTTTTAAAGTCTATTTTGTCTGATATGAGTACTGCTACCCCAGCTTTCTTTTCATTGCCATGTGCGTGGAGTATCTTTTTCCATCCCTTCACTTTCAGTTTGTGAGTGTCTTTAGGTCTGAAGTGTGTCTCTTGTATGCAGCATATATATGGGTCTTGTTTTTTTATCCCGTCAGCCACCCTATGCCTTTTAATTGGGGCATTTAGTCCATTGACGTTTAAAGTAGCTATTGATAAGTATGTACTTACTGCCATTTTTTAACTTTTTTTTTTTTTCCCTCAGTGTTTAAGTAGTCCTTCTCTGTTCCTTACTTCTTCTATACAGAATTGATGGTCACTTTAGTTTGACCTCTGTCTGAAAGCTGTACTCTTTAACTACCCTCCTCCCTCCTTTTATGTTTTTGATATCATATCTAACCTCTTTTTGTGCATTTGTATCCATTATGTTCTAATCGTGGAAATAGATAATTTTTCCTATTTGTGGTCTTCTCTTTTCCCCTTAAATCAGTCCCTTTAACATTTCTTGTAACACTGGTTTCTTGGTGACAAACTCCTTTAATTTTTGCTTATCTGGGAAAATTTTGATCTCTCCTTCCATTTTGAACGATAACCTTGCCGGGTAGAGTATTCTTGGCTGTAAGTTTTTTCCTTTTAGCACTTTAAATATATCGTGCCATTCTCTTCTAGCCTGTAAGGTTTCTGCAGAGAAGTCAGCTGATAGCCTTATGGGGTTTCCTTTGTATGTAACTTGACATTCTCTTGCGGCTTTTAGGATTCTCTCTTTATCTTTAATTCTGGACATTTTGATTATGATGTGTCTTGGTGTGGGCCTCTTTGGGTTTATCTTGTTTGGGGCTCTCTGTGCCTCCTGTACCTGGATGTCTGTTTCCTTCCTTAGGTTAGGGAAGTTTTCATCTATTATTTCTTGAAATAGATTCTCTGCCCCCTTGTCTCGCTCTTCTCCTTCCGGGACACCTATAACACGGATGTTAGTGTGCTTGATGTTGTCCCAGAGGTCCCTTAGACTGTCCTCACTCTTTTTAATTCTTTTCTCTTTTACCTGTTCACCTTGGGTAATTTCTTCTAGTCTTTCTTCCAGCTCACTGATCCGTTCTTCTGTATCCTCTACTCTGCTTTTGAGTCCCTCTAATGAGTTTTTCATTTCCAGTATTGTATTCTTCATTTCTGATTGGTTCTTTTTATATCTTCCATTTCTTTGTTGACATTCTCACTGAGTTCATCTATTCTTCTCCCCAGATCAGTGAGCATCCTTAACACTCTTAGTTTGAACTCTCTGTCAGGTAGGTTGCTCATTTCTGTTTCACTTAGTTCCTTTTCTGGGGTTTTGTCCTGTTCCCTTACTTGGAATGTATTCTTTTGCCTCCTCATTTTGCCTCTTTCCCTGTGCTTGTGTCTACGTATTAGGTAGGTCAGCTACGTCTCCTGCTCTTGGATAGGTGACCTTATGTAAGTGATGGCTTAGGAGGCTTCCAGTGTGCTTCCCTCAGTTCTCAATGTTCCAGGGGTGGCCCCTATGTGGGCTACATGTGTCCTTCTATTGTGGCCTGTTAGCTCTCCCTATAGGCGCCCAGGAGGCTGAGTTATGCTCCTGGCCAGCTGTTGTAATGCTCAGCTGCTTGTAGTTGTTGTGGGCCCTTCAGTCTCTTTATCAGGTGTGGGGAGCCCCAGCACAGTTGGCTGTAAGTTCTAATACCACATTTGTGTTGCAGTATTTCTTTTAAGTGAGTAGGCCCCCAGTGTGGCAGGTTGTTAGGCTCAGGGCCTTAGAATTGCTGTAAACCTCTAGCCTATTAGGTCTCTTGTCAGCTCTCTGAGGATTGCAGCTGGGTGGGGTTGGCCTCAGGCACAGGAGCACCCAATTGTTTCAGGCTTTGGAAGGTGGGGCAAACCTCCTATGTGGGTCTTTGAGAAGCACAAGTCTTCTGCAGCTGACAAGCCCTGCCGCCCAGAGGTCCACACACACAGTCAACACAGTCCTGCCCCGTGTGAGTGCCCCGACCTCCCCAAGCGGACCCAGTCTCTCCACGGCGGGAGCCCCACACACTCTGCCACCACCCCACACTCTCCACCCGCTCCTTGTGCACACCCTGCCCCGCTCAAGTCAGCTCAGTTGCCAGGCTGCAGAAAATCCAGTCACCAATCTATGCAGGCCCACACGTTGCCTGAGGGCTTGTTGTTAGGTGGGGCCAGTCTCTAGGGTGGGCTGCCTGCCTTGGCTGAGCTGGATTAAATCGGTGCTCTAGCGGGTGGAGCAGACCCTGGGCTAGCAGGTCTCAGGGAAAACTCCAATGGCGTCTGTGTCAGCACGCCCACACCGGGCCACAACAATGGCTGCCGCCAATGTCCCAGTCCCTGGAGAGGTCTCACCCCTCACTGAGATGCACTCAGGGCCTATTAGGTGAGTCTCTTGTCACCAAAGCACTGTGCACCTTTCTTTCTGGTGATTTTAGGGTGCTTTCTGGAACGGGTGAGTTTGTGCGCGGGCCCTTTACGAGCCAGTTTTAGTTTCTTTGTGAACCGGGTTTTCTGGGGGTGCTCCCCAATGTTTTAGTAGCAGGCAAAGTCAGATATTATGCCGCTGGTGTCGATTGTGCTGGGTACACAAAATGCCCACAGAGGGGGCGCTCCCCGGCTCAGGACCCCGCGCCTCCAGGGAGGGTGCGTACCTGTGAGCTGCTCCCGGCGGCCGTGAAGCTGGCGGCTTGTGAAGGCGGCGTTTTTCCTCTCCCGAAGGGAGTCTCTGCCATTCCACCTCAGTGAGGATTGTCCGTTGTTGCAGGAGTTCCTCTCATCCAGTTTTCAGTTCTGTCTCAGGGGTAATTTTTCCACGAGTAGTTGTAAATTGGCTGTGTCCACGGGAGGAGGTGAGTTCAGAGTCTGCCTACGCCGCCATCTTGACCGGGAATCACGTCATTCTGACTCTTCCACTTTGCCTTACAGTGTCTCTGCCACATCTTAATCCCTCAGCCACAGTCCAATAAAGAAATGAGCAAAGGGAATATTGTTGGGTATGAATGTGGAAGCTGAGTGGCCAATTCAATGGAGTTCCCGTGGGAGTCATTAAAATGTCACCAAGCCCTCCTGCTCTCTCTCCCTCATCTTCTGTCTGTCCCGTCTCACATATACATGCAGAGGCACCCGTTTGCATTCAGAGCATATATTTTTCTCTAGAGAACCTAGTATCCCTCTTGGATCCAGAAGAATGTGTTGTGTTAAGACACACCAAGCACTGTGTAGTCTTCCTCCTGGCCAAAATTACTTTGCTTGCAATGGGCTAGGAAATACAAAATAAATAAAAGGGTAGGAATGGAAAAGACAAAGCTTTGTGGCTACTGTCAGGGCAGCTATCAGAGACTGCATGAGGTAGATTTATATGTGCAATTTTTGTTTAATGCAATATATACTTTGACCTTATGCAATTATTTTAATCTGTATCTCTGAGATTCACAGCTCGCTTAGAATGTAGAGAGGTAGTACGGTGACAGCTCTTGAAATTCACCAGTTTATTACTTCAGAATTATTTAATGTTATTGGGTTCATGGGTACCCAGAGATGTTGATCATTAAAACTTTTGATTCAGGGAGCAATGTAGAAAAGGGTGGTTTGTGAGCCATGTGTGTGCCCAGATCCAGTTGACTTTTCTATGGCTTAGCAGCAGAGCTTAAAAAATAATAAAAACTGATTTAAATGGGAAAAAAGCAGCCCAGATTGTTTTTTTATGTCATCCAGATAAATGATATATGCTTGTGTGATCAGATGTAGTTCTTTCTCCTTCCCCTGAATGATTGAATCAGATTGTATTGTCTGTTTAGACATGGTTTGAGGACGTCTCAGGGACAATGATGTGGAGTTCCTGGGTTTTTGCCCCCTTGGGATATGCTTCTGAGATACAGTGATTCAGACCCCATAGATTATTGGTGCTATTGTCAGAGCATTTCTTACATTGAAAAAAATCTGATTTGAGTGAGTCATAAGAGTTCAGAAGGAAAGGAAAGGACACATTATCATGGAATAGGCTATAAAGTGGTTTGTGGTATGTGTTTTTTTAAAATGGTTTTTACATTTTTATTTTTTATTTTTATTTTTTTTGTGAGGAGATCAGCCCTGTGCTAACATCTGTCAATCCTCCTCTTTTTTTGCTGAGGAAGACTGGCCCTGGGCTAACATCCGTGTCTATATTCCTCCACTTTATATGGGACGCTGCCACAGCATGGCTTGCCTAGCAGTGCGTCGGTGCGTGCCCGGGATCCGAACCGGTGGACCTCAGGCCGCCACAGCAGAGTGCGCACACTTAACCGCTTGTGCCACCAGGCCGGCCCCTACGTTTTTATTTTTATTATTAATTTTTTTTGGTGAGGAAGATTAGTCCTGAGCTAACATCTGTTGCCAATCCTCCTCTTTTTGATGAGGAAGATTGGCCCTGGGCTAACATCCATGCCCATCTTCCTCTACTTTATATGTGGCATGCCTGCCACAGCATGGCTTGATAAGCGGTGCGTAGGTCCACGCCCAGGATCCAAACCTGCGAACCCCGGGCTGCTTAAGTGGAGCATGTGAACTTAACCATTACGCCACCGGGCCAGCCCCTGTGGTATGCATTTTTCATAGGCAATTGTATAAAGAAAATCTTAGGGACTTGAGATCAGAGCTACCAGAGCAACAGTAGAGGGCCCTATGAATGGTGACTTGAGAAGTGTAAGTTATTGTCATAATTTTCATGTTAGGGGAAGTAGGTTAATATTGTAAAAAGTTAGTATTGATTGACCAAGTGACAGGAAATAGCAATCGATAAAGTCAGATCGTTAAAAAATGCTTAAAGGGCCATTCCAGATCCAATGTGGAACATAAGCGAAGTTTGTCCTCAACACTCAGCATCGTTTGGCTAACTCTGCTTGGGGTCTTTTCTATTCCAGCGGATCTTGCTCTGATCTCTTATCTCTACTCTCAAAGCCTAGGATTTATCTTTCACCCATTAACTTTTTTTTTTAAATTTTTTATTTATTGCAGTAACATTGGTTTATAACATTATATAAATTTCAGGTGTACATCATTATCCTTCTATTTCTGCATAGATTACATCATGTTCACCACCCAAATACTAATTACAACCCACCATCACACACTTGTGCCGAATTATCCCTTTCACCCTCCTCCCTCCCCACTTCCAGTCTGGTAACCACCAATCCAATCTCTGTCTCTATGTGTTTGTTTATTGTTGTTGTTATCTACTACTTAATGAAGGAAATCATACGGTGCTGGGGCTCCCCACACCTGATAAAGAGACTGAAGGGCCCACAACAACTACAAGCAGCTGAGCATTACAACAGCTGGCCAGGAGCATAACTTGGCCTCGCTGGGCGCCTACAGGGAGAGCAAACAGAACACCAGAAGGACACACGTAGCCCACATAGGGGTCACTCCTGGAACATTGAGAACTGAGGGAAGCACACGGCAGGCCTCCTAAGCCATCAGTTACATAAGGTCACCTATCCAAGAGCATTAACTTCTTTTATATGAAACTCTCCTATGCTTTATCTCATCAGATTCGGGATGACTCTATAAGCTGTAAAAATAAGAAGCAAACCTATTGACATGTTTTAATGACAGAAAGCTAGATATTTTAGGATGAAAGCTGCTTTGAATTGAAAGTACATTCCCATGTTTTTTATCCCATCAGTTTTCCAACAATGGGGAATATAGGTCATATAGGAGAAAAGTGTAACAGTTCAATGGGGGACAGAATGTGCGCTAGGCAGAGCAATAAGGATGATATCGATAATGACATTAACCTTTCACTGAGCACTTACTATCTACCAGGCACTATCTACCAGGCATTTTATGTTTCACATATACCATCTCTTTTTAACCTTCGCAACAAGTCCATGAGATGGATAATATAACTACCTTTGTATATGTGAACTATGACTTGTGAAGAGACAAAATATCCTGCTCAAGATCACTCAGCTGGTGGACGGCAGAGCTAGGATTTGGACCTAGGTGTGTATGACCCTGAAATTAGAGCTTTCAGCCATAAGGCTTCACTTTTACCATGCTTTCCCAGACAAAAAACTAGCTTATACTTCCTCTTCACAAACACCAACAGATTGAAAAATAGACTCATTAGAGTTTCATCTTCTTTAACTCTTCCTTCCTCTCCGGGAAGTGGGAATAATGTAAATCCTCAACAGTGAAGGCAATCTGAAACTGGCCCTGGTAAAGCTACAACTGGAAAATCAGTTCTTGAATAATAAGAATGGATTGTTCTTTCTGTAGGATCCCTGAGGTACTGCCTTTGTTTAAACTCATCACAAGAATGTGAATCTGGCACGTCTAGTTCTGCATAAGAGAAATCCCTTCAGGCCATTATAGGAAATCTTCCCAAGCTTCTTCATTCCTGGCAGGAATCCAGGAGGATAACCATTCTGTACCTTTGAGGTTCTCAATAGGTCACAGGCCCATATGGAATTTAACTAAGCAGAAAAAGTGTCTTAATCTGTGATGGGCCATATGTACCCATATATGTGTACTTCAGATGCACTGAACATGAGCTCTTTCTAGAACAGGATTGCAGTTTGGCATAAACAAGTCCAGCAATGTAATAAATTACATTCAAATGTTGGAAGAGACATTGATTGATTGGGTATCTGATGACTTATCTCTGTAATTAAGTTGATATGAGATCTTGAGTAAATCACTCTCACTCTGGGCTTCTATTTACTCACCTGTTAAAAAGGGATTGGATTCAATCAGTCCCTTCAGCTGCCATATAGTTGTCCTGATGGACACATTGTTCTTTGAATGGAAATGCATCAATCAGCTCAATCCTTTAACACTAGTTACTTCATCTTGCCAGGAGCATGAGTTATCAGCAGGGTATTAACTTAAATAGAAAAATAAATTGTTACCCAGTAAGTGTAGTTGGTTTAAAGAAAACGTATTTGAGTATATCAATAGGACTCTAAGGGGAAAAATAATGAAAGGAGCCCTTGGTGATGAAGAGGTTGGAGACTCTTACTCTATTCCACCACAGAAGGCATGAGCCTTCTCTTCAGTCTCCTCATGGCTGACTTCATTTCCTGGTTCCTCAGAGTGTAGATCAAAGGTTTCAGCAGAGGGGAAATGACAGTGAAGGTGACCGAAGTGGCCTTATCCGTGGGGAGGGCCATGAAATGCCGGGCGTAGACATAGATGCAGGGCACAAAGTGCAGGATGACCACAGTGATGTGTGAGGTGCAGGTGGAGATGGCTTTCCTCCTGCCCTCCCCCGCCTGAGACCTCAGCGTCATCAGGGTGACAGTGCAAGACACACGCAGGAAGATAAACTACAGGGTAGTGACTAATCCACTGTGGGAAATCATCAGGGGCTCAAGTGAAAAGGTGTTTGTACAGGCAAGTTTGAGGACCTGGGGGACATCACAGTAGAAGGTGTCAAGAACATTGGGTCCACAAAAAGGGAGGGGCAGCAATAGGGAAATCTACGTGACGGAGTGGACAAAGCCACCCACCTAGGAAGCCACGAGGGAGGAGCATCGCCCCCTACTCATGATCATCAAGTAGTGCTGGGGCTTAGAGATGGCTATGTAGTGATCAAAGCCATCACAGAGAGAGAAAAAATATCTGCTCCACCGAGGAAGTGGAAGAAAACATCTGTGTCACGCAGCTTGAATGAGATATGGCCTTTATCTTTGACAGAAGGTCTACTAGGAGCTTGGGAGCAGTGATGGAGGAGAAGCAGATGTCAAGGATGGATAGATTGCAGAGCAGGAAGTACATGGGGGTGTGAAGGCAAGACTCACAGGTCACAGTGACCATGATGAGGGGGTTTCCCCACAGAGTCGACAGGTACACAAAACACAAAAGAAGAAATAAGACCAAGCTCAGATCTTGGGACTGAGTAAGTCCCCGAAATATGAATTCTTTTATGCTGGTGCCATTTCCCAACCCCATTGAATCATGTTCTTATTTTTTGTGTAGCTTGGAGAAAATTAAAAGTTTTATTTCAGAAAGAGTTTACTTTCCCTTAATGGATTCAAGTTTACAGAGTCAGGCATTAGGTCTGAAGACTCGTGAGGTGTTATCACCACATGAAGAGCTGTTCTGAGGTTATTGGTAACGTGTCAAAATGACATCTTATTACACAAGCATGCATTTAATTATTCTTTCATCTTTATATGATAAGTATTTTAGAAAACGCATGAAATCAATGTTCTCAGCATAGAAGTTCTGTGTCCAAGATGAAGTAGATGTTAAATATTCAGAGAGGGATGATTGTGGCAGGAGGGATATAAAAATGGAGGCAGTTTGGTGTGTGGAAAAGGCAGTGCCTATTTGGTATGACTGGAGTCCTTTCAGGTTCTGCAGGAGTGTGGATTTTTTTTCCAGAGTAGGTGCTCCATTTACATAGTTTAAGAACCCCTATTGCAAAATGGTTCTCTGTGGACTGAATTCCACAGAAGCACTCCTCCCTTTTATGTCACAGAGTTAATGCTATGAAAAAGTAGATAATTTTAAAGCCATGAAATTCTTTATTGCTCTTTTCTTCCTTAAGGGGATTTCTTTGTGCCTGTCTTTACTTTAAAATACTTTAGGTACTAAAAGTCCTGGATGTTGAATAACTCCTCAGTATGAAACACAAGTGGTAACTGAGAGCTTCTCTTCTGTTCATTGGTCAAATTTATTTCTTAAAAGTTACTTGTGCTATCATTGACATACAATAGACTCGTGTATTTGAAGTGTACACTTTGATAAGTTTTGATATAAGCATGTACCCATGACATCATCACGATGTTTAAGAGTTAATATATATACCACCCCGAAAGTGTCCTTGTGACGCTTTGTAATATGTCCCCTCTGCCCTCCTTCTTCAGGCAACCACTGATCTGCTTTCTGTCACTATCCGTTATTTTGCATTTTCTAGAAATGGAATCCTACTATGCATACTCTCTTTTTCTCTAGCTTTTCTCACTCACAAAATAAATCTATGCTTTTGTGTGTACCAATATTTTTTTTCCTTTTTATTGTATGGATGTGCAACATTTTGTTTATTCATTCTTTTGTCGATGAGCGTGTGGGTTGTTTCTAGTTTTTGGTTTTTACACACAAAGCTGCTGTGAACATTTGAGTATAGGTCTCTGTGTGGACATATGTTTTCATTTCTCTTGGGTAAGTATCTAGGAGTGTAATGGCTGTAACTCGTAAAATTCAGTAAGAAAACAAACAACCCAATTAAAAAAAGGGACAAATGGTTTGAACAAACACTTCAACAAGAAGACATGGGGATAGTAAATAAACACATCAAAAGGTGCTCAACATCATTGATCACTGGGGGAATGTAAATGGAAGCCATATGAGATACAGTACACACCTATTAGTATGGCTAAAATGAAGAAGATGGATATATCAAGAGTCAACAAAAATATAGAGGAATTGGAACTCTGATGGGAATGTACAATGGTGCAACCACTTTTGAAAACGGTTTGTCAGTTTCTTAAAATGTTAAGTATATGCTTACGATATAATCTTATTGCTTTTGAATTCTTTTGTTTTTTGTGAATCCTTGAAATGGAACTTAATTTCTTTCTTTGCAGTTTACCTTCTTTTTCTTACCATAGTCAGAAACAAAAGAAAGGTGATAGTTCATTATCTCCCACTCATTGGGTTTGTTTTCCAGTTCAAATGAAGGCATTTCTTTTCACCTAGCTCACTTTCCTTTCAAGTCTTCTTTCCTCTGTGTGCATTTTTGTCCAAAGTCTACTTAATATGGAAAATTTAAAAAGCTCCCAAGAGGTATCATAGCATACAGGCAGATACCTGGGGGCCTCTGGCATCACACAGCCTGTTCAAATCCCAGCTGGGCACTTACTGGTGGTGCTACAGGAGAAGGTACTTTACCCCTTTGGCCTCAGTCTCTGCATCAGGATTTGGAAACAATAGCACCTCCCTCGTGTGATTTTTGTGAGGATTAAATGAATTAATCTATGACAATGCATCAAAACTTAGAGCACTGCCTAATCAATAGTATGTGTGCTTATACATGTGTCACCTTAAAGAAACACTCTGGGTTAGTAACTGTCAGAGACACACAGCTTCTTTAAATGTACTGACAATCTTTTAGAGGATGTGTATATTTCCCAGAACATGTATCTAAACAGCTTCATTAGAACAAACTATTTTGGGGGAAATATGAGATATTTTTCTTTCAGTGTCCATGCGAGTGGCCCAGAGGGTGGTGACAGTGTATGATAGTCAGGAGAGCCCTGGCTTGCTTGGTTTGGCTTCTTATCTGACATCGTCTTAGCAGACCAGAGAATCCAGTGCATGGTCTCTGCAGTGAGAGCCATCTGGGCTCAAGTTCTGGCTTTGTCACTGTGTGATTTCAGTGAATGAGAGACCTCTTGGAGTTTCCACTTCTTCGTCTATGGTATGGGGATTATAATAATACCCACATCCCAGGGAAGTCATGAGGATTAGGCGAATTAAGATATGCAGAGTCTCAGCATACATGGCTAGTTATCTGTTATGACTAGTACTATGGTATGTAACCTTAACACTGGAGGGTCATCAGGAAATGTTGGAGTGTGTTGGAGTAAATGGTAGCTGTGCTATCAATTCTGACTAGTTTAAAGAGAGGAAGTGATCACCAGAAAACATCAACTCAATATAGTTACTGGAGATATTGAGGAGGTACAAACTAGTTATGAAAGCCTTCCACAGGGACCTCCAGATAAATAATAGACATGGTCTGCACAGGAGGATAGAAGGTAGACAGTATTCAGACCCCATGTCAGGCTTCTTTGTCAGAAAGGAATAGGTCCCATGTTCACAAACTACCTTTGGTATTTCAGACACCATTCTCTACCTTCTGCTTCGATTTTCTGCTCTTTTTAATCCACCTAATTATTTAGCAAATATATATAGAAAATTGGCAGAGTTCTATGTTGTTGAGAGAAAGGAATACAATCCATAATCAGCGGAAAAAGAATTGAAATCTAATAGTAATATGTGAGTGATAGGGCCCCTGTAAAGACAGATGAGCTGTCTGTGAGTAAAAGAAGATACTCACCAAGAGGCTCAGAGAAACCTACATGCAGGAGGTGGCATTTATGTTTGGGCCCTATTGGAATGGAGAGAAAGGGAAGTCTGGCTTTACGGGACCACTTGAATATACAAAAGTTTCTTATGAGTGGAAAGTTCGGCTAGAAAGAAAGGATGCAAACATACGGACATGGAAAGATAAGAAAGAAAATCATTGCTATACAATTTTTATTTTTTGGTAAATCTAAGGAAGGGAATGTAAGTGTTCATTATACTATTCTTTCAATTTTTTGAAGGTTTGAATTATTTTATTTTCTCTCTAGTTTTACATTTAGCATAAGGAATACCAATGTAGATTTCAGTCTGAGGAGATCCATCTGCAGAAAATAAGCCTAAGAAACATATCTTCTTGCAGTAACATTGGTTTATAACATTGTATAAATTTCAGGTATACATCATTATACAATGTTACTGCAATAAACAAAAAAATTAAAAAAAAAAACAAAACCACATCAGACCTGTAAAAAAAAAAAAAATCTTTGTGCAATTCAAGGAATCCCAGGCAAAAAGAGCTGCTTTTTCCCTAATTCCCAAACTGAACTAATTTCTATGACTCTAGTTTACAATATCCTCTTTGTTCATGTTTCCTAGCTGTGCTATCTTCTGCTGAAGTTTCACCCTGGAACACAGCATCTTGTGTACTTACTATATTATTTTTAGTCAAAGTACATTTATGCATATTAACAATTACATTTAGGTTTCAATTTCTCTCACTCTTGTTTTCTCACTCTTCTGCATACACACCCAGACACCATAGGTGTTCACACTCACGTAGAGTTATATTTCTTAGCTAAAATCTCCAACCTTCTTCACCAACATCTTAAATGACATTCACACGAACCTTGGGAATCATTATCTTCAGAAAATTTGGCTAAGTACCCCTTTGAAGTTCAGTGATTTCAGTGGCATCTCTTATTTCTTTTTGTGGAAAAGGGCAGACTCGGGGAGTTATATTTTCGTGGTTCTTCCACACTGCTTCACAGTGCTCCATCAGATTTACCAATTCGTTGATTCCAGCAGTAGTGTGAGAATTATCAGAGGGAATACAGTTGGATGTGGCTGTGGAAAAATTCTGCTGATGGTGAGCTTGTTTCAGTGGGAGTAATTAAGATATGACTCAGGCACGTATACTTAGGAACACACAATTTTTCTAGAGTCTAAAATTTTCTAGCAGTGACAAAGATTCTCTCTTTGACCGACTCTACTCAGCCTCCCCTGAACTTTTTAACTAGGCCTTGACTTTTGGACCTCCATGCTGTCTCTGCATTGTGCAATTTTAGCAAAAATCCTACTAAGTCAGTTTAGCCAGAATCCCCAACCCTCCATATCTGATCACCTTGATATCTGTTCGGGTTCCTCACCCTCCACCATCCCCCCAGTGATGTCTGATCACATTGGCCTGCCTTCAGCAAGAATCATGTTAGGTCAGTTTAGCCAGAATTCTACCTTACTCTTTATGTTTTCTCTTAGTAGTTTTTCTATTGGGAAGTTAATGTCTAGTCTTAGGGATTCTGAACAACTTCCTTAGGTAGTTTCACCCACGCAGGGTGATTCCTGAAGTGTGCCACACAAGTATTGGAAGGAGCTTGTGATGACACACAAGTATTGGAAGGAGCCTTTGGACCTGAAGGGGTTACGTAGGCGAGAGTGAAGGAGATCTCAAGGGGCTGATGGAAAAAGAGGATGATGGAGTTCCCACAGGGTACACATGTAGCCCAGAAATCCACACTGGATCCATCAGCAATTCCCACTCAGTCAACCTTCAAAGTTTTTCAAAATTCTTGCCACCTCCACCATTACTGCCCTAAGTCATGTCTTCATTAGTTTTTCATGGGACTATTGCAGGAGCCTCTTAATTGGTCTCCCTGTTTTTGTCCTTACTCCTCTTAAGCCTATTCATAACGGTAGCCCCTGCAATTCTGTGAAAACACGCATCACTGTTCCGCTCTTCAAAGCCCTCCAAATGCATCCCATCTTATTTCATGTGAAAATCAAAATCCTCACAATGGTCTAAAAGGTCCTGAAGACCTGGTCTCATGGCCTCATTATCTCTCTGACCTCGACTACTGCCTCTCCCCTACTCACTTCCTTTCATCTACTTACAAAGGCCTCCTTGCTGTTTTTTGGATGCTCTGGGCACATTCCCACCTCAGGACCTTTCAGTGTCTGATTTGTGGACTGAGATTTCTACTCATTGGCAACTAGAACATTTTGGTAGTTTCCAAAATTTTAAGATCTATGATCTACCTCCAGAAAGGAGAGGTTACAAACAACTCCTAGCAGCTATAAATAGCATAAGTAAACAAATAAAAGCCAAGTTGATATATCGAATAGTGTTTACCACTTTGTGAAAACTTATTCGGATGCATATGCATTGTCTGAAGCAGCTTCATAGGTTTCTATCATTTTTAGAGAATCTTGTTAACAGAGAATAAGAACGAATCAGTTGTTTTCTAAGTGATATTTTCCAATAATTTGAGGAGCAGAAATGAGTGAGAGGCGATAATCATTCACTGAGTTTTTTAATTCAACAATTTCTATGAGTGTTTTCTATGTTCTACTTGATGTGCCAGGTGTGGGGACACAATAAATAAAGCAGAGTCATGCTGGGGGAGATAGGAAGAAGAAGGACAGGGAATTTGAAACTGTGTCCTGAGTGCTGTGCTCGAGCTAAGCTCAAGGTGCGGAGGGAAAGCAGAGGGGGGGTGGCCAGCGGGCCTGGGGTTCAGAGGAAGGTCAGGGTTAGGATCAAGCATGAGGTCACAGAACTCACAGGTGGTGAGGTCCATATTCTAACTCAAGCTGTGCTAACTTCAAAGCACCTGCCTCAACCACTGGAGTGTGGGCTTTAGGTGGAAAAATCTTCAGGTAATAGGTGTTTAATTTATTCACATAATAGAATCAGAGGAAGAACTTAATTTAAATGTGTTTCCTTCATTAAAATGTGATTACTTCATGAAAGACCATTTAGAATCCAATGCCCAAACTGCATTATTTTCTGATTATTGTTTCTAATTCTGATTATTATTATTATTATTTTTTTGTGTGGGGAAGATCGACCCTGAGCTAACAACTGCCAATCCTCCTCTTTTTGCTGAGAAAGACTGGCCCTGGGCTAACATCCGTGCCCATCTTCCTCCACTTTATATGGGATGCCGCCACAGCATGGCTTGACAAGTGGTGCATCAGTGCACGCCGTGGATCCGAACCGGCGAACCCCGGGCCGCCATAGCGGAGCACGTGCACCCAACCGCTTGTGCCACCGGGCTGGCCCCTCTAATTATTATTTTTTAATATGTGTTTCAGCTCCCTTTCTGGTAACAGGAATGTAGTGGGAATGTCTGAGTACATATCGTTTTGCTTTTTCTTATTGATAATTTCATTTAGACAATCGTAGAGTCCCGTGTAGTCGTAAGAAAAAACATAGAGATCCCACCTTAACCCATTTTTACATATATAAAAACACCAAGTTATACCTCTTAACATATGCTCTTTTTATTTGTTAATTACACCACAGTAGAGCTGAAAAAAAAAAAAACCCACAACAATTCCAATGTGATAAAATTGTCTGAGTGTATTTCAATTCTCTTTTCTTTATTTCTTCCAAGGCTATATTGCAAAAGCAATATCCACCTCTATAATAACAATGCGATTTCTCTACTTTCTTTTTAACATGAAACCCATCTTTTTACATTATTATTGCATGCTGATTGGAATCTTTGAAAGTCATTTGTATCTTAGGAGAAATATAAACATTATTTAGAAATCCTTTAGTCAATACAGTTTATTGGATGGAGAAACATTTTCAAAGGTGGTGAGAAGGAGTGAGCGAGCAGTCTACACCCTCTCAGGAGGCACTAATCTTCTCTTCAGTCTCCTCATGGCTGACTTCATCTCCTGGTTCCTCAGAGTGTAGATCAAGGGGTTCAGCAGAGGGGAAATGACAGTGAAGGTGACGGAGATGGCCTTATCTGTGGGGAGGGCAGTGAAGGGCCGGGCGTAGACATAGATGCAGGGCACAAAGTGCAGGGTGACCACAGTGATGTGTGAGGTGCAGGTGGAGATGGCTTTCCTCCTGCCCTCCCCTGCCTGAGACCTCAGCATCATTAGGATGACTGTGTAGGACACAAGCAGGATGATAAACCACAGTGTGGTGAGCAGTCCACTATTGGAAATCATCAGCAGCTCAAGCATAAAAATATCTGTGCAGGCGAGTTTGAGGACATGGGGGACATCGCAGTAGAAAGTGTCAAGAACATTGGGTCCACAGAAGGGGAGGGGCAGCAACAGGCAAATCTGCACGATGGAGTGGACGAAGCCCCCCACCCAGGAGGCAACTATTAACCCAATGCAACGGCCTCCATTCATGATGGTCACATAATGCAAGGGCTTGGAGATAGCCACATACCGATCTAATGCCATCACCGACAAAGAAAATGCGTCCGCCCCTCCAACAAGGTGGAAGAAAAACATCTGAGTGAAGCAGCCGTTGAAGGAGATGGTCTTTCTCTGTGACAGGAGGTCCACCAGAACCTTGGGAGCTGTGATGGAGGAAAGGCAGATGTCGACAATAGATAAATTACGCAGCAAAAAATACATGGGGGTGTGAAGGCGAGACTCACAGGTCACAGTGACCATGATGAGGAGGTTTCCCAGCAGAGTTGTCACATACACCCAAAGTAGGAAAAGAAATAAGATCAAGTTCAGTTCTTCATTTTGGGTTAGGCCAACGAAAAGAAATTCTTTTACTCTGGTGCTGTTTTTCAGCTCCATTGAATCATTTTCTTTCTCTCTCTTTTGTTTCAAGCCTCTTCATTTGAAAATACTTGGCTATTTATTTTCTTTTCTTCCTAAGCAGTAAGAATGCAATTCAGTATGTTCCTCCTTTGGCTGTGGTGAAGCAACTAGTTGAGTTGTCCAAAGTTTAAAAATTGCAGTCAGTTTGATGATCAAATCATATTATCACATACAAAGTCATTCAGTAATTCTTTTCCTATAAAACTACTTTTAAAAAAATTTTTTTGTTTATTGCAGTAACATTGGTTCATAACATTGTATAAATTTCAGGTGTACATCATTATACTTCTATTTCTGCATAGATTACATCATGTTCACCACCCAAATACTAATTACAACCCATCATCACACACATGTGCCCAATTATCCCTTTTGCCCTCCTCCCTCCCTGCTTCCCCTCTGCTAACCACCAATCCAATCTCTGTCCCTATGTGTTTGTTTATTGTTGTTATTATCTACTACTTAACGAAGGAAATCATACTGTATTTGACCTTCTCCCTCTGACTTATTTCACTTTGCATAATACCCTCAATGTCCATCCATGTTGTCACAAATGGCTGGATTTCATCGTTTCTTATGGCTGAGTAGTATTCCATTGTGTATATATACCACATCTTCCTTATCCATTCATCCCTTAATGGAAGCAATATAAAACTACTTTTGAAAAGAATAAGCATTCATGTTTGGTAGTGATGTTTACATAGCATGTTTCATTTGATTAATTTATTTTAGTTTTTAACTTTTACTTTTTTTTATTCCATACAAATTTATTGCTTATCAGGAACTACCTAAAGCATTATATACAAAGATAAGTAAGACATGGTTCCAGCCATTGTACACTTATAGTCTACAAGTTTAATATTAATATTAGCAAATATTCTGTTGACCTCAAGATGGTCTTGTCTTGCTGAAAAATAAATGGACATTATTCTGTTTCTTAGTGCAATGTTGCTGTGGCATGAATCAGTTTCCTTGCTCTTGGCTGTTTTATGTCAAATTTCTTAAAATTACAACCTATTGTTCCATGTATCTGGTCTTTGTGATTACTTTATACTAATCAGATTATTTTCTTAATAAATATTTTAAAATACTTAAAATTTATAATTGGGAAACAGATTGAAACAATATGTAAATCCAAATCTCAAAGAATATCATTAATTTCTTTTATTGTGATAAAAGCACTTAAACATTAGAGCTACCCTCTTAACAAATTTTTAGGTGCACAATACAGTGTAGCCAGTGTTGTACAGCAATTCTCTAGAGCTTATTCATCTTGCATAACTGATGTGATCCTTTCTTGAGTATGAGGGAGAGAATAAAGACAGTGACCCTCTTCTGAGAGGTGCTTCATACTGTATCAACTACACTCACCTCTGCCTCTTTCCCTTTGTGGATCAAGCTAAGAGAGTGGAGGGATCCCACAGCAGGAAGAGACTTTGGTATCATTAGAATAATGCCTGTTTTTTACAAGCTCTTATTGATTATTCTAAGGAAATTTTGTAATTATTATTTGCTTCACCTTATACTTAGTAAGTGGAACACATTGCAATCTTCCAATGTATATGGATAAAGTGGATCACATTTTCAGTGTTTGCAACCTAGCAAAAGTGGATGATTTGTATAAATTGATGAATATAATGCATGCTAAAATGTGAAATGTGTCATGAGAGAAGTAGAGGTAGATTTGGGTGGGATAGGAGATATCATGACTTCCAGCAGTAAGAAAACCTATGATTTCTGGGTGTTTACCATCTGTGAAGAGTTATGAAAAGTTGATTTATTGAATTTTCACCACCATCCTTTAGAAAGTATTTATGCTATTCTTGTTTTTCACATCGAATATAGTATTAATCTGTTTGGCTGATGAAAAGAAGAGATGGAAATAGGGTGGAAGAAACAATATGTTTTTCCCTTTAGTATTATCTAAATAGGGTCTCATTTTGTATAACAAGAATGTTTGATAAAGTCTATCTGAAGACAAGAATTTGGCAGAAAGGGCCTCTGCAAACCCAGTTTACATTGATCTAGTCTGAGGCTGCCTCCCCAACAGGCAACTCAAGGGTCACAATAAATGCATGATGCTTTCTCTCACACTGAATGGACCACATTGCTGAATTCCTCTTAACACATCATCTCTCTTCCCAATAGTGAACACCCACCTCTGTTGTTGCTGTCACTGAGAAGGTCTTCTTGGCTCTGAAGTATTTAATATACCTGAAAAATATCAAAGTCAAACTATTTATACATAATCAATAACGACATCTCAATTTCACTATGCATAACCTTAACCTTAGCTAAACATTTAACGTCTTTTCCTAATTCCTTTGATCCTGAACTCCAACTTCAAATTGTGTGTTATTAGATACAGAGCAGAACAGAGCACTGGTGACATTAATTCTTGAAAATTTTGTTTCTGAAGGTAGAGCTTTTTGGAGACTAAATATCTTTGTGTCTTTGCTCCCCTTTCAGGAGAAAAGGGCAGATTCAAAGAATCACATCTTGAAGAATTTCCACTGTGTCCCTGTCTTATGCGCAAATCCCTGAGCCTCAGGCTTAATGTAAGAAATGCAAAGGGAATAATATTGGACAAGGAAGTGGAAGTCAAGTGCCTCATTCTGCTGTAGGTGATGAAGTCTCACTGGGATTTATTAAGAAGTTGCTAATACGTGCACAATTGTAAACACACATACACACACAGATAGACACATTTTGATTCGTGTCCAAATTACTTAGAGGCAGAAAAAGAAATTGATTTGCTTATACATAGCTCAATCAGAACTTTGTTAAAACACGCCAAATGCTGTGCCCAAGAGACTAAGAGGGTCCAATTTTCATGGCTTGGTAAGGCTCAGAGGACACTATATACAAATGAGTTTCAAGTAGATTGCCAAAAAACTAGAAGAGAACTGGACCTCAAATCCTTTGCTACCAGTCCAGCGTCTAATTATACTCAGAGTGATTATAATCTCACGGTGTTGCTTTCAGTCTCTGCATGTAGAGAAATATGACTTAGATGATGTTTGGGGACTGCACAATTTTCCCGTTTTCCAACTCTCCACTTGTATGGAATCTCTCAAATTGGATACATCTAGATAAATATGTTAGTAAAGCTGTCTACAAAGTTACAATAGTTATTTAAGATTAACTCAAACTATGGAGTGTTTTGATCTTATATAGAAAGCACTTCTGCTCTTTCCAGAATGCTGATGGATTTGGAGTTACCTGCTTTTCCATTTTGTTTTATTGTGAAATAATGCTGCAACAAACATTGAAGTGCTGATACCTCTTCAAGATCTTAGTTTGTTTTCCTTTGGATACATGCCCAGGGATGGGATTGCTGGACAATGTGGTAGTCCTATTTTTAATTTTTTGAGGAGCCTCTATACTTTTTTCCATAGTGGCCATATCAATTTATATTTCTACCAACAGTGCCCAAGTGTTTCCTTTTCTTCACATCCTCACCAACACTTGTTATCTCTTGTTTTTTTGATGATAGCCATTTTAACAGGTGTGAAGTGATATCTCACTGTGGTTTTGATTTGCATTTCTCTGATGCTTAGTGATGTTGAGCACCTTTTCCTGTACGGGTGGGTCATTTGAATGTCTTGTTTGAAAAAATATCTATTCAGTTTGTCTGCTCATTTTTAAATCTGATTGTGTGTTTTTTTTTGCTATTGAGTTTATCTTTACATATTTTGGATACTACCCCCTTATGTGATATATGAGTTGCAAATATTTTCTCCCGTTCTGCAGGTTGTTATTTTCATTTGTTGATTGTTTCTTTTGCTGTGCAGAAGCTTTTTAGTTTGACGTAGTCCCATTTACTAATTTTTGCTTTTGTTGCTCGTGCTTTTGGTGTCACCTCCAAAAAATTATCGCCAAGACCAATGTCAAGGAGCTTTTCCGCTATTTTTTCTTCTAAGAGTTTTATGGTTTCAGGTCTTATGTTTAAATCTTTAATTCGTTTAAAGTTAATTTTTGTGAGTTCTGTAAGATAGGGGTCTGCTTTCATTGTTAAGCATGTGGTTATCCCCTTTTCCTAGTACCATTTATTGAAGAGAGTCTTTTCCCCATTGTACATTCTTGGCTTTTTTGTGTAAATTAGATAACTGTATTTGCATGGGTTTACTTCTGTGCACTTGATTCTGTTCCATTGGTCCATATGTCTGGTTTTTTTTTTTTTTTTTTTTTTTTTTTAATTTTTTTTTTATTGCAGTAACATTGGTTTATAACATTGTAAAAATTTCAGGTGTACATCATTGTACTTCTATTTCTGCATAGATTACATCATGTTCACCACCAAAATACTAATTACAACCCATCACCACACACATGTACCCAATTATCCCTTTCACCCTCCTCCCTCCCCCCTTCCCCTCTGGTAACCACCAATCCAATCTCTGTCCCTATGTGTTTGTTTATTGTTGTTATTATCTACTACTTAATGAAGGAAATCATACGGTATTTGACCTTCTCCCTCTGACTTATTTCACTTTGCATCATGCCCTCAATGTCCATCCATGTTGTCACAAATGGCTGGATTTCATCGTTTCTTATGGCTGAGTAGTATTCCATTGTGTATATATACCACAGCTTTTTATCCATTCGTCCCTTGATGGGCACTTAGGTTGCTTCAAGTCTTGGCTATCGTGAATAAGGCTGCAATGAACACAGGGGTGCATGTACCTTTGCAAATTGGTGTTTTCAAGTTCTTTGGATAAATACCCAACAGTGGAATAGCTGGATCATATGGTAGTTCTATCGTTGATTTTTTGAGGAATCTCCATACTGTTTTCCATAGTGGCTGCACCAGTTTGCACTCCCACCAGCAGTGTATGAGAGTTCCCTTCTCTCCACAACCTCTCCAACACATGTTGTTTCCTGTCTTGTTAATTATAGCCATTCTGACGGGTGTGAGGTGATATCTCATTGTAGTTTTGATTTGCATTTCCCTGATAGTTAGTGATTTTGAACATCTTTTCATGTGTCTGTTGGCCATCTGTATATCTTCTTTGGAGAAATGTCTGTTCAGGTCTTTTGCCCATTTTTAATTGGGTTTTTAGTTTTTGTTGTTGAGATGCATGAGTTCTTTATATATTTTGGAGATTAAGCCCTTATCAGATGTATGGTTTGCAAATATCTTCTCCCAATTGTTAGGTTGTCTTTTCGTTTTGTTGATGGTTTCCTTTGCTGTGCAGAAGCTTTTAGTTTGATGTAGTCCCATTTGTTTATTTTTTCTATTGTTTCTCTTGCCCGGTCAGATGTGGTGTTTGAAAAGATGTTGCTAAGACTGATGTCGAAGAGCGTACTGCCTATGTTTTCTTCTAGAACTTTCACAGTTTCAGGTCTTACATTCAAGTCTTTAATCCATTTGGAGTTAATTTTTGTGTATGGTGTAAGGTAAGAGTCTACTTTCATTTTTTTGCATATGGCTATCCAGTTTTCCCAACACCATTTGTTGAAGAGACTTTCTTTTCCCCATTGTATGTTCTTGGCTCCTTTGTCAAAGATTAGCTGTCCATAGATGTGTGGGTTTATTTCTGGGCTTTCGATTCTATTCCATTGATCTGTGTGTCTGTTTTTGTGCCAGTACCATGCTGTTTTGGTTACTATAGCTTTGTAGTATATTTTGAAATCAGGGAGTGTGATACCTCCAGCTTTGTTCTTTTTCTCAGGATTCCTTTAGCTATTCGGGTCTTTTGTTGTTCCATATGAATTTTAGGATTCTTTGTTCTATTTCTGTGAAAAATGTTGTTGGAACTTTGATAGGGATTGCATTGAATCTATAGATGGCTTTAGGAAGTATGGACATCTTAACTATGTTAATTCTTCCAATCCAAGAGCACGGAATATCTTTCCATTTCTTTGTGTCTTCTTCAATTTCTTTCAGAAATGTTTTATAGTTTTCGATTGTACAGATCTTTCACCTCTTTGGTTAAGTTTATTCCTAGGTATTTTATTCTTTTGTTGCAATTGTAAATGGGATGGTATTCTTAATTTCTCTTTCTGCTACTTCGTTGTTAGTGTACAGAAATGCAACTGATTTTTGTATGTTGATTTTGTATCCTGCAACTTTACCATATTCGTTTATTACTTCTAAAAGTTTTCTGGTGGATTCTTTAGGGTTTTCTATATATAAAATCATGTCATCTGCAAATAGTGACAGTTTCACTTCTTCCTTTCCAATTTGGATCCCTTTTATTTCTTTCTCTTGCCTGATTGCTCTGGCTAGGACTTCCAATACTATGTTAAATAGGAGTGGTGACAGTGGGCATCCTTGTCTGGTTCCTGTTCTTAGAGGGATAGCTTTCAGTTTTTCACCATTGAGGATGATATTAGCTGTGGGTTTCTCATATATGGTCTTTATTATGTTGAGGTACTTTCCTTCTATACCCATTTTATTCAGAGTTTTTATCATAAATGGATGCTGGATCTTGTCAAATGCTTTCTCTGCATCTATTGAGATGATCATGTGATTTTTGTTCTTCATTTTATTAATGTGGTGTATCACATTGATTGATTTGCGAATGTTAAACCATCCCTGCATACCTGGAATAAATCCCACTTGATCATGGTGTATAATCTTTTTAACGTATTGTTGTATGCGATTTGCTAGTATTTTGTTGAGGATTTTCGCATCGATGTTCATCAGTGATATTGGCCTGTAATTTTCTTTTTTTGTGTTGTCCTTGTCTGGTTTTGGTATCAGGGTAATGTCAGCTTCGTAGAATGAGTTAGGAGCTTCCCCCTCCTCAATTTTTGGAAGAGTTTGAGAAGGATAGGTATTAAGTCTTCTTTGAATGTTTGGTAGAATTCACCAGGGAAGCCGTCTGGTCCTGGACTTTTATTTTTGGGGAGGTTTTTGATTACTGTTTCGATCTCCTTACTGGTGATTGGTCTATTCAAATTCTCTACTTCTTCTTGATCCAGTTTTGGAAGGTTGTATGATTCTAAGAATTTATCCATTTCTTCCAGATTGTCGAATTGGTTGGCATATAGTTTTTCATAGTATTCTCTTATAATCTTTTGTATTTCTGAGGTGTCTGTTGTAACCTCTCCTCTTTCATTTCTGATTTTACTTATTTGCGCCTTCTCTCTTTTTTCTTGGTGAGTCTAGCTAAAGGTTTGTCTATTTTGTTGATCTTTTCAAAGAACCAGCTCTTGGTTTTATTAATTTTTCTATTGTTTTTTGGTCTCTATTTCATTTATTTCTGCTCTGATTTTTATTATTTCCCTTCTTCTACTGATTTTGGGCTTTGTTTGTTCTTCTTTTTCCAGTTCCTTTAGGTGCATTGTTAGATTGTTTATTTGAGATTTTTCTTGTTTGTTGAGATAGGCCTGTATTGCTATAAACTTCCCTCTTAGAACCGCTTTTGCTGTATCCCATAAATTCTGGCATGTCGTATTTTCATTTTCATTTGTCTCCAGGTATTTTTGATTTCTTCTTTGATTTCTTCATTAACCCAGTCGTTGTTCAGTAGCATTTTGTTTAATCTCCATGTATTTGTGGCTTTTCTGATTTTCTTCCTATAGTTGATTTCTAGTTTCATACCTTTGTGGTCAGAAAGATGCTTGGTATTATTTCAATCTTCTTAAATTTATGGAGACTTGTTTTGTGGCCTAATATGTGATCAATCCTGGAGAACGTTCCATGTGCATTTGAAAAGAACGTGTATTCTTCGGTTTTGGATGGAATGCTTTGTATATATCTACTAGGTCCATCTGTTCTAGTGTGTCGTTTAAGGCCAATGTTTCCTTATTGATCTTCTGTTTGGATGATCTATCCATTGGTGTAAGTGGAGTGTTAAAGTCCCCTACTATTATTGTGTTACTGTCTATTTCTGTTTTTATGTCTGTTAATAATTGCTTTATATATTTAGGTGCACCTACATTGGAGTGCGTAGATATTTACAAGTGTTATATCCTCTTGTTGGATTGTTCCCTTGATCATTATGTAATGCCCTTCTTTGTCTCGTTTTACAGTTTTTGTTTTAAAGTCTATTTTGTCTGATATGAGTACTGCTACCCCAGCTTTCTTTTCATTGCCATTTGCGTGGAGTATCTTTTTCCATCCCTTCACTTTCAGTTTGTGAGTGTCTTTAGGTCTGAAGTGTGTCTCTTGTATGCAGCATATATATGGGTCTTGTTTTTATCCAGTCAGCCACCCTATGCCTTTTAATTGGAGCATTTAGTCCATTGACGTTTAAAGTAGCTATTGATAAGTATGTACTTACTGCCATTTTTAACTTTTTTTTTTTTTTCCTCAGTGTTTTAGTAGTCCTTCTCTGTTCCTTACTTCTTCTATACAGAATTGATGGTCACTTTAGTTTGACCTCTGTCTGAAAGTTGTACTCTTTAACTACCCTCCTCCCTCCTTTTTTGTTTTTGATATCATATCCAACCTCTTTTTGTGCATTTGTATCCATTACGTTCTAATCGTGGAAATAGATAATTTTTCCTATTTGTGGTCTTCTCTTTTCCCCTTAAATCAGTCCCTTTAACATTTCTTGTAACACTGGTTTCTTGGTGACAAACTCCTTTAATTTTTGCTTATCTGGGAAAATTTTGATCTCTCCTTCCATTTTGAACGATAACCTTGCTGGGTAGAGTATTCTTGGCTGTAAGTTTTTTCCTTTTAGCACTTTAAATATATCATGCCATTCTCTTCTAGCCTGTAAGGTTTCTGCTGAGAAGTCAGCTGATAGCCTTATGGGGTTTCCTTTGTATGTAACTTGACATTCTCTTGCGGCTTTTAGGATTCTCTCTTTATCTTTAATTCTGGACATTTTGATTATGATGTGTCTTGGTGTGGGCCTCTTTGGGTTTATCTTGTTTGGGGCTCTCTGTGCCTCCTGTACCTGGATGTCTGTTTCCTTCCTTAGGTTAGGGAAGTTTTCATCTATTATTTCTTGAAATAGATTCTCTGCCCCCTTGTCTCGCTCTTCTCCTTCCGGGACACCTATAACACGGATGTTAGTGCGCTTGATGTTGTCCCAGAGGTCCCTTAGACTGTCCTCAGTCTTTTTAATTCTTTTCTCTTTTACCTGTTCAGCTTGGGTAATTTCTTCTAGTCTTTCTTCCAGCTCACAGATCCGTTCTTCTGTATCCTCTACTCTGCTTTTGAGTCCCTCTAATGAGTTTTTCATTTCCAGTATTGTATTCTTCATTTCTGATTGGTTCTTTTTTATATCTTCCATTTCTTTGTTGACATTCTCACTGAGTCCATCTATTCTTCTCCCCAGATCAGTGAGCATCCTTAACACTCTTAGTTTGAACTCTCTGTCGGGTAGGTTGCTCATTTCTGTTTCACTAAGTTCCTTTTCTGGGGTTTTGTCCTGTTCCCTTACTTGGAATGTATTCTTTTGCCTCTTCATTTTGCCTCTTTCCCTGTGCTTGTGTCTACGTATTAGGTAGGTCAGCTACGTCTCCTGCTCTTGGATAGGTGACCTTATGTAAGTGATGGCTTAGGAGGCTTCCAGTGTGCTTCCCTCAGTTCTCAATGTTCCAGGGGTGACCCCTATGTGGGCTACGTGTGTCCTTCTGTTGTGGCCTGTTTGCCCTCCCTGTAGGCACCCAGGGAGGCTGAGTTATGCTCCTGGCCAGCTGTTGTAATGCTCAGCTGCTTGTAGTTGTTGTGGGCCCTTCAGTCTCTTTATCAGGTGTGGGGAGCCCCAGCACAGTTGGCTGCAAGTTCTAATACCACATTTGTGTTGCAGTATTTCTTTTAAGTGAGTAGGCCCCCACCGTGGCAGGTTGTTAGGCTCAGGGCCTTACAATTGCTGTAAGCCTCTAGCCTATTAGGTCTCTTGTCAGCTCTCTGAGGATTGCAGCTGGGTGGGGCTGCCCTCAGGCACAGGAGCACCCAATTGTTTCAGGTTTTGGAAGGTGGAGCAAACCTCCTATGTGGGTCTTTGAGAAGTACAAGTCTTCTGTGGCTGAGAAGCCCTGCCGCCCACAGGTCCACACACACAGTCAACACAGTCCTGCCCCGTGTGAGCGCCCGACCTCCCAAGTGGACCCAGTCTCTCCACGGCGGGAGCCCCACACACTCTGCCACCGCCCCACACTCTCCACCCGCTCCTTGTGCACACCCTGCCCCGCTCAAGTCAGCTCAGTTGCCAGGCTGCAGAGAATCCAGTCACCAATCTATGCAGGCCCACACATTGCCTGAGGGCTTGTTGTTGGGTGGGGCTAGTCTCTAGGGTGGGCTGCCTGCCCTGGCTGAGCTGGATTAAATCGGTGCTCTAGCGGGTGGAGCAGACCCTGGGCTAGCAGGTCTCAGGGAGAACTCCAATGGCGTCTGTGTCAGCACGCTCACACCAGGCCACAACAATGGCCGCCGCCAATGTCCCAGTCCCTGGAGAGGTCTCACCCTCACCGAGATGCACTCAGGGCCTATTAGGTGAGTCTCTTGTCACCAGCACTGTGCACCTTTCTTTCTGGTGATTTTAGAATGCTTTCTGGAACGGGTGAGTTTATGCGCGGGCCCTTTAAGAGCCAGTTTTAGTTTCTTTGTGAACCGGGTTTTCTGGGGGTGCTACCCAATGCTTTAGTAGCAGGCAAAGTCAGATATTATGCCGCTGGTCTCAATTGTGCTGGGTCCACAAAATGCCCACAGCGGGGGCGCTCCCCGGCTCAGGGCCCCGCGCCTCCAGGGAGGCTGCGTACCTGTGAGCTGCTCCCGGCGGCCGTGAAGCTGGCGGCTTGTGACGGCGGCGTTTTTCCTCTCCAGAAGGGAGTCTCTGCCTCTTCTACCCCAGTTAGGATTGTCCGTTGTTGCAGGAGTTCCTCTTATCCAGTTTTCAGTTCTGTCTCAGGGGTAATTTTTCCACGAGTAGTTGTAAATTGGCTGTGTCCACGGGAGGAGGTGAGTTCAGAGTCTGCCTACGCCGCCATCTTGACTCCCATATGTCTGTTTCTATGCCAGTACTATGCTGTTTTTATTATCCTATCTTTGTAGTATATAGTTTGAAATCATATGTGTGATGCCTCTAGCTTTGTTCTTCTTTCTCAGGATTGCTTTGGCTGTTAGGGGTCTTTTGTGGTACCACACAAATTTTAGGATTGTTTTTTCTATTTTTGTGAAAAATGCCATTGGAATTTTGATAGGGGTTGCATTGAATTTGTAGATCTCTTTGGGTAGTATGGACATTTTACAATATTAGTTCTTCCAATCAATTAGCATGGAATATCTTGCATTTATTTGTATCTTCTTAAATTTCTTTCACCAATGTCTTATGGTTTCCACAGAACAGATCTTTCACCTCCTTGGTTAAACTTCTTCCGAGACATATTATTCTTTTGAGCAATTGGAAATCGGATTGATTTCTTAATTTCTTTTTCTGAGAGTTTGTTGTTAGTGTATAGAAATGATGTACTTTTTGTCTTTGGTGATTTGCAGTTTTGCTACAGTGTGACTGCATGTGGATTACTTGTTATGTATTCTGTCATATATTGTGAATCTGAGAATTATTATTTTTTTTCAATTGCGGAAATTTCTCAGTTATATATCACAAAATCTTTTTTTTCTCAATCATATTATTTTTTCTTCTGCAGCTCATGTCAGATATGTTATTTATTAAATTCATTCATTTTCTTCTCTATGTCTCCTAAGCACCTCTCTTATGCATTCTACGTCTTTGTCTATATGTGATCCATTTCAGGGAGTTTCTTCAGTTCATTTTAGTTTTCATTTCTAGAAGTTCTGTTTTATTCTTTTCACAAATCTCCTTTTTTTCTTTGGTTATCTTGTCTCTTGCTCATGTTTTTAAAATATTTCCTTTAAATTATTTTCTTTTAGCTTTCATATTCATATTACATGCTGTATCTGTTTACTCCAGTATTCAAAGTCCTTGAGAGTCTGATTGTGTTTTGATGTCTCTTTTGATACTTGCTAATAATGGCTTGTTTCTGCATGCATTTTGTTATTTTGAATTATGAATTTCTGCTCAGTTTTATGAGGAAATCTTGGAACTCTTGGGTGCAGTGTGCATTCCTTCATAGAGAGCAAATATTTGCTTCTTCCAGGCATCATAGGGCATTACTAACTCTGCCTCACTCAGTTACTTTTTCACTTTGGAGCTTCTCATTCTACGCAGGCATTACAAACTTGAATCCCAAACTTGTGTCAGGGATTTGAATTCTAAGAAGAGATTATCTTTATTCCACTCAAAGTCCAGGCTGAGGTAGACAAGTTGTACTGTTATCTTCTTTGCTGGTAGATAGATTTTGTTTCCAGTTTACCCTTTCACTGATGGATGAGTATTCAATTCTCTGGTTTCCTGCTTTGTATCTACTTTTGGTCCTGAGCCTTTCTCCTCCTTTTCTGTGTGTCCTGACATGCACTTAAGTGAAATTTTGCTAGAAGTAATTCTAATGTGTGGGTCTGTGTTTTTAAATCAGGACTTTATTTAATGATATGTGGTCTTTCATATTGCCTGAAATAGCTCTATTACATTTTCTCCATGGATATGGTGATTAATGGGAAACTAATGATGTATGTGATTTGATATTCTATGTGACCCCATAGCTGAGTTCTTTTATTATTTTCAATAGTCTTTCAGTGAATTCCTTTTTATTATTTTGGATATATCCTTTCAATATCTGAGAATAATGACTTTTTTCCTCCAGCTTTCCAAAGTTATATCCTTTCTCATTTTTTCTTGTGTTTTTGTATTGTAAGTGAATTCAAGATTAAGATTAATATTAGCGGTGATAATAGGCATCAATGTCTAGATATGGATGGTAATGGAAATTATTTTAAGGTTAATCATTATGTATAATGTTTGCTATGTTGTTCTTGGAAATATTCTTTATTAAAATAACATATTTTTTCTTCAGTTCCTGGCTTTGAGGTGTTTTGTTCCCCAGGGATGTGGGTTGAATTGTATTGAATATTTTCTGCATCATTGAGATAATGACATCGTTTCTCCTCTTTATGTGTATTTCAGTGAATTGCATTAACATTTCTCTTTGAATTTATGGAATAAAACTTACTTGATGTGATTTGTCATCATTTTAATTCATTGCTTTGTAATTTGCTAACATTTCACAAGAAGCTGACGTCTATGTTCAAAGATGTGATTGATGTGTATACATATGTTTGTGAAATGATTAGATATGTTAGGTGTTGTTATCTAGTTTGTGGATAGGGTTATGTTGTTCTTATGGAGTGTCCTAAGGAGCTTTCTAAAATTCATAACAAATTTGTGCATTACTGGCTCCTTGAGTATTTATTGGAAATCACCCCAAAACAATTTGGGCCTTGTGCCTTTTCAAAGAGTCTATCTTTGACAATCTTTTCAATTCATCTACAATTATTGATCTACTAAGATTTTTTCCCTTTCTTTTAGTCAATTTTGGTAACCTATATTTTCAATGAAAATTATATACTATTCCATCCCATAAAATTTTAAAATTACATTTCAATTCACTGAGTCTTTACCTCTTTCTCTCAGTAGACTGCAAGTCCATAGAGTGCATTTGTTAATATGTTCAACCAGAAAACTGTAACTCTTGAATGTGTCTAGATCTTTGGGAAACAAAAGGAGGGTATCTAGAAGGGAGTATCTTATCATAGGATAAGTATCATGGCTTCCAAAATGAGAAACTGTTGCAGTAACATCTTTGGTCCTCTAAACTGAGGAGAAATAGGAGTGTCACACTTTCTTTTCTTTTTTTTTATTGATGTCTTAATAGTTTATAACATTGTGAAATTTTGATTGTACATGATTGCTTGCCAATCACCATTCACATGTCTCCCTTCACCCCTTGTGCCCACCCCCCACTCCCTTGACCCTGGTAACCACAGTCCAGTTTTCTCTGTCCACATGTTGGTTTATATTCCACATATGAGTGAGATCATATGGTGTTTGTATTTCTCTTTATGGCTTATTTCACTTAACATAATACCCTCCAGGCCCATCCATGTTGTTCAAATGGGATAATTTTGTCTTTTTTATGGCTGAGTAGTATTCCGTTGTATATATATACCACATCTTCTTGATCCAATCATCAGTCGAGGGACACTTGGGTTGCTTCCACTTCTTGGCTATAATGAATAATGCTGCAATGAACATAGGAGTGCATAAGCCTCTTTGGATTGTCGAATTCAGGTTTGTTGGATAGATTCCCAGTAGTGGGATAGCTCAATCATAGGGTATTTCTATTTTTAATTTTTTGAGGAATCTCTGTGCTGTTATCCACAGAGGCTGCACCAGTTTGCATTCCCACTAGCTGTGCATGAGAGTTCCTGTTTCTCCACATCCTCTCCAACATTCATTTTTTTATTGTCTTGGTGATTATAGCCATTCTAATGGGTGTGAGGTGATCTTAGTGTTGTTTGATTTGCATTTCCCTGATGATTAGTGATGTTGAACATCTTTTCATATGCCTATTGGCCATCTGTATATCTTTTTTGGGAAGTGTCTGTTCATTTCCTCTGTCCATTTTTTAATTGGGTTGTGTGTTATTTTGTTGTTCAGTTGTGTGAGTTCTTTATATATTATGGAGATTAATCTCTTGTCGAATATATGTTTTGCAAATATTTTCTCCCAGCTGGCATGTTGTCTATTCATTTTGATCCTGGTTTCATTTGTCTTGTAGAATCTCTTTAACCTGATGAAATCCCACTTGCTTATTTTTTCTTCAGTTTCTCTAGTGTGAGTAGACATGGCATCTGAAAAGATTCCTTTATGACCAATGTCAAATAGTGTATTGCCTATATTTTCTTCTAGGAGTTTTATAGTTTCAGGTCTCACCTTTAGGTCTTTGATCCATTTTGAGTTAATTTTTGTGAGCAGTGATAGCTGACGGTCTACTTTCATTCTTTCACATGTGGCTGTCCGGTTTTCCCAGCACCATTTATTGAGGAGACTTTCCTTTCTCCATTGTATGTTCTTAGCCCTTTTGTCGAAGATTAGCTCTCTGTAGATGTGAGGTTTTATTTCTGGGCTTTCAATTCTGTTCCATTGATCTGTGTGTCTGTTTTTGTACCAGTACCATGCTGTTTTTTTTTTTTAAATTTTTTGTTTATTGCAGTAACATTGGTTTATAACATTGTAAAAGTTTCAGGTGTATATCATTGTACTTCTATTTCTGCATAGATTACATCATGTTCACCACCAAAATACTAATTACAACCCATCACCACACACATGTACCGAATTATCCCTTTCACCCTCCTCCCTCCCCCCTTCCCCTCTGGTAACCACCAATCCAATCTCTGTCCCTATGTGTTTGTTTATTGTTGTTATTATCTACTACTTAATGAAGGAAATCATACGGTATTTGACCTTCTCCCTCTGACTTATTTCACTTTGCATTATACCCTCAATGTCCATCCATGTTGTCACAAATGGCTGGATTTCATCGTTTCTTATGGTATATATACACAATGGAATACTACCATGCTGTTTTGATTACTATTGCTTTGTAGCATGTTTTGAAGTCAGAGATTGTGATGCCTCCAGCTTCGTTCTTTTTTCTTAGGATTACTTTAGCTATTTGCGGTCTTTTGTTGCCCCATATGAATTTTAGTATTCTTTGTTCTATTTCCATGAAGAATGTCATTGGGATTCTGGTTGGGATTGTGTTGAATCTGTAGCTTGCTTTAGGTAATACAGACATTTTAACTATGTTTATTCTTCCAATCTATGTACACAGGATGTCTTTCCATTTCTTTATGTCATCGTTGATTTCTTTCAATAATGTCTTATATTTTTCATTGTATAGGTCTTTCACCTCCTTATAAGATTTATTCCTAGATATTTTATTCTTTTTGATGCAATTGTAAATGGTATTATTTTTTGAGCTCTCTTTCTGTTAGTTATTGGCATACAGAAATGCAACTGATTTTTGTAGATTGATTTTGTACCCTGAGACTTTGCTGTAATTGTTGATTATTTCTAATAGTTTTCCAATGGATTCTTTAGGGTTTTCTATATATAAAATCATGTCGTCTGCAAATAGTGAGAGTTTCACTTCTTCATTGCCTATTTGGATTCCTTTTATTCCTTTCTCTTGACTAATTGCTCTGGGAAAAACCTCCAGTACTAGGTTGAATAAGAGTGGTAAGAGTGGGCCCTGCCTTGTTCCTGCTCTCACAGGAATGGCTTTCAGACTTTCCCCGTTGAGGATGATGTTGGCTGTGGGTTTGTCATAAATGGCCTTTATTATGTTGAAAGTATGTTGTACTTTCCTTCTAACACTTTCTTATAATGTCAAGAAAATGATGAACTGCATATAAATAAAGTAACGTGTTATTGATCAGAATTTGATTATAAAAAACTGTTTTGTACTAGTGAGTTGATGACAGTCTTATGTGTTCCTAAAACACGTGGTTGACAAAATAAGACTTGTTTGCTTTTCATCTGTCTCTCTTTGGAAAAGCCTTGTGTGTGAGTGTGTTCATATGGGTATGTATGTATGCCACAGGGACTGGTTACTTCGTACAGTCATGCATTGTTTAACGACGGGGATGCATTCTGAACAATGCATTGTTAGGTGATTTTGTCATTGTTTGAACATCCTAGAGTGTACTTACACAAACCTAAATGGTATAGCCTGCTATACACCTAGGCTATATGATACTATTCTTTTTTATTTAATTTTTTGTTTATTGCAGTAACATTGGTTTATAACTTTGTATAAATTTCAGGTGTACATCATTATACTTCTATTTCTGCAAGATTACATCATGTTCACTACCCATATACTAATTACAACCCATCACCACACACATGTGCCCAATTATCCCTTTTGCCCTCCTCCCTCCCATCTTCCCCTCTGGTAACCACCAATCCAATCTTTGTCTCTATGTGTTTGTTTGTTGTTGTTATTGTCTACTAGTTAATGAGTGAGATCATATGGCATTCGACCTTCTCCCTCTGACTTATTTCACTTTGCATTATACCCTCAATCTCCATCCGTGTTGTCACAAATGGCTGGATTTCATCATTTCTTATGGCTGAGTAGTATTCCATTGTGTATATATACCTCATCTTCTTTATCCATTCGTCCCTTGATGGGCACTTAGGTTGCTTCCAAGTCTTGGCTATTGTGAATAATGCTGCAACGAACACAGGGGTGCATGTATCTTTACGCATTGGTGTTTTCAAGTTCTTTGGATAAATACCCAGCAGTGGAATAGCTGGATCATATGGTAGTTCTATCGTTGATTTTTTGAGGAATCTCCATACTGTTTTCCACAGTGGCTGCACCAGTTTGCACTCCCACCAGCAGTATATGAGAGTTCCCTTCTCTCCACATCCTCTCCAACACCTGTTGTTTCCTGTCTTGTTAATTATAGCCATTCTGACGGGCATGAGGTGATATCTCATTGTAGTTTTGATTTGCATTTCCCTGATAGCTAATGATGTTGAACATCTTTTCATGTGTCTGTTGGCCATCTGTATATGTTCTTTGGAGAAATGTCTGTTTAGGTCTTTTGCCCATTTTTTAATTGGGTTGTTAGCTTTTTGTTGTTGAGATGCATGAGTTCTTTATATATTTTGGAGATTAAGCCCTTATCAGATGTATGGTTTGCAAATATCTTCTCGCAATTGTTAGGTTGTCTTTTTGCTTTGTTGATGGTTTCCCTTGCTGTGCAGAAACTTTTTAGTTTGATGTAGTCCCATTTGTTTATTTTTTCTATTGTTTCTCTTGCCCGGTCAGACATGGTGCTTGAAAATATGTTGCTAAGACCAATGTCGAAGAGCGTACTGCCTATGTTTTCTTCTAAAAGTTTCACAGTTTCAGGTCTTACAGTCAAGTCTTTAATCCATTTGGAGTTAATTTTTGTGTATGGTGTAAGGTAGGGATCTACTTTCATTTTTTTTGCATATGGCTATCCAGTTTTCCCAACACCATTTGTTGAAGAGACTTTCTTTTCTCCATTGTATGTTCTTGGCTCCTTTGTCAAAGATTAGCTGTCCATAGATGTGTGGGTTTATTTCTGGGCTTTCAATTCTATTTCATTGATCTGTGTGTCTGTTTTTGTGCCAGTACCATGCTGTTTTGGTTACTATAGCTTTGTAGTATATTTTGAAATCAGGGAGTGTGACACCTCCAGCTTTGTTCTTTTTTCTCAGGATTCCTCTAGCTATTTGGGATCTTTTGTTGTTCCAAATAAATTTTAGGATTCTTTGTTCTATTTCTGTGAAAACTGTTGTTGGAACTTTGATAGGGATTGCATTGAATCTATAGATTGCTTTAGGAAGTATGGACATCTTAACTATGTTAATTCTTCCAATCCAAGAGCACGGAATATCTTTCCATTTCTTTGTGTCTTCTTCAATTTCTTTCAGCAATGTTTTATAGTTTTCGGTGTACAGCTCTTTCACCTCTTTGGTTAAGTTTATTCCTAGATATTTTATTCTTTTTGTTGCAATTGTAAATGGGATTGTATTCTTAATTTCTCTTTCTGCTACTTCGTCATTAGTGCATAGAAATGCAACTGATTTTTGTATGTTGATTTTGTATCCTGCAACTTTACCATATTCGTTTATTACTTATAAAAGTTTCTTGGTGGATTCCTTAGTGTTTTCTACATATAAAATCATGTCATATGCAAATAGTGACAGTTTCACTTCTTCCTTTCCAATTTGGATCCCTTTTATTTCTTTCTCTTGCCTGATTGCTCTGGCTAGGACTTCCAGTACTATGTCAAATAGGAGAGGTGAGAGTGGGCATCCTTGTCTGGTTCCTGTTCTTAGAGGGATAACTTTCAGTTTTTCACTATTGAGGATGATATTAGCTGTGGGTTTGTCATATATGGCCTTTATTATGTTGAGGTACTTTCCTTCTATCCCCATTTTATTCAGAGTTTTTATCATAAATGGATGCTGTATCTTGTCAAATGCTTTCTCTGCATCTATTGAGATGATCATGTGATTTTTATTCTTCATTTTAGTACAGTGGTGTATTACGTTGATTGATTTGCAAATGTTGAACCATCCCTGCATACCTGGAATAAATCCCACTTGATCATGTTGTATAATCTTTTTAATGTATTGTAGTATGCGATTTGCTAGTATTTTATTGAGGATTTTTGCATCAATGTTCATCAGTGATATTGGCCTGTAATTTTCTTGTTTTGTGTTGTCCTTGTCTGGTTTTCATATCGGGATATTGTCAGCTTCGTAGAATGAGTTAGAGAGCCCCCCCCCTCAATTTTTTGGATGAGTTTGAGAAGGATATGTATTAAGTCTTATTTGAATGTTTGGTAGAATTCACCAGGGTAGCCATCTGGTCCTGGGCTTTTATTTTGGGGGAGATATTTGATTACTGTTTCAATCTCCTTACTGGTGATTGGTCTACTCATATTCTCTATTTCTTCTTGATCCAGTTTTGGAAGGTTCTATGATTCTAAGAATTTATCCATTTCTTCTGGATTGTCAAATTTGTTGGCATATAGCTTTGCATAGTATTCTCTTATAATCTTTCCTATTTATGAGGTTTCCATTGTAATTTCTCTTCTTTCATTTCTGATTTTACCTATTTGAGCCTTCTCTCTTTTTTTCTTGGTGAGTCTAGCTAAAGGTTTGTCAATTTTGTTTATCTTTTCAAAGAACCAGCTCTTGGTTTTATTAATTTTTCTGTTGTTTTTTTGTCTCTATTTCATTTATTTCTTCTCTGATTTTTATTATTTCTCTTCTTCTTCTGGTTTTGGGCTTCGTTTGTTCTTCTTTTTCCAGTTCCTTTAGGTGCATTGTTAGATTGTTTATTTGAGATTTTTCTTGTTTGTTGAGATATGCCTGTGTCGCTATAAACTTCCCTCTTAGAACCGCTTTTGCTGTATCCCATAAATTCTGGCATGTCGTATTTTCATTTGTCTCCAGGTATTTTTTTTATTTCTCATTTGATTTCTTCATTGACCCAATCATTGTTCAGTAGCATTTTGTTTAATCTCTACGTATTTGTGGCTTTTCTGATTTTCTTCCTATAGTGGATTTCTAGTTTCATAGCATTGTGGTCAGAAAAGATGCTTGGTATTATTTCAATCTTCTTAAATTTATGGAGACTTGTTTTGTGGCCTAATATGTGATCAATCGTGGAGAATGTTCCATGTGCATTTGAAAAGAACATGTATTCTTCGGTTTTTGGATGGAATGTTCTGCATATATGTACTAGGTCCATCTGTTCTAGTGTGTCATTTAAGGCCAATGTTTCCTTATTGATCTTCCATTTGGATGATCTATCCTTTGGTGTAAGTGGAGTGTTCAAGTCCCCTAATATTATTGTGTTACTGTCTATTTCTGTTTTTATGTCTCTTAATAATTGCTTTATATATTTAGGTGCTCCTACATTGGTGCATAGATATTTACAAGTCTTATATCCTCTTGTTGGATTGTTCCCTTGATCATTATGTAATGCCCTTCTTTGTCTCTTTTTACAGTTTTTGTTTTAAAGTCTATGTTGTCCGATATGAGTATTGCTACCCCAGCTTTCTTTTCATTGCCATTTGCATGGAGTATCTTTTTCCATCCCTTCACTTTCAGTTTGAGTGTCTTTAGGTCTGAAGTGTGTCTGTTGTATGCAGCATATATATGGGTCTTGTTTCTTTATCCAGTCAGCCACCCTATGCTTTTTAATTGGAGCATTTAGTCCATTGATGTTTAAAGTAGCTATTGATAAGTATGTACTTACTGCCATTTTTTAACTTTCCTTTTCTGAGTGTTTCAGTAGTCCTTCTCTGTTCCTTTCGTCTTCTATACAGAATTGATGGACTCTTTAGTTTGACCTCTGTCTGAAAGCTGTATTCTTTAACTCCCCTCCTCCCTCCTTTTATATTTTTGATATCATATCTAACCTCTTTTTTGTGCATTTGTATCCATTACCCTCTTATCATGGAAATAGATAATTTTTCCTATTTGTGGTCTTCTCTTTTCCCCTTAAATCAGTCCCTTTAACATTTCTTGTAGCACTGGTTTCTTGCTGACAAACTCCTTTAATTTTTGCTTGTCTGTGAAATTTTTGATCTCTCCTTCCATTTTGAATGATAACCTTGCTGGGTAGAGTATTCTTGGCTGTAAGTTTTTTCCTTTTAGCACTTTAAATATATCGTGGCTCTCTCTTCTATCCTGTAAGGTTTCTGCTGAGAAGTCAGCTGATAGCCTTATGGGGTTTCCCTTGTATGTAACTTGACTTTCTCTTGCGGCTTTTAGTATTCTCTCTTTATCTTTAATTCTGGACATTTTGATTATGATGTTTCTTGGTGTGGGCCTCTTTGGGTTTATCTTGTTTGGAGCTCTCTGTGCTTCCTGTACCTGGATGTCTGTTTCCTTCCTTAGGTTAGGGAAGTTTTCATCTATTATTTCTTGAAATAGATTCTCTGCCCCTTTGTCTCGCTGTTCTCCTTCTGGGACACCTATAACACGGATGTTAGCGTGCTTGCTGTTGTTCCAGAGGTCCCTTAGACTGTCCTCACTCTTTTTAATTCTTTTCTCTTTTACCTGTTCAGCTTGGATAATTTCTTCTAGTCTTTCATCCAGCTCGCAGATCCATTCTTCTGTATCCTCTACTCTGCTTTTGAGTCCCTCTAGTGAATTTTTCATTTGCAGTATTGTATTCTTCATTTCTGATTGGTTCTTTTTTATATCTTCCATTTCTTTGTTGACATTCTCACTGAGTTCATCTATTCTTCTCCCCAGATCAGTGAGCATCCTTTACACTCTTTGTTTGAACTCTCTGTCGGATAGGTTGCTCATTTCTGTTTCACTTAGTTCCTTTTCTCAGATTTTGTCCTGTTCCCTTAATTGGAATGTATTCCTTTGCCTCCTCATTTTGCCTCTTTCCCTGTGCTTGTGTCTACATATTAGGTAGGTCAGCTATGTCTCCTGCTCTTAGATAGGTGACCTTATGTAAGTGATGCCTTAGGAGGCTTCCAGTGTGCTTCCCTCAGTTCTCAACGTTCCAGGGGTGACTCCTAGGTGGGCTACGTGTGTCCTTCTGTTGTGGCCTGTTTGCTTTCCCTGTAGGCGCCCAGGGAGGCTGAGTTATGCTCCTGGCCAGCTGTTGTAATGCTCAGCTGCTTGTAGTTGTTGTGGGCCCTTCAGTCTCTTTATCAGGTGTGGGAGCCCCAGCACAGTTGGCTGCAAGTTCTAATACCACATTTGTGTAGCAGTATTTCTTTTAAGTGAGTAGGCCCCCAGTGTGGCAGGTTGTTAAGCTCTGGGGCTTACAATTGCTATAAGCCTCCAACCTTTAGGGCTCTTGTCAGCTCTCTGAGGATCGCAGCTGGGTGGGGCTGGCCTCAGGCACGGGAGCACCCTATAGTTTCAGGCTTGGAAGGTGGGGCAAACTCCCTATGTGGGACTTTGACAAGCACAAGTCTTCTGCAGCTGACAAGCCCTGCCACCCACAGGTCCACACACACAGTCAACACAGTCCTGCCTTGTGTGCACGCCCCGATCTCCTGATGACGACCCAGTCTCTCCCCGGCGGAAGCCCCACACACTCCACTACCGCCCCACACTGTCCACCCTCTCCTTGTGCACACCCTGCCCCTCTGAAGTGGGCTCAGTTGCCAGGCTGCAGGGAATCCAGTCACCAATCTATGCAGGCCCACAAGTTGCCTGAGAGCTTGTTGTTGGGTGGGGCCGGTCTCTAGGGTGGGCTGCCCACCCTGGCTGAGCTGGATTAAATCGGTGCTCTAGTGGGTGGGGCAGACCTGGGCTAGTAGGCCCCAGGGAGAACTCCAATGGCATCTGTGTCAGCACGCCCACACCAGGCCACAACAGTGGCCCCCGCCAATGTCCTAGTCCCTTGAGAGGTCTCACCTCTCACCGAGAGGCACTCAGGGCCTATCAGGTGAGTCTCTTTTCACCAAAGCACTGTGCACCTTTCTTTCTGGTGATTTTAGGTTGCTTTCTGAGACGGGTGAGTTTGCACGTGGGCCCTTTAGGAGCCGGTTTTAATTTCTTTGTGAACCAGCTTTTCTGGGAGTACTCCCCAATGTTTTAGTAGCAGGCAAAGTCAGATATTATGCCACTCGTCTCGATTGTGATGGGTTCACAAAATGCCCCCAGCAGAGGCGCTCCCTGGGTCAGGGTCCCGCTCCTCCAGGGAGGGCTGCTTACCTTTGGGCTTCTCCCGGGCGGCCGTGAGGCGCTGCGGCTTGTGAAGGTGGCATTTTTTCTCTCTCCAGAAGGGAGTTTCTGCCTCTTCCACCTCAATTAGGATTGCCCTTTGTTGCAGGAGTTCCTCTTATCCAGTTTTCAGTTCTGTCTTAGGGGTAATTTTTCCACGAGTAGTTGTAAATTGGCTGTGTCTGCAGAAGGAGGTGAGTTCAGAGTCTGCTTACGCTGTCATCTTGACTTCTTTCCTGAGCTTTTAAGTTCTAAGTATCCAAGATAAACAGGTGGATGTCAAATATTCACAGAGGGACTCTTGTGGCAGGAGGGATATAAAAATGGAGGCAGTTTGGTGTGTGGATAAGGCAGTGCCTATTTGATATGACTGGGGTTCTTTGAGGTTCCACGGAAGTGTGGTTTTTTTTCCAGACTGGTTGCTCCATTTAAACAGTTTAAGAACTCCTATCTGCAAAATGGTTGTCTTTGCACTGGATTTCACAGAAACACTGCTCCTTTTTTAAATCACAAATTTAATGCTAGGAAAATTACAAAATTTTAAAGCCATTAATTCTTTATTGTTCTATTCTCCCTCATGGGGATTTCTTTGTTTCTATCTTCATTTTAAACGACTTTAGGTACCAAAACCCCAGGGTCTTGATGAGCCTCTCAGCTGTGGAAATAACAGTGTGAGTCAGAGTCTCTCTTCTCTTCATTCTTTGAATTTATTTCCTAAAAGTTATTTTTTTATTGCATCATCATTGAATATACAATAGAGCCATGTGGTTGAAGTGTACACTTTGACAAGTTTTGACATACGCATACACGCAAGACATCATTACTATATTTAAGATAGTTAACATGCCTATCAATCACCCCCACAGTGTCCTTGTGACACTTTGAAATATGTCCCCTCTGCCCCTCCTTCTTCTGAGAACCACTGATCTGCTTTCTGTCACTATCCATTAGTTTTCATTTTCTGTAAGTGGAATTCTACAATATGTACTCTCTTTTTGTCTGCCTTCTTTCACTCACAAAATAAATCCATTTTTTTGTGTGTACCAATATTTTATTCCCTTTAATCATATGGATGTACCACATTTTGTTTATCCATTCAATTGTTGATGAACATTTGTGTTGTTTCTAGTTTTTGGTTATTACACATAAGGCTGCTATGAACATTAGTGTACAGGTCTTTGTATAGACATAGGTTTTATTTTTCTTGGATAAGTATCTAAGAGTGGAATGACAGCAACTCTGAAAATTTGATAAGGAAACAAAAACCCAATAAAACAAGAGGGGCAAATGGTTTGAACAGACACTTCAACAAGAAGATATAGGGATAGCATATAAGCACAATAAATGATTCTTAACATCATTTATCACTGGGAAAATGTAAATGAAAACCACACAAGACAACAGTACACACCTATTAGAATAGCTACAATAAAGAAGATGGACATATCAAGAGTTAACAAAAATGTAGAGGAATTGGAACTCTGGTGGGAATGTACAATGGTGCGACCGCTTTTGAAAACAAGTTTGTCAGTTCCTTAAAATATTAAATGTATACTTAACATGTAATGGTATTGCTTTTGTATTCCTGTCTTTTTTTTGTGAATCATTGAAATGGACCTAAATTTCTTTCTTTGCAATTTATCTCCCTTTTCTTACCATAGTCAGAAACAAAAGGTGAAAGTCACTTCTCCCGTTTTTTGGGTGTGTTTTCTAGTTCAAATGAAAATATTTCTTTTCACCTGACTCACTTTCTTTTCTCTGTGTGCAATTTTGTCCAAAGTCTACTTAATATGGAAAACTAAAAAAGCTCCCAAGAGGTGTAATAGTGTGCAGGCAGGTACCTGGGTGCCTCTGGCATCACACAGTCTCTTCAAATCCCAGCTGGGCACTTACTGGTTATAGTTCTAGGTTATTTGAAAGAAAGGAACCCAATCCAAAACCGGTGGAAAAAGAATTGAAATCTAATAGTAATATGGGAGTGATGGGGACCCTCTAATGACAGATAAGCTGTGTGTGAGGAAGGGATGATTTCTTACCAAGAGACTCGGAGAAACCTACATGGAGGAGGTGACCATTTATGTTTGAGGCACATGGAAATGTAGAGAAAGGGAGCCCTGGTTTTAGACGACCACTTGAATATATAAAAGTTGCTCATGATTGAGAAATTTGGCTGGAAAGAAAGGCTGCAAACAAGTAGACATGGAAAGATAGGAGAGAAAATCATTGCTACAAAATTTTTATTTCTTTGTAAACCTAAGGAAGGGAATGTAGGTGTTCATTGTACTATTCTTTGAACTTTTTGAGGGTTGGAATTATTTTGTTTCTCTCTAGTTTTGAACTTAGCATAAGAAATACCTCTGTAGATTTCAGTCTGAGGAGTTCCATCTACAGGAAATAAGCCTGAGAAAAATCTCTTCCTTGCACAATTTAAGGGATCCTAGAGAAAAAGAGCTGCCTCTCCCCAAATTCCAAACTGAACTCATTTCTATGACTCTCATTCCACAATATCCTTTTTGTTAATGTTTCTTATTAACAAAATTCTGTGCTGTCTGTCACTGAAGGTTCACCCTGGAACACAGCATCTTGTATATTTATTACATTATTTTTAATAAAACTTTATGAATACTAATGATACATCTAAATTTCAGTTTTTATCACTCTTCTTTTCTCACTCTTGTGCATAGACACACAGACATCACAGACGTTCACACTCATGTAGAGTTATATTTCTTACCTAAAATCTCCAACTTTCTTCTCCAACATCTTAGATAAGTTCACACGAACCTCGGGAATCATTCAGCTTCAGAAAATTCTGTTAAATACCTTTCAAAAGGCCTCTGATTTCAGTGGCTTCTCTTCTATATTTATGAGGAAAACGCCAGACTCAGGGAATACAGTTTTTACTCTTATGCACTGATTCACAGTGCTCCATCATATTTACCAATTTCTTAATCCCAGGACTAGTGTGAGAATTGTCAAAGGGAATGTAGTTGGATGTGGCTGTGGAAAAATTCTGCTGATAGTGAGGTGGTTTCAGTGGGAGCAATTAAGTTGTTACTCAGGCACATACGCTTAGGAACACATTTTTTGTCCTTGGTCTAAGATTTTCTAGCATCAACAAAGATTTTCTCCTTGACCAAACACTACTGAAGATCCCCTGAATTTTTCAACTAGGCCTCCACTTTTGGACCTCCATGCTTGTCTCTATGTTGTCTAATTTTATCAAAAATCGTGCTATGTCAGTTTAGCCAGAATCTCCCACCCTCCATATTGATCAACCTCAATATGGAATCGGTTCCTTCCTCATCCTCCACGATTGCCCAAGTGGTATCTGATCACCCAGGTCTGCCTTCAGCAAGAATCCTGTGAGGTTAGTTTAGCCAGAATTCCACCTTACCCCTGATGTCTCCTCTTAATAGTGTTTCTATTGGGAAATTTTTGTCTGTTCTTAGGGATTCTGAACAACTTCCTTAGGCAGTTTCACCCATGTAGGGTGATTCCTGAAGTGTGACACACAGGTATTGGAAGGAGCCATTAGACCTGAAGGGGTTATGTAGGCGAGAGTGTAGGAGATCTCAATGGGCTGATGAACAAAGTGGATGATGGAGTTGTCACAGGATACACATGTAGCCAGGAAATCCACACTGGATCCATCTGCTAATTCCACTTGCTCGATCTTCAAAGTTTTTTGAAATTCTCACCACTTCCGCCATACTACCCTAAGGGATGTCTTCATTATTTCTATCATGGGACTATTGCAACAGTCTCTTAATTGATCTCTCTGTTTTTGTCCTTCCCTTTCTTCAGTCTATTTATAACAGTAGCCCCTGCAATTCTATTAAAACATGCATCACTGTTCCTCTCTTCAAAGCCCTCCAAATGTATCCCATCTTATTTAATGTGAAAGTCAAAATCCTCACAATGATCTAATAGGTCCTCAAGGCCTGGTCCCATAGTCCCCTTATCTCTGTGACCTCAACTACTACTTCTCTCCTCTTTGCTTCCTCTCATCTACTTACAAAGGCCTACTTGTTGTTTCTTGGATGCTCTGGGCACATCCCTACCTCAGGGCCTCTGCATGTCTGATCTGTGGACTGAGATTTGTACCACAACATGAACATTTTTCTAATTTCAAAAATTTTAAGATCTAGGATCTACCCCCATAAATCAGGGGGGTGTGGAACAACTCCCCGCAGTTGGAAATAGCATAATATGTAAAAAAATAAAAGCTGTGCTGATATATTGAGTAACATTTTGCACTTCATGCCAACATTTTTGCATGTATATGCATAGTCTGAAGCAGCTTCATAGGTTTCTGGCATTTTTAGGGAGTCATGTTTACAGAGAATAATAACAACAAATCAATTGTTTTTTTAAACCATATTCTCCAATGATTTGACGAGCAGAAATGAGTGAGAGGTGATATTCATCATTGAGTTTTTTAATTCAGTAATTTTTGAATGCTTTCTTTGTTCTGCTTGCTGTGCTACATGCTCAGGATACAATAAATAAATCATAGTCCTACTGGGGGAGATAGGAAGAAGGAAACAGGGAATAGGAAACAAGGCCCTGAGTGCTGTGGTCCAGCTAATCCCAGGGTGCTGAGGGAAAGTGGAGGAGGAGCGGCCAGCAGGCCTGGGGTTCAGAGGAAAGTCAAGGTAAGGACCTTGCATGGGGTCACAGAACTCACAGTTGATGAAGTAGATATTCTAACTCAAGCTCTGCTAACTATAAGGCACTGCTCTCAACCACTGGAGTATGGGGTTCAGATGGAAAAATCTTCAAGTAATAGTTATCTAATTTATTGATATGATAGAATCAGAGGAGGAACTTAATTTGGATGTGTTTACTTACTAAGATGGGATTACTTCATGAAAGACCATATAGAATCCAATGCCCAATCAGCATAATTTTTTAATACGTGTCTCAGCTCCCTTCCTGGTAACAGCAAATGTAGCCAGAGTGTCTGAGTATATATTGTTTTTCAATTTCTTATTGATAATTTTATTTAGACAATTGGAGATTCCCATGTAGTTGTAATAAATAACAGTGAGAGATCCCACCCTAACCCATTTTCTCCCAATGATCATTTCACAATTCACACGTATATCAAAACATCAAGTTGTGCATCTTAAATATATACCACTTTTATTTTCAATTATGCCACGACAGAGTCAGGAAAAAAACGCCCACAACAGTTCCAACGTGATAAAATTGTCTGAGTGTATATCAATTCTATTTTCTTATTTCTTCCAAGGCTGTATTGCAAAAGCAATATCCACCTCTCCAGCTAACAATTTGATTTCTCTACTTTCTTTTGTAACATGAAACCCATCTTTTACATTATTATCGCATGCTGATCAGAATCTTTGCATGTCATGTATATCTTAGTGGAAATATAAAATTATTCAGAAATCCTTTAGTCCATACAGTTTATTTGATGGAGAAACATGTTAAAAGGTGGTGAGAAGGAGTGAGCGAGTAGTCTATACCCTGTCAGAAGGCACAAATCTTCTCTTCATACTCCTCATGGCTGACTTCATTTCCTGGTTCCTCAGAGTGTAGATCAAGGGGTTCAGCAGAGGGGAGATGACAGTGAAGGTGACGGTGGTGGCCTTATCTGTGGGGAGGGCAGAGAAGGGCCGTGCATAGACATAGATGCAGGGCACAAAGTGCAGGGTGACCACAGTGATGTGTGAGGTGCAGGTGGAGACGGCTTTCCTCCTGCCCTCCCCTGCCTGAGACCTCAGCATCATTAGGATGACTGTGTAGGACACAAGCAGTAAGATAAACCACAGTGTGGTGAGCAGTCCACTATTGGAAATCATCAGCAGCTCAAGCATAAAAATGTCTGTGCAAGCGAGTTTGAGGACCTGGGGGACATCACAGTAGAAAGTGTCAAGAACATTGCATCCACAGAAGGGAAGAGGCACCAGCAGAGAAATCAGCACGATAGAGTGGACAAAGCCCCCCACCCAGGAGGCCACAATGAGGGCAGTGCATCGCCCCCTACTCATGATGGTCACATAGTGCAGGGGCTTGGAGATGGCCACATACAGATCTAATGCCATCACAGACAAAGAACATGCATCCACCCCCCCAATAAGGTGGAAGAAAAACATCTGGGTGAAGCAGCCATTGAAGGAGATGGTCTTTTTCTGTGACAGAAGGTCCACCAGAACCTTGGGAGCTGTGATGGAGGAAAAGCAGATGTCGGCAATAGATAAATTACGCAGCAAAAAATACATGGGGGTGTGAAGGCGAGACTCACAGGTCACAGTGACCATGATGAGGAGGTTTCCCAGCAGAGTTGTGACATACACCCAAAGTAGGAAAAGATATAAGATCAGGTTCAGTTCTTGATTCTGGGTTAGGCCAAGGAAAATGAATTCTTTTACCCTGGTGCAGTTTTTCAGCTCCATTGAGTCATCTTCTTTCTCTCTCTTTTGTTTCAAGCTTCTTCATTTGAAGAGACTTGGCTATTTATTTTGTTTTCTTCCTAAGCACAAAGAATACAATTCAGAATGTTCCTCATGTGGCTGTGGTGCTTGCAGTTTGTTGAGTTGTCCAAATTTTTAAGATTGCAATCAATTTGGTGATCAAATCAAATTATCACATGCAAAGTCGTTCAGTAATTCTTTTCCTATAAAACCATTTTTGAAAAGAATAAACACTTATTTTTAGTGATGTTTACATTGCATAATTTATTTAATTAAATTGTTTTAGTTTTTAAGTTTTTTTTTTTTTATTTCACTCAGATTTATTGAATGTCAGGAACTGTCTGAAGCATTAAATACAAAGATAAGTAAGACATGGTTCCAGCCTTTGTAGACTCAGAGTCTACAAGTTGAATATTTATGTTAGCAAATATTCTGTTGACTTCAACAGGGTCTTGTCTTGCAAAAAAAGGATGTCATTCTGTTCCTTTCTTTCTTTCTTTTTTTTTTTTTTGTGAGGAAGATTAGCCCTGAGCTAACGTCTGTTGCCAATCCTTTTTTTGCTGAGGAAACTTGGCCCTGGAGTAATATCCAAGCCCATCCTCCTCTACTTTATATGTGGCATTCTTGCCACAGGTTGGCTTGATAAGCGGTGCACAGGTCTGTGCCGGGATCCGAATCTGCCAATCCTGGGTCACCTAAGCAGACCGTGCAGTCTTTTTTTTTTTTTTTTTTTAATTTTTTGTTTATTGCAGTAACATTGGTTTACAACATTGTAAAAATTTCAGGTGTACATCATTGTACTTCTATTTCTGCATGGACTACATCATGTTCACCACCAAAATACTAATTACAACCCATCACCACACACATGTACCGAATTATCCCTTTCACCCTCCTCCCTCCCCCCTTCCCCTCTGCTAACCACCAATCCAATCTCTGTCCCTATGTATTTGTTTATTGTTGTTATTATCTACTACTTAATGAAGGAAATCATACGGTATTTGACCTTCTCCCTCTGACATTTCACTTTGCATTATACCCTCAATGTCCATCCATGTTGTCACAAATGGCTGGATTTCGTCGTTTCTTATGGCTGAGTAGTATTCCATTGTGTATATATACCACAGCTTCTTTATCCATTCGTCCCTTGATGGGCACTTAGGTTGCTTCCTTACCTTACACCATGCACAAAAATTAACTCCAAATGGATTAAAGACCATGCAGTCTTAACCACTACGCATCCTTGCTGGCCCCGTCACTCTGTTTCTTATTGTAGTGTTGCCGTGTCATGAGTCAATTTCCTTGCTCTTGGCTGTTTTATGTCAAATTTCTTAAAATTACAGATTATTCCATGTAGATAACTCACTATCGTGATTAGTTTATACTAATCCGATGATGTGCTTAATAATTATTTTAAAGTATATAAAATATATTATTGGGAAACAGATTGAAACAACATGTAAATCCAAATCTCTAAGAATATCATTATAATTACTTCTATTGTGATAAAAACACTTAAACCTGAGAGCTACTTTCTTAAACTTTTAAGTGCGTGATACAGTATAGCCATCGTGTTGTACAGCAACTCTCTAGAGCTTATTCACCTTACATAACTGATGTGATTCTTGCTTGTATATTGGGCAGAGAATAGAGGTAGTGACCCGCTTCTGAGAGGAGGTCAGTACTGTACCAACCACACTCTCCTCTGCCTCTTTCCCTTTGTGGATCAAAGCTAAGAGAGTGGAGGGATCCCACAGCAGGGAGAGACATTGATATCATTGGAATAACATCTGTTTTTTATAGGCCATTATTGATCATTCTTAGGAAATTTTATAATTATTATTTGCTCCACCCTATACTTAGCAAGTGAACACTTACTGCAATCTTCAAATGTATATGGATAATTTGGACCATTGTCAAATTGTTTGCAGCCTAACAGAAGTGGATGATTTGTATAAATTGATGAACATAATGGTAAAACATGAAACATGTCATGAGAAAAGTAGAGGCAGACATGGGTGGGATAAGAGATAAGAAAGGAGATATCAGGATTTCTAGTAGTGACAAAATCTAATTTTTTTGAGCATTTACCATGTGTTAAGAGTTATGAAAAGTTGGTTCATTTGATTTTCACCACCATCCTTTAGAAAGTATTAATGTTATTCTTGTTTTTCACATGAAATATATTCTGAATCAAAGTTTGGCTGAAGGAAATGAAGAGATGAAAGTAGGATGGAAAACAGTGGTTATTTCCCCCTTGAATCTTATAGATAAGGGTCTAATTTTGTATAACAATAATGTTTGATAAAGTCTGTCTGAAGCTAAGATTTGGCAGAAAGGGGCTCTGGAACCCTGACTTACATTGACCTTAGTCTGAGGCTGCCTCCCCAATAGGCAACTCAAAGGATCACAACAAATGCCCTGATGCCTTCTCTCACACTGAATGGACCACATCTGAATCCTTCTTAACATATCATCTCTCTTCCCAATAGTTAACACCCACCTTTGTTGTTTCTGTCATCGAGAAGATCATCTTGGCTCTAAAGCATTTAATATACCTGGAAAATATCAAAGTCAAACTATGTACACATAATCCATAATGACATCTCAATTTCACTATGCATAACCTTAACCTTTGCTAAATGTTTAATGTCTTTACCTAATTCCTTTGATCCTGAAACTCCAACTTCAAATTGTGTGTTATTAGGTACAGAGGAGAGCAGAACAGTGGTGATATTAATTCTTGAAAATTTTGTTTCTGAAGGCAGAGCCTTTTGGAAGACTAAATATCTTAGTGTCTTTACTCCCCTTTCAGGAGAACAAGAGCCAATTCAGAGAAGCACATCTTTATGAACTTCTGCTGTGTCCCTGTCTTATGCGCAAACCCCTCAGCCTCAGTCGTAATATAAGAATTGCAAAGGGAATAATATGGGACAAGCAAGTGGAAGTCACTGCCTGATTCTGCTGTGGGTGATGAAGTTTCAATGGGAGTTATTGAGAAGTTCCCTAGGCAAGCAAAATTGTAAACACACATACACACACAGATGGACACATTTTGATTGCTGTCCAAATTATTTAGAAGCAGGAGAGGAAGTTTATCTGCTTATCCATAGCTCAATCAGAATTTTGTTAAAACATGCCAAGTGCTGTGCCCAAGAGACTACAAGGGTCCAATTTTCATGGCTTGTAAGGCTCAGAGGACACTATATACAAATGAGTTTCAATTAGATTGCCAAAAAACTAGAGGAGAATCAGACCTCAAATCCTTTACTACCAGTCCAGTTTCTAATTATACCCAGACTGGTTATAGTGTCATGATGTTGCTTTAAGTCTCCACATGTAGAGAAACATGAATTAGATGATGTTTGGGGAATGCACATTTTTCCTGTTTCCAACACTCCACTCATATGGAATCTGTCAAATCGGTTACGGCTGGATAAGTATGTTAGTAAAGCTGTCTACAAAATTACAGTAATTATTTAAGATTCATCCAACTTATTGAATTTCTTGATCTTATACAGAATTCACTTCCACTCTTTGCAGAACGCTGATGGGTTTAGATTTACCTGCTTTATGTTTTACTTTAGTACAGTAAACTAGTCTGCACAGATTAATCCTGCATGAGACAGGTTGTGTGTTTGAGATGGGTAATTCTTTTTTTCCCCAGCTTTATTGAGATATCATTGACATATATCATTGTGTATGTTCAAAGTATATAGTGTGTTATTTGATACATTTATATATGGGAAAATGGTTATCATCTTAGTGTTAGCTAACACCTTCATCACCTCACGTAATTACCAATTCTTTTTTTGTGGTGAGATCATTTAAGATTGACTCTCTTAGCAACTTTCAAGTATTGCTACAGTATTGTTAACTATAATCACCATGCTGTACATTAGGTCCCCAAAATTTATTCATCTTACAACTGGCAGTTTGTACTCTTTGATCAACATCTCCCCATTTCCCATCCCTAGCACCTGGGGACCACCATTCCACTCTCTGTTTCTATGAGTTCATATTTTTAGATTCCACATATATGTGGAATCTAAATCATACAGTATTTGTCTTTGTCTGACTGATTTCTCTTAGCATGATGCCCTCAAGGTCCATCCACATTGTCACAAATGGCAGGATTTTCTTTTATTTCATGACTGACGATATTCCGTTGTATATACACCACATCTTCTTTATCCATTCGTCCATTGATGGACACTTGAATTGTTTTCATATCTTGGATATTGTGAATAATGCTGCAATAAACATGGTAGTTCTGATACCTCCTCAAGATCTTAATTTCATTTCCTTTGGATATATACCCATGGGCCAGCCCGTGGCTTAGCGGTTGGGTGCGCGCGCTCCGCTGCTGGCGGCCCGGGTTGGATCCCGGGCATGCACGGACTCACCGCTTCTCTGGTCATGCTGTGGCCGCGTCCCACGTACAGCAACTAGAAGGATGTGCATCTATCATACATACGTACAACATATGTATGTATACATATCATACATACATATCATACATACAACTATCTACTGGGGCTTTGGAGGAAAAAAATAAATAAAAAAAAAATTAAAAAAAAAAAAAGGCAGTCTGGATATATACCCAGAGATGGGATTGCTGCATCTTATGGTAGTCCTATTTTTAAATTTTTGAGGAATCTCTATAATATTTTCCATAGTGGCTGTACCAGTTTATGCTTCTACCAACAGTGCACAAGAGTTTAATTTTCTCCATATACTCACCAAACTTGTTATCTCTTGTTTTTTTGATGATAGCCATCTCAACAGGTGTGAAGTGATATCTCACTGTAGTTTTGATTTGCATTTCTCTGGTGCTTAGAGATGTTGAGCACCTTTTCATGTACCTGTGGGTCATTTGTATGTCTTGTTTGAAAAAACATCTTTTTAGTTTCTCTGCCCATATCTGAATCCAATTATTTGATTTTTGCTATTGAGTTGTATGAGTTACTTACATATTTTGGATATTAACCCCTTAACTGAAATATGATCTGCAAATACTTTCTCCCATTCTGTAGGTTGTCTTTTCATTTGTTGATTGTTTCTTTTACTTTAGAAAAGCTTTTTAGCTTGATGTAGTCCCATTTATTAATTTTTGCTTTTGTTCCTTGTGCTTTTGGTGTTATATCCAAAAAATTATTGCCAAGACCAATGTCAAAGAGATTTTCCCATCTAGGAGTTTTATGGTGTCACTCTTATGTTTAAATCGTTTATGCATTTCAAGTCAATTTTGTGAGTTGTGTAAGATAGGGGTCTGATTTTATTATTATGCATGCAGTTATCTAGTTTTACCAGTATCATTTATTGAAGAGACTGTCCTTTCGCCATTGTTTATTCTAGGCTTTTTTGTCACAAATTAATTGACTGTATATGCATAGGTTTTTTTCTGGGCTCTTGAGTCTGTTCTATTGGTCTATACATCTGCTTTTATGCCAGTATTATACTGTTTTGATTACTATTGCTTTGTAGTATACATTTTGAAATCCTAAGTGTGGTGCCTTCAGCTTTGTTCTTCTTTCTCAGGATTGTTTTGGCTATTAGGGGTCCTTTGTGGTACCACACAAATTTTAGGATTGTGTTCTCTATTTTTGTGAAAAATGCCATTAGTATTTTGATAAGGATTGCATTGAATCTGTAGGTCTCATTGGGTAGTACGGACATTTTACAATACTATTTCTTCCAATCCGTAAGCAGGGAATATCTTTCCATTTATTTGTATATTCTTCAATTTCTTTCATCAACGTGTTATTGTTTTCAGTGAACAGATCATTCACCTCCTTGCTTCAATTTCTTCCTTGGTGTATTATTCTTTTGATGCAATTGTAAATGGGATTGTTTTCTTAATTTCTTTTTCTGATAGTTTGTCTTTAACGTATGAAAATTTGCAGTTTTGCTACAATGTGACTATATGTGGATTCCTTTTTTGCGTTCTCTCACGATATGGTGTAAATCTGAGAATTTTTATTTTTTTTCAGTTGTGGAAATTTCTCAGTTATGTGTCATAAAATAGTGCCTTTTCCTCATTTGTATTTTTTCCTACTGGAGATCATGTCAGATGTATTGTTTATTAAATTTGTTTGTTTTCTTCTCTATGTCTCCTAACAACCTTTCTCATGTATTCTATCTCTTTGTCTATTTGTGCTCCATTTCATGGAGTTTCTTCAGTTCATTATGGTTTTCATTTCTAGAAATTCTCTTTTGTTCTTTTTACAAATCTACTTTTTTTCCTTTAATTATCTTGTTTCTTGCTTATGTTTTAGGAATATACCCTTTAAATTTTTTCTTTGAGCTTTCCTTTTTATATTATATGCTCTATCTGGTTACTCCAGTATTCAAAGTCCTTGAGAGTCTGATTGTGTTTGTATGTCTCTTTCGATTTTTGCTAATAATGGCTTGTTTCTGCATGCATTTTGTTATTTTGAATTATGAATTTCTGCTCAGTTATTTATATGGAAATCTTGGAAGGATTGGGTTCAGTGTGCATTCCTTCAGAGATGACAAATATTTATTTCTTCCAGGCATCATAGGGCATTACTAACCCTGCCTCACTCTTAGTTAATTTTTCATTTTGGGGCTTCCCATTCCATATAGGCATTACAAACTTGAATCCCGATCTTTTGTCAGAGTTTTGAATTCTCAGAACAGATTGTCTTTATTCTACTCAAAGCCCAGGCTGAGGTACACAAGTTTTACTGTTATCTTCTCTGCTGGTAGGTACATTTTTTTTTCCACTTAACCCTTTCACTGATGGAGGAGTATTCAGTTCTTTGTTTTTTGCTTTTTATCTATTTTTGGTCCTGAGCCTTTCCCTTCTTTTCCTGACGTGAGTCCTGACATGCACTTAAGTGAATGTTTGCTAGAAGCACTTCTAATGTGTGTGTGTGTGTTTAAATCAGGACTTTATTTCGTGATATGTGGTCTATCATATTACCTGAAATAGCTCTAGTACATTTTCTCCATGGATATTGGCGGTTTATAGGAAACCAATGATGTATATAATTTGATTTTGTATATGACCATCTAGTTAAATTCTTTTATTATTTTCAATCATCTTTCAGTGAATTCTCTATATTATTTTGGATATATCATCTCAATATCTGAAAATAATGCCTTTTTCCCTCCAGCTTTCCAAAATTTATATCCTTTCTCTTTTTTTCTGGTCTTTTTTCATTGTAAGTGAATTTAAGCTTAAAGATTAATATTAGTGGTGATGGCCATCAATGTCTAGTAATGGACGGAAAGGGAAATTATTGTTATTATTATTTTTTTGTGAGGAAGATCAGCCCTGAGCTAACATCCATGCCAATCCTCGTCTTTTTTTTTTTTTTTTGCTGAGGAAGACTGGCCCTGAGCTAACATCTATTGCCAATCCTCCTCTTTTTTTTTCCTTTTTTCTCCCCAAAGCCCCAGTAGATAGTTGTATGTCATAGTTGCACATCCTTCTAGTTGCTGTATGTGGGACGCCGCCTCAGCATGGCCGGACAAGTGGTGCGTTGGTGCGCACCCGGGATCCGAACCCGGGCCGCCAGTAGTGGAGCACACGCACTTAACAGGTAAGCCATGGGGCTGGCTCTGAAAGGGAAATTACTTTAACATTAATCATTAGGTTTAATGTTTGCTATACTGTTCTTGTAGATATTCTTTATCAGAATAATTCTTTTTTTTCTTCAGTTCCTGGCTTTTAGATGTTTTGTTCCCTGGTGATGTGGGTTGAACTGTATTGAATATTTTTTGCATCATTGAGATAATCCCATTGTTTCTCCTCTTAATCTGTTATTTCAGTGAATTGCATTAATATTTCTCTTTGAATTTCTGGAATAAACCTTACCTGATGACGATTTGTCATTGTTTTAATTCATTGACTTGTAATTTGCTAATGTTTTATAAGAACTTTACATCTGTGCTGAAAGATGTGATTGGTGTGTATGCGTATATTAATATGTGATATTATTAGAGATATTAGATGCTATTATCTAGTTTGTGGATAGGCTTATGCTGTCCTTATAGAATGTGTTAAGAGCTTTCTAAAATTCATATCAAAATTGGGAGTTACTGGCTCCTTAAATATTTATTGGAAATCTCCCCCAAAGCAATTTGTGCCGGGTACCCTTTCAAATGGTCTATCTTTGACAATCTTTTCAATTCACCTGCAGTTGTTGATTTATTAAGATTTTTTTCCCTTTATTTTAGTCAAGTTTGGTAATGTATATTTTCCACGAAAATTATATGCTGTATTCTATCCTATAAAGTTTTAAAGCTACATTTCATGCAATGAGTCTTTATCTCTTTCTCTTGGTAGGCTGCATGTCGAGAGAGTGCCTTTGTTTATACGTTCAACCAGAAAAGTGTAACTCTTGAACATGCCCAGATCTTTGGGAAACAAAAGCTGGGTTTACTAGAAGGGAGTATCTTATCAGGTTAGCATAAGATAAGTATCTTCATGGCTTCCAAGATGAGGAACTGTAGCCATTACATCTTTGGTTCTCTAAATTGAGGAAAATTAGGATTTTCAAACTTTCTTTTAATACCAAGAAACTGATGAACTGCGCATAAATAATGTAACATGTTATCGATGATCAGAATTTGATTATAAAAAATCTGTTTTGTACTAGTGAGTTGATGGCAGTCTCATGTGTTCCTAAAACACATGGTTGACCAAATAAACTTGTTTGCTTTTTATCTGTCTCTCTTACGAAAAGTCTTTGAGTGTGATTATGTGTATTTGTGTGTGTATGAGTGTACGTGACAGGGACTAATTACCTTGTACAGTCATGCGTTGCTTAACAATGGGGATGTGTTCTGACAAATGCATTGTTAGGCTATTTCATCACTGTATGAACATTGTAGAGTGTACTTACACAAATTTAGGTGGTATAGTCTGCTGTATACCTCTGCTATACGGTACTAATCTTATGGCACCACTGTCATATATGTGGTTTGTCATTGACCGAAACACTGTAATGCAGTGCTTGAGTGTATTTTTAAATATTGAATTTCTTAAGTTCTAAGATGAACCTTTCTTTCTTTCACAGTTTAATATCCCTGAAGTTAAGATGTGTCTTACAAACGATGAGTATATGTAATATGGTAGTGCTTCATTTATACTACTTAGCCGTTGTTAAAGTAGCAAATGCATTTTACAGTGGGTGACATTTTCAGTTCAAATACGGTAGGTATAGTTGCTATACAAAATACTGGAAACTCCATCTCTGGGTCTCTTTTCATAATGTCTAGGGGCAGTTCACTTGGGATCAAATGCTCTTACTGTTAATCAATTACATGTGGAATTTCAGAGAGTGTTAAATTAGACCTTTACTTCAGATTCAAATGTCTATTCCATCCTCTACAGGGTTCATAAAGTGGTGACAGCTTGGGATCCGACCCACTGCCCTTGTACTTGAGATTTGTATGTGGTTGTGGTGCTCATTCCTAGGCTCTTGGGAGAAGCATGTGGCCACTCTCCCTGGGTTGGTCCCCCTCCCACCCCTGGTCCCTTTTCCTTGTATCCATCTTTCTCTTCCTTTCCCTTTCATCTCCTACAGCCTCTTTATCTCCAAATGAAGCATTACCCTTGTATTAGTTTCCTATTGCTGCTGTAGCAAAATTACCACAATTTAGTGGCTTAAAACAATACAAATTTATTATCCTACAATTCTGTAGGTCAGAAGTCTGACATGCGTCTCACTGAGCTAAAATCAAGGTGTCAGCAGGCTGCGTTCCTTTGTGGAGGTTCTAGGGCAGAATCCATTCTCTTGTTTTTTGTAGCTTCTAGAGGCTGGCCACATTCGTTGTCTCTTAGACAGTTTGATCTTTAAAGCCAGTAATGTGAAGTCAAGTACTCCTCACCTTGCATTACTCTGACCTCCTCTTCTGTCTACCTCTTCCACTTTTAAGAACCCTTGTGATTACATTGGGACCTCCCATATAATCCAGGATAATCTCCCTATTTAAAGGTCATCTCTTTAGCAACCTTAATTCTATCTGCAACTTTAATTTCCTTTGCCATTTAACGTAGCCTACTCACAGTCTCTGGGGATTAGGATGTGAATATCTTGGTAGGGGGATTATTCTGCCTACTAAAACACCCTCTTACTTAGTTTTTGTATTTGTTGCCAGTCATTCTGAAATCTCCAAACTTTGACAGTGGAAGATTTTTCGAAAGGTAATAAAATCTGATCTGACCTGATTTAATTTTGTGGCAAAATTTGATCTGAATTAATGTGAGACCATGCACAGTTTTTATTAATTGCACTTAGTGGGAATATTCACACATTTTCCTGCAGAAATACTAAAGTGTTGGGTTATCGGGTGCTCCCCATGAGAGAAATGATGTAATATACAATACATGCACTGCATTATGTTTCTAAAATCTAAGAAATTCTAAATTCCCAAAACTATCTGTTCCCAAAAAATTAAAATAAGGGACTTGGTCCTTATTACTATTATTATCATAATTATTAGCCTATACTTACATTTCAATGAATCTGTTTACTTACTCTGTCTTACTAGGTTCCATGCTCCAGAGGGCGAAGAGAGGAAATAAATGCCATCCTCCCAGATAGGACTACAAGGGATCCCAAGTGTCTGTCTGGACAGACTCAGAGCATAGGTTTCTTGGAACTCTGAATGAATGAATTTGTACATTCGTTTGCCATGAATATTGCAAAACACTCATTTGTCCTGTGATGTTTCTATTCTATTGTGTACACGGGTCTCAACAAACGTTTTTGGATCTAAGACTTGATTTGGTGATCTCATAAAGACACACACAGATGCTAAGGTCTTGAGTATAAGACCCCAGACACTCTGATTCAACCATTTCCGTTTCCTTTGGCTTCCATGAAGAAGTATCTATTCAAGAAATAGAGTCAGTTTCAAATACTAAAAACCAAGATGAAGTAGAATTTGGTATCATCTTCTACAGACATTAGTTTCCTTCCATTCCACAGATTCAATCAACACTTACTTATAGCTTCTTATAGTTTAGGCACTTTTCTAGACACTGGGAATATAAAGGAGAATTAGATCTAACTTGGAGTTTTATGGGGTATTTTAATACACTGCAGTATGGAAAATGATAAAGAAGTGCACATAGGAAAAATAAAAGTATTTATTGGGTTGCATATAGCTTTTTCTTTTTTCAACTAGTAAAAGTATCTTATGCCTGAGGCAGTGGTATGAACAGTAGGACAGGTAGTTCTAGATTCTTGCTATTGCTGTAGTTATATATATATTGGATCTTTACAAAATCAGACTGCGTAAGTCCCAGGTTGCACCCAATTCTGACAGATTCACAGGTAGTGAAAGGCAATGGAGATCCTTAAAATCTAAGACTCTTTACACATACCGAATGGTTGTAGGGGGTTGTGCTAGTGCATTATATAGGTGAGTTGATTAAAAATAATGTGCACAGTTGCTGACAAGGCAGAAGTGATAGAGAAGAATGTTTACAAATAGTATTTGGTATGAAGTATATGCTTAATAAATAGTCATAGGGTAATGATTATTAAAGTGGGACCTAGCTGTTGGATCCCAGTTATGTTGAGATAGATGTCCCCGTTGCCTACTGTATGTCTGGACATTGCAGTGCTATCCTTTACCCATTTCCTGGACGCTCAAGAACTTCTGTTATATTTCACATTTGTGCCCTGCTTGCTGTCAGTTGTCCTTCAAGGACTATGTTCTATCTGCTTAACTTCCTGCTGGTGTTCCTTCTCCATACCAATGTTACAGGTCACTGATCCTTTGTGTATGTGCCAGCCTGCTATACTTGTCATCTCGTTGTTGAACCCCAACATGTGACAGCTAATATTTTAAGAAAATATTTCAATTATATTCTTGCATCTTGATCCACAATCTGTAATGAGGCTATCCCCTTTCCGAAAGAATGAGTCTTCTCTTCAGTCTCTTCATGGCTGATTTCATTTCCTGGTTCCTCATGGTGTAGATCATGGGGTTGAGAACAGGAATGATGACAGTGAAGGTGATAGAGACTACTCTGTCCATGGGGAGGGCAGCGAAAGGCCGGGCATAGACATAGATGCAGGGCACAAAATGCAGGGTCACCACAGTGATGTGGGCTGTGCAAGTGGAGATGGCTTTCCTCCTGCTCTCCCCAGTTTGAGACCTCAGCATCATCAAAATGACTGTGTAGGACACAAGAAGAAGGATAAACCACAGAGTAGTGACTAAGCCATTGTTGGAAATCATCAGGAGCTCTAGAGCAAACGTGTCTGTACAGGCGAGTTTGAGGACCTGGGGGACATCACAGTGGAAGCCATCAACAACATTAGGTCCACAGAAGGGGAGGGGCAGCAACAAGGATATCTGCACAATGGAGTGGATAAAGCCCTCCACCCAGGAGGCCACAATGAGGGCAGTGCATCGCCCCCTACTCATGATGGTCACATAGTGCAGGGGCTTGGAGATGGCCGCATACCGATCTAATGCCATCACAGAGAGAGAGAAAATGTCTGCCCCACCGAGAAGATGGAAGAAAAACATCTGTGTGATGCAACCATTGAAGGAGATGGTCTTTCTCCTTGAAAGAAGGTCTACTAGGACCTTGGGAGCAGTGATGGAGGAAAAGCAGATGTCCAAGACAGAGAGATTGCGGAGCAGGAAGTACATGGGGGTGTGAAGGCGAGACTCACATGTCACAGTGACCATGATGGCAACGTTTGCTAACATGGTTGTTACATAAACTACAGATAAAAAGAAAAATAAGAGCAAGCTTAGCTCTTGAGACTGAGTAAGTCCACAAAAAATAAATTCAGACACCCTGGTATGATTTCTCATGGCCATTGGATGCTATTTCTTCCTGCATGTACAGCTTTGAAGAAAATAACAATATTACTGAGGCAATGAAATCTAGCCAAATTTTATCTCTCATACAAAAATTGAACATACATAAATATGTTTTTTTAAATCATATATCTTATTCTTCATGAACTTGCCATGTTGCCTGGGTTAATCACTCAGTTCTACTTACTTCAGCTCCCGATTAGTGCAAGTTGAGCTTTGAGCTAGATCATTCGTTTTCCCTTGTACTCGGCTGGGAACCTCAGATTCTGTTCAAGTTCTCCCCTAGAAGTTGCTGAGGAAGAGAACTAAGGAAGGCTTCATGGAAGGAACGGTGGGTTCTCTACACCTTTGTGAGTCAGAGCGTCTCTGATTTTATTCAAATTCCACTTTGTTTCTATGGTTTAAAAGCCATTGGAGTAAATCAACCCTCAAACACCTTTCAGTAACAACATGATGGGGATCCATCTGAATAGGCTATTGTTTGAAACTCTACTGCGCACCTAATTACAATAAGTTTTCCTAATATCCCTCTGAGGTTGGGGAAAAAGGTGTGATCATTCTTACTTCAATAGTACTGAAACTGAACTTGATAAGCATAAGTCAATTTTCCAAATTCACACAGAAAATCAGTGGCAGAGGGACAGTAACACAAAATAGTTCTAGGATCTTCCCACTATACCACACTGACTACCACTTTCAGAATACATAAACCCAAGAAGAATTTGTATAAGGAACTCTTTGCAGAATTTTTCTGGCACTTTCAGTCATGGGTTTCATCAGCTCCTCAATTTCCTCTCTCCATCACAATGGAATTTTAGACCTTTCAGAAGTAACAAGTCTTCTCTTCAACTTTTTATTTGATTTCTTAGATATGCAGAGGTTGAGGGTAAATTATGGGTTTAACACAAAGAAATTGACAAAGATGGTGATGGAGATGGTTCTGTTCACAAAGAAGACAACTGAAGGAAGTAAATTATATTAAAAATTTAAAAGTTAATACCTTAGAGACAGGCACCTCCACACCCTAAGGATTCCTGGTATAAGGGGGAACGTTTATCGATCCTGACTGACTCTATTCATAGAAGACTCGCCCTAAACTGTTCGGGGAAAATTGAGAACAAGAGAGTGCTCCAGAGGGATAAGTTTGGGAGGGTCAGGGTGGAGGGGGTCCAGATGGGGACGCGTGTGTGTAACCTGATAATTGCTTCGCGCCATAGCAATTCGCGCCATAAAATGTAACTGTTTAAATGTTTTAAATTAGCCAATCATGTAAGACCGCGCCAACCTTTTCCCGCTTTATGCTTCCGAATCCTATAAAAGAGCTTGCCCCTTAAGGTTCGGGGTCGACCCCTCTGTCTCCTGCGAGAGATACGTGTCGACCCGGAGCTCCGCTTAATAAAACCTCGTGCATTTGCATCAAGCTCGGTCTCCTGTGTCTGTGGGTCCGCGCCTTCCCGAGACTGGAGTTGGATTTCCTTTTTGGAATCCTACACAACAAAAGTCCATGCATGTATATATAGAGAAAGAGCATGAAATGCAAGTTTACCACAGGAATGTAGGTCGTACAGGTAAACATGAATTTCCACCTGTGCCCTTCTTATATAAAAGTTAAGCAGTTTCCGATGAGCTTGGGATTTGCATTTCCTGATGGAGTAAAATCAACACAAGATGGAAACAATGGTTCTCCCCATCCCTGAAGGCCTGTAGGTTTTGTTACCATAGAGTCCTGGTTGGGGAGGAAGGGGCAGATTCAACTCAGTGAATTTCAATTCATTATATTTTGCCCATTTGAGTCAGGAGTGAGCAACCTTTTGTTGCTTGAGGATCAATTCAGGAAAAATAAAGTTCCTGAGAGGCTTAGGCTGCATGTACAACATTGCACAGGAAGCTAGTGGTAGAGTCAGGCTTTGACTTTCAGCCCAACACATATCCTACCATGTCATTTCAATAATTTATAAGAAGGCTTATGATGGCAGCAGCAGTGACAAAGTTAACTTAGAGTTGTAGAAAAAGACCATCCTCAGCCTAAGCGTCTGTCTGAGTCATCTGGCATTACCATATAGATAGATGGTCCTGGAAAGCATGGTGCTTGATCTGTACATAAAGAAGATTTGGGAAGGTAAGAGTCTTGAAAAATTATGTGGATAAATAAACCCAAAACATAGGCTGTGTCTCATTTGCTCTGGAGAATTTGACCACTTGTCTTGTTCCTCCAGTATATTCAGTCTCTGTGGGTACAGTCACTTCCACAGCATGTACTAATAGGTAGCACGTTTTATCCAAAAGACTTGTACTGAGCCACCCACATTGCAAGGAACCTGGACACAGTGTAAAAACTCCCCTGAGGACTCTACTCTTTTCACTTCTCTCAATTTGTTCCCTCCTCTTCATCCTCATTATTAAACCTTTATCATTTTTCCTTAGATGGTTGCAGGAGTTCTCTAACGGGTCTCCTTTTCTTTGGTGTAGTTTTCTCTAATTCTTCCTCTCTGTTGTTTCCAGGAATATCTTTCTAAGTCCTAAATGGAACCATTTATTCCTTTGTTTGAAAATTTTCAGTGGTTCTCTATTGCCTATAAAGGTTAAACTCCTCTAGTAACATCCAAGACTTTCCTCCTTCTTGGATATTATCTGGTGCCCTGTTTCCTTTGATCTTGTTTCAAGTGTTTAAATGTTATGCACATTCTTGCTGGCTCATGCCTTTGGATCTGTTCCCTCTAGCTACCATATCTTCCCTACTCTCAGAATTTCTCATCTATCCACCTTCACAAACACTGATCTTTCAACACTCAGGTCCAGAGTCTCCTCTTCTGAGAAAACTTCCCTGACACCCCTTTGTGACTCATTCTGCCCACACTGATTTCTCTTCTGGCACTTGTAACGTTTTTTTAATCTAATTTTTTATATGTCTTTCTTTCCTTAGTTCACTATAATTTCCCTATTACGCCTCAAGTTCATCCTGTCTGCTCAGTGTTTCATCCATCCTAATATCATCAAAACTTTACCTAGTCTGGGGCATGTGTTAGGTGCTCAATAAGTTTTTTTTATATTAATGAATAAATCTAGCTGGTAAGTGCACATCATGACTTATAAGCGTTGGCATTGGAGTGTGGGTGAGGGAGAAGGATCTTGATGAACACAGGCTAAGAAACTCTTTTGTTGATGTCTTTGACTTGGCCTGAGGAATGCCAGACAGAGATTTGTCTTCTGATCCAGGCTATAAAATAGCTCTGTGACCTTGAGAAAGTCACATTGCCTCTCTGTGCCTCAGATCCTCAGTTGTAAAATGTGAGGGCAATCTAGTGTGATGTGGTGTGGGACAATGTTAAGAGCTTTGGAGTAGGGCACATCTGGGTTGGAATTCAGGCTTGTTACCTGGATTGGAATTCTGGGTTGTTACCTGGAGCAAGTTCTTTATTTTCCTTCCATTTCCTCCTCTGCAAACTGGGAAGCGTAACACTTACTTCATTGGGTAGCATAAGGAGTAACTTTGATCACATTTGTAAAGTACCCAGAGCAGAGTAGGCATTCAATTAACTTGGCACCTTTCCCTTTCTCCTGAAAACAGCATCTGCCCACCTATAATGAAGTATTTATGAAGACATACACAGAATGTAAAATGCTGTTCAGTAGAAGAACAGCTTCTCTTTGAACCAACTTGATTATTTTTGTTTCAATGAACTTGGGTGAATTAACCAAGTGGACCAGAGCCTTCAGCACCAGGTCATTGGGTTTGGGAATAAGGCTGACTCTTAGTCAAAGGCAAAAGAGACCCAGTGAGTCATGGGCAATGTATGGATATGGGGCTGCCTTTGAAACCCCCACAATTTTTAAGGGAATTTGGGGTTAAAATCACGTTTTTAAGGAACGCGCTCATCTTGTGGAAAGAGGCTCTGTGATCTCCATGTACAAACCAAACCCTAAGCTGTAACAAAATGTGCTACTTATACGCAACTCAATTTTTCTATCAAATACAAGCTGCTTTCTCTTTTGCTATGCTGACTCCATCTCTGTGGCTCCTTCTTCTCAGGACTACATTCCTCCTCTCCCAATATTTAACATCTACTTCTTTGCTTTCTGCCCCTAAAATTTTCAGCTATTTTTGCAGTATCTTATACACTGGGTACACTTTTCATGCTCATCCTGTTCATGTATAATCCACAACGTCTCGCACTCTGACAGTTCAATGTCCTTACCTAAATCCTTCAGTGTCCAACCAGGAATTTACGACCTCTGAGACCGGGTAGCTGGGCCTCAGTGTGTATGGTGCTGGGGAAATATTGTGTTAGAAGGTGAAGTCCTTCTGAAGATTAGTTATGCTAGACTTCCATGTCTTCTCTTCAGCCTTCACGTTGGAAAGTGCAGACTCAAGGAGTCACGTCATCATGGCCCTTCTGCTTGTCTCAAATTGTTCCTGTCACATGCACTAGTGCCTTAGGCCTAAGCCTAACATGAGAATTAGCAAAGGGAATTTTATTGGATCTGAGTGTATAAATAGAATGGACATTCTTCTGATAGTATTGGAGTTCCAGTGGGAGTTATTAAACAGTTTCCAAGTCATTACTGCACACAAGTCCACACATATGCACACACACACACACACACACACACACACACACACACGAATATACCCACGTTTCTATGCTTTCCAAGTTCTTGCAAGGCCCCAGAAGACATACACTATATATTCTGTGATTCTTTGACTTTTGAGGAGAGATATTAATAGAAACATCTAATGTTATATGATCATTCATTCTCAATGTGGGTAATATGCCCAAGGGGGCAAAAATTGGTTCTTTGAGGCCAAAAAAAATCTGAGGTATTACAATGATGTGTGGTCCTTCAAAGAGCCTCAGTACATAAAAAGATATATAGCTTATCTTTGGTATGAAATTTTCTTGTGGGAAAGCAATTAGGAAAAATATCTAATAAAGCTCTTTGGGGGGCAATAATTTTAAAAAGTTTGAGAAGCACTGGTACTGGCATATGATTAATAGTTTTGGCCCAATGTCTGTCTTGTAGAACTTCTAGAAGATCACAAATGTGTGTCACCTACTAGGACCATTTTGTCCAAATATTAAAGCATCATAACAATTTGCAAAAAATCAGTCTATATGTTGCAATTACCTGAGATTCCTCACTCCCTTGGCCAATTTTTGAATGACTATTGGAGGCTGTAGGGTGGAATTTGAGGCAAGCATAGAGAGAGAAGGGAGTTTTATTGTCTGTCTATATATTTACTTTCTTGAAATCATTCTCTTGGGAGAAACATGGATTCCAACACTGACCCAGTGGCTATGCTTAAATTACCCTGGGTACAATGTGTTTCCTTTCTCTCCTGGTACAAAAAATGGGTCTTGAGTGCATGAAAAGGTATTTCTTGAGTAATTTTTTTTTGTACTACAGAGACTTATCTTGAATTGTCTCTGTATACATAGACAAAAACTATAGTTTTGTTCTAGCTATAGACGACCTGGGAGTGCAATGGAAAGAGGGTAGGAGGAAGAAGGAAGTTCGGATTAACATAAAATAAATCATCCTAGGAGATTTTGTGCAGATATAACCCCAAGTAGTACAAGTACATTTGAGATTAATTTGAATGGGCAAATCGGTAGAATTGACCTGAGAATAGGAAATTCTTGGTCCACACGTAGATTTGTCCATGTATATATCTGACTTAACACAACTTAAAATACTCCTTCTCTTTTAACTAATTGGTGAAATATATTGAAGACTCTGTACTCAAAATATTAAATCAAGCAGTGATTTTTAATGATCAACTGGAAATAACAGAGTCACTAGAGAAAGCATGTATGAAAGAAATACATCCATATTCTGTATATATGCATATTTAGGAATAGTATAATAGGGGATATTGATTATATGCCAGGAGTGGTGGTAATCTTTGCAACTGTCATCCTTTCAACATATATCATGTTGCATTCTCATGACAACCTTGTGAGTAGATAATGTTATTTCCATATTACAGGTGGCAAAAGTGAGGTAAAATATGTTGGCATGAGAATCACAGATTGCACCAAAATAGCATGAGGTTATTGATTTCAATCTTATACCCCATACTTCTCCTCAATCCGCAAGCCCAATAGCTCATGTTGTTCATTCTCATCTCTTCTTTTTGTTCTTATATTTCCTGTAATAGAGTTGAGTGTCTATAAGGATATACAGAAATGACTGTGGAGAAAAGAGGTAACCGTCTCTAACCCTCAGGAATGCAGTTTGAGAAAAATACATCAGAGTTAGATTTCCAGGCTTGATCTGACTGCTCACCCCAGTTTACTGCTCTCAGAAGGCCCAAGCCTCCTCTGCAGTCTCTTCATGGCTGACTTCATCTCCTGGTTCCTCAGGGTGTAGATCATGGGGTTCAGCATGGGGGTGATGACCGTGTTATTGATGGACACGACTGTGTCCATGGGCAGTGTGGTGAAGGGCCGGCAGTAGACGTAAATGCAAGGCACAAAATGAAGAGTCACCACCAGGATGTGGGAGGTGCAGGTGGAGAGGGCCTTGTGCCGGCCCTCCCCAGAGTGAGATCTCAGCATCACCAGAATAACACTGTAGGACCCCAGGAGCAGGAGGAACCACAGCAGGGTCAACAGCCCATTGTTAGAGATCATGAGGAGCTCCAGAGCAGAGGTGTCAGTGCAGGCCAGTTTAACCACTTGGGGCACATCACAGTAGAAGGCATCCAGCGTGTTGGGGCCACAGAAGGGGAGTGGAAGTAAGAGAATGATCTGGACAATTGAGTGCAAACCACCACCCACCCAAGAGGCCACCACCAAGCCCACCCACATCTCTCTCCTCATAATGGTCACATAATGCAGGGGTTTGGCAATTGCAAGATATCTGTCATAGGCCATCACAGAGAGGAAAATAATATCTGCCCCACCAGCAAAGTGGAAGAAGAAGATCTGTGCCATGCAGCCATTGTAGGAGATGGTTTTCCTCTCTGATAAAAGATCCACCAGGAACTTGGGAACAGTGACAGATGAAAAAACAATGTCCACGACTGATTTGTTCCTCAGGAGAAAGTACATGGGAGTGTGGAGGTGGGATTCATAGGTGATGGTCACCACAATGAAGGCATTGCCCAGCACGGTTGTCACATACACAGCAAGGAAGATCACAAACAAGAAAAACTCCAGCTCCTGGAAGCGAGTGAGTTCCAGGAAGACAAATTCCTTCACATTGGTGTGGTTGCTCTGGCCCATCATGGGGACTACCCTCTTCTAGGTCTACCTTAGGAGAAGATATGTTAAGGTTAGGAATATGGGGTCTTGAGGTGGCGACATCATTTATCATATATTGCTGTAAGTCTCTCAAGTATCCAGATCTTCATGACTACTCAGAAAAACTGAGACAGAATCTCGCCTTTTGTGGTGTGGAAATTCTTTACCCTAGACTGACAAGAAGAACCATCACACTCCTATGTCCTTACTTCGACGAGAGAGAGATGGAAGGACTATGGTCATTTGACTATGGCTTATCTTCTGTCTTGTAAGAATAACTTCTTCACATGTATGTAAATCTTTATACTTTACCAAAGGCTTTCACCTGCAATATGTCATCTTGATTTTGATTCTCATGACGTCTCTGTGGGGTCTATAGAGTGGTCATGACTATCTCCATATTATACAGGAGAAACTGAAGCTTAGAGCAGGTAATGACTTGCCTACATTTGCATAGTTGCAAAGTTAATAAGTGGTAAATCAAGGAATTGAACTCAAATAATTTTTCTGACCTGACAAAAACTCCCTCCTTGACCAGATTATAGTTAGGCTCCTCTGAACGCTCTTTTCAACTAGGTCTCGACCTTGGCCTTCTACATTTTTCCTCGCTGAGCCCAGTTTTAGCAAGAATCCTGCTAAGTCAATTTAGCAAGAAGGCCTTACCTGTGATATCTGATCAAATTTCTCATACTCCATCCTTAATATCTAACTCCTTGTATCTAAGTCCTTGTCTTGTCTTTGGCAAGAATCTTGTTAACCAAGTTTAGCATGAATCCCTCTATCCTTGATGCCTTCTTTTAGTAATTTTCCATCCACTGACCCCCTCCATCTGTTCATTGGCTATAAATCCCCACTTGTCCTTGTTGTATTTGGAATTGAGCTTAATCTCTCTCCTCTATTGCAGTAGACTTGACCTCTATTCCAGTAGTCTTGAATAAAATCTGTCTTGCCATTTTTGACAGGTGTCCAGTGAATAATTTTTTTCAACAGTCTCTAGAGGTTTTTCCACTGTAGTACTCTGCCAGATCAGAGAGTCTGGGGATTGCTTTGGTTTATCAGAATTATGGTGGGTAGATAAGGCTTACACAGATAATTAAGAAGCCTGACTACTTCATCCTCATCTCCTCCCTTAATGGAAAATAAGAATCAGGCCCTCATATGTATTCCTCCCTGCACTCTGAGACACTTGGACCTCACTCGGGTCCACAGGGCTCTTGGTAGAGTGTAGAGATGTAGTCATTGTTCACAGCACATGAAGCATCACAGACAAACTGATCATTAAAGCTTCAGAACCTCAGAGGTGACTTAACCCAACTCTCCTCACTTTAGGGGTGAACAGACAAGGATGTTTATTTTTCCAGGATCAGTCTACGAATTAGTGAAAGATGGAGAAGTTTAAAAAAAATTTCAAGTACTTTTATGATTTTTTTTTTGGCGTGAGAACACTTAAGATCCACCTTTAAACAAATTTCAAGTATACAATAAAGTATTGTGAACTATAGTCACATTGTGCATGATCTCGAAGACTTATTCATCTTGCATAACTGAAGCTTTGTACCCCTTGACTGCGTCTCTCTGTTTCCCTCTACTCCCAGCCCCTGGTAATCACCAGTCTACTCTCTTCTTCTATGAGTGGAGGACATTATAATAAGTGAAATAAACCAGACACAGAAAGACAAACACTGCATGATCTCACTTATATGTGGAACTTAAAATAATCGAACCCATGGAAAGATAGAGAATTTTAACCAGGTGTATTGACTGAAATTTGAGAGATTTTCTGCTATTGCTATATTATAGCAAAATAGATTTTTTCAAATCAGATATACAGCCATCAGAGGACAAAACTCTTTTCAATAAAAATATTTGTATATTCAAGGACTCTCATATCCCCCATAGTTTTAAATAATTTAAATAGTTGAGGTGATCAAAAGCCAGCTCATGGTAGAAAGTAGACATTGTTGGTATTTAAAGAGATGGAATTATATCTGAAGAAAATAGGATAAGAAAGAGAATAGACTAGATGAAAAAAGAACAGAACACGTTCCCTGAAGTAAAAGCATAATAAAGCATCCTGCAAAAAACTTATTTCTTGATGTTCCTTTTTTTCAGTTCTGTTACAGTTGAGTATATTTTACGGTTTAATTTGAGGAGTTCAGACATACAGAAAGCTTATGAAATAAAAATCTTCTTGGTTGATTTTCCTAGATTTCTGATTTCACCATTAGAACCATTTAATTCCTGTGGAAAAGTGAATTTCCCTTCTAAGGGTTCTTTTAGTATGATCCAATAGGAATCCCACTTTAATATCCCAGCATTCAGTAACATATTACCTGGAGCTGGTATTCTGGAGTTTTTTACTGCCACCTAGCAAACAGCGGAAAGCTATGCAAATTATGTTATTGCCTTTCATGAAGGGTGTTTACAAAGAAAAGCCCACCTTAGGATTGTATTGAGGGCAGGATCTATTAGTTGCCCCACTGAGACCCCAAGAGAAATAATTGTCCTAGACCCAAGTGCAAGAGATAGCTCCTCTGAGAAATCAGTAAGATCTTCCTCTCAGACAATGAAGACTATGTACTGGGATGTTTCTCTTTATTTTGTCTTCCATATACTCAGAAACATATATGTGGCTTAGTTTCCTACTCCATATTTTCTCAAGTGTATTCTCTTAATGGTTTCTTACTTACATTTTATTTTTTTATTGTATATGTTTTGTTGTTGTTGATGTAAGGTCTCCCTAATCCTTTGTAGAATGTGATGGGTAAACATATTGGTTATGAAGATAGAGACTGGTTTTCACAGGTATACATTAATCAGGTGGGTTGAGAATAAACATTGGTCATGAAGGCCAGGTTGGAATAGGTCCCTAGCCAGGAGAACATAGCAGTCCTAGGAGACAGGTATGGAAAAGAGGATATGGAAACTAGGTGTGTGGCACTGGTAGTCAGGCTTGTAGAATGTACAGGAGGTCAGGGGCCATGAAAGTCATACATGGCCCTCTTCAGTTTGCCTAGTTGGGTCCTAATCACTATTTTCAAATAACGCTGCACTCAACATTTTGAAAATGTATTTTTGTGTACATCTGCAATTTCGGATATGGACTTTACTAGTTCAAATGATTACATTAGTTTTCTAATTTTAACTGATGATTAAAGTATTGTAAGAAACAGCTTAATTCTAATTGTGTTTGAATGTTTGATTTCTTTTTATAGGTAAATACTATGAGCTAAAATAAATTATAATACTTTTTAGCTTCTCAGGGAAATGGAAGACTGAAGATTTTGTCATCTTGATAATATGTAAAAAATAAATTATTAAAATATTAGAATAAAATTTAAGTAAATGTTTTTCACAGTTTTGGGGGTAAAGAACAACTTTGTAGGTATTACATAAAAGATTATTATATTTGGCTAAATAAAAATGTGAAACTTCCGTGTTTCAAAAGCATTAAAAATAAGTTAAAAGCTGAAAATCAATGAAAAACTTGGGAAAATACATGTAAAAATAATACAAAACAGGCTTAATACTTTTGATAGATAAAGAGCTTTTATCATCTGGTAAGAAATAGGTACTTTAAAACAAAAATGGGTCATGATTCACAGAGAAATATAGTCAATCAGCCCACGTATGAAAAGATGGTCAAAGAAATGCAAATTAAAATTGCAATGAGATATCGCTTCTCATCTAGAAGATTGGCCAATGTTGAAAAGATCCATTATTGGCATGCAAATCGTGAAAGAGATACCTCCATATATGGTTGGTAGGAGTGTATATAGGGACAAAATTTCTAGGGTCATTCTGGCAATAAGTGTCAAAACTTAAAATGTGCAAATCCTTTGACTCAGAAATTCTACTTTAGGAATTTATGCTAAAGAGTTAAACAACCAAGGGCTTGATGTCATAAGGACAAAGAAAATTCATCACAGTATAGTTTAGAATAAATTAGAATTTAAGTTATGTCTGATATGTAAAATTGTTTCAATAGGTTATGGATACAACAGAACGATTTAGTATTTGTGGCCATTCAAATCGATAACGTAGAACTTTATTCTTAAACATGGTAAGATTCCCTTTTAGTGACAGATAGAAGCACTGAATGTATCATATAATGTTCTTTTTGGGAAAAAAAATTCTGCATGCTTGGAAGAAATCTGGAAAGATGTCTATCTCAATACTAGCAGTTATTATCCACGGATAATTGGATTTTAGTAATTTTATTTTTAAAAGATATTCTACTGCGTCCAAATTTTAAAAAAAGATTTTAGATGGAGTCTGATTTTGAAAATCAGAAAAACTCACACACATATTTACAATTTGAAATAAAAGTTTTATTTAATTTGAGCTCTGATATTATGCCTCTTGAATTTTTCTTTTCCTTTTCTGTAAAATTGTCCTAAGAAAAGTGACTTATTAAGGAAAAGCGGTGTGTGGGGAAGATAGTTCTAACTATTCTTTCAGTATGTTATGGTTCCTTGAGGCATTGGCTGGAGGTGTCCAGTAGAGAGCCTGAGACCAGCCAAGTCAGATCTCTGGAAACTGAGATCAAAGCTACTTACTGTTGGCTTTTCTTTTGAATTAATCTGATTCCACTTGCTCCTCTGGCCAATAACCTCAGAAGATTCTAGACTATCAGGTGCAATGTCAGGTCAGGGTGGAATGGTGACTTTTCTATCTTGTAACCTCAGGGTTGCATTATGAAACTTAGAGGCAGCTTGTTCAAAAGAGAACAGCCTTTGAATTCAGGTTCAAGTGTTTTAAATTTTGTCTGGATCCCTCTGAGCAGCTAAACCTTTATGCACCTCAGAATCTTCTTCCATGGAGTGGGGAGCCTAAGGTTTTCTTTGAGGTGGGGTTTACATGAGAGAACCTAGCACTTTTTATTGTCTGTCATTATATGTCTATTTTTTTCTGTCCCTTCCTCCAAATATAAACTCCTTGAAGGCAGGGACTTTGTTTTGTTACCACTGGATCCCCAGCTCCTACTTGGCACATGCCAATTATTCAATAATTCTTTTTGAAAAGATGAATGAACTAATGGATGGCCAGTGCCTGGGATGCAATAGTTACCCTACAAGTACTTGTTCTTCTTTAACGCCATCTCCAGCATCATCCTAAACTTCCCACTTCCATCCCCTTATTCACTTTTGTTGCTGCATATGTCAATGAAATGACAATTCGTATGAGAGCACATTGTAAACTTCAAAGCATTATACAAACGTAGTGTATTACTATCATCATGATGCTAATGGTATTATATAATTGTGCTTCTCTCTCTGTGTTCCCAGCTAGATTTTAATCTCTTTTTCAGAAAGGGATGGGGCCAGTTATTTTCCTACACATTGTAAGTCCTCAATAAATGTTTACGAAATGAGTTTTAATATAAAAGAAATCACCTTCTATTTAGAATGTGTCTTGAGAAGCCTAATACTTTACATGCGAGGCAGGAGATCTTAATTAGCCTAAGGCTTTTAGTTCTAAATTACATATACTTCAAGAATTGCACATGGATATTTTACCTCTCAGGGACTGAAGATCGAACACTGTCAAATCATAAAATGATATGTGTGCTAAACTGATGTTGCCTGCAATTGTGCCTTCAGGATGCCCTCGCCTACCTTTGCCTTAGAAAGATGAGCCTGCCATGTTTCCCGTCTTCACTGCTCTGCTCCCCTTCACCCAAACACATGCAAAGTCCACACTGCTCCCTTAGACACTGAAATGAAAGTCTAATATAATAATCAGCTTAGGGAATAGCGTTGGATATTTGTAGGAAATGTAATTTTCAGTGGAAAACCTGGCAGTGGCAGATGCAATGGGAGTTATTAAAAAGTTACTAGGCAGCATGTATATATATCTGGGATTTTACCATCTACCTTTCTGTTATTGCTTTCTAGTTTAATTCCACTGTGGTCTAAGAGCATATTTTGTTTGATTTGTGAAGGTGTGTTTTATGGCCCAGAATGTGGTCTGTCTTGGTGACTATTACATGTGAGCTTAAGAAGAATGTGTATTCTGCTGTTTTTGGATGAAATATTTTATAAATATCAATCATATCCAGTTGATTAGTGGTTCTATTTAATTCAACTCTATCCTTACTGATTTTCTGCCTATTGGATTGGTAAATTACGGATAGAGGGGTATTGAAGTCTCCAATTATAATAGTGGATCGTTCTATTTCTCCTTGTATTTCTATCAGTTTTTGCCTCACCTATTTTGACACTCTTTAAGTGCATACACATTAAGGATTGTTATGTACTGGGAGAATTAACCCTTTTATAATTTTCATTATAAAGACCCTCTCTTTATCTCTGAAAAATTTTCTTTGTTCTGAAGTCTGCTTTATCTTAAATTAATATACAGTCATGCACCCAATGACAACATTTTGGTCAACCATAGCTATGGTGGTCTCATAAGGTTAGTATCATATAGCCTAGGTATGTAGTAGGCTATACCATCTAGGTTTTGCAAATGCCCTCTATGATGTTGGCAGAATGATGAAATCGCCTAATGATGCATTTCTCAGAACTATCCCCATCATTAATCCACACATGACTGTATCTACTCCAGCTTTATTTTGGTATATCTTTCTCCGATACGTTACTTTTTTTTTTTAATTTTATTTATATATTTATTTTTTCTTCATCATTTTTTTAATTGATGTTTTAATAGTTTATAACGTGAAATTTTGGGTTGTACATTTTTGTTTGTCCATCACCATATATCTGTCTCTCTTCACCCCTTGTGCCCACCCGCCACCCCCATTGCCCCTGGTAACCACAATACAGTTTTCTCTGTCCATGTGTTGGTTTATATTCCACATATGAGTGAGATCATACAGTGTTTGTCTTTCTCTTTCTGGCTTACTTCACTTAACATAATACCCTCCAGTTCCATCCATGTTGTTGCAAATGGGACGATTTTGTCTTTTTTTCCGATACATTACTTTTAATCTGTGTCTTTATATTTAAAGTGGATTTCTTTTAGAAAACATGTAGTTGGGTATTTAAAAAAAAATCCACTCTGAAGTCTCTGTCTTTTAATGGGTGTATTTAGACTGTTTGAATGATCAGGTGGCTTAAAAAAATTTTTTTATTATAAACTATAGCTCACTTTCAGCAAAGGAAGGCATAATTATAGAGCAAACCCCATGTAACCATTACCCAGATCAAGAAATGAAATATTGCTAGCACTTTAGAAGCCCTAGAGTGTTACACCCTGACCATTTCCCCCCAACTAGAGCTAATCACAATCCTGACTTTTATGGTAATCACTTGCTTGTTTTTTATTTTAACAACAACTTATGCATCCATAAACTATAAAGTTAATTTTTTCTGTTTTTGAACTTTAAATGCATTAGATCGTATTATAGGTATTATTTTGTGTCTGGTATCTTTTGCTTGACAGTATGCTTGTGAGGTCAATTCATGTTGTTGCATGTAGCTGTAATTTGTCTACACTTATCACTATATGATATTCCATTGCACAATATAGCTCCATTATTCATCCATATCTTTATGGACATTTAGATTGTTTACTATTTGGAGTTTTTATGAACAATGCAGTTGTGCTAGTTCAGGTCTTACAAGAAGCAGACACCAAGACAGGATTGAGCATGCAAGGGTTTTAGTAAAGGAAATTTATGTGAGAGGAAATGCAGAGGGAACCAGGGAAGATTGGGATTGATGTCAGACCATGATGTGAACCTGCTCCTAAGTGGAGGAGAGAGGGGAGGAATATTTGGGTGGAAATCAAGTTCTGTTTTGGCCCTCTGTGCTGGCAGAAAGAGATGGTAAGCGAGGCTAATGTTGAGTGGGCTTAGGAGACTAAGATGGCACTTGTTTCTAGTTCTAACCACTATTTACTAGTTGTGTGACTTTGGGCTACAGTTATGCCAACAGGTCGTTTTTGAGGCTCAGTTTCTTTTGTTCAATGGGAATGATATTGCCCATCTAATGGGGCTTTTGGGACTCCTGGTTCAGAGGATGTATACAAAGTTTCTAATACAGTTCTAGGCACAGAGTGAGTGCTTATTTAAAGGGGCATATTAAGAATGGCGGCTCTTGGGCGTGAATGGATTATATGTCATGGGACTCCACATTGAAGTAAGCTAAATACAGAAAAAATGAGTCCACTCTGAGAGATATGCAAATTCTAAGGAAGGTGGTATTAGAAGTGATGTTGAGGGTTTAGTCTCCTTGAAATTGAAAAGTAAATCAAGGGGCTCTTTTTAATCATTATTTTATTTTGTCCTTAAATATTTACTTTAGAGAGTAGGCTTGACAAAGAACATTCAAAGTTTAAGGGTAAGACTTCTTAGCACCATTAAGTCTATTTTCTAGTAGACAAATTGACACTAAAAAAAAAGGAGTAGAGATATTTACCCTAAATGTTACTTTAGCAAAAATCAGAATGATTTATCACCAAGGATTTTTGACATAATTGAAATCTCTGAACTCTTATAGTAAGAGATGTAGAGACTCTCTGAACTTAGAAGAGGAGATTCTTTCCTGGAGAGTGAGGGGAAACTCCCTGCCCTCACCATAAAGCAGAGAATTCAGTCTGCACACAGAATGACACAGAGAGATGGAAACCTAACATAAACTGCACAAATTACAATTCTGCATATAATTTAATTTTCACACCTATTTTGCAAAATAGGTGTGAAAATTAGATGAATCAATTTTATATTTGTATTTTTCCCTTGGTAGATTTAGAGAATGAGGATGCAAGATCATAAGTAATGCCCACGAATTTTCAGAGTTGGCAATTTTTGGATCTGGTATTAGAACATTGGTCATCTAAGAAATATCCACCTTGCAGATTATTGTACTGATTATATCAAATGGCAGCTGTGAAGTGTCTGGCACAATGTTCCATGAATAGCAGGCACTCAGTAAACATTAATTTCTTTATGTATATTGTGGGGTAATAATGGGAGGTATCTTTGGAATCAATCCTTCTTCAATTAGATGATAATATTAAAACAAAAAAAAAAAACAGATAAGATTTTATTGGTCTGCAAGACCCAGAATATTTTACATGTTAGCTCATTTAATTAGCTCTTGCCAGTTTCAAATGTTTTAAAATTTGTGGCTAAGTTTGAGCTTGACCATTTGATTTGATGGCCTGCCAGGTTTAGTTTGATAGGCGTCTTGGCTGTGAAAGTGAAATGGCATAAATTGATTATCAACATTATGTAACCAGACCTGTCAGCCTGAGGTTGAAGTTTTCCTGTGGATGTGCCCTCTTCTGGTCAGAAACTTTTCCTCATTCATTATTACTTTCTCTGTTTAACTTCTCAAGTGCTTAGAGCATTTTAGCTTCCTCTCTCAGACTCTTACTAAACAAAAGATTATGAAACTTAAAGAGTAACTTCTTTTAAAAGAGTAAGTTTCCTATTTTAAAAGAGGACAAGTCTTAAACTAACAGATGAGTTTCAGATGGTAGAATTCCAGGCATCAGAAGGCAAATAAGGGAAAGTTTGGAAGTTAGGGACCTCCCTTGGGCTTAGAATATATGTCGCTTTCTAATTCTTTGGGTAGGGATCAGGAGCAAGCAACCACCTCAGGAACATTTTCTTTCTTTATTTCTCTTCTTAGGAGTGAAGTTTCAAACATGAGTCAGGATGCCCATCAGATGTCATCAGAGGAGCAGAAGAGGACAGGGAAGAATATGGGTTGAGTTTACAGAAAGGCAGAAAGACTGGAGTAATGCATGGAGCAAAAATACTAATGAAGTTCCTGTCATCTGGCAAAGTCTTACAGTTCCAGAGGGCTTGTCAATAAGACTGGATGTTACATACACACAGAAAATGCAGACTGGCTGTCAGCTCTTCTCCCCGCCACCCCCTACCCCCCCGCCTCTCCCTCTTGCCAGACTGTTCTGTAACTACTTTATACTTTGATTTATTCTGCTTTGGATACAGTATCATCACGCACATATAGCCCCGTCCAGTCTTCAAGTTGCTCTCTAGTGAGACTGAGAGAGCTTGAAACTGGCTTATTCATCCACCCTCCTGGTGCCAGAAGTGTGTGTTTGTGGGAAGATACTTGAAGTGAGAAGGTAAAAGGAGACTGAAGAGAGATTATAACCTCTAAGAAACTCTTTTCTAGTGCCTGTTATCGTCTGCAGCTTTGGACAGTAGAAAAGGAGATTTCAAAGTCCATGGTTAGGGATGTGTTTGGGGAGATGGCTCTCTCTCTATCCTTGCCGATGAATCACTAAATTTACCACTTGAGTGTCTCTGTGAAGGAGGGATTTTCAGAATCCAAAATTCACTGCTGCATAAATTAATCACTCTCTGGGGTGTAAAAAACACATCCTTATTTAAATTTTCTAAATGCCGAGATAATTAATCTCCATCCCAGTGGTCAGACCCTGAGATTCCCCAGGGTTGATCTAACTCAAAATTTTCCTTTGTGGTCCATGAAGAAAACGCACAGGAGGTTCTGGAAGACACAGCAAAGGATAAACAATCTTAAATTCTGCCTTCTTCACCTCCCAATAACCTGTTAGCATAGAGAATCTCGTAATTATTTAGTTTCTATTGTTTGCCAAGTATTGTCCTGGGCATTTTGCATATGTTAACATATTTAATCCATTTCCAGATGATTTGATGGATACTAACACTCATATGTTAGAGGGACACCGTGCACCGCCTTCCTCACATCATAAGCCCGCACCCTCCTCACATCACACATTTCAGACTTTCTCTCAGGTCAGGCGGCACAAAATACACAGACTTTTTCTGGAATATTTTTTTTTATTTTATTAAAAGTGTGCACTTACGTAGCACTATTTAGTGGAGGAGTGGAGAATGTCTTTTCCATGGAGGAATCTCATGCACATATAAAACAATAGAGGAGAAATTGGAGGAAGGTGTTCAAAGGCACAAACTTCCAGTTATAAGATAAATAAGCCCTGGGGATGAAACGTAACATGATGACTATAGTTAACACTGCCGTACGGCGTTTGAAGGTTGCTAAGAGAGTAGATCTTACAAGTTCTCATCACAAGGAAAAAAATATTTTTTCTTTTCTTGTATCTATATGAGATAATGGATGTTAGATAAACATTGTGGTAATCATTTTGCAATATATGTAAGTCAAGTCATTATGCTGTACAACTTAAACTTACATAGTGCCATATGTCAATTATATCTCAATAAAACTGAAAGAAAAAAAGCAATAAAGGGTGACAGACTCATAAAAAAAGCAGCTTACCTGTTAAATATACCATTAAAACTTTTTATATATAAACATAAATTCAATGAAAATATAATTTTATTTTTAATATGTTAAATTAAAAATTTAATATAAATTTTAATAATATTAATTGAACATTTAATTTAATATAAATTTTAATTTAACATACATATAAAATTTTTAATTCACTTTTGCTTCATGACAGAGCACAGAATTGGACTTTTCAAATTAAATAGCTCAAACAGCGAAAAGGTAGAGAGAAGTTCATTTTTGATTCATATTATGGCCAATTAAGGGAAAGAAAGACGTTTAGGTTAGAAAACAGGGAATCATTTTCAAGCACTACAAGTTTGCTTCAATTTTCACCATCAGGCATAGCACCATGAGCGCATCCTTGGACATATACGCACATTTTAGAATATATTCCTAGAAGGGGCAATAGCTAAGGCAAAAGCATGTACATTTAATGATTTTTGATACATATTGCCAAACTGATCTTCAGAAAGACAGTACAATTTATATTTTCACCAACTGTGTATGAAAGGGCCTATTTTTCTGTACGTTTGTTAGCATTTGGTATTAGTTACTTTTAACATTTGCCTTTTTAATAGGAAAAACATTTTCACAGTTACATTTTCATTTCTTTGAACATTAGTACTGTTGAGTATTTTCTCATCAAATTATTAGCCATTTGTTATTTCCCATTTTGTGATTGCTTGCTCATAACTGTGCCCATTTTTCTATTAGTTTATTTTGTTCTAATTTTGTTTGTAAGAGAGACTTATATAAACTATTGTCTACCATATGTTGCACACATATTTTCCCTGGTTAAACATCAGTCCTCTGATTTTCTTCGTGTTTTGTTTGCCATATAGATTTTTAACACCGTGTAGTAAAACCTGCCCTTTTTTTCTTTATGGTTTTGCTTTTAGCATTAAGTTTAGAAAGATCTTTTCTATTACAAGGCTACATATATATTTCTCTATATTTTCTAATTGCCCTGTAGCATTTCAACTTTTTTAAAAGCATATAACTGTTCAATTTTTTTTGCTTTATTTTATTCAGTGCATGCATATTGAAGTCATCCTAAAATATTTTGAAACTAGAAAGAGTAAAAATAAATAAGTGGAGACCTTTTATCTCTGCTTAAAAACTTTATTTAAACATGTTCTAGAAAGTGTTTCTGGTAAAATTGAGTTTGTAAATATTTTATAAAATCATTTTGTACTTTAACCAATTTAAGTCAGCTTCTAATTTCTAAGGAGACAGAGCTAAATTTCAAAGATGGAAGATTTCTGAAGGAGAGGGAGAAAGCTAATCTTCACAGAGTGTTTTGTTCTGGAAACAGTGGATTCACACTGTGATAAAACAATGGTCTCTTTTTCCCTTTATCTATGATTAGAGAGGAAGGAGGCAGAAGAGGCTGAAGAAGTCTCAGCAGAGGTTCATACTTGTCTTCAGGCTCAAACTGGGTTCGATTTCTCAGATTAGGGAAATGAGTGATTGACATCTGATGAAGACTCAAGCCTACTAAAGCCAGAAAGACGGTAGTATGTCTTTCACTGTAATGAAGTAATTTTGTGTAAATTGAAAGAAATTATGCCTAGGGATAGCGAAGATGGAAAGGGGTTGAGGATTGATGTACAGGGTGTTTTATTTGTATGGATACTCTGGTGTTTATTTTTCTCTTTAACTATCTCTAGTTTTCTATTACATTTAATGTAACCAGTACTGCCAAATTTTTGAATTGTTATGATTAGCAGTTTAATTAAAATCTCTCTTAAAATTTTTTTGAAGGATAATAGATGGGAAAAGGGGTCTAATTTTGTTCATTCTCTCTTTCGTTGAAACAAGTCTACAAGAAGCCTTGTTAGCCATACCACAAGGCAACAATATAAGCACTACATGCAGCAAAAGCCAAAATTACTGTAAACAATGGATTGTTCATTTATTAAACAAATACTCATTATGTGTCTTCTATATGTCAGACACTGTGTTAGGTTCTAGAAGAACAACAGTGAACCAGGGTCTGTCTCTGTCCTTAAGGAAGTTATAGTATAGTGTAGGGTACACACAATAGAATGAGTGATTACAGACAGTAATATTAATGCAACAATTGGGTAAACCATATCTTGGGTTTGGGAAAGGGGTGGGCAAATCTTCACGGAGGAAGTGCTGTCTGAGCAGAGAGCTGAAGGATGAGAAACCATCAGTTAGGTAAAAAGATTATGGAGGAAGGAGGAAACTCCTTGTACAAAGAGCTTGAGGAAAAAAAAAAAATCTTGGTGACAGTGTGCTGCCCAGATTCCGAAGTACTAGGAGAGATGTAGTGGGGGACGGGGGGTGAAGAGTTGGAAAGGTAAGCAGGGCTATAACATGAAGCAAAATGTACATTGTAATGCATGTTAAAGACTTTAACTTGAGGGCAATGGAGAGTTTATGAATGTTCTTGAGAGCTGGCCTCATAAACTCAAGTCAATAAAGTGACATCAAGTGTTAAAAGAGCTAAGTAAGTAGAACAGTGGTCCCCCAAAATGCCTACTTCCTAATCCCAGGAGCCTGTGGGATAGATTGTCTTTCATGCAAAAGGGGCTTTTCAGGTGTGATTGAGTTATGGACCTTGAAATGGGGAGATTATCCTGGATTATCTGGGCTGGCCCAATCTACAGTCAAGTGTCCTGTAATGATGGGGTCACATTCTGAGAAATGCATGGTTAGGCAATTTTGTCGTGTCAACATCACAGAGTGTACCTACACAAATCTAGATGGTATAGCCTACTACACACCTAGGCTATATGGTACTAATCTTATGGGACTACTGTCGTACATGCAGTCCGTTGTTGAATGAAGCGTTGTTATGCCGTGCATGATTGTAATCACAAGAGTCTTTAAAAGCAGAGAACCTTTCCTAGCTGAGGGTAGATGTGACATTGCTGGCTTTGAAGATGGAGGAAGGGGACCATGAGCCACAGAATGTGGGTGGTCTCTAGGAGCTGGAGAGGGCAAAGAAATGGATTCTATTCTAGAGCCTCCAGAAAAGAACACAGCCCTGCTAATACCTTGATTTCAGCCCACTGAGACCTCTGTCAAACTTCTAACCCACAGAACTGTGAGATAATAAAATTATGTTGTTTTAAGCCACTTAATTTGTGATAATTAGTTACAGCAGTGATAGTAAACCAATACACTCAGATTCCTCAGAGTGAACTGTGTAGAGGCCACATTTTATTCTGCTTACATGTAAAGCTCTCTCATGAGGTCAGGTGGAGGGTCTATGGTATATGAACTGAGATGGGTTGGTAAATAAAGCAGATGAGGAAAAGCAAAGGGTGTATGTATGTTTTAAAGAAGGAGAAGAAGGTAAAATGATTTGATATTAAATAATTTGTAGTTTTCCTTTAAGCTAAACCTTTTCCATGATTTTCATAAATTGAATCACTTCCTTTAGGAAGAAAAAATAATTCTACTTAATCAAAATTATTTATTTGGATTGAAATATATGAGAATTCAAGCATGTCAGTTCTAAACTTCAAAGAAATCATCTATTCCTATGTCTCCAAATCTGCTCCACTTGGCCAACCTGGCCCTGTCATTAGATCTTACATCTGAAATAACCCTAAAGGCTCCCTCACATTATACTCAGCCTGCTGAGGAAGCAGAAAACTAGAAGTGTCCTGGATATAATATCCATCAATAAAAATGATTCCCAGAATTTCCAGTACAATGCAAGATATGTCCTGATATTCATAAAGCTTACTGATAAAGGAATTTTAGGAAAAGTTGTCCATTAGGTAATACCGTTGGGTATTATTTGTATGGGTCACTTTAAGTTTGCCTGACCTTGGAGGAGGATGGATTTAGGAGACTGAGGAACCCAGGATAGCTGAGACAGAGATCACTCCTCCCCTGCATTGTTTATGCTCTTCCAGATATGAAGAAAGTAGTTAATTCACTTATATGAAAAATGAAATCAAATAAAGTCTTTTTGCATGTCCAGTAGACCCACATTAATGGAAAAGTGAGTGTGTTGGGAAGAGGACAGAGCCGTAAAGGAATGAGAGAGGGATTTACCAGCAGAAATGGTTCTGCTGGACAACTCCACTCTAAACGTCCTCTATGAAGGAGTAATGACCTCGAGGTGATGACCTGAGATATAACTCCCTGAGATAATGGCAAATCATACTGAATGTGGGGCTGTAAGGACTAATACATTCAGGTTAAGAAGCAAAGATTTTATAGGAGCAATTGGTTTGGATAGAACAGAGCAAGAAAAACTCAGAGTGTGGTGATCAAAAGAGAGCTGTGAAATGGAGTCAGGTGCTGAACCGGTAAGGGAATGACGTGGTTGAAATAAAGGAAACACAGACCAAGTGCCAAGTCTCAGGCACTTTAGGTGACTGAGACTGGGAAGAGAAGAGGATTGATGTGATACCATTGGACTCTAATTTTCCAGGCCCCTACACACCCGAGACAGAAATGGCAGCAAAGGGTAACATCCTTCAGTATTTGCTTAACAAATTATTCAGTAGCCATAATGGGAATCCAGCAGGGATATCTTGGAGAAAGTGTTTAACGGAGTAGGCCTCTTGTTTTGTAATGTACCTCAACTATACATAGTGTATCTTTTTGGATTCTACCATACGCTAGTAATAAGAGTTATACACTTGACAACTTTTGGGCTGTTCGTTGTCAAATGTGGAAGGCAGAATTTGGGCAGATCATGGGCTCTGGAGACAGGAAGACCTGAGTCTGAATGGGAGTTCTGCCCCTTACTTCCTGTAGGACCCTGGCAAGTCAGTGTTCCCTGTTGGGACCTCATTTCCTCATTTGTAGCATAGGGATAGTGCTATGTGCATTGTAGCACTGCAATGAGTATTAATTAAATAGCTCTTGTGCCTGGTACATATTAAACACCTAATAAAAGGTGGTTGTTATAATCCCAATTGTCAGAATAGGCTCTCCTGGGGAGATTTTCTTTTCTAGAGTAATCCCTTCCCCTTTTTGGCTTTCTATGGTGGGGTCAGTAGACAGATGACGACGAGGAACAGTGAGAAGAATCCAGCAGGAGGACCTCTATTTCCAAATATGCACACAAAATGCATCGCTTGCCTAAGCCAGAGGTGGAGGTAGATACCATGGGTCATTTATGTCTCTGGCAGTTTAAAGAAATATGTTTTCAATCAGGAACTAGGAAAACACTTTTTTCTTCTCCAACTCCTTCCACAGGGCATCTTTGATCTCTTTGTTCCTCAAACTGTAGATGAGAGGGTTCAGCATGGGGATCACCAGAGAATAGAACACAGATACCACCTTGTCCCTGCCAAGGGAGTAGCTAGATCTGGGTCGCAGGTACATGCAAAGGGCTGTCCCAAATAGCAGAGTCACCACCATCAAGTGTGAGGCACATGTGTTGAAGGCTTTCCCTTGGCCTTCAACTGAGTGGATCTTCAAGACAGCAGCCACTATGTAACTGTAGGAGATGATGAGGATGAGGAATGATGTTCCCCCAACAGTGACCACTACGATGAAATTCACCACTTGAATGGGGAAGATGTCAGAGCAAGAAAGTGCCAGGACTGGTGGGAGGTCACAGAAGAAATGGTTGATGATGTTGGGTCCACAGAAGTGGAGCTGAAATATTGAGCTGGCCTGGATCAGGGAGCTCAGAAAGCCACCAACATATGCCCCAACCACCATGCGTGTACAGAGGCCCTGGGACATGATGGCAGTGTAGAGCAGAGGGCTGGAGATGGCTGTGTATCGATCGTATGCCATAGCAGCCAGGAGAAAGCACTCAGTTAGACCCATGCCGACAAAGAAAAAGAACTGAGCAGCACAGCCCAAGAATGATATGGTCTTCTGCTTCTGGAAGAAGTCAGTGAGCATCTTAGGAGCCACTGCGGAAGAGTAGCAGATGTCAACGAAGGACAAGTTGCTGAGGAAGAAATACATGGGTGTGTGCAGACGGGTGTCACTTCTGATCAGAAAGATGAGGGCCAGGTTCCAGGCCAGGGTCAGGAGATAGATTCCCAGGAAGGTCACAAAGAGGAGGGCCTGGAGTTCTGGATGGTCTGCAAACCCTAGGAAGATGAACATGGACACTGACGAGCTGTTCCAGGCTTTAGTTGTGGATATGTTTCCCATGGACTGCAAGGACAAGATGCAGACCTGGGAGAATAATGACAATCCCCATTATGGGTGGTATCAACAAATAATTACAAAATACGTGAGAGGGAGGGCAGAGTATTACAGAGGGTTACAACTTTATGAAAAGATTCTCTCTCTCTTTCTCTCAGAAGGCAATAGTAGTCATTGTTTTAAATATTTGTTTTTTAATGTAATATAGTGTGGTTGATATGAGCTTAAACTGGATTCAGACTTCCTATGCCTCTACCATTTAGTAGCTGTGTCACTTTGGGTGATATATCTAACCTCTCTAGACTTCAATTTCTTTCTCTTTAAAACAGGTGACAGTACCAATGTCACATATTTATTTTAAGAATTGGAAAAGGCAAAGTATGTAAAGTTCCTGACACATAGTAAGTCCCTAGTTAATGTTATTATTTGGACAGTTTTGTGTGTTCAGATGAGTCGCATCATGCCCTGGAATAACTGTTCATCTAACTTTATTTAAGTTTCAGTATTGGAATGGAGAAACCAAGGGAGGGACCAGCTTCAGGTATGTAATTGTGAAACAATCAATCAGACATTTAGAATATTTTTAATCCAAAGGATTACACCAGATGTGTTAGAAATGCTCTTAATTTTCAAATACTAGATCTCAATATACTAGCATACTTTCAGTTTCAAATTTGTCTTCACTCTGAGCTCTCTAAGCTGTTTAATTCTTAAGAATGTGGACTCTGGATTTAGACTTCCTGGATTTAATTCCCAGCTTTACCACTTAATAGATGTTTGATCTTGGGCAGGTCACTTGGACTCTCGATGACTCTCTGTAAAATTAGAGATAAGAATAGCACTTTGTTATTACAATTCTCCCTCCCTCCCTCCCTCCCTCTCTTCCTTCCTTCCTTCCTTCCTTCCAGCCTTCCTGCCTTCCTTCCTTCCCTCCTTCCCTCCTTTCTTCCTTCCCTCCTTTCTTAAATCTCCTTTAGGACATGCCTGGCACATAGTTAGTGCTCTACAAGTGTTTGTTATTGTGATTGTTGTCTAAAAACCTAAATTACAAAGTATCCTCAATCAAATTCTTATAATTTTCAGCGTATGAAGCATCTTTCAAGATCAGAGACTTGATTTCATCCAATCCACACCTATAAGAATTCCCATCACCCCCTCACACATCCACACTAAGTCTCAATCCACATAAAGCAGAAGAGAACTCTTGCTGTCAGTAGATCTCTGAAGCTGAGGTCTTGTCTCTGCAGAAGGCACTAGGAAGAGTGTGATCAGAGGGCCTGGTGACTCACGGTGAATGACCCTTAAAGATTTAGAATATATCTTGATCCTTCTTAAGATTTTAACCCAAACAATTTAGAAATCAGAAAAATTACCCCATCTCTTAAACCATATTTTTAGCCTATTCTACTTATCTATTAAAATACAAGTGAGTCTCACAAATCTCATTTTATTTTTCAAAATAGAAATGTTATTTTATGAATTTTAAAGCAATATCTGAGAACTGTAAAATAATTTGATCAATAAACAACTGTGAAATATTGAACCTAAAAATCGTGGGCAGTTTCTGATCAATGCAAAAAACCCCTTGAAACCAGAAATTATGACATCTTTCTCCTGAAATAACAGCTCGTAACATTTTGATGTATGCCTTTCATGTGCAAGTATATATATGTGTGTGTGGCTGTATGTATCATAGACCCTCTACAACTTACATATATTATAGAAATCATTCCAAGTCAGTGACTTCACAATTTGGGAAGTAACACTTTCTCTATTTGCTATGATTTTTTCTTGCTCAATTTAGGTGAGCCACTTCATTTTAATATCCCCAGTTTTTCATAAATCAATGTATAGCTACCCACTGCCAGTCAGTCAAGGTCTCATTGACCTTCTTAACTTTCTTCTCAGAAACTGCACAGCGAGATGCCCTTGGAATTAGAGCCCACTCTCTTCCCACCCAATAGCTCCTGCTACAGATTTTTCAGTGCTAAAACTTTCAAATTTGGCTAATAAGAGAATGTGAAGCTCCTTTTAGCCATCACCATGCCATCATTTGTACAGAGTTTCCGAGACCTCTCACACTAGTTCCAGTCTTGTAAATATATGGCTTTAAGACTTAACCTGTGTTTAGAGGTTATGCACCTGTTTGTGACAGGTGTGTAGACTACTCAGGATCAGGAGAGGATTCGTTTTTTTGAAGAAAAGAAAAGGACCTGCAGCAAAGTTTGACATAACCTAGTGAAGATCTGGAGCCACATGGAGAAATTGGGAGCTAAACAAAAACAGCTCTGGTGAAGCCCTCATCCATTCTGTGTAGGGTCAGCCATTTAGCAAGGTAGAGATCTGAGGTCTGTGATGTGATTCAAGGTCATTTGGGGCACCTATTCAGGTTAGCAGAAAGGGAAAGGGCATAAGTTGGTGCCTAATATTCCTGGTATGCTTCAGGACAAGCCTGGTTCTAATCCTGTCTCTGCCACTTGCCAGCTGTGGGATGTTGGGCAACTCATTTAGCCTTTTTGAGCTTCAATTTCTCCATTTGTAAAATGGGGATAACAGTGACTACTTAACAGAGTTGTTTGAGGATTGCTTAAGATAATGCATGAAAAGCTCATAGGTCTTGAGATAGGATGTTTGCTTAATAAATTGAGATTGTGATTGCTATCAGCAGTGAATATTCCATAAAGAATTATTCATGAAACTTAACCTTATTTTGGAAACACTTCCTTCTTCTGTGGTAGGTTGAAGTGTGCTTATTTTACAGAAATAAGGAGTTCACTGATGGACCATGTAGGTTTGTAAAAAGTGTTTAAGAGTGAGATTGAAGAATTTAATCATCTGGAGTTGATGGGTCAACTGACAGTCTATTTTGAATGTTGCCATTAGGGTGGAGAACTTCCTTATTTAAGGATGAAATTTTCCAACTTCAGAAACAGAAAGTGAAGCTGAACAAATTGAAATAAAAGCAAAAGAATATCCATGGTTTTATTCCCACATACGGATTCTCTGAATCTTATCCTAGAACATTAAATGAAAGTATATTAAGAGTTGTGTGGAGTACTTTATGTCGCTAAACTCTGCTCACGAAGAGGTGCTTCTTCCTTTCAGAAAGGAAATCTTCACTCTTGCAGCAAACTCAGAGAGGCTCAGATTGGCCTGAGTCTGGTCCCCCTACAATCCTATGATACAGGTATAATCAACACCAGGCCTATTTCACAGAGCTGAAGAAGGAGAGTTTGAGAGGCTCAGTGACCTTATTGGATTAGTAGATGCTGCAGATGCCTCTTTGTGAATGACCCTAGCCTTCAAGGCCATAGTGAAGATACAATAATACAGTAAAATTAAGCACCTATCATAGTACCTTGCACATAGAAGACATTCAGGAATTGACGGGACCTGGTAGAGTTGATTTATGACTCAGCCCATCATTTATCAAAAATGGCAAGTGTTAAATTGTATAACAAAATCTGCCTAGGTTGAGCTTAACAGATGCAGTTCGTGATGGAAGAAAAAAAATGGAATAATGACAACGAAAAACTCAGCCAAACTATGGAGTTGGTGTGGGTTTTCTGTGATTTCCCCATCATGTCTGATCTGGGCTCTGTCCTTCACTTCATGATGCCTCCTCCTCTCACTTCTTCAGGAACCTGTCCCCTCAAGGTCTTGCTCTTCTAGGTCTGTCCCTCATCCGAATGTACAAATGGTTAATGGAGCTGAAAGAGTCCCTCTCAACGTAAGGTGAGAATTCAAAAGGTACCAAGACTTTAATCCAAGAATTCATATTCAGATGGTAAAATTCAAGCCATCAGTCAGAAAAAAGAAGGAGGTATTTTAGATATTAGAGGTCTCTGCAGTATTTGGAAAATCTGCTATGTAAAGTCTGCCCAGATTATAAGCCTTCCAAATCACTTTTCAGACTATTTACTAATAATTGGGGCTGTGTTTAGGGGCATAGCAATTCCTTCAGAAATTTCACTTATTCTTAAATCTCCTCCCTAGTTGCAAGGGGTCAAACATGGTTCAGGAGGCCCATCAACAGAGCAGTAAGGTAAGACTGGGGCTGAATTTGGGGTAAGACAGATAGAATTGAGAGGTACATGGAGAAAAACAGAAATTCAAAGAATGCCTTGGTCATCTATATGGGCTTGTAGATCTAGGGTGTTCTATAAAGTGAGATTAATATGGGCATGAAGACAAAAAGTAAAAGATGAATGACTGTACTCACCCTCTCCCTCTGGTTCTGTCTGTCCTTTAGCTGATACTTGTCTTGAGTTTGGCTTTGGAAGGAGTTTAATCAGGCTTTGGTACCTGCTTCCAATCTCCAAAGCGCTAATGAGTTTGGAAAGCAAGCTTGAGGCTTGTTTGTTCATCAAAGATCAAAATATCCAATTGGTGCATAGAACGTATGTTTGGGCAGAAAAGTGGAGGGAAAAGTTACACAGAGAGAAAAGTAAGGATGTAATCTTTAAGAAAGATTCTGCATTTCTGGTATCTGCTAATATCTGCATTTGGGGTCATTTTGGAAGTGTTTCAAAGCTGGGATTGCAGGGGGGATTTGAGAGAGATCTTTTTCCCTCTCCTTGGAGATGTTTCATTACATTTGCCCTTGAGGGTCTCTTTTGAAAGAGAAAGAAATGTATTATCCAAACTTCACAGATTTGTAGTTAATTGATCTCTGGGGTAGTGTACTCATATAAGTGCTCTGAAGGCAATGCTTATTAAACTCCATCCCAATGGCCAGCTCCTCAAATCCTCCAAGGCTAATCAATACCTCTTCTGGTAGTACATGATGAACAGTTCAAGATAGCATTGGGACACATAAGACAAGATAAACACCTACTCTGCAGAAGAAAGCAAGATTGTAAACAAACAAACAAACAAACAAAGTCCTTTCCACTACTTCATAGAACCTCTTTGGCCTGAAGTATGTTAAGTGGATGGGAACTCAACCTTATTGAGCTCCTTCTATGTGCTAAGCACTGTATTAGGTGTTTTATGTATGTTAACTCACTAACTCCTGCAAAACCCCCCCGTAAGGAGGAAACTGAAATTCAGAGAAGCTAAGTAAGTTGCTCAAAATTTTACAACTAGCAAGGGATTGATTCAATATTTGAACCCCTGACTATGTGACACTAAATCCTGCATATGAATGTATAATACATGTTTTTGTTTTGGAACTCAATTGCACATAAGTATGTTGATATGGTCAATCGTACCACTCAACTCATAAATCCATGCTCTGCACAGAAACCTACTCTCTTCCTCCAGGAGAAAGACGATAGATACAGGGATTTTTTCCCCTAAAATTTTTAAAAACTTACTCTCATATAGCATGATATAGTATAAAGGTGTAGGATTTTTATTCTATGGATGGCCACGTACAAATGATAAATAATTTGGGGCCAGACACTCATCAAAAAGGAAGCCATTAATTTATGTGTTTGCAGGTGAAGGGAGAAAAATAGAAGATCTGATTCACTTGTTTCTTAAACTGAGAATATCGAACTGTCATCTTTTAAAAATAACTGCAATGAATAGTGGAATATTGATCCCAGCTCCATGGCCAATTAAGGGAGATAAAGTTATCTAATCAGACAGAGAAAGAGATAGAGGGGGAGACATCCAGGAGAGGCTGAGGAATAGAATTCCAGGGAAAATATGAATAAGGGAGAGATCACTCATTCATCCTTTCTGTAAGTCTTTGTTAATTCCTATTCTGTGCCACGCACTGTGTAATTCACCGAAAATACGCATAATAGAAGACAACACAAGGACTTTACTCGTATGGTGCTTACTTATTAATGGAGCTGCTCCAGATGAAGATTTCACTTAAGGCAAGCTTTGGAAAAGCAAGCAACTACGGCACTTGACTATTATGTTAGTAATGATGACTACTATGACTATTAGATGGCTTGGCTGTTTCTGACTCCACTGGAGAGCTTATGGAAAGAAAACGACCAGCTTTGGGTTTTCAGATCTCAGCTCACTTCCCAGACAACCAGAGAGCCTCTACAGGGGCTCTAAAATTTTTATTTCTTGAGCGTTAAAGGTCAATAAGACTTAAAATCAGATCCAAACTTAATTGTGCAGATTGCAGAGCCTCTTAAATTAAAGTTATGACATGTTTGAAAAAGAGCAAGACCCTGAAATCTGGGTTGGGGGCATTTGAATAGGCTCAAAGGAAGTTGACAATCTTGAACTCCCAAATTACCCTGAGCCTCCCTAGCCATGAGGATAGGCCTTCTTAACCTGTCTGAAGAGACTAGCCTTTCCTTGCTCAATGACTATCTCTTAGCCTCATGTAAAGCAATTGCCTTGCAAGGGGATGCCTATTCCCTCGATACCCACAAAATCAGCCTTTGTTGCTGCCAGACCATAATTAGATTAAAATTTCAGCATGTTCCAGGAAGGCAAGTGCCAAGTATGACCTTTGAGAAGAGAAATTATTCCTCCCAAGTTTGAAAGATATTGAATTATTTTGGGAAAATCTAGGGGGAATATATGTAGAACGGATCCTAAAAGTGTTAGCAAGAAAGATAGACTATAACATTAGATTGGGTGAAACTTAATTATATACTCTGGATTTTGGATTTATTGTCTTCACTCGGTCATCTGGGGGTGGCTGTAACACTTTACTGGATTAAGCAGTAGCCTGCATTCAACAGATTGAGACAGCAGATCTTCTGTGGCTCAATAAAAAGGAAAGAATTCAAAGTCTTAGGGAAGTAGAAATGTTAAAGTAGGTTTATCATGAGGGATCTGCACTCTAATCCCCCTCCCAACCACATCTATCTAAAGGGCTAAGAGGGAAGTCCCTTCATTAAGGCATTAAAGAACAATAGAAAGGGGAAAACCAGTGTCTTTGAAAAGCAGCATGGTAGAATGACAGTGAGAGATGCTGTCATTGAGAAGATGTCCTGATTTTATTGTGAAGGCAAGTGGTAATGCTGAACCTCTAGAGACAAGATGGACAAAGTTAATATATTGGGCAGCAGGACTTATGAATTCTGAGTCTGGTTTTTTTCACTTAGCGTCATGCATTTGTGATTCACCCATATTGTTGTGTGTATCAGTAGTACACCCCTTTTTATTGCTCAGTAGTATTCCATTGTGTGGATATAACACAATTTACTTAATCATTCTGCAGTTGAGGGACAATGGGTGGTTTTCAGTTATGGGTCATCGTGAATAAAGCTGCTATGAACATTTTCATACAGGTTTTCTTGAGAGCATAGATTTTTATTTTACTTGGAGATATATCTAGAAGTGAGATTGCTGGGTCATATGGTAAATTTATGCTTAATTTGATAAGAAACTACTAAAATGTTTTTTAAGGTGGATGTAAAAATTTTTCATTTTTATGAGAAATGTATGAGAGTATTAGTTGCTCTGTATCCTTTCCAGCTCTTGGTATTGTCAGAATTTTTAATTTTTTAATATTGCTATTGTAAGAGGGCTATGTGGGATTTCATTTTGGTTTTAGCTTGCATTTTCCTGACAAACAGTGATGTTGAGTATCATACGTCCACTTATATATATATTTGCTGAAGTACATGTTCAAATTTTTTGCCAATTTATTGTTTTTTTTTTTCAAGAAATGCTGACTTTTTTTCTGGATACAAGTACTTTATCAAATGTATGACTTGCAAATATTTTCTTCCAGTCTCTAGCTTGTCGTCCATGCACTTAATGTCTTTCAAGAACAGAAGTACTTAATTTTAGTGTCTGATTTATCACTTTTTTTCTTTTATGGATTATGCTTTTGGTGCTGTATCTAGGACATTTTTGCCTAACCCAAAGTCTTTTTAAGGTGAGATAGTTAGGAGATATTTTGGCTTAATTCACTTGTATCTCCACCTTCTTGCCCAGGTTTGGGGAGTTCTCAGCTATTACTTCTTTGAACAAGCTCTCTGCTCCTTTTCCCCTCTTTCTTCCCTCTGGAATACCTATAACCCTTATGTTGCATTTCCTAATAGAGTCAGATAGTTCTCAGAGAATTTCTTCACTTCTTTTTACTCTTAGTTCTCTCTCCTCCTCCATCTGAAATATTTCTGTATTTCTATCTTCTAGATTGCTAATTCTATCCTCCATATTGTCAGCTATGCTATTTAAAGACTTCAGATTTTTCTTTATCTCCTCCATTGTGTTTTTCATCTCCAACATTACTGATTGGCTTTTCTTTATAGTTTCAATCTCTTCTGTGAAGAAGTTTCTGATTTCATTTAACTGTCTATCTGTATTTTCTTGTAACTTGTTGAGCTTTTTTATGATAGCTATTTTGAATTCTCTATCATTTAGATTATAAATTTCTGTGCCTTTTGGATTGATTTCTGGGTGCTTGTATTTTTCCTTCTGGTCTGGAGATATATATTTTTTCATACTGCTTAATGGCATGGATTTGTGCCTCTGCATAGTGATAGTATCTGGTTGCATCTTCCACCTGCCATCACTGGGAAGGGATCAAGATCTGTTTATTCTGAACTTGCTGAAATCCCTGGAGTCTAGCTGCTGCTTTTCTAAGAAATGCATGGGCACTCAGGCCTACCGGCTGAGCTGGAGTGCCGGGCAGGGGGAGCAGCACTTTGTTTTGCTTGCATGATCCAGGGGTCTTCTCGCTCTTCCCACACTATCTGCTCTCCTGGGGTGCTAGCTTGATGAAGACACCCTGCAACAGTTCAGTCACCTGTGTGTCGGTCTTTCCCATGTGCTCTGAGGGAACTTGGAGAGTGATGGTGTTCCTGTGGAGGGCCTCCCCTCCCCTCTCCTCTCAGAGCCACACATCGTGGAGCCCAGGGTCACTGCTGGGGAGGGAGAGGAGCTCTCCTTACCTCCTTCCACTTCCTCTGGGGGGTCCAGCACCTCCACCTTCAGAAGTAGGGCTGAGTGGGTCTCTCAGACATCTTTTGTGTTGTGTGAGTGTCCTCTGTTAGTATATGCATGTCCTTTTTGTTGTATCTTGGAGGGGAGAGTCTAGAGGGAGAGCTCACTCCACCATGGTGTTGACATCCTCTCTTTCTCGTTCTTAAATTTCTTATAGAATAGGTTGACAAATACAGCTAGTGTCTCCACTTTACATTATCTTGTCCAATGCAGATATTGTTAATTTATAATTTGCTCTTCATTCTTGAGCTTCTCAATCTTATTTTGTAGATAATTATTATCACTAAAATCAGAGTTGGTATGACAGATGAAATCTATTACCATCCTCTTTTATCAGTCTTTTCTAGCCTCAGGATCTCCTAGGACAGTTGATTTCCAATCCTAGCTAAATATGCTTCTCTTGATGAAGAACTTCCTTGCCTTCTCTTGTTTGCAGTCTATTTTGGGAGTCACTTAACTCTTTTTCTTTCAAAGATCTCAGTTGCTAAATTTCTTTCCCTAAATTCAGTCTATAACCTTGTGTGTCAAGAGTCTCAGTAATGATATTCCTTCATATAGAAGATATTTCTGTACTTTAATTAATTTTTATTTTCCAACTATGGATTGCTAAACTTGATCTCCATGAAACAGATTAACTTTTTTTTTTTTTTGAGGAAGATTCAGCCTGTTGCCAATCCGTCTCTTTTTTGCTGAAGAAGGTTGGCTCTGGGATAACATTCATGCCCATCTTCCTCTACTTTATGTGGGATGCTGCTACAGCATGGCTTGATAAGCAATGCATAGATCCGTGCCCAGGATCTGAACCTGCTAACCCCAGGCCGCTGAAGTGGACTGTGTGAACTGAGCTGCTATGCCACTGGGATGGCCCCCAGATTAACTCCTTTCTGTAAATTTTATTCCTGCTTCAAAAGTTTCAAAAAACAGGAAATCAACATCTCAAGATCTCAGACTTTCAGAGATTAAGGGGTTTTTGGAGAATGATCCCAATTTTCTCAGGCTGGGCAGTGGTGGAGATGTTATTTGATTCGTCCAGGTGCTAGCAGTGCTGAGAGTTTGTTGTTTTTAACACCATGGAGTTAATTCTGACTCCTAGTGATCCTCCTGTTGTACAGCAGAGCAGAACTCTGCTGGTCTTTTTGGGCCATCCTCTCACCTTCCACCACTATATCAGACAATGCCCTGCTGGTATTCATAGGGTTTCCATGGCCAATTCTTTTGGAAGTGGGTGGCCAGGTCCTTCTTCCTCCTATGCCTTAGTCTGGAAACTCCACTGAAACCTGTCCACATGGGGACGCTGCTGGTATCTGAAATACCAGGGGCATAACTTGCAGCATCACAGCAACAAATAGCCATCACAGTATGACAACCTACAGATGAGTGGTGTGGATTCCTGACTGGGAAATGAATAAGGGCCATGGCAGTGAAAGCACTGAATATTAACCACTAGACCACCAGGGCTAGGAGTAGCACCCAAAATATTAAAGAGTAAGGGAACTGTTTTTGTCACTATGAAAATGAGTCACAACAAAGTGTCAGGAAGGAAAGAGCTCTTGGTCATGATCCTAGAGACAGAGTTAATGATGTTATTAGTTAACATTCATTGAGTAATATCTATTCATCAGACACTGTGCTAAGATAGGAATTAGATATTATTCATATGTAATTCCATTATTTCAACAACGCTTTTGAGGTAGGTATTATTATTGTTATTACATCAGTTTTACAAGTGAGGATACTGATTATTTAAGAGATTTTAAAACTTAGTACATGTTTATATGGATAAAATGGCAGAGCTAGAATTTGAACTCAACTCTCTCAGTTGGAAATCTATGTTTTTAAACACCATATATTAGGACAAGGCTTGATCTGTTTGTGTGTAGTTTACTTCCAATGAAGAGTAGGTTGTCCATCAAAGCAAAAGGAAATCTTCCTGGACCCAGATCAGGGAAAGCTCAGAGGAGCATAACGAAGGGGACTGTAAATAAGACTATGGCGATGGATGGTTGGCCTCTTTCCCCATTACCCAGAGAGGAATTAGTGCTCAGAAATGTTTGGCTCTACCGATTTCTTGGTTTTTATTTTGGACTCAGGTGTGAGTGGACGGGCAGCCATGTGGAAAAAGAGTGTGCCTACTCCTGCCCATTAAAATAATGAACTCCCAAAGGACATTTTGAAGACTGGGTAATAAAGGAACAGGGATTCCAGAAACAGATATTGCTACTTGCATGAGGCCAAAGTATAAAAAATTGACTCAATCAGAAACCTTGCATGGAGCCAGTGGGAAATACAGATGAACTGAAGTTTGAAAATGATGTTATTGCAGCAAAGCAATCAATAATTTTTCTCCTATAGCATGAGATCTCAGGACACTTCTGCATAAAGTAATTCAGTAAGTCCAGCTCCTTCTCTCTTGTCTCATTTATCCAACAAATGACAATTATAAATTCAAACAGCCTATTCCAAATTTTATCTGTAAGACGGTGGAGTAACTCTAGCCACCTCGATAGAGGGTTAAATGAGTTAATATAAATCAAGTCCTTATAACAGTGCCTGGTTTCCAATAAACCCTAAATAAGCGTTTGTGATTATATTATATTATTATAGTTGAGCACTCATAAGCCAAACACCCTGCTAACCTTTGAGGATATGTAGTGAAAAAAAATTCATGTGTTCAACAAATATTTACTGTGCCTGTGTCCAATAGACTGTTCTAGGGACTCAGGATAGTTTAATAAACACAACAGATAAAACTCCTTGCCTGCCTTTGAGTAGCTTACATTATGCTAGGGAAGATGTCATTAAGATAAGAAACACCAAGCTCATCTTATTTTCTCTTTGCTGGGATTAACAGATTGATGTCATAGTGAAGAGTGGTCTCAGCTCTTCTTGGTTTTGGCTGCTCAATTACTGATGGTGGGGAGACTTAAAATTTTTAGAAAACACAAAGCTAGAAGCAGTATTTATTTTAACACTTTTATTGAGATCTCTTTAACATATAGAAATTGTATATATTTGGGGTGTAAAACTTGATTTTGTATGTGTGCATATATTGCAAAAAGATCACCATAATCAAGCTAAATGACTTATCCATTAACTCTCATAGTTACCCTTGAGTGTGTGTGTGTGAGAAGATTTAATTTAAGATCTATCCTCTTAGAAAACTTCAAGTATACAATACAGTAATGTTAACTATTGCCACTATGCTGTTCATTAGGTCTCCTGAACTTATTTTTCTTGAAAAATTGAAACTGTACTCTTTGACCGTCATCTCCCCATTCCCCTACCCCTGCCTGCCCACTGACCTCAGCCACTGGAAACCACCATTCTACTCTCTACTTTTACGAGTTTACTTTTTTAGAATTCCACTTGTTAGTGAGATCATGCATAATTTTTCTTTCTGTGTCTGGCATATTTCACTAGCATAATGTTCAACTATGTTGTTGTAAATGACAAGATTTCCTTCTTTTTATGGCTGAATAGTATTTCCTTATCTATCTATTTATCTATCTGTCATCTATCATCATCTATCATGTATCTATCTATATATCTCACATTTTCTTTTCTTGTTTAACTTTAATTGTTCTTCAGTCAACTTTTTTATTTTTTTAAAGAGTCAACAGTTTTAAAGAGTTTTGTTTTTGAGGAAGATTGGTCCTGCACTAACATCTGTTGCCAATCTTCTTCTTTTTCCTTTTTCTCCCCAAAGCCCCAGTACATAGTTGTATATCACAGTTGTAGAGTTGTAGCTCTTCTATGTGGGATGCCATCTCCACATGTCTTGATGAGCGGTGAATAGGTTGGTGTCTAGGATCTGAACTTGCAAACCCTGGGGTGCTGAAGCAGAACGTGTGAACTTAACCGCTACACCACCAGGCCAGCCCTCACGTTTTCTTTATCCATTCCTCTATTGATGGACATTTAGGTTGTTTCCATATCTTGGCTATTGTGAATAATGCTTCAATGAACATGGAAGTGCAGATATCTCTTTGAGAGACTTCATTTCCTTTGGATATATGCCCAGGAGTTGGATTGCTGGATCGTATGGTAGGTCTATTTTTAATTTTTTGAAGAACCTCCATATTGTTTTCTGTAGTGACTGTACCAATTTACATTCCCACCAATGTACAAGGGTTCCGTTTTCTCTACCTCCTTGCCAACACTTGCTATCTCTTGTCTTTTTAATAACAGCCATCCTAAAGTGTGTGAGGTGATATTTCATTGCAGTTTTGATTTTCATTTCCTTGATGATTAGTGACGTTGAGCACCTCTTCACCTAAAACAGGTTTTAAAATGAACGAATGATAGAGAAATGCAATCAGATAGTTACAATTTGTTGTAAACATGCATGTGCCATTAAATTTGAAAAAATGATAAAATACCAGCAACTTTAATTTTACCATTGGATTTTCCCTAGGGCACTTCTGCCTTTTTATATCCATTTATATTTCCTCATTTGATCTTGTACTAGTGCCATCTTTCTTAACTAAAAAGTCTGTCTTTCTTAATGCAAAATGTGTGTGGTCTTACCTCATGTCTTCAAAATGATAATCTGGTCAGCCTGATGATATCAAAGTTGTCCCTTGCCTATCCTAAAGTATTATTCTTAATTATGTAGTGAACTGTCTCCTGCTTTTCTTGTTCAGGAAAGACTGGTTTCTTGTTCTTGACCATCATGGCTCATCCAATTTCAGTCAACTTTGGTGTTGCTTCCCCTCTGCCCTCATGGAGATATGTTCATAGCCCTTCTATCTCATAATACTGCTGATTGAGTTAGTCCAAATTTTGATCTTTTTATGCAATGACTTGTATAAAAACTTACTATATAACTAGAAAAAAATTCTAATTCTAAACATGCATGTATATGTATATATTATGTATTATATATGTATATTTATATAGTACTCTTATTTTTACTTGAAAAGAATAGACTACTTTATTACAGATTGGATTTCCTCCCTCAAAATGGAGTATATCAAATATTGTAGCCTGTTGTATTTAGCTCTTTTTTGGATTCTTATACTAAAGATATATAAAATATAAGAAATTCATAACTTTATTGTTAACCTGGGTTTATATTTTGAAGTCAGAAAGTCTAAAAAGCCATGAGAAACCGAAGCCCAGAGGAACCTTGATACTTATCTTACTCAATCCTCTCATTTTTCAATTGAGAAAATGAGGATTTGAAGAGGAGAACTGACTTTCCAACGGTCCCCAGAGAGTTAGGAATGGAACTGCAGACAAAACTCAGATTACTGACTCCCAGTAACTCTCTTCTCTATTAGATGGATCCTCTTCTGGTCAACAAAGTATATAGCACACAGATTTTAAATAGTGCCATGAAATTATCATAGGCTGACTTCCTCTGAGAAGACTTTGCCTAGCAGGTAGCTAGCTAGGACCTTACCTTGGTATTAACTGTTTATATGATCTTCCAGGAAATATCCACTCAAATAATAACAAACAAAATCTAACTGATCACAGGATTGTTTCTTTTCCTTTACGCAGGAAGCAGATCTATGGCCATAAGAAGGAACAATACAACTGTCACAAAATTCATCCTCCTGGGATTTTCGGATCAGCCTCAAATGACTATTTTCTATTTTGTGTCATTTCTGGGGATTTACCTCCTGACCCTAGCCTGGAACATGAGCCTCATCGTCCTCATCAGGATGGACTCCCACCTGCACACGCCGATGTACTTCTTCCTCAGTAACCTGTCCTTCCTAGATATCTGCTATGTGTCCTCCACAACTCCCAAAATGCTCTCTGACATTATCACAGAACAGAAAACCATTTCCTTTGTTGGCTGTGCCATGCAGTACTTTGTCTTCTGTGGAATGGGGCTGACTGAATGCTTTCTTTTGGCAGCCATGGCATATGATCGGTATGCTGCAATCTGTAACCCATTGCTCTACACAGCCCTCATTTCCCATACACTTTGTTTAAAGATGGTGGCTGGGGCCTATGTGGGTGGATTTCTTAGTTCTTTGATTGAAACATACTCTGTCTATCAACATGATTTCTGCGGGCCCAACACAATCAACCACTTCTTCTGTGACCTTCCTCCAGTCCTGGTTCTGTCATGCTCTGATACCTTCACCAGCCAGGTGGTGAACTTCATTGTAGGTGTTGTTGTTGGAGTGGTATCTGTCCTTGTGGTCCTCATCTCTTATGGTTACATTGTTGCTGCTGTCCTGAAGATCAGCTCAGCTAAAGGTAGGACCAAGGCCTTCAGCACCTGTGTCTCTCACCTGACTGCTGTGACCCTCTTCTATGGTTCTGGTCTCTTCATGTACATGCGACCTAGTTCCAGCTACTCCCTAAACCGGGACAAGGTGGTGTCCATATTCTATGCTGTGGTGATCCCTATGGTGAATCCCATCATCTATAGTCTTAGGAATAAGGAGATTAAAAGTGCCATGAGGAAAGCTGTGGAAAGGCATTATTTGCTTTCTCATGGGCATTCATTTTTCTGACCCCAAGCTAATGTTTACAATGAAGCTGTGAGCAGGGTCAATTATGCTGACTTTCATGTAATTCTGGACTAGTTGATCAACACAATGATTTGTGTTGAGCAGGCTTTTTTTCTTTTCTACTTTTCCAATATTCCCCTAACCAGTCTACCTATTGGTTATTGGAAAACAGTTTGGTTATTATTGGTTTCTAGAATGAATAACATTGTATAGATTGAGATTATAAATGTTCAATTTACCAAAGAACTTCACCATGACAAAGAATGAGCAACCTGAAATGTCAAAACAGAGTTGGTGTCCATAGGAGGAAAACATTGAAAAAATGTTAGTCCAGCATTCAAGGTGGTGATTCTTAAGGTAGGATAGGAATATACAGCATAATAACCTGAGAATGGGGACACTTTTTCTGAAAACAATTGCCTTTCTCTCTTATGAGGTTCCAACATGTTTCCTTTAGGGCACATGAGCACCACAAGGCAGACACACTCCCCTATTGAGAATCATGGCTATTGTGAACCACTGTGACTGGTCGGTGTGTAGTACTGACTCTTTAGATGTATTAAGGCAGGAAAGAGATTGAAAACTTCTGATTAGGGCCTTAATGTCTGAACAAATGGGAAGACCTCATGGCTAACTCAATCAACGATACAAAAAGTGGTCACTGAAATGATTTGAACAAAACCAAGGAATTGTCATTAGAGTCCAAAGTAATAGCTTTCTAAGCAACACTCAAAGTTTCTTAGGAATCTGCAGAAGAGGAGTACCCTTCCCCTCGGTTTTCACCAATTTTGTGATAAGTTCTAGAAAATAATTTAGCCAAGAAATTGAAGAGAGTGATTTTTCTCCTCTACATTTTCTCAGAACTTGTTATATATCCTTCAACTGGCAGTAAAAACTGGAATAAATTTATTCAGCTGTGACCTCTCTTGGGTAGGCACTAAATAAGTGAGTAAATAGGTATCTACCTGTTTGTCCTTGGGCAAGATATTTGGGCTCTGTGTGCCTTAGTTCCTCACCCATAAAGTAAAAATATTAATAGTAATTATCTCATAGATGTATTGTGAAGAATTAAATGAGTCAGTATAAGTAAACACTTAGAATCATGTCTGATGTATAGAAAATGCTCAAGGGGTGATATTGTTATTATTATTATTATGCTATAATGATTTACTACCATCTGAGCTAAAGAAATAGAAGACATTTCCTTAGTTTGATAGGAAATGTGATCTTTGTAATGGCTTTGATGCATTAGAAAGTGGGTCTGCAGAGAGTACAGTAAGAAGTTGTTAAGAGTATTTAAGTATTCTTGTCATCAGGCCTGTGATTATTAATCTCATCTCTGCCATTTTGCAGGTATCTTTATAACCATTTTTTCCTCCACCTTTATCTGTACTCCAGTTCACTGAGCTCCTATCCTTCAATTTACCTTTGTAGCTAATCTAAAATTCTCCTAATGCCAAAAGTCATTAGAACAATAATAAACAAATAAATAAACACCTCATGATCTGGATTTACATGAAGCTGTCACTAGTGTGATATTACCTCTAACTTTTTTTTAATGAACAAAAATTCTGAATATAAATCTCTCTTGTTTGGCGATGTATGTTTGCCAGTAATGGAAATTTGGTTTATGCATTGAGAAGATATAAGATACTTTTGCAGTTTGCCCAACTATGAAGGAGAAAGCAATGCTTATTCATCAATAACCAATAAATCTGGTGCATAAGATGGGGATGTGTCATGAGGCTTGAATAAAGCAAAAATGATCTAGGTTTTACAGTAAGCCACATGTTAAATAAAACTTCCCAAATAAGTTCATTTATTATGGGGCATACAAACAGACATACATTAAACAGAATAATTTGGCGCTAAGAGAATCAGGCATTTTATAACTATTTGAAGCAGGACAAGGTACATCTGTCTCCAGAAGAAGCTAGCCAATTGGAGATGAATTCACTTTAGTAAGAGTACCACAATCCAGGGTGCGGTGCTCATCTTTGCAACCTCCAAAAATCTCTTCCAGATGGATTGAAGTTAATTAACCAATTTCAGAATTCTGCATAAGCCAGTAATACCATTTTTAGTTTTCAGTGAAGAACAAAACAGTGAAGCTTGTACTTGTACCAGTGGCACAATTCTCTGTGTTGTTGAGAAAACCACATGGAAAAACAAATTACAATCAAAAGTCTATTTGGAGAGAAAGGAATCAAAGCAAAGCGGGTAATGTGTATCAGTGTCTGATATGCCCAGCTACAGGGTCCAGACAGGCTGAGACCCTGAACCAGGGTACTACCAATTTTTCTCCCCAAACATTCATTTTTCTTCTAAGGGACCATCTTCACTTCTAATCAATATATTATTTACAGATTCATTAATTCAAAAGTTTTCCTTCTTTTGGTCTAAGAAATATTTTATCTCTAAAATGCCCCTTTTACATATTTTATTCATCTATTATGATCTGATTTGTGGTTTAATTTTTAGTTTTCAGAAACCTGCTTATTGTCCTTATGTTCTATCTACATTCCCCTAATTTTTTTTTGGTAGGTATGTATGATTACACACACACACACTCACTTACATACTCACAAATTAGTGACTGATGCATGAAATGGGTTGTGATGAGATTTTAAACCTTTTTCTAAACACGAATCATCTCACGTTTCTAGTCTTGAACCAAGAGAAACTTGCTTGTTCTGTGATCCTTCACACAAATAAGGAAACATTTGCATTTCACTTTCCTGTGTTCAGAAGACTGATTTGGATCTCACTGACCTACAACTGAGCAAGGAAAGCCTGACTGACTTGTATAGAAGCAGATACACCATGTGCATTCTCCCATCAGCTTGATCTATGACTACCTTCCCTGAATTCTTGTCTCCTTGTCTATAACATCTCCTAACTAACTGGGGAAGATAAACCAACTGCTTATATCTGGCTTTTGCTGCTTTTATTCCGTTCTCACTCTTCTCGTGCTCTCCTCTCCCCTTTTAATCTGGCCATGACCTCCTATGTGTAATACTGCTTATGGATCTGGCCAGGGATGAGATTCCCATCTTTCCTACAAGTAAAGAAATAGCCATAGCAGGCTCTTGCAGTCATGGCTTGGAACCATTATAAACTAGATGTGGCAGCACCTCCTTTCAATGTTGCCAGACTAGATGGCTGGCACCATCTAGTTGCAAGACAGACAAACCACACACTTTTGTGGGACCACACTCTAGAAATAAATAGGCATCTGCAACCCAGACAAACTTCACGGAAGAAGAGAGACTTCCTCTTTCTCTCAAAGCAAAGTTCTTCTGAAGTAGAAACATGATATCAGATTGGACTTAAATGTCAAAATAAGTATAAAAACTGGCATGAGTAAAGTATCACGTTGATATTGTATGGTGTATTCTTGTTGTTCTAATAAAACTTCTTTCTTTCTTTTTTTTTTTTAGAAATTTATTTATTTATTTTTTATTTTTATTTATTTTTAATTTTTTTTGTGTGAGGAAGATCAGCCCTGAGCTAACATCCATGCTAATCCTCCTCTTTATGCTGATGAAGACCGACTTTGAGCTAACATCTATTTCCAATCCTCCTCCTTTTTATTTTTCTCCAAAGCCCCAGTAGATAGTTGTATGTCATAGTTGCACATCCTTCTAGTTGCTGTATGTGGGACGCGGCCTCAGCATGGCCGGGGAAGCGGTGCTTTGGTGCGCGCCCGGGATCCGAACCCAGGCCGCCAATAGCCAAGCGCACGCACTTAACCGCTAAGCCACGGGGCTGGCCCTAAAACCTCTTTCTTATGCAAAGGGAGACTGTGTTGTTTTCATCTTAAGAAATCCTTAAGGAGCATAATTGACCCGCTTGACCAGAGAGAGGAAGTCCCTATATCAGACATACACTGAAACTCATAATTCATTTTCTAACAGCTATAATCTAAGGAAGTAGCCTGGAAGAGATTGTCTCACCCTTCAACTTGACCCTCAGTCTAGAATGTAACTAGAAAGAAGACTCCATCTGGTGCTGAGATGCAGCTGGGAGGTGTCCTTGTACCTAAACAGGAAGAGGTGGATTCTGAGAAGTCTTGCACCTCAACACACCTACCAGTCCAGTCTTTCCTTTACTCATTTCTTGTACCTGATAAAGATGCTATTTACAATTTGCTGTATTATCTGCACTATGTGTCTAGATGCCACTTTTTTTCTTGAGGTCCCTCTTTTTATCAGAAAGCAAAGTAGGTATTCCTTCTCTGTTTAACACTTTTGGTGTCTGTGACTTTCAGATCTCTGAACACTCTGGAATTGTTTTTCATCATACATACCATCCCTGGGGGTAGTTATTCAGAAGGCCATGTGTAAGATCTTCCTGCTTTAGCCAGTTAAATACCTTTAATGAAGACTCTAGACTTCTCTATTCATTTGATTTACTTTTACTTTACAACTACAATTAGGTGTAACTCACCATTAATTTCTTATCTTTCTTTTCCTTTTGGTGTTCAATATGTGTCCTTTTTAAAAAATTAAAAAAAAAGTTCTAAGTGAAATATATTTCACATATAACATTGTGTTATTTTAAAGTGTACAATATGTTGATTTGATACATTTATATGTTGTGATATGATTGCCATTGTAGCAATGGTTATTACGTCTTTTACATCACATAATTATCATTTCTTAATTGTGGTGGGAATAATTAAGATCTCAGCAAGTTTGAATATTATAATTCAGTATTGTTGTCTATAGTCACTATACTTTGCATTATATCTCTAGGAGTTATTTACTACTACTTGCAAGTTTGTACCCTTAAACATCTCCCTTGTTCCTCCACCCCCTAGCCTCCGGTAATCGTCATTTTATTCTGTTTTTACAAGTTTGGCTTTTTTAGATTCCACATATAAGTGAGATCATACAACATTTGTCTTCCTCTGTCTTATCTCACTTAACATATTATCCTCAATGTCCAACCATGTTGTCTCAAATGACAGGATTTCCTTCTTTCTCATGGCAGAATAATATTCCATTGTGTGTATATGTAGATATATATCACATCTTTATCCATTCATCCATTAGTGGAAACTTAGATTGTTTCAATATCTTGGCTATTGTGAATAATTCTGCAATAAATATGTGAGTGCATATATCTCTTTGATATCCTCTTTTCATTTCCTTTGAGTGTATACCCAGAGGTGGGATTGATGGATCATATTGTAGTTCTATTTTTAATTTATTTTGAGGCACCTCCATATTGTTTTCTTTAGTGGCTGATCAAGTTTAAATTTCCAACAACAGTGTGCAAGGATACTCTTTTTTCCACATCCTCGCCAACGCTTGTTCTCTCTTCTCTTCTTGATGATAGCCATTCTAACAGGTGTGAGGTGATAGATCATCAGGGTTTTGATTTCTACTTCCTTGATGGTTAGTGATGTTGAGCATGTTTTCATGTACTTGTTGGCCATTTGAATGTATTCAGCATGTTTTCTTAAAGCTGAGTTTGACAGTATCTTTTCTCCACTGTCAAAGGGTAACCTTCCTCTTGTAGGAGTTGTTAGCAGGGTTCAGGGTGGAATGGCAGGAGTCTTGGTTCAGTAAATCTTTCTGTGACATTATCTACCTGTCTATTTTGGTTTCCAAGGAAAGAGGGGAAGATTGTTTCACAACACACTCTCAGTTATCTTGACTTCTGTTACTTACATTAACAGGACTCTCAATGTTTCAGTATCTGAATAACACATGACACATTGTATGCACTTAATCAATATTTGTCGAAGGAATTAATCTTAGTATTTTAGTACAAATCTTAATATTTTTGTTCTTACTAAGTCAAAATTATTATTCAGCACTGTATTTCAGGAAATTATCTTCAGCAAACTTCCTGAAAGTATCTAACAAAAAATAAAATGAATAATTCACGTTGCAGGTAAGTTCTCATATTTCCTTCTAAAGGAAATATGGTTATCATGACTATTTAACTTTTAGGCTATATTATATTGTAACAATATACATTTTTATGTTTTAAAAAGAATTGACCTTTTATAGTAAAATTAATCAAAACCGTGATTCAACAAAATTGTTTTTCAGATCAATTAAAATGTATAAGAAAAATTATTTATTTTGGATTTAATTCATGGGATACAGAATTTCTCAATTTTCCAGTCAACTCTGACATCCTGCAATTTTATCTTTAAAACTATGGTTTAATTATAGTTTTGGAATGAAATAAAAATATGGTTTCATCATATCTTAAATATACATACATTTATATATGTATATAGATTTGTTACTCAGATATAAGACCCTAGGAACATTAAAAAATATGGTTGTGAGTAATCAGGAGGTTATAGACATTAGTAAGATAACAGTGTAAGCTAATCACATTTTTTATGAGTAGAGGTGATAAATAGAAATTAGGATGAAAATGAATATGATTAAAACATATAAACATACAAACAAAAAGTTTCATTTCAAAAGTAATAAAGGGAAATTAAAAGTTTTTCTACCGAATGAAATATCAGTAAAAAACAAATATTGAAATAATTTAAAAATTACAATATCTGAATGTTGGAGAAAATATGGTGAGTAATGGTACATAGTCACTTATTTCTAGTGAAAAGATAAAATGGTTAAAGAAATTTGAAAATATAGTTATGATATTTGGTTAAGCATCGTGGGGTGAATCAACACATTTATCTTTACTCCTTCCTGAAGCCCAGTGAAAATGACAATAAACTATTAAAAAAAAAACCCTATAAAATCACCAAGATATAGTAACAGGAGAAATGACAACAAATTTGGAAACTACAAGGCAGATGTACGAAGGATACCCAACTCAGACTCAAGAAATCAGGAAGCTATGTGTCCTGGATAGAGTGGGGAGGAAAAGCTAAGAAAAAGCAAGTTGATTCCCATTGTACAACCCCCAAAATGATCAGGAACTGAAAGCCCTGGGAACCTGCATAGTGAATGGCATAAAACTTGAGATTTAGTTGAAAAATCTATTAAGAACAACTAGACTCCTAGACCAGCGGCTCTCCTCCTCTAGCGTCCAGGAAACTCCTGCCCCTCCCCCATCATCCTTCCCTCACTCTAACAGAAGACTGGAGGTTTATTCTCTGGAGAATTGAACCAAGAAGTATGGACTCAGGGTCATCAGACATATCTAAGGGGGCATGCTAAAAACAGAGGAATTAAGATAATTTCTACATAGTGAAAAGGGAGATTCTCCCTGCTCGAGCCCCTTTCTCTACCACACACCTACTCCATTCACTCATTCAACTCTCAGAATGAGTGGTATATATTATAAAACTAATATCAACTCCCAGCTGGGTTGATATCTCCTAGGCAGGAGACTGGAGAATTCCTACATGAAGAAAAACCTGACCAAAAGAAAATATCTCCCAAATCCTACAGCAGGAGTTCATCAGAGCAATTGTGAAGTTCTCCCCGATTGCCTAGCAGAAAGCCCACCAGAGGACAATCTCTAGCCATAAATACCAAGCTTCAAACCTTGCTTTTTAGTGCCTCACTCAGCAATGGGAAAGGACAGCCAAGAATCACCAGACAGTGGCTCTAAAATAAACAAAGAAGAAAATAAAAGAAGAACTCAGATGACAAAAATATAAAGCAAGAAGATTAGAATATGTAAAAAAATAAAATCTAAAAATTAATACACTCAGTTAAAAAAGATATTGTGGAAGAAACAGGACATTTATAATATTGTTTGAGCCACTAATCAAATTTTCTCTGACTACTTCAGTTTTATGAGCTAATAGAGTCACTTGATTGTTTTAATCAGTTTCAGTTCTTTTCTTCTGTCATTAAAAAGGAAAGATTCCAAATAAAATAATTTTATAATATATATCAAGAATCACAAAAATGTGACTCTGAGTAAGTGGTCTCTATTCTTAGTACATTAATTACCTACCGTTGCACAACAGATTACTACAAAACTTTGCAGCATCAAACAAAGATAGACAGCTATTACCTTATCCAGTTTCTGTGGGTCAGGAATTCAGGGGCAACTTGGCTGTGTGTTTCTGGCTCAAGGGGTCTCCTGAGGTTGCATTCAACTAGCCCGTCAGGGTTGGAGTCCTCTGAAGCTAGATCAAGGTGGGAGGATCCACTTCCAAAATAGATCTCTCACATAGCTGTCAAGTTGGTGCTAGCTGACGGCAGGAGGTCAATCTTCTTGGTTACATGGGTTAGCCTATTAAATATAGGAGGGTTCTACACAAGCCCATGAAGACTAGGAGGTCAGGGTCATTGGGTACCATCTTGGAGGCTGCCTATCGCACTCAGATGTTAGAAGTGCTTTAGAGTAAATATATTCAAAATCATTCATTGAAAATTTGGAAACAACCTATATGTTACATGAAGAAAATGGTTAAATACATTAAGGTGTAGCCAATTGGTCTCTTGTAATACACACGGAGTAAAATAATACTAATAATACAAGCATGAGGTTTCTACAATCAATCTACAAATTCAAGTATTCTAGAAATACCAGATTTCCATAACACTATTTCTACTTTGCACTCTCCTTATTTCTCCACTGGGAAAAAACTTAGTCAATTCAGGAGTCTTTCCTTCTTTTCCCTACATTTGTGTCTAAGTTCTAGAGGGCTGAATGATGCCCAGGCAATGGGGGCATCTGGCCCTTGACCTCTTTCCATAGCAGCATCTCCTGGAACATCTATTGCCTCAACAGATCCCCAGCTGTCAAGTCACAAATGAATTGCTGCTGAATTCCATTTATCTCCATCCTCAAGACCTGTTAGGTCTGATGACTCTGCTACTCACAGCCACTCTTGGGTAAATGGAAATTTTTCTGTTGTTCCCATCTTCGACTATGTGACAGGGAATTCTGTAGAGCTCAAGCCCTCTGTGCCCAGTGGCTATCTCCCTGGACCACCATGACCACATTTTCTTAAGTTTCTGCCTGCCAACTCAGGCCCTAACCATCTTTTGGTTTGGGCTCCTCTGTTCTTCATGTCTCCAAACATATTTGATTGTTGTGCTGTCTCTAAGCCATTCTCAAGACGCACTCATATTTTTGGCCACATCACCTCTGCTTCAATTTCTTTGGCTTGGGATCTCACACCCCTTCTCTGACGCTTAAGAACCTAACAACTTACCTGCCTGAAAGAGGGGAATGGTCAGAGATGTGAGGAAGGAAATATTAGGTAAAATGCTAGATAATACTTCAAAAATATTATCTACCTGCTGTTACATACAGCTAAGCGGAAAATTTAAAAGGAGGGTTGGCTGGGGATAAAATGAGACACTAAAGGCAAGTTAGAAGCATCAGCAGACCTTATTTTCTAATATATGACAAGTGATTGTTTGGCCTTCTCCATAGCCTGGACTCATCCATCCCTGCTGAGATGTCCTTCCCATGTAGTGTCTAGAGAAAGAAAAGCAAGACCTTGAGTACTAAAGGACAAGGGCTCAGAGTCTTTGGATGCAATACAAGAATTGCTTCTCTCAACATAAATGGATAAAGGATATGTGGTATATATATGCAATGGAATACTACTCAGCCATGAAAAAGACAAAATTGTGCCGTTTACGACAACATGGATGGACCTTGAGGGTGAGGGTGTTACGCTGGGCAAAATATGTCAGATGGAGAAAGATAATTACTATATGAATTCACCCATATATAGGAAACAAACAAACAAACAAACACATTGGTATAGAGAATAGATTGGTAGTTACTGGAGCAGAAGGTCGAAACGGGCAAAGGGGCACAGATGTATGGTGAGCTATACTTGTGGTGAGCATGATGCAGTCTACACATTAGTGGAAATACAGTGATTTACAACTGAAATTTATATATTGTTATTAACCAATGTGACCTCAATAAAATAAATTAAAAAAAAAAGAATTGCTTCTCTTCTTGTGCATTTGGAAAAAAAAGATTGCAAAGTAGGGTGGAAGGAAGGGAAAAGATTCCTTCTTGGTGTGTGTTTTGGTAAGACTGAATGTTGTTTATCTTTTCAAAGTTTCTTAGACACTTTGCCTAGTTCTTCCTCTTTTCCTATCTGTCTCTGCCCTTCTTCATACAATCATTTTTTCCTTCTGTCATTCTCCCTCTTCTACACATTTCTTCCTTTAATTCAAGCAGCTGGAGCTATGGAAGAGAAGAAGAGAGCTATTTATGTTTCCTCTTCCCTACTCCAAATCTCTGGAAGGTCTTTCTAAACATGATCCTTCATGGAGTCCTATGGAAATGAAAAGAAAAAAGTGGTCCAAAATAAGAAGGTAGAAAGTTGAGAGTCCCACTACTGCAGAGAGTCTGCCTCAGCATTGCTGGAGGTTCACTACTTCCTGGGATGTTTCCCTGAGAGAGGTCTCTGATGATTGTTCCTATGCTTTGGTGACATGATTTATTTTATGGGTAACAAGGTTAGAAATGATGTCTAAACCAGCCCCATGATTCTTCCAGGGTGAATGGAAGGACTCTTGATATAAAAATGTCTCAAAAGATGAACACCCTGAAGTGAGATCTTGGAGCCTAAACAAGGGACCAATTAACAGAGTTGGTTTCCCCTCTGTCACCCAGGAGGGAGGTTATTTACAGCTTGCATGATTTTAATTGTTCCTTCTTTGCTGTGAGCTGTGCTCCCAAGTCCTCTCTTAGATGTGAGAGAAGACTCATAAGCATTTAAGGTCCTCTTCTCCCACAGCTGGATCATTTCTGAGGGAGGTTGAGTGTGCCAAAGACTACTAACAAAAGACCATGTGCTCATCTGAGAGTACTTATGGAGTGGGATACTCTTAGAAGCTGGAAGTTGAAATATCTGTTGTGTATTTCTGAATGCCTCAGTACACCACGAAGATAAAAGAGTGGGAACACAGGAGAGTAAAGCTTTACAGAACTCTTAGGTGAGTCAATAGGGACTCTGCTCAAAGGAATATGAGGGCTTAGGACCCAGAGAGAATTTTAAAGATTTTCAAAAAGCTCAATATCACTGTCCTTGAAATCTAAGTTTCATAAGAGGTCTTCTTCCATGGAGCTCATTCAGCCTGAAAAGCAAATCTGTAGAAGGATAATCTAAATATATAGGCTGTGTCAATACACTTTGGCATAAGATGGGGAGCTGGAAAACGTCTGACAGATTGGATTAGTATCTAAAAGGAGAAAACAAAGACCGAGAAGAAAAGTTGTATGTAATTTTTCAGGGGCCTATACTACCTGATTCGTTCCATTTAAAAAGTGAAATTTCAGTATTCTACAAAAGACTCTTAAATGGACTGGATCCAATGCGACTTGGATGAACATTTCGGGTCTTGAGGAATTGAGGGACCACCAGTCGAGAATTACTGTAATAATTAGTATTCTGAGAGTCATCCTGTCCATATTGTTCCTGGTAAACAAAGCTCTTCAGATTTTGTTTTCTGCCCTACAAATAGGACGAATTTTTCCAAAGTCGACTAAGTAAATATTAGGAAGGATAATTGATAAAATATCTTAAAAAAGAGAGGCATGTCCGAGGGGCCACTTTTTCCTGTTCTCTTTCTGTTTCCTTCTTTTTTCCTTTGCTAAGCAGGGTCAGATGGAGGTAGGTATGTGGAGGGGGAATATCTGATGCCAAGAATGATATGAGAAGAAAGGAAGAAGCCCTGATAAACTTTATCCCAAGGTAAACTTTATCCAAAACAAAAGAAGAAAGCTTAGGAATCCTTGATAAATAAGAGGCAAGAAAAAAGGTTGAATTAGAAATGATAGAATCAGGGTGGGTGAGAAAAACAATGTGGCAATTAAAAGGTTTCTGGGACTAAGAACAGCATCACTAGTTTAACATAGTTCTCTGTGTACAGTAGGGTTTGCTGTGGTAATTTTGTCTCTTAGGCATCTGTGGGCACAAGCTTTGCAGTGGTCGCCATCTAAAGGCTCAGATGTCCCTTTCCCTCAGTTACAATGGGATTTATTGCAAAACATTTTAATATCTTCTCATTTCTTCCTCCTGAAAGAAGATAAATTTTCCTCCAGTTTGTCTCACTTACTTGGCAAGCAGTCAGCATTACAGCCTTTCTGTTCATTTCCTGAAAGAGTATCTCTGTGAAAAGATGTGGTGATCATGTTATTGACAGCATCTTCGATTACATTGTCATTGTCCTTTCCAGTTGTACAATAATGCATTGATATGGTCTCTGCCATTCTAGAGATCTTTTGTGTGAATTTTTTGCAAAGAATATGCAGGAACATTCCCTAATCTCTAACTTCATGCCCACATCCAGTTGGTGATCACCCACAAGAATTTATCTCTGTCTTTCTCATGCCACACATCATCTCTTGTTTTGTGTTATGTTTTTCTGGGCACATTTCTCATCTCTCTTCCTGGGCTATGCGCTTCTTATTGGATCATTTACCTCATCCAAAACACCAAGTATAGTGTTTTGCACTCTGCAGTGTTTAGAAACAAGATTAATGCAGAAATTAATACATTTTAGTGAGAAGTTCAGTGCAGATATTTAAGATGTGGCTCTAGAGCTAGACCGCCTGGAATAAAATCCCAGTTCTGCCCTTCATGGGTTGTGTGACCTTGAGCTGTTTACTGCTCTGACCCACAGTCTCCTTATTTTTGTAAAATGGGAATAATAAGAGTATATACCTCGTAAAACTGTTGAAAATTAAAATAATATAAAAGATAAAAGTATTCAGAATAGCACCTGGAACATGGTACACACGCAATAAATATTAGCTACCTAATACTGTGCCTTGATTTTTCAGGAAGATTCAATCATTTTAGGAGCAGAAAAAAAAAATAAGCAAATCAAGTAGCTAGGCATTTTAGAAAAAAATGGCCCATGATAAGCTGGAGTAACCAACACTTTCATAGAAATATTATTTGTAAAAGTGTTTCTGGTAATATGGTGGGCGATATGTTTAAAGAAACCAATAATGCTAGATAAATTCTAAAACACATTTTTTTTCATGGTTGTGCCAGTGAGAAAGCAAATAAATTCCTCAAGGTACAGAAAAGACAAGAAAAAACACAAACCTCACAGGGTGGTGGGCTGGGGCCAGCATTTTCCCTGGAGGGATCTACTAATCTCTGGTAGCCTCAGTCCTAGGTTTTAATGAGCAAATGCATGAGGGGTAGGAGAAAAAGACAACGTGTGATATTGGCTTTAGAGACAACACCCCTTTCACCCAATGCCAATGAAAACAGGGCCTTTCAAAAGGTGACATTCTCAGAGGGCAAACTAGAAAAAATCTACTTCTCAAAATGAGACAGTGATATGCACACCTCTCTCAGCTTTAGTTTGAGAGAAAGAGAAAAAGCAAAAAAGTCTTCCCTGATAATTATTTTTAAAAAATTTATTCTTATTGAGATAAAATTGGCATATAACATTGTGCAAGTTTAAGGTGTTTGATGTGTTAATTTGATACATTTAGATATTGCAATATGCTTACCACCCTAGCATTAGCTAACACCATTACCACATCATATAATTATATTTCTATTTTTGTGGTGGGAACAACTAAGATCTAGCCTATACAGTATTTGAAACATAATGATGTACAACTGAAATTTATATAATGTTATAAACCAATGTTTCCTCAGTGAAAATATAAAAGATCTAGTCTCTTAGGAACTTTGAAGTTTATGATACAGTTTTGTTGTCTATAATCACTAGGCTGTGCATTAGATCTCTAGGATTTATCTGGTAGTCACAAGTTTGTACCTTTAAACAATGTATCTCCAATTCCCCATCTCCTAGTCTCTGGTAACTATCATTCTGTTTGCTGTTTTTACAAGTTCAGGTTTTTTAGAATCCACGTATAAGTGATATACAGTTCTGTCTTACTCTGGCTGACTTACTCACTTAGTCTGGTGCCCTCAAGGTCCATCCATTTTGCTGCAAATTGCAAGATTTCCTTCTGTCTCTTGGCTGAGTAATATTCCATCGTGTGTGTGCGTGTGTGTGTGTGTGTGTGTGTATAACATCTTCTTTACCCGTTCATGCATTGACGGACACTTAGGTTGTTGCCATAGCTTGGGTATTACGAATAATGCAGCAACAAACATGGGAGTGCAGACATCTTTTTGATATTCTTTTTTCATTTCGTTTGGATATATAACCAAAAGTGGAATTGCTGGACCATGTGGTAATTCTATTCTTATTTTTTTCAGGAAACTCCATACTTTTTTCAATAGTGGCTGAATCAGTTTACATTCCCATTACAATGTATGAGGGTTCCCTTCTCTCCACATCCTCACCAACGTTTGTTCTCTCTTATCTTCTTGGTGATAGTCATTCTAACAGGTGTGAGATGGTATCTCATTGTGGTTTTGATTTGCATTTCCCGGATGATTAGTGATATTGCGTATCTTTTTATGTACCTGGTGGCCATTGAATGTCTTCTTTGGAAAAATGTCTATTTAGTTCCATTGCCCATTTTTAAACCAGATAGTTTGATATTCATTATTGAGTAGTATGAATTCTTTGAATATATTAGATAATAACCTCTTATCTGACATATGGATAAGTATTTTCTCTCATTCTGTAGGTTGCTTTTCAGTTTTTTTGATTGTTTCTTTTGCTGTGTAGAGGCTTTTTAGTTTGATGTAGTCCCACTTGTTGAGTTTTGCTTGTGTTACTTGTGCTTTTTGTGTCGTATCCAAAAAATGATTGCCAACATCAATGTCAAGGAGCTTTTCCCTCTAATTTTCTTCTAAGAGTTTTATGGTTTTGGGTCTTATGTTTAAATTTTTAATTCATTTCAAGTTAAGTTTTGTGAGTAGTTTAAGTGGTCTACAGTTTTCTCTGCCTTTGTGGGTACACACCTGCTCCACACTTGCTCCCTCTTGTGGCTGAATTGTTAAGCTGCTGTTTTCTCTCTGGTTGTTACAACTCACCAGACTGGCTACTGGAAACTTTTTTGTTTTCCAGAAGGTGGCGCTAAGGTCATGTTTATGGTTTCTCCCTTGTCCACAGACCAGGTCTGTTTTTCTGAGAGCACCCAGTTTACCAGATTTGCTCTCACTACTACATTCAGGAATGTGCACAAGGAGTCAGTTGCAGAGTGGGGGGAGATGTGGGTTTAGCACTGGGAGGTTGGGGGGTTCGCGTGGATCTGGAGGCGAGATTCTCTGGTGAGGTACTCGCAGAGGCTCATGGGTGGACTTCCTGCTGAAATCCTGAGCCCCTGTGCCCCTTAATTCTCTTTGATATTCCTATTTGCCTTTTACATGATCTCCCTCACTCTCCACTCACAGTCTATCCGCCTCAGTAGTCTACATTCCCCTAGAGAGAAAGGAGTTCCCCAGCTGCATCTGGCACTGCTGGAGTAGTTGGGAACTCCCTCACTGCTGTTTTTCCTGGGCAGGAGAGTTTGCTGCTGCTGAGTAGTTCAGCCTGTGCGGTGCTGCCTTGAAGCAGGTGGTGGTGGGAAAACTCCTTTCACTGTCTCCACAGCAACCAACTCACACCTTTTTTTCTGCTTCAATATTGCACTGGAATCCGCTCTCAGGAAACTGGGCTTCCGCAAAATCTCTCTCATTTCATGGTTGTCTGTCCCAGTCAGCACTCTCCAGACTTTACCTGACCATGACCAAGATAGGTTGGGGCAGGTTCTCTGTCTCCTGCTGGCTCTGCAGCCCATACCAAGGTCTGTCTGCCTATTACTGGATGCACAGGTGGGCGAGCTTCCCCCTGGTTCTCTTGGCATTTGGTGCTGGATACTACAACTCGCACAAAGACTCATATTCGTAGATGGATGTCCAATTCATTGTTACAAAAGCAGGACAAAAAGGAGGAACGCCTTTTGTCACTATGATGCTGATGTCACTCCTTCTCCCTATAATTTTTAATCTTATCCATCTACTTATGTGGATATGCAGCCTAAATATCTCTATTGTGACGCCAAAACACGCCAAGTCATAGATTTGTTTAAAGGGATTCTGGGTTGGTGTTGCCCCCGAGGTATCTGACAGAAGTTATGTAAATCATTTCTGAAGAAACAAATTTTAAACACAAGCACCAATAATTCCCACGAATTTTAAAGAAACGTGAACTTAAGATAAAAAATCAGTAAGCACACAAATAAACAGGGAACCTTGGGTAAGAGTTAGCAATATCATTAAACTATGGAATCAGACTTGCAAATCTATGTATTTAAATAATTTGATAATAATAATTTCAATAAATATGTTTAATATGTTCAAATAAAGGATACTATGGAAAGTATGATGAAACATAAGAAACTATCAAAACTAAGAATTTGGGAAAAGAACAAAGTGGAACGTCTTCAGAGAAGACAAAATATTATGATTGAAATTTGAAATTAATGGGTGAGTTAAACAGCCAATTAGCACAACTTATGATAGAAGGAATTTACTGGAAGAGAGGCTTGTAAAAATTAAACAGAACACAGTAGAGATATACAAATAATGAATGTTTCATTGATGGGGAGGCCAGAGCAAGAAGATTCAACATACATCTAATTGGGGTTCCAGAGGCATATAATAGAAATATAAAGGCAATTTGTAGAATACATTCTGTGTATAGGAGGCAACACATGAGGCTTAAGGTTACCATACTGAATGCATGAAAATTAGAGGAAGCTGTGAATATGTCCATGAGTAGAAGGAGAAGAACAGTATATAGTGTAGCTGCTCAATAAATCTTCTTGTTGTCTTGATTGTTGGTAATGATGATGATGGTGATGATGATGAAGAACGCAATTTTCTCCTCTGTTCCTACAAAACTCTTCCTCTACTCAGTTCCACTGTGGACAGAACCACATCTAATTCTGAGATACATTGTCTGCTACCATTTCTCCTTGTATACAGATGGCAGATATCTTGACTTTCTTTTGTAATTAATCTCTTCATTCCTTCAGCATTCTTCTCACAACAGTGCACCATGAAGCAATGATTGATCTGATTTTGGGAAATGAACCCTTTTACCTTATTTCTCAGGCCACACCTTGTGTTCCTGTGGGGATTTTCTCTTTTAATTCACTTTTGGAACTGGGAGGATGAGAAATGGTTGGGAAGGAGGAAGACATTTTGGATGGCTAATGCTGACAAATATTTGTAGTTCATAGATATAGTTTATTCCATTAATCACAGCCTTTCTCCAGGGAAATCGCCAAGAATTCTACTTTTACCCATATATACAACTCCCAGGCTGTATTTGACACGTATTTTCTGTCTTTCATGGCTTCCCACGATTTTCTCTCTAGTTTGAGTTCATCTTAATAAAAATGTGCTTATGTTGGGAGGTATTCTAATGATCATCTGGAGAGATGATAGTTATTGCATCTTGAAGAGGGCATACAGTGCCTGAAGCAAAAATATCCTTTTGGTTATTTACCATTTGTCCTGAAGACTTGGTGCTTGCCATCCCTGGACTGGCTACAAAGGAAAAGAGAAAGCATTTCCAGAAATCCTGCCTGAGTTTCCTAATCCCCACATCCATTGACTAAGTATCCTGACATTTGCATGAGTTCAAGTCACTCTACTTTGTAGGAGAAGCCTTGAACCTAGAAGCATGAATAGAATCATGGGTGATTGAGAATCGAATGAAACCATATGTAAAGGTGGTAAGTGGTTTCTCTTTACTGGGTAGAGGGTTCAGAGTTTCCAACAGACTTTTAAAGTATAACTGACCCAAAGAATATCAAGAATCACTGCCCTAGACAATTTAACTCCTAAGTATCTGATTGCGGAAAGAAAAATCTGCACCTGCAAGGAAGAAAGCATAATTGCCCTTGCAACCTTGTCTTGTCTATCTTCTCAGGAGCCTTCCTAGACTCAAAAGTTCATTAAATCACATCCATTTCCAAGCTGCTTCTTGATTTGTGACTCTTCCCACCATCCCATTACATTATTCTTATATCTCTCTAGGCTTTATGAAAGCAGAAAGGTAGTTATGGAATTGCCCACCCTCCCTGATTACAGAATAATTGAATGCTTGTTCCCAAGAAGATTTTAAAGAGGACCTGCTCCAGCATCCTTATTTGACATATGAGAACAAGTGTGATTCAGGGGCTCCTTCAAGCTTTGAATTACTATCATCACCATGCCTGAGTAAAACTATTCTCTTTTACCATATAGAGAGATGACAGTATTTTCTTAATTTGGTCTATTTCTAATTCTGAAATATTTGTAAAATCTTGAATAGGAAACATGAAATTAAGATATTGTAGGGGATAATGTACTAATGATGCCCATTTACTGTCTGTTTTCCCCAAAAACAATGACAATATTTATCCAAGAGAATTTTTAAGTTAAGTTTTGTGATTACACATGGGAGACAAAGATTAACTCAACACTCATGATTCAAGGTTGTGTATTTAGTCAGCTATATGACTGGTAAAAATAAAGAGCCGTACTTTGTGTTTTTTGAGAATGAAACCATTTTCTCCTCTCATCTTTTTCTCAGCAAATGTCACCAAGCAGGTCCCTGGAAGGAGATAGAAATCATACCTCTGTGGCCATGTTTGTTCTCCTGGGACTCTCAGATGAAAAAGAGCTGCAGTTTATCCTCTTTCCAATCTTCCTAGGGATCTACCTTGTAACTCTAATCTGGAACCTGGGTCTCATCACCCTAATCAGGATGGACTCCCACCTGCAAACACCTATGTACTTTTTTCTCAGTTTCTTCTCATTTATAGACATCTGCTATTCTTCTTCCACCAGCCCAAGAATGCTTTCAGACTTCTTAAAGGATGAAAAAATGATTTCCTTCATTGCCTGTGCCACCCAGTATTTTGTTGGCTGCTGGATGGCTCAGGCTGAGTGCTGTCTTTTGGCCGCCGTGGCCTATGACAGATATGTTGCTATTGGTAGGCCTCTGCAGTACTCAGCCATCATGGCTCCTGGCCTCTGTCAGAAGATGGTTGCTGGGGCCTATGCGAGTGGTTTCCTTAGTAGCTTAGTTCAAACGGTCCCTTGCTTTCATCTCTACTATTGTGGGCCCAATATCATTCCAAATTTCTACTGTGACATAACCCAGATTATTTCCCTGTCTTGCTCCAATCCTTTCATTATCCAAATGACTCTTTTTCTAGTAGCTGTTTTTGTTGGGTTTGGTTCTTTGCTTGTTATCCTCTTATCCTATGGTTTCATTGCAGCTTCCATCCTGAAACTATCCTCCATCAAAGGTAGTGCCAAGGCCTTCAATACCTGTGCCTCCCACCTCGCAGTTGTGATAATCTTCTACGGCACAGGCTTATTTATGTACCTGCATCCTAGCTCAAGCCACTCCAAGAAACAAAACAAGGTGCTATCAGTGTTTTATGTTATCCTAATCCCAATGTTAAACCCTCTTATCTATAGTCTGAGGAACAAGGAGGTGAAAGAGGCCCTCAAGAGGTTGGTAAAGAGGGCAACACATTTACTTTAGTAAGAACAATATTTGGCCAGGTGTTATTTTCACTATGAGGAAAACAGAGGTAAGAATATATAAGTGCCCTTTTGTAGGTCACAAGAGTAATTAGGTAGAGAGAAGAAGTGAAAACCTGGCTCCTTGATTTCTGGTGCCATTATGTTTAGCTGCCACCACCAAGCAATCTGTCTGAGGCAGTGTCACCTACATTGAATTCAGTTTAAAAAACCTGTTTCCATGATTTAATCCAGGTAAATAAACACCACATTTTGAGAACAGAGGTTCTGATAGATATTATATGCAAAGAATTGACAAGAACCTAGGAAGCCACAAATAGTCTTTCCTCACCGATTTTCACTATTTCTTTTAATTAAGAATTTATTTATGTTTCAATAAAATAAAATAGTGTATAAAACTAAACATGTGAAAAATAAATAATTTTTAATAAAGATTTTATAATCTTATTTGCAAACAGAGAGAGAGAGAAGGAGAGAGCAAGTGTGATAGGGAAAGACTCTGAAAGACAGAGATGGAAAGAAAGAGAGAGAGACGGAGAGAGAAAGGGAACAGATGAAGGGAAGGGCAGGGGAAGAGACAAAAGGAGAGGAGAGGGAGAAAAGTTGGTCTGGTTTTATTGCTAAATAATCTTGTTCCCTCCATCTTATTCTTCAAGACTCCTTGTGAAGTGAATTGTGAAAAAGAATCGGAGAAAGGAATGGTAGAAAGGAGGGGCACTTTTCAGGTCAAGAGTTAGAGAGATTCTCAGAGGCTAGAAAGAAGTCAAAGTCATCAATTTCTGGGCATAGGTGGCCTGGAACATGCTCAGTGGTAGATTTCCAGAGACCATGCTAGATTTCAGAAATGAAGGCTGCTGTGGTGTGTCTAGGGTGGCAAGGTCCAAGTCTCAGAGATCTGAGCCTCCCAGGAATTCCAGAACCTTAAGTTTGACCAGGGAGTGACAGAGCCCTCAGACTTGGAAGTACAATGGAGACCCAGAGTTCAACCAAGAAAATTTAAAGAAAGCTTTATTTATTTAATTTTTCTGCTTTTCAGCTTTATTAAAAATTTTACTGAGGTCATATTGGCTTATAATACTGTGTAAATTTCAGGTGTATATTATTATATTTCAGTTCTGTATAGACTGCATCTTGTTCACCACCAATAGTCTAGTTTTTGTCTGTCACAGTACCTATATGACCCTTTATCCTTTTGCTTTCCCCCGACCCCCTTCTCCTCTGGTAACAACTAATCTGTTCTTCTTATCTATGTGTTTATCTTCCACATATGAGTGAAATCATATGGTATTTGTCTTTAAAAAGAGATTTCTTTTCAGACAAGAGTTTATGTACTAAGTTTCACACATATTACATTAGTATTTATGCAATACTTTAAACTTCATACAGTTACATTGCATAACTGTGACTTTTTTCTATTACCATGTGAAGTTGGCAGGTGAAAAATTATCCCCATTTTACAGATAGAACTTGTGGGCATATTGAGGTCTGCCATGTCCTTCCTAGTGTAGCAATAATTTATCTGCAGTCTCACAAAGTGTGATTTGTGGAACATAAATGGTTCTTACTGACCAGAAACATGTCCTCCGTTGCTTGGTCATCAAGGGACGAATGGATAAAGAAGATGTGGTATATATACACAATGGAATACTACTCAGCCATAAGAAATGATGAAATCCAGCCATTCATAACAACATGGGTGGACATTAAGGGTATTATGCAAAGTGAAATAAGTCAGAGGCAGAAAGTCAAATACTGTGTGATCTCACTCATTAAGTAGTAGATAATAACAACCATAAACAAACACATAGAGACAGAGATTGGATTGGTGGTTACCAGAGGGGAAGCGGGGAGGGAGGAGGGTGAAGGGGATAGTTAGGCACATGTGTGTGGTGATGGATTGTAATTAGTATTTGGGTGGTGAACATGAGAACATGACGTAATCCATGCAGAAATAGAAGTACAATGATGTACACCTGAAATTTATACAATGTTATAAACACATGTTACTGCAATAAAAAAATAATTTAAAAAATAATAAAATATAAAAGACTAAAAAAGTTTCTGGGAATGATTTTATGTAGATATTTTTAATGAAAGTTTTGTGTTGCTACATAATATGTTGGAAAGAACTTCATTCAGGACACATAAATTACATCTACCATTAATAGAAGGCGTGCTGTGTACTTCGCACTCTGATAAGCGCTTTGTAAGCATTATCTGATTTTGGCTATGAATAGCTATTCTATGAAGTAGCTACTACTATCAGTCCCATTTTATAGGTGATAATACTAAGGCTTGGAGAGTTTAACTTGCTTAACGTCATACAACCAGCAAGTGGAAAGTTGGCATTCAACCCAGATTGGTTGATACCAATGCCCATGGTATTAACCATGATAAGGCATGACTTTGTCATGAATTAGATTTATTTATTCCTTGTTGCCTTTATTTCCTCACTTATGCATAGGAAATCATGCCATGTCTGCCTCACAGGCTGCTGTGATGATTGATTCCGGTCAGGGAGTCGAGAAAATATACGTATATATACCCCTCAAATGAAAGTGTTTTGTAAACAGGGAAGTGTCCACGTATCTAATTTATTGTTGTCAAGCTATATTACCAGCCAGGTGTGTCATCTTGGGAAAATCTCTTAGATCCATTGGCTTCAGGTCTTCATCTGGAAATTGATGGTATTGGACTGGATGATCACTAGGTCATTTCCAGCTCATATGACTCCAAATTTGTTAAAAGAAAAGCTATAGTCATGAGATCATAGTTGGACTACGGGGAAGTGGGGAACTGAATCAGAAGACACATGGGAAAGTGGGGCAGGAAATTATCAGGGGAAAAACCTCATGGCAACCATGACTCCACAAAGCAAATATATGTCAAAGTTTTCTCCATAATCATCTTTTCTCCTTTCACCTCTGCCCTAATAACACATTTAAGAGGATCTCCAGTTGAGGACATCTCTCTGGCGGTGAGTGGACAGCCAATCACATGGCCAAAGGCACCCACATTGGAGTGCAATAGGGCCCACCTGGAAAATTCCTTTGGAAAAGAAATAAGCAATTTCAACCTTTGGCAAGAACTCTGTTTTCCTGGGGGATCTGGCTCAAGGTCCTAGGGCAAGATTTATAGAGAACAAGGGATTCTGTGCTGTCTCAATATCGATGTTATTCTTCCTATAGGACCTACATGGAGTAAGGTTATGGTGCTCAGTCTCTCCCATTCTTTAACTCTTCCCTCTATCTCACTTCTACACCCTCCACTTATGTCTCTTCCTTAGGTTCTTTCTCCTTACTCAACTTATTTGACCGTCAGTGAAAAGAATATCTTCTAAACTAAAATGTCAAGTATTACTCTATGGTGAGGGATGGATGTTGAGTTCTAGTTCTCAATTTCTTAAATATATGATCTTCAAATCTGTTAATTTCTGTTTTCCACCTATAAACTGAGAATAATAGAATCATCTAGAATGTAATGAGACAATATCTATAAAGCCTAACATATTGTAGAAGTTAAGAGCTGAGCACTGAATCTAAAATATTAATTTGCTGAGTTTCAGGGGAATTAACTAATAAAACATGCTTGCCTACGTTTCTGAACTTTATCCAGTCCATGAATCCGTTTAATTTAATTTTTTCTTGAGTATTCTGCTTTTATATAATAATAATTAATTTCATTTCCATTTAAGTATACAGCTTTGATTCATAATTTCTGAGTCGCATAAGCCAAACTGGTCATTTCATAATGATATGACAAAGCACTCATGTACAATTCTATTGGTCTCTTGAAATACTTCACGTAGCTGTCCATTGTCATCTTTGAAGACTCTGGGGGTCTGGAGACACTAACATGGGTGACACAGATATCAGAGATGCCCCACTCCAAGCACAGGTAGTGGTGGTCTAAATGTTCCTTTTATCCTTCTTTTACTACATTGTTCTTCATTCAGCAAGGTTCCTGGCTTTCTTAACTTGATTTTGAACCCTGCTCAAATATGCAAATGGTCATGTCCTTAGTAGATCAGATATAGAAAATGTTTTATTAGCTGTATCCACACAGTAACATCTCCCACAAATATTTACATGATTTGCCTTTTCTTCTACAAAGTGTCTTTGGAGATGGTGAACACATGCAAAAAATTAATCAAAGAGACAGAGTATACTTAGATTTTTTTTTCTCTTCCTCTAGCTTACCTAATTTTAAAATCATAAATTTTTAGGATACATTTTCTTATAAACAAGTAAAACAATCCGCAACTCCTCACTGTTTTCTTGGAACGATGAGTTACATAGAATACCTTTGGTTATGGCTGCCTCTGTTACCATCATGTAATACAAAAGTGAAGGATATTAGTGCTATTGATTGATCATAAACTTGACTTATTTTCACTAATTGATCAATTCTGTTGTTTTTTCAGGGATATTGTGCATGAGAGTTTATATTTTCAAAATATCTTCATTGAATGTAATTCATCTGGGATAAAATATCTGATAAATTATACTGGTAACACTCTATTTTAAGAGTAAATAGAAATATTTCAACGCTCATAAAACCACAATTGAAATGAAACTGAAATAAGGTATTTTTAGTTTCACCTCTAAAACTGGGTGAAAGAATCATTCACTAATGTCTTCAACATATATTTGTTGAGTGACATAAATATTAGTATATGAGATGCTTATCATAAAATATGGAAACATATCCACTAGTCCATGTACTGTATACAGTGAGTGTCATCAGCTCAAGAGGACCTGGTGGTGGTAGAACATAAAAAGTAGCATCATGAGTTTACAATGTAGCTGAGTGGGAGATAATGGAAAAATAAGAGCTAGAAATACATATAATCATTTATAAACAATATAAAACAATATAATATGGTAAGTATTATTAGCACCGTTTATAGATGAGGCAACTGAGGCACAGAGAGGTTAATAACTTGCTAGAGGTCACACAGCCAGTAAGCAAAAGTCGGGAAAATCTGAAAGTCCATTCTCTCTGTCATTCTCCCTCTTTCTTTCTCTCTCTCCATCATTCTCCTTCTCCCTTTCCTCTCCATCTTTCCCTTTCTCTGTGCTAACTATTAAGGATTTCTGTATCTTAATAACTTTTTTTATCATGAATGTGGGAGTTGCAGAAAATTGAAAAAATAGAGATAAGTATAAAGAAGAAAATGAAAATCATACCACTCATTATTTTTGGCAATTGTAATTGGCTCACATGGTGTGTGTGTGCATGTGTGTGTGTGTGTGTGTGTGTGTGTGAGAGAGAGAGAGAGAAAGAGAGAGAGAGCGGGAGAGATTATATACTGTCTATATTTTCTTTTAAGAGTTTTATGGTTTCAGGTCTTTCATTCAAGGCTTTAATCCATTTTGAGTTAATTTTTGTGTATGGTGTAAGATGATGGTCTACTTCCATTCTTCTCCTAGTGGCTGTCCATTTTTCTGTACACCATTTATTGAAGAGACTTTCCTTTCTCCACTGTGTGTTCTTGGCTCCTTTGTCAAGGATTAGCTGTCCATAGACGTGTGGTTTTATTTCTGGGCTGTCAATTCTGTTCCATTGATCTATATGTCTGTTTTTGTGTCAGTCCCATGCTGTATTGATTATTATAGCTTTGTAGTGTATTTTGAATTCATGGAGTGTGATGCCTCCAGCTTTGTTCTTTTTTCTCAGGATTGCATTGGCTATTTGGGGTCTTTTGTTGTTCCATATAAATTTGAGGATTCTTTGTTCTATTTCTGTGAAGAATGTTATTGGGTTTCCGACTGGGATTGCATTGAATCTGTAGATTGCTTTAGGTAATATGGACATTTTAACTATGTATATTCTTCCCATCCAAGAGCATGGAATATCTTTCCATTTCTGTGTGTCTTTGATTCCTTTCAATAAAGTCTTATAGTTTTCAGTGTATAGGTCTTTTACCTCCTGGGTTAAATTTATTCCTAGGTATTTTATTGCATTTGTAAATGGGATTCTATTTTTGATTTTTTTTCTACTAGTTCGTTGTTAGCATACAGAAATGAAACTGATTTTTCTATGCTGATTTTGTGCCCTGCAACTTTACTGTATCTATTTCTCATAGATTTTTGGTGGATTCATTAGGGTTTTCTATGTATAGAATCATGTCATCTGCAAATAGTGACTTTTTTTTTACTTCTTCCTTTCCAATTTGAGTACCTTTTATTTCTTTTTCTTTCCTAATTGCTGTGGCCAAAACTACACTGAATAAGAATGGTGAGAATGGGCATCCTTGTCTTGTTCCTGTTCTCAGAGGAATAGCTCTCAATTTTTCACCACTGAGTATGATATTGGCTGTGGGTATATCATATATGGCCTTTATTATATTGAGGTACTTTTTTCTATACCCATTTTATTCATTGGTTTTATCATAAATGGATTTTGAATCTTGTAAAATACTTTCTCTTCATCTATTGAAATATCATGTGATCTTGATTCTTCATTTTGTTAATGTGGTGTATCACATTGATTGATTTGCAGATGTTGAACCATCCCTGCATCCCTGGAATAAATCCCACTTGATCACGGTCTATGTTCCTTTTACTGTATTGTTGCATTCAATTTGCTAATATGTTGTTGAGGATTTTTGCATCTATGTTCATTTGGCAATACTGGGCTGTAATTTTCTTTTTTTGTTGTACATGTCTGATTTTGGTATCAGGGTAATATTGGTCTTGTAAAATGAGCTAGGAAGCATCTTGTCCTCTTCAATTTTTTGGAAGATTTTGAGAAGGATAGGTATTAAGTCTTGTTTGAATGTTTGGTAGAATTCACCAGTGAAGCTGTCTGGTCCTGGACTTTTGTTTTCTGGGAGATTTTTTATTGTTTCAATCTCTTTACTTGTGATTGGTCTATTTGGATTCTCTATTTCTTCTTGATTCAGTTTTGGGAGGTTGCTTGATTCTAAGAATTTATCCCTTTCTTCTAGGTTGTCCAGTTTGTTGGCATATAGCTTTGCATAGTATTCTCTTATAATATGTATTTCTGTGGTGTCCATTGTAATTTCTCCTCTTTTATTTCTGATTTTATTTACTTGAGGCTTCTCTCTTTTTTTAGTGAGTCTGGCCAAGGGTTTGTTAATTTTGTTTAACTTCTCAAAGAACCAGCTCTTAGTTTCATTGATCCTTTATATTTTTTTAGTCTCCATTTCATTTATTTCTACTCTGATTTTTATTATTTCTTTCCTCCTACTGACTGTGGGCTTCATTTGTTCTTTTTCTAGTTCTTTTAGATATAGTGTAAAATTGTTCATTTCAGATATTTCTTGTTTCTTGAGGTAGGCATGTATTTCTATAAACATCCTTCTTAGTATTGCTTTTGCTGCACCCCATAAGTTTTGGTATGTTGTGTTTTTATTTTCATTTGTTTCCAGGTATTTTTTGATTTCTTCAATGATTCAATAGTTGTTCAGTAGCACATTGTTTAGTGTGCACACATTTGTGATTTTCCAGCTTTGTTTTTTGTAGTTGATTCCTAGTTTTGTAACACTGTGGTCAGAAAAGATGCTTGAGATGATTTCAATCTTCTTAAATTCAATGAGGCTTGCGTTGTTTCCCAATATATGGTCTATATTTAAGATGTTCCATGTGCACTTGAGAAGAATGTGTATTCTGCTGTTTTTGGATGGAATGGTCTATATATATGTATTAAGTCCATCTGGTCTAGTGCATCATTTAAGGTTGCTGTTTCCTTGTTGGTTTTCTGTTTGGATGATCTATCCATTGAAATAAGTGATGTGCTAAGGTCCTCTACTATTACTGTGTTGGAGTCAATTATCCCTTTCAGTCTGTTCATTGTTGCTGCCTATACTTTGGTGCTCCTGTGTTAGGTTCATATATATTAATAAGTGTATGTCTTCTTGGTGGAATTCCCTTTTGTCACTATATATACCATGGTTTTCTCTTATTATCTTTTTTGTCTTGAAGTCTGTTTTGTCTCATGTAAGTGTGACTGTACCTACTTTATTTTGCTTGCCATTTGCTTGGAGTATCATCTTCCAACCCTTCACTGTGAGACTATGTTTTTCTTTAGAGCTGAGATGTGTTTCTTGGAGGCAGCATATTGTTGGGTCTTGTTTTTTAACCTATCCAGCCACTCTGCATCTTTTGATTGATGAATTATATCCGTTTTAATTTAGATGGATTATTAATATATGAGGGCATGATACTACAATTTTATCTTTGTTTTTTTTTGTTGTTCTACATTTCAATTGTTTCTTATTCCTTGTATTTCTGTCTGCTGTTTCAGTTTGGTGGTTTTCTGTGATGTTTTTCTCAGTTTTCTATTTATTTCTGATTTGTGAGTCTGATTTTTTGTTTTGTGGTTACAATGAGGTTTGTATAAAAGATTTCATAAGTGATATAGCCCTTTTTCTGATAACATCTTATCTGTATTAACCTACGCAGGTTCAATCCTTTTCCTTTTTCCTTTCTATGATCTTTTTTGTTTGTTGCAAATTATTCTTTTTTGTGTTGTGAGTTTGTGACCGAATTGAAGTGGTTATAGTTATTTTTGATGCTTTCTTTCCCTTTTCGTTTATATTATAATTAACTGTTTACTAACGTATTCTGATATAGAGCTGCAATTTTTTGATTCTGTCTGTCTATTTATCTCTTTGCACAAAGCTTTGTATAACTTTGCATTTTTGTTTCAGGTAGGAAGGCTTCTTTCAACATTTCTTGTAAGACATGTCTAGTGGTTATGAACTCCCTCAGCTTTTATTTGTCTGTGAAATCTTTATTTACATATTGTATCATATCTGAAGGATAATTTTGCTGGATAGACTATTCTTGCCTGATAGTTTTTGACTTTCAGTATTTTGAAAATTTCATTCCACTCTTTCCTAGCCTGTAGGCGTTCACCTCAGAAATTTGCTGAAAGCTTGGTGGGGATTGCTTTTAGATTATTTTCTTCTGTCTAGCTGTCTTTAGTATTTTTTCTTTGTTATTGGCTTTTGACAATTTTAATATGGTTGCCTTGGAGAAGGTGTTTTTGCATTGAGATAATTAGGAGTTCTATTGGCTTCGTGTACTTGCATGTCTAGTTCCTTCCCCAAATTTTGGAAGTTCTCAGCTACTGTTTCTTTGAATAAGCTCTCCACTCCTTTTTCCCTATCTTTTACTCCTGGGATACCTATTAGCCTTATGTTACTTTTACTAATTGAGTCAGATATTTCTCAAAGAATTTCTTCAGTTTTTGATAATCTTTGCTCTCTCCCTTTCTCCACCTGAATCATTTCCAAGTTTTCATCTTTGAGCTCACCAATTTTCTTCTCCATATGTTCTGCTCTATCTTTAATGCTTTCTACACTATTTTTCATTTCATTAATTGTGTTCTTCATCTCCAAAACTTCTGGGTTTTTTTTGACCCTGAACTTATTGAACTGTCTTTCTGAGTTTTCTTGTAACTTGTTGAGTTAGTTACTTTATGAGAGCTATTTTGAATTCTCTTTTAGTTATACTGTAATCTTCTGTGACTTCAAATTTGGTTTCTGGAGAGTTGTCATTCTCTTTCTGTTGCGCCACATTACTGTAGTTCTTCATGATATTTGGTGAATTGATCCTCTGCTGTTGCATTTGCGGTGTTAACACCTTTATTAGTTGGGTATGGCTTTGGTTACTTTGGTTCTGAGCTGCTTCTGGTTGTATTTGAGAGCTTGCACTTTCCATCCAGAGATCCTGGCCCTGGATTGATGCTGCCAGAGGAGGAGGAGGGGCCTGCTACCTTGGTTCCACTTCCTCCCATGGGTCTGGTTCACCTGCCTTCAGGTGTATAGATGCTTGGATCTCTCACGTATCCTGTGGTGCTGTGTAGGGAATCCTCTGTTGGTCAATTGTTGTCTAATGGGTTGAAAATTAGAAGGGAGTCACAAAGGGAGTAACTCACTCTGCCATGATCCTGGTGTCACTGCATTTTATTTTCTTTTATTTTTCAATTACAATTAGGTGTAGCTCACCATTAATTTCTTATCCTCTTTTTTCCTTTTGGTATTCAGCTGGTGTTCTTTTTCAAAATTAAAAAAAATTAAAGTAAAATATATTTGACATATAAAATAGTTTCAATTTAAAGTGTACAACATGTTGATTTGATACATTTATATATTGTGCTATGATTGCATTTGTAGAGATAATTAGCACCTGAACAACATCACATAATTATCATTTGTAACTTGTGGTTGGAATAATTAATATCTAGTCTCTTAGCAAGTTTGAATATTATAATAAAATATTATTGTGTATAGTCACTATACCTTGCATTAAGTCTCTAGGACTTATTTACCACTGGGTTACAAGTTTGCACTCTTAAACCACATCTATAATATTGTTGTCTATAATCAGTATACTTTGCATTATATCTCTAGGTCTTATTTACTACTAGTTGCAAGTTGCACCCTTAAACAACATCTCTCATATTCCCCCACTACCAAGCCCCTGGTAACAACAATTTTACTCTCTGTTTTTACAAGTTTAGCTTTTTCAGATTCCACATATAAGTGATAGCATATAGTATTTACCTTTCTCTGTGTGAGTTATCTCACTTAGCATAATGTCCTCTAGTTTTATCGATGTTGTCTCAAATGGCAGGATTTCCTTCTTTCCCATGGCATAATAATATCCCATTGTGTGGTATATCTATATATATCACACCTTCTTCATCCATTCATCCATTGATGTGCGCTTACACTGTTTCCATTTCTTGGCCATTGTGAATAATGCTGAAATAAACATGTGAGTGCATATATCTCTTTAATATCCTGTTTTCCTTTTCTTTGGGTATATACCCAGAAGTCGGATTGATGGATCATCTTTTAGTTGTATTTTTAATTTTTTCAGGAACTTGTTTATTGTTTTCCTTATTGACTGAACCAATTTACTTTCCCATTATGATATGCAAAGGCTCCCTTTTCTCCATAGCCTCACTGACACTGGTTATCTCTTCTCTTCTTGATGATAGACATTCTAACAGATGTGATGACATCTCATTGTGCTTTTTAATTTGATTTCCCTGATGATTAATGACGGTGAACATCTTTTCATGTACCTGTAGGCCATTTGAATTTCTTTAGCATGTTTCTTTAAGGCTGAATTTGACAGCGTCTTTTCTCCACTCTCAAAGGGTAACCTGCCTCTTATAGGAGTTGTTAGCAGGGTTCAGAGTAGGATAGAGAGGAGACTGGATTCAATAAATCTTTCTGTGACATTATCTACCTGTCTGCTTTGGGTTCTGAAAAAGAGGGGAACATTGTTTAATGACACACCCTTAGTTATCTTGGCTACTATCAATTACATTAACAGGACCCTCAACTTTCCAGTATCTGAATAATGCCTGACATATTGTATGTACTTAATCAACATTTGTTGAATGAATAAACCTTATTATTTTAGTACAAATCTTAATATTTTGGTTCTTACTAAGTTGAAATTAGCATTCAGAACTATAATTCAGGAACTTACATTCAGAAAATTTCCTGAAAGTGTTTAACAAATAATAAAATGAATAATTCATGTGGCAGGTAAGTTCTAAGTAGAATTCTTGTAAGGGAATATGGTTACCATGACTATTTAACTTTTAGGCTATATTATATTGTAACAAAATTATTCTTTTTTCTTTTTAAAAGAATTGGCCTTTTATAGTGAAATTAATCAAAATTCTGATTAAAAAATGTTTGTCAGATCAATTAAATTGTAAAATTAAATTATTTATTTTGGAGCTTATTTGTGAGATACAGAATTTCTCAGTTTTTCAGTCAAGTCTGACATACTGCAATTTAGTTTTTAAAACTATGGCCTAATTATAGTTTTATAATGAAAACAAAATGTGTTTTTATCACATCTTAAATACACATACATTTGTATATGTATATATATTTATTATTCAGTCATAAGGCCTCAGGAACATTAAAATTGTAGTTGTGAGTAATCAGTAGGTTATAAACATCAGTAAGATAACAGTGTTAGCTAATTACATTTTTATGATTAGATGTGATAAACACAAATTGGGATGAAAATGAATATGATGAAAAACACATAAACATAAAAACAAAAAGTTTAATTCAAAGGTAATAAGGGGAAATTAAAATACTATTTCACCTAATGAAATAGCTGTAGAAAAAAATGTTGAAATAATTTAAAAATTACGGTGTTTGAATGTTGGGGAAAATATAATGAGCAATGGTATATAGTCACATATATCTATTGAAAATATAAAATGGTTTCAGAAATTTGAAAATAGAGTTGTGATATTTGGTTAAACCTAATGGGCTGAATCCACAAGTCTTTACTCCTTCCTGAAGCCCACATAAAATGACAATAAAAGTTGTTTTGTTTTTTAAAATCTATAGAGGAGGAAGTCAAGATGGCGGCATAGGCAGACTCTGAACTCACCTCCTCCCACGGACACAGCCAATATACAACTACTCGTGGAAAAATTACCCCTGAGACAGAACTGAAAACTGGATAAGAGGAACTCCTGCAACAACGGACAATCCTAACTGAGTTAGAAGAGGCAGAAACTCTCTTCTGGAGAGGAAAAATGCTGGCTACACAAGCCACAGTGCCTCACGGCTGCCCGGGAGCAGCCCACAAGTACGCAACCCTCCCTGGAGGAGCAGGGCCCTGAGACGGGGAGCGCCCCTGCTGTGGGCATTTTGTGGACCCAGCACAATCGAAACAAGGGGCATAATATCTGACTTTGCCTGCTACTAAAACATTGGGGAATACCCTCAGAAAAGCTGGTTCACAAAGAAATTAATACTGGCTCTTAAAGGGCCCATGCGCAAACTCACCCATCTCAGAAAGCAACCTAAAATCACCAGAAAGAAAGGTGCACAGTGTTTTGTTGAAACGAGACTCACCTGATAGGCCCTGAGTGCATCTCAGTGAGAGGTGAGACCTCTCCAGGGACTTGGACATTGGTGGCGGCCATGGTTGTGTCCTGGTGTGGGCATGCTGACACAGATGCCATTGGAGTTCTCCCTGAGGCCTGCTAGCCCAGGGTCTGCCCCAGCTGCTAGAGCACTGATTTAATCCAGCTCAGCCAGGGCAGGCAGCCCACCCTAGAGACTGGCCCCACCCAACAACAAGCCTTCAGGCAAATTGTGGGTCTGCATAAATTGGTGACTGGATTCTCTGCAGCCTGGCAACTGAGCGAACTTCAGTGGGGCAGGGGATGCACAAGGAGTGGGTGGAGAGTGTGGGGTGGTGGTGGAGTGTGTGGGGCTCCCGTCATGGAGAGATTGGATCTGCTTCAGGAGGTTGGGGTGCACACACGGGGCAGGACTGTGTTGACTGTGTGTGTGGACCTGTGGGCGGCAGGGCTTGTCAGCCGCAGAAGACTTGTGCTTCTCAAAGACCCACATAGGGGGTTTGCTCCACCTTCCAAGGCCTGAAACAATAGGGTGCTCTCATGCTTGAGGCCAGCCTCACCCAGCTGCAACCCTCAGAGAGCTGACAAGAGACCTAAAGGCTGGAGGCTTATAGCAATTGTAAGGTCCTGAGCCTAACAACCTGCCACGCTGGGGGCCTACTCACTTAAAAGAAATACTGCAACACAAATGTGGCATTAGAACTTGCAGCCAACTGTGCTGGGGCTCCCCACACCTGATAAAGAGACTGAAGGGCTCACCACAACTACAAGCAGCTGAGCATTACAACAGCAGGCCAGGAGCATAACTTGGCCTCCCTGGGCGCCTACAGGGAGAGAAAACAGGCTACAACAGAAGGACACACATAGCCCACATAGGGGTCACCCCTGGAACATTGAGAACTGAGGGAAGCACACTGCAGGCCTCGAAAGCCATCACTTACATAAGATCACCTACCTAAGAGCAGGAGACATAGCTGACCTACCTAATACGTAGACACAAGCACAGGGAAAGAGACCAAATGAGGAGGCAAAGGAATACATTCCAAGGGAACAGGACAAAACCCCAGAAAAGGAACTAAGTGAAACAGAAATGAGCAACCTACCCGACAGAGAGTTCAAACAAAGAGTGTTAAGGCTGCTTACTGATCTGGAAAGAAGAATGGATGAACTCAGTGAGAATGTCAACAAAGAAATGGAAGATATAAAAAAGAATGAATCAGAAATGAAGAATACAATACTGGAAATGAAAAATTCACTAGAGGGACTCAAAAGCAGAGTAGAGGATACAGAAGAACGGATCTGTGTGCTGGACGAAAGACTAGAAGAAATTACCCAAGCTGTACAGGTAAAAGAGAAAAGAATTAAAAAGAGTGAGGACAGTCTAAGGGACCTCTGGGACAACATCAAGCATGCTAGCATCCATGTTATAGGTGTCCCGGAAGGAGAACAGTGAGACAAAGGGACAGAGAATCTATTTCAAGAAATAATAGATGAAAACTTCCCTAACCTAAGGAAGGAAACAGACATCCAGGTATAGGAAGCACAGAGAGCCCCAAACAAGATAAACCCAAAGAAGCCCACACCAAGACACATCATAATCAAAATGTCCAGAATTAAAGAAAAAGAGAAAATCCTAAAAGCCGCAAGAGAAAGTCAAGTTACATACAAAGGAAACCCAATAAGGCTATCACCTGACTTCTCTGCAGAAACCTTACAGGATAGAAGAGAGTGGCAGGATATATTTACAGTGCTAAAAGGAAAAAACTTACAGCCAAGAATACTCTACCCAGCAAGGTTATCATTCCAAAGGGAAGGAGAGATCAAAAATTTCCCAGACAAGCAAAAATTAAAGGAGTTTGTCAGCAAGAAACCAGTGCTACAAGAAATGTTAAATGGACTGATTTAAGGGGAAAAGAGAAGACCACAAATAGGAAAAATTATCTATTTCCATGATAAGAGGGTAATGGATACATATGCACAAAAAAGAGATTAGATATGATATCAAAAACATAAAATGAGGGAGGAGGGGAGTTAAAGAGTAGAGCTTTCAGACAGAGGTTAGACTAAAGAGACCATCAGTTCTGTATAGAAGAACAAAAGGAACAGAGAAGGACTACTAACACACTGGGAAAAAAAAAGTTAAAAACTGGCAGTAAGTACGTACTTATCAATAGCTAGTTTAAACGTCAATGGACTAAATGCTCCAATTAAAAGGCATAAGGTGGCTGACTGGATACAAAACAAGACCCATATATATGCTGCATACAAGAGACACACTTCAGACCTAAAGACACTCACAAACTGAAAGTGAAAGGATGGAAAAAGATACTCCATGCAAATGGCAATGAAAAGAAAGCTGGGGTAGCAGTACTCATGTCAGAAAAAATAGACTTTAAAACAAAAACTGTAAAAAGAGACAAAGAAGGGCATTACATAATGAACAAGAGAACAATCCAACAAGAGGATATAACACTTGTAAATATCTACGCACCCAATGTAGGTGCACCTAAATATATAAAGCAATTATTAAGAGACATAAAAACAGAAATAGACAGTAACACAATAATAGTAGGGGACTTTAAAACTCCACTTACACCAACGGATAGATCATCCAAACAGAAGATCAATCAGGAAACATTCGCCTTAAATGACACACTAGAACAGATGGACCTAGTAGATATATACAGAGCATTCCATCCAAAAACTGAAGAATACATGTTCTTTTCAAATGCACATGGAACATTCTCCAGGATTGATCACATATTAGGCCCCAAAACAAGTCTCCATAAATTTAAGAAGATTGAAATAATACCAAGCATCTTTTCTGACCACAACGGTATGAAACTAGAAATCAACTATAGGAAGAAAATCAGAAAAGCCACAAATACGTGGAGATTAAGCAAACTGCTACTGAACAACGACTGGGTCAATGAAGAAATCAAAGAAGAAATAAAAAAATACCTGGAGACAAATGAAAATGAAAATATGACTTGCCAGAATTTATTGGATACAGCAAAAGCGGTTCTAAGGGGGAAGTTTATAGCAATACAGGCCCATCTCAACAAACAAGAAAAATCTCAAATAAACAATCTAACAATGCACCTAAAGGAACTGGAAAAAGAAGAACAAACAAAGCCCAAAATCAGTAGAAGAAGGTAAATAATAATAATCAGAGCAGAAATAAATGAAATAGAGACTTAAAAAACCAATAGAAAAAATTAATAAAATGAAGAGCTGGTTCTTTGAAAAGATAAACAAAATTGACAAACCTTTACCTAAAAAGGTTTGTCACCAAGAAAAAAAGAGAGACGGCACACATAAGTAAAATCAGAAATGAAAGAGGAGAAATTACAACAGACACCTCAGAAAGACAAAAGATTATGAGAATACTATGAAAAGCTATATGCCAACCAATTCGACAATCTGGAAGAAATGGATAAATTCTTAGAATCATCCAACCTTCCAAAACTGGATCAAGAAGAAGTAGAGAATTTGAATAGACCAATCACCAGTAAGAAGATCAAAACAGTAATCACAGATCTCACCAATACTAAAAGGCCAGGACCAGACAGCTTCCCTGTTGAATTCTACCAAACATTCAAAGAAGACTTAATACCTATCCTTCTCAAAATCGTCCAAAAAATTGAGGATGGGGGGGGAGCTCCCTAACTCATTCTACGAAGCTGACATTATCCTGATACCAAAACCATTCAAGGACAACACAAAAAAAGAAAATTACAGGCCAATATCACTGATGAACATCGATGCGAAAATCCTCAACAAACTACTAGCAAATCTCATACAACAATACGTTAAAAAGATTATACACCATGATCAAGTGGGATTTATTCCAGGGATGCAGGGATGGTTTAACATTCACAAATCAATCAACGTAATACACCAAATTAATAAAATGAAGAATAAAAATCACACGATCATCTCAATAGATGCAGAGAAAGCATTTGACAAGATACAGCATCCATTTATGATAAAAACTCTCAATAAAATGGGGATAGAAGGAAAGTACCTCAACATAATAAAGACCATATATGAGAAACCCACAGCTAATATCATCCTCAATGGTGAAAAACTGAAAGCTATCCCTCTAAGAACAGGAACCAGACAAGGATGCCCACTGTCACCACTCCTATTTAACATAGTACTGGAAGTCCTAGTCAGAGCAATCAGGCAAGAGAAAGAAATAAAAGGGATGCAAATTGGAAAGGAAGAAGTGAAACTCTCACTATTTGCAGATGATATGATTTTATATATAGAAAACCCTAAAGAATCCACCAGAAAACTTTTAGAAGTAATAAACGAATATGGTAAAGTTGTAGGATACAAAATCAACATACAAAAATCAGTTACATTTCTATACACTAACAACGAAGTAGCAGAAAGAGAAATTAAGAATACAATCCCATTTACAATTGCAACAAAAAGGATAAAATACCTAGGAATAAACTTAACCAAAGAGGTGAAAGAGCTGTACACGGAAAACTATAAAACATTGCTGAAAGAAATTGAAGAAGACACAAAGAAATGGAAAGATAGTCCATGCTCTTGGATTGGAAGAATTAACATAGTTAAGATGTCCATACTTCCTAAAGCTATCTATAGATTCAATGCAATCCCTATCAAAGTTCCAACAACAGTTTTCACAGAAATAGAACAAAGAATCCTAAAATTTATATGGAACAAGAAAAGCCCCCAAATAGCTAGAGGAATCCTGAGAAAAAAGAACAAAGCTGGAGGTCTCACACTCCCTGATTTCAAAATATACTACAAAGCTATAGTAACCAAAACAGCATGGTACTGGCACAAAAACAGACACACAGATCAATGGAATAGAATCGAAAGCCCAGAAATAAACCCACACATCTATGGACAGCTAATCTTTGACAAAGGAGCCAAGAACATACGATGGAGAAAAGAAAGTCTCTTCAACAAATGGTGTTGGGAAAACTGGATAGCCACATGCAAAAAAGTGAAAGTAGACCCTTACCTTACACCATACACAAAAATTAACTCCAAATGGATTAAAGACTTGAATGTAATACCTGAAACTATGAAACTTCTAGAAGAAAACATAGGCAGTACGCTCTTCGACATCGGTCTTAGCAACATATTTTCAAGCACCATGTCTGACCGGGCAAGAAAAACAATAGAAAAAATAAACAAATGGGACTACATCAAACTAAAAAGCTTCTGCACAGCAAAGGAAACCATCAACAAATTAGTATTTTGGTGGTGAACATGATGTAATCTATGCAGAAATAGAAGTATAATGATGTACACCTGAAATTTTTACAATGTTAGAAACCAATGTTAATGCAATAAACAAAAAATTAAAAAGGGGGAAAATAAAACACGAAAAGACAACCTAACAATTGGGAGAAGATATTTGCAAACCATATGTCTGATAAGGGTTTAATCTGCAAAATATATAAAGAACTCATGCATCTCAACAACAAAAAAACTAACAACCTAATTAAAAAATGGGCAAAAGACCTGAACAGACATTTCTCCAAAGAAGATATACACATGACCAACAGACACATGAAAAGATGTTCAAAATCTTTAACTATCAGGGAAATGCAAATCATAACTACAATGAGATATCACCTCACACCCGTCAGAATGGCTATAATTAACAAGACAGGAAACAACATATGTTGGAGAGGATGTGGAGAGAAGGGAACTCTCATACACTGCTGGTGGGAGTGCAAACTGGTGCAGCCACTATGGAAAACAGTATGGAGATTTCCCAAAAAACAAGGATAGAACTACCATATGATCCAGCTATTCCACTGCTGGGTATTTATCCAAAGAACTTGAAAACACCAATGCATGAAGATACATGCACCCCTGTGATCATTGCAGCGTAATTCACAATAGCCAAGACTTGGAAGCAACCTAAGTGCCCATCAAGGGATGAATGGATAAAGAAGATGTGGTATATATACACAATGGAATACTACTCAGCCATAAGAAACGATGAAATCCAGCCATTTGTGACAACATGGATGGATATTGAGGGTATAATGCAAAGTGAAATAAGTCAGAGGGAGAAGGTCAAATATCGCATGATTTCCTTCATTAAGTAGTAGATAATAACAATCATAAACAAACACATAGATACAGAGATTGGATTGGTGGTTACCAGAGGGGAAGGGGGGAAAGAGGAGGGTGAAAGGGATAATTCGGCACCTGTGTGTGGTGATGGGTTGTAATTAGTATTTGGGTGGTGAACATGCTGTAATCTATGCAGAAATAAAAAAGTATAATGATGTACACCTGAAATGTATACAATGTTATAAACCAATGTTATTGCAAGAAACAAACAAACAAAAAATAAAATAAATCTATAAAGTCACCAAGATATGGATAACAGAAGAAAGGACCACAAAGTTTGGAACCTGCAAGGCAGATGTATGAAGAATAACAAACTCAGACTCAAGAAATCAGGAAGCTATGGGTCTTTGATAGAGTGGGGAGGAAAAGCTAAGAAGAAGCAAGTTGATTCCCACTGCACATCCATGAATAGGATCAGGAATTGAAGGCACTAGGCACCAGCACAGTGAATGGGGCTTAAAACTTAAGATTTGGTTGAAAAATTTATTATGAACAACTAGGGTCCTAGGTCAGCCCCTCCCCTGTGCTTGCATCCAGGAAACTCCTGCCCCTCTTCCATCATCTCTCCCTGACTCTAGCAGAAGACCAGAGGTTTATTCTGTGGAGAACTGAACCAAGACACATGGGCTCAGGGTCATCAGACATATCTAAGGGGGAATGCTAAAAAGAGAGGAATTAAGATAATATCTACATAGTGAAAAGGGAGATTCTCCCTGCTTGAGCCTGTCCCTCCACCACACACATACTCCATTCATTCATTCAACTCTCAGGACACTCCCAGCAGAGTTGGTTTCTCCTGAGCAGGAGACTGGAGAATTCCTATGTGGAGAAAAACCTGCCCAAAAGAAAATATCTCCTGAATCCTACAGCAGGAGTTCATCAGAGCAATTGTGAAGTTCTCCCCAGATTGCCTAGCAAAAAGCCCACTAGAGGACAATCTCTGGCCATAAACACCAAGCTTCCTATCTTGCTTCTTAGTGCCTCACTCTGCAATGGGAAAGGACAGCTAAGAATCACCAGACAGTGGCTCTAAAATAAACAAAGAAAATAAAGAACTCAGATGACAAAAAGATAATGCATGGAGCAGGAGAGTATGTAAAAAAAATAAAATCCAAAAATTAATCCACTCAGCTAAAGAAGATATTATGGAATAAACTGGACATTTACAATATTGTTTGAGCTACTGGATCAAATTTTCTCTACTTCAGTTTTATGAGCTAATAGAGTCACTTGACTGTTTTAACCAGTTTCAGTTCTTCTCTTCTGTCATTAAAAAGGAAAGATTCCTAATGCTGAAAATAATTTTATAATATATACCAAGAATCACAAAAATGTGACTCCATTTGAGTAAGTGGTCTTGATTCTTAGTACATTAATTACCAATTAGCGTGTAAGAAATTACTATCAAACTTTGTGGCTTCAAACAAAAATAGACAGCTGTTACCTTATCCAGTTTCTGTAGGTCAGGAACTCAGGGGCAACTTGGCAGTGTGGTTCTGGCTCAGGTGGTCTCCTGAGGTTGCATTCAACTAGCTGGTCAGGATTGGAGTCCTCTGAAGCTATATCAAGGTGGGAGGATCCACTTCCAAAATAGATCTCCCACATAGCTGTCAAGTTGGTGCTGGCTGATGGCAGGAGGCAAATATTCTTGGCTACATGGGTTAGCCCTATTAAAAATAAGAGAGTTCTACAAAAGCCCATGAATACTAAGAGGCGTTGGGTACCATCTTGGAGGCTGTCTATCATACTCTGATGTTAGAAATGTTTCAGAGTAAATATATTCAAAACGTTCGTTGAAAATTTGGAAACAACCTATACACGACAGGAAAAAAATCATTAAATACATTAAGATGTAGCCAACTGGTCTCTTATAATACACATGGAGGAAAATAATACTTAAAATGCACACATGAGATTTTGACAATCAATCTACAAATTTAGGTATTCAAGGAACACAATTTCTGTAACACTATTTCTACTTTGCACTCTCCTTGATTCCCCACTGGGAAAAAACTTAGTCAATTGAAGAGTCCTTCCCTCTTTCCTCTACATTTGTGCCTAAGTTTTAGAGGGCTGAATGATGCTCAGACAATAGGGGCATCTGGTCCTTGACCTCTCTCCATAGCAGCATCTCCCGGAACATCTATTGCCTCAACAGATCCCCAGCTGTCAAATCACAAGTGGGTTGCTACTGAATTCCATTTATCCCCATCCTCAAGACCTGTTAGGTCTGATGACTCTGCTACTCACAGCCACTCTGGGTTAAATGGGAATTGGTTTGTTGTTTCTATCCTTGACTGTGGCACAGGAATTTCTGTAGAGCTCAAGTCCTCAGTACAGAGTGACTATCTCCTTGGGCACCCGTGACCACATTTTCTTAGGTTTCTGCCTGCCAACTCAGACCTTAACCATCTTTTGGCTAGGACCCTCTGTTCTTGGTGTCTCTAAACTTATTTGACAATTGTGCCATCTCTAAGCCATTCTGAAGGGTCACTCATGTTTTTTGGCCACATCACCTTTGCTTCAACTTCTTTTTGCTGTCACCTCACTTCTATGAGGGTTGAGAACCTATCAACTTACCTGCCTGAGCGAAGGGAATGGTCAGAGATGTGGGGAAGGAAACACTATGTAAAAAGCGAGATAACATTACAAAAATATTTTCTATTAGCTGTTACATACAGCTAAGTGAAAAATTTAAAAGGAGCATTGGATGGAGATAAAACAAGATACTAAAGACATGTTAGAAGCATGAGCAGAATTTATTTTCTAATATATTGTAGTCGACTGTTTGGCCTTCTCCACAATCTGGCCTCTTCTATCCCCTTTAAGATATCCTTCCCATGTAGTGTCTATAGAAAGAAAAGTCAGACCTTGAGGACCAAAGGACAAGGGCTAAGTGTTTGGGCTGCAAAACAAGAATTGCTTCTCTCAATGGATGAATGGATAAAGAAGGTATGGTGTATATATATATACAATGGAATACTACTCTGCCTTAAAACAGAAGAAGTCGCACCATTAGCGACAACATGGATGGACCCTGAGGGTATTACGCTAATTGAAATGTCAGACAGAGAAAGACAATTACTGTATGAGTTCACTCATATGTAGAAGACAAACAAACACATAGATATGGAGAATAGACGGATAGTTATCAGAGGGGAAGAGTGAAACGGTAAAGGGGCACATTTGTACGGTGAGCTAGATTTCTGGTGGTGAACACGATGCAGTCTATACATAAGTCAAAATACAATGATGTACACCTGCAATTTATGTAATGTTATAAACCGATGTGACCTCAATAAAATAAATTTTATTGAGAAAAAAAAGAATTGCTTCTCCTACATTTGGAGAGAGAAGATAGCAAAGTCTGGTGGACAGATGTGGAAGGTTTCCTTCTTGGTGTGTGTTTTGGGAAGACTGGACATTATTTATCTTTCAAAATTTCTTACACACTTTGCCCAATTCTCCCTCTTTTCTCCCCATCTCTACTCTTCTTCATACAATAATTTTCTTCTCTCATTATCCCTCTTCTCCTAATTTCCTCATTTAAACCAAGCAAGTGGAGCCATGGGAGAGAAGAGGAGAGCTATTTACATTTCTTCTTGCCTACTCCAAATCTCTGGAAGTGTTGCTGAACATGACCTGTCCATGGAATCCAATCTAAAAGTAAAAAAAAAAAAAAACTGGTCCAAAATAAGAAGGCAGAGAGTTGAGATTCCCTCTACTGTGGAGAGTCTGACTCAGTATTGCTGGAGGTTCACTACTACTTGGTGTGTTCCTGGACCTCTATTCCCAGGCAGAGGTCTCTGATGATTGTTCCTATACTTTGGTGACATAATTTATTTTATGGATAACACTGTTGGAAGTGATCTATAAATCAGCCTCATGATTCTTCCAGGGTGAATTGAGGGTTCCTTGATATAAAAATGTCTCAAAAGATGAATATCCTTAAGGGAGACCTTGGAGCCTAAACAAGGGACCACTTAGCAGAGTTGGTCTCCCATCTATCGCCCAGGAGGGAGGATATCTACAGCTTGCATGATTTTAATTGCTCCTTCTTTGTTGTGAGCTGTGCTCCAAAGTCCTCTCTTAGATGTGAGAGAAGGCTCATAAGCATTTAAGTTCCTCTTCTCCCACGGTTGGATCAATCATCAATCAGCAATTCTGAGGGAGGCTGATGGAGCCAAACATTACTAACAAAAGACCATGAGCTCATTTGAGACTACTGATGAAGTGGGATACTCTTAGAAGCTGGAAGTTGAAATATCTGTGGGCTATTTCTGAATACTTGGGTAAACCACAAAGAGATAAGAGTTGGAACACAGGAGAATAAAGCTTTACAGAACTCTTAGGTGAGTCATTATGGGCTCTGCCCTAAGGAATTTGAGGGCCTAGGACCCAGGAAGAATTTCAAAGATTTACAAATAGCTCAATATCACTGTCCTTGAAGTCTAAGTTTTCTAAGGGGCTCTCTTCTATGGCAGCTCCTTCAGCCTGAAAAGCAAATCTGTAGAAGGATTATCTAAATATGTAGGCTGTGTCAATACACTTTGGCATAAAATGGGGAGCTAGGAAGCTTATGTGACCTTTGATTAGTGTTTAAAAGGAGAAAACACATACCCAGAGGAAAAGTTGTGGGTAATTTTTGAGGGGCCTATACTGTCTGATTTGTTTCAATTAAAAAGTCAAATTTGAGCAGTCTACAGAAGACTCTAGAATTGAGTGGTTCCGATGCATCTTTCATGAACATGCCAGGTCTTGAGGAAGTGAAGGACCACCAGTTGACAATAAATGTAATACTTGGTCTTCTGAGAGTAATCATGCCCATACTGTTCTTGATAAACAAATCTCTTCAGATTTTGTTTCCTGCCCTACAAATATGTTGAACTTTTCCAAAGTCAACTAAGTAATGATTAGGAGGGATTATTGATGGAACATCTTAAAGAATAGGGGCATGTAAAAAGGATCACTTTTCATGTTCTCTTTCCATTTCCTTCTTTTTTTTTTCATTTACTAAACACGGTCAAATGTGGAGGTGGTATGTGGAGGGGGAATATCTGATGCCAAGAATGATGTGAGAAAAAACTAAAGGAAGAAGTCCCCAACTTTACCACAAAATAAATTTTACCCAAATCAAAAGAAGAAAGCTTAGGAGTCCTTGATACATAAGAGGCAAGTAAAAAGGAGCTTTAAATAATCCAGGGTGTTTGAGAGAAACAATGTGGAAATTAAAAGGTGCTCTTGGATTAAGAACAGCATCACTGGTTTAACATATTTCTCTGTGTTCGGTAGGGTTTCCTATGGTAATTTTGTCTCTTAGGCATCTGTGGGCACAAGCTTTGCAGTGGTAGCCATCTAAAGGCTGAGATATCCCTTTCTGTCAGTTACACCAGCATTTATTGCAAAACATTTTAATTTCTCCTTCCTGAAAGGAGATAAATTCTCCTCCAGTTTGTCTCACTTACTTGTCAAACAGTCAGTATTACAGCCTTTCTGTTCATCTCCTGAAAGAGTATCTATGTGAAAAGATGTGGTGATCATGTTATTGACAGCATGTTCATTTATATATTCATTGCTCTGTCCATTTGTACAATAATGCATCTGACACAGAGGGGAAGGTGGGAGGGAGGAGGGTGAAAGGGATAATTCGGTACATGTGTGTGGTGATGGGTTGTAATTAGTATTTTGGTGGTGAACATGATGTAGTCCATGCAGAAATAGAAGTACAATGATGTACACCTGAAATTTTTGCAATGTTATAAACCAATGTTACTGCAATAAACAAAAAATTAAAAAAAAAATAATGCATCTGAAATGATCTCTGCTATTCTAGAGACGTTTTGAGAGAAATTCTTTCAAAGAATATGAAGGGACATCTCCAGTCTCTAACTTCTTGCCCACACCCAGCTTGTGATCATCCACAAGAAATTATCTCTGTCTTTCTCATGCCACACATCATCTCTTGTCTTGTGTTATGTCTCTATGGGCACATTTCTCATCTTTCTTCCTATGCATAGGCTCCTTATTGGATCACTTACACCATTTGAAACACTAAGTGCAGTGCTTTGCATTCTGTAAATAAGATTAATGCAGCAATTAACACATTTTAGTGATTAGTTCAGTGCAGATATTTAAGATGTGGCTCTGGAGTTAGACTCCCTGAATTTGAGTACCAGTTCTGCCCTTCATGGGTTGGGTGACCTGGAAGTATTAACTGCTCTGACCCACAGTAGCCTATTTGTAAAGTGAGAACAATAAGAGTATATGCCTTACAAAGTTGTGGAAAATTAAAATAAGATAAAACATAAAAGTATTCTGAATAGCACCTGGAACATAGCATATGCTCAATAAATACTAGACACCTAATACCATTCCTTGATTTTCAGGTAAATTCAATCATATTAGAAGCAAAAAAAAACATTAATCAAACCTAGTAGCTTGAAGTTTTAGAAAAAAATGGCTAGAGATAAGCTGGATTAACCAACACTTTCCTAGAAATATTATTTATAAAGATGTTTTTATAATATGGTGGGTGATATGTTCAAGGAAACCGATAATGCTAGATAAAATCTAAAACACTTTTTTTCATGGCTGAGCCGGTGAGAAAGGAAATAAATTTATCAAGGTACAGAAATGACAAAAAAACTTCCAACAAACCTCAGAGTGTAGTGGGCTGGGGCCAGTATTTTCCCAGGGTGGATCTACTAATCTCTGGCAGCTTCAGTCCTGGGTTTCAATGGGCAAATGTACTAGGGCTGGGAGAAAAAGACAATGTGTGAGATTGGCTTAGAGACAACACCCCTTCCCCTCAATGTCATTGAAAACAGGGACTCTCAAAGGGTGACATTCTCAGAGGGCAAACTAGAAAAAAACCTACTTCACAAAATGAGATAGTGATATGCACACTTCCCTCAATTTTAGTTTCAGAGAAAGAGAAAAAGTAAAAAAGTGTTCCTTGATTCTTTTTTTAAATTTATTTTTATTAAGATAAAATTGACATATAACATTGTAAGTTCAAGGTGTTCAATGTGTTGATTTGATGCATTTACATATTGCAACATGCTTACCACCCTAGCATTAGCTAACACTTTTATCATGTCACATAATTATATTTCTTCTTTTGTGGTGGGAAAAGAAGAAATATAGCCTATACATATTTTGAGATATAATGATGTACATGTGAAATTTATATAATGTCATAAACCAATGTTACCTCAATGAAAAAAGAGATCCAGTCTCTTAGGAGCTTTGAAGTTTATATTAGAGTATTGTTGTCTATAACCACTATGCTGCGCATTAGATCTCTAGGATTCACCTAGTAGTTACAAGTTTGTACCCTTAAACAACACATCTCCAATTCCCTCATCCCCTAGTCCCCTAGTCTCTGGTAACCACCATTCTATTTGCTATTTTTATGATTTTGGCTCTTTTAAAATCCACATATAGGTGATATCATACAGTTTTGTCTTAACTCTGTCTGACTTATCTCACTTAGGATAATGCCCTCAAGGTCCATCCCTGTTGCTGCACATGGCAGGATTTCCTTCTTTCTTATAACTCAATATATTCCATTGAGCATGTTTGTGTGTGTGTAACATGTTCTTTATCCATTCATGCATTGATGGACACTTAGGATGTTTCCATATTTTGGCTATTGTGAATAATGCTGCAACAAACATGGGAATGCAGATATCTTTTTGTTATCCTTTTTTCATCTCATTTTGATATATACCCAGAAGTGAAATTTCTGGATCATACGGTAGTTCTACTGTTAATTTTTTGAGAAAACTCCATACTTTTTTCCATAGTGGCCTAACCAATTTATATTCCCATTACATTGCACGAGGGTTCCTTAATCTCCACATCCTTGCCAACACTTGTTCTCTCCTGTCCTCTTGATGACAGCCAGTGTAATGTGTAAGGTGATATCTCATTGTGGTTTTGATTTGCATTTCCTTGATTATTGGTAATATTGAGAATCTTTTTATGTTCCTTTTGGCCACTGAATGTCTTCTTTAGAAAAAATGTCCATTTAGTTCCATTGCCCATTTTTAAATCAGGTTCTTTGATATTTGTTATTGAGTTGTAGGAGTCCTTTAAATATATTAGATAATAATCTCTTACCTTATATATGGATTGCAACAATTTTTTTCCATTCTGTAGGTTGCCTTTCATTTTTTTTATTGTTTCTTTTGCTGCATAGAAGCTTTTTAATTTGATGTAGTCCCATGTTTTTATTTTTGCTTGTGTTGCTTGTGCTTTTGGTGTCATATCCAAAAAATCATTGTCAAGATCAATGTCAAGAAGCTTTTCCTCTATTTTTTCTTCAAAGAGTTTTTATGGTTTTAGGTCTTATGTGTAAATCTTTAATTCATTTCAAGTTAAGTTTGGTGAGTGGTGTAAGTAAGGCATCTGGAGTTTTCTCTGCCTTTGTATGGGTCACCTGCTCCACTCTTCTTGCTCTCTCTTGTGGCTGAATTCTTAAGCTATTGTGTCTTTGGTTGTTACCACTCATCAGGCTGGCTACTGGAAACCTCTTTTCTGTTTTCAGAAGATGGTGTTCCAGCTCATGTTTGTGGTTTCTTCCTCGTCCACAGAGCAGGTCTGCTTTTCTGAGAACACTCGTTTTACCAGATTTCATCTCACTCCTACATTCAGGAACCTGCACAAGCAGCCAGTTGCAGAGTAGGAGGAGAAGTGTGGGTTTAGCATTGGCGGGTTGGGTGTTCCAGTAGATGTGGAGGGGAGATCCTCTGGTGAGGTACACCTAGAGGCCTATGGGTGGACTTCCTGTTGAAATCCTGAGCCCCTGTGACCCTTTAATTCCCTTTGTTATTCCTATCTGCCTCTTACCTGATCTCTCTTCTCTGTCCACTCTTGGTCTATCCACCTCTGTAGTTGACATACTTCTAGAGAGAAATGGGTTCACTGGCTGTGTCCAGCACTGCTTGGGTAGCCTGTATATTCATTCTCTGCTCTTTCTCCCTTGCATGAGAGTTTGCCATTGCTGAATATTTCAACTTCTGCAGTGTTGCCTTGAAGGGGGCAGTCCTGGGAAATCTCCTTTCACTGTCTTCACTGTGAACAAACTCATTCCTTCTTTCTGCTCCAGTAATGTGCTAGAATCCCCTCTCAGACCGGGCTTCCACAAAGTCTGTCTTATTCATGGATGTCTGCCCAAGTCAGCATTCTCCAGGCTTTACTCAACCATGGCAAGATTGTCTGGGGAAGGTTCGCTGGCTCCTGTTGGCTCTGCAGCCCACACCAAGGTCCGTCTGCCTATTACTAGATGCACAGGTGGGCGAGATTGCTCCTGGGTCCGTTGGCCTTTAGTGCTGGATACTACAACTCACACAAAGCCTCTTTTGTTCATGGTTGGATGTCCAATTCATTATTACTAAAGTAGGATGAAAAGGAGGAGCATCTTTCATCACTGTGACGCTGATGTCACTCCTTCCCCTGATAATTTTTAATCTCATACATCTACTTATGCAGATATGCAGCCTAAATATCCTCACCATTGTGATGTCAAAAAAACTTCAATTCAAAATTTGTGTTAAAGGGTCTCTGGGTCAGTGTTACACCCATGATATCTGACAGAAGGCATATAAACAATTTCTGAAGAAACAACTTTTAAACACAAGCATCAATGATTCTCACTGATAACTTTTACAAAAGCATGAACTTAAGATAAAAAAGTCACTAAGGACACCAATAAACAGGTCACTTTTGGTAAGAGTCAGCAATACCATTAAACTATGGAATCAGACTTGCAAATCTATGTATTTAAATTATTAGATGATAATTTCAATAAGTATGTTGAATATATTTAAATGAAGGGAACTATGGAAATTATGATGAAACAATAAACTGACGATTTGGGAAAAGAACAAAATGGAACATCTTGAGAGAACACAAAATATTATGATTGAAATTTGAAATGAATAGGTGAGTTAAACAGCCAATTAGCCCACTTATGATAGAATGAATTTACTGGAAGACAGATCTGTAAAAATTAAACAGAACACAGTACAGAAACACAAATAATGAATGTTTCAGTGATGTAGAGAGTAGAGGAAGAATATTCCAGAGGGGAAGTGGGGAGGGAGGAGGATGAAAGGGATAATTCTGGACATGTGTGTGGTGATGGGTTGTAATTAGTATTTTGGTGGTGAACATGATGTAGTCCGTGCAGAAATAGAAGTACAATGATGTACACCTGAAATTTTTACAATGTTATAAACCAATGTTACTGCAATAAACAAAACAAAACAAAAAGAATATTCAACAGACATCAAATTGGGGGTTCCAGAGACATATAATAGAAATACAGAGGCAATTTTCAGAGTACTAGCTGTGTTTAGTAGACAGCACACAAGGCTTAAGTTTACTGTGTTGAATGAATGGACATTATACGAAGCTGTGAATATGTCCATGAGTAGAAGGAGAAGAACAGTAAACAGGAACAGTATACAGTGTAGCTGCTAAATAAATATTTATGCTGTCACCATGAAGAAAAATCTTTATGTTGAGTTCATCATGAAGCAATGAGTAATCTGATTTGGGGAAATGAACCCTTTTACCTTATTTCTTAGGCTATACATTGTCCTGCTATGGGGATTTTCTCTTTTCATTCCTTTTTGGAAATAGGAGCTTGGGAATTGGTTGGGAAGAAGGAAGACATTCTTGTTGGCTAATGCTGACAAATATTTGTAGTTCATAGGCATAGTTTATTCCATTAATGTCACAACCTTTCTTCAGGGGAATCTCCAAGGTGTGTACTTTTACCCATATACGGAACTCCCAGGCTACACTTGACATCCATTTTCTAACTTTCACTACTTCCCATGATTTTCATTCTAGTTTGAGTTCATCTGAATAAAAATGTGTTTGTGTTGGGAGATGTTTTAATGACCATCTGGAGAGATGATAGGGATAGCATCTTGAAGATGGCATACAGTGCCTGATGGAAAAATATTCTTTTCGTTATTCACCATTTGGCCTGAAGACTTGGTGCTTACCTTCCCTGGACAAGCTCCAAAGAGAAAAAGAGAAAGAACTTCCAGAAATCCTGCTGAATTTCCAAATACCCACCTCTGTTGCATAAGCATCCAAACCCTTACACGAATTCAAGTCTTTGTGCTTTGTAGGAGAAGCCTTGAACCTAGGAACCCTAAATAGAATCAAGGGTGATTGAGAATCCAATAAAACCATATGTGGAGGTGGTAAGTGTTTGCAGTTTGCTGGGTAGAGATTCCAGCATTTCCAACATATTTTTCAAGTATCGCTGACCCAAGAAAATCAAGAATCACTGTCATAGACAGTTTAACTCATGAGTATCTCTTATTTGAGGAAATAAAAATCTGTACCTCCTAGGATGGGCATGTAATGGCTCTTATAACCTGGTTTTATCTAACTTCTTAGGAGCCCTCCTAGGGCCATTAAGTTGCTTAAGTCACATCTGGCTTCAAGCTGCTTCTTGGTGTGTGACTCTTCCCACCATCCCATTGCATTATTCTTATATCTCTCGAGGCTTTATGAAAGCAGAAAGACAGTTACAGAATTGTCCACTTTCTCTGATTCTAGATTCATTGAATATTAGTTCCCACAGGGATTTTAAAGAGTACCTACTTCACCATCCTCACTTGACAATGAGGTCTAGCATGATTCAGGGCTTTTTCAAACACTGAATTAATTTCAGAGCCATGCCTGAGCAGAATCTTTCTGTTTAACCATATAGATAGAGGATAGTATTTTCCTGATTTAGTCTATTTCTAATTCTCATATATTTGTAAAATTTGAAATGAGAAAACATGAAATTAAGGCATTTTAGGAGATAATGTACTAATGATGTCCATTTACTGTCTTTGTCCCAAAGAGAATGCCAGTATTTACCCAAGAGAATTTTTCAGTTAAGTCTGGTGATTATACATGGTAAGACATGGATTAAATCAACATTGATGACTTAAGATGTATATCTAGTCAGCTGCATGACTGGATAGAAACGAAGAGTATTTCTTTGTGTTTTTTGAGAATGAAAGCATTACCCTTTCTCATCTTTTTGACAGCAGATGGTACCAAGGAGATCCATGGACAGAGAAGGAAATCACACTTCTGTGGCCATGTTTGTTCTCCTGGGACTGTCAGATGGAAAAAGGGTGCAGCTTATCCTCTTTCCAATCTTCCTAGGGATCTACCTTCTCACCCTAGTCTGGAACCTGGGTCTCACCATCCTAATCAGGATGGACTTCCACCTGCACACACCTATGTACTTTTTTCTCAGTTTCTTGTCATTTATAGACATCTGCTATTCCTCTTCCATCAGTCCAAGAATGATTTCAGACTTCTTAAAGGATGAAAAAATGATTTCCTTCATTGTCTGTGCCACCCAGTATTTTGTTGCATCCTGGATGGCTCAGGTTGAGTGCTGTCTGTTGGCCGCCATGGCCTATGACAGATATGTTGCTATTGGTAGGCCTCTGTAGTACTCAGCTGTCATGGCTCCCGGCCTCTGTCAGAAGATGGTTGCTGGGGCCTATGGGAGTGGTTTCCTTAGTAGCTTAGCTGAAACAATCCCTTGCTTTCATCTCTACTGCTGTGGGCCCAATATCATTCCAAATTTCTTCTGTGACATAACCCAGATTATTTCCTTGTCTTGCTCTGATCCCTTCATCAGCCAAATGATTCTTTTTCTGGCTGCTGTTGTTGTTGGATTTGGTTCTTTGCTTGTTATCCTCTTATCCTATGGTTTCATTGCAGCTTCCATCCTGAAAATGTTCTCCATCAAAGGTAGTGCCAAGGCCTTCAATACCTGTGCCTCCCACCTGGCAGTTGTTACTCTCTTCTATGGAACAGGCCTCTCAGTGTACATGCATCCTAGCTCTAGCCACTCCACGAAGCAGAACAAGGTACTCTCAGTGTTCTACGTTATTCTTATTCCCATGTTAAACCCTCTTATTATAGTCTAAGGAACAAGGAGATCAAAGAGGCCCTCAAGAGGGTGATAAAGAGGGCAACACATTTACTTCAGTGAGAACAACATCTCTGCCGATGTTATTTCCCCCTTAAGGAAAGCAGGAATAAGAATATGCAAGTAATCTTTTGTAGGTCACAAGAGTAGCTAGGTTGAGAGAAGTGACGACCTGGTTTCCTGGATTCCTGATGACATTATGTTTAGCTGCTGCCATCAAGTGATCCATCTGATGTAGTGTCACCAACATTGAATTCAGTTTAAAAGTCTTGCTTCCAAGGTTAGAGCCAGGTAGATAAAACTCTATGTTTTGAGAACAGAAGTTCTGATAGCTATTATATGTAGATCAATGATAAGAATGTAGGAAGCCACACCGGTGGTTCTTTCCTCTACTACTTTTAAAATGTCTTTTCATTATTTTTAATTGTTAACCTTTTTTATATTTAAATAGAAATAAAATAATGTATAAAATTACATATGTGTAAGTTAAAAATAATTTTAAAATGAATACTTTATAATCTTAATTCCAAACACAGAGAGAGAAAGTCAGTGTGTGAAAGAGGACACAGAAAGAGACAGCTGGAAAGAGAGAGAGACACAGACAGGGACGGGGAGAATGAGAGAGATAGAGAAAGGGAACAGAGGGAAGAGGAGAAGAAGGGAGGAAATGAGACAAAAGGAGAGTTGAGGGAAAAAAATTGGTCTGGCTTTATTCTGAAATAACCTTGTTCCCTCCATCTTACTCCTTGCAACTCCTTGTGAAATGAATTCTGCAAAACAGATGGGAGAAAGGAATGATAGTAAGAAGGGGCGCTTTTCAGGTCAAGAGTTGAGGAGATTCTCAGAGGTTAGAAAGAAGTCAAAGTCATCAATTTCTGGGCATATGTGGGTGGAGCATGCTCCATGGTAGCTTCCCAGAAACTATGAAAGACTCAGAAATGAAGTCTCTCATGGTATGTCTAGGGAGGCAGAGTCCAAGTCATAGAACTCTGAGCCTCCCAGGAACTCCAGGGCCTTAAATATGACCAGAGAACAGCAAGGTCAGTCGACTGGGTGGTACCAAGGAGACTCAGAATTCAACCAAGAAAATTTAAAGTAAATTTTAGAAAGAGAGATTTTTTTTCAGTCAAAAGTTTATGGAATAAGCTTCATACATATTACATTAGTATTTATACAACACTTGACACTTGGCTAGTTACATTGCACAGATGTGATTTTTTTTCTATTACCATGTGCAATTGGCAGGTGAGAAGTTATCCCCATTTTATAGCTAGAACCTTGGGGCATATTGAGGTCTGCCACGTTCTTTCCAGTGTAGCAAAATCCATCTTGAGGCTCACAAAATGTCATGTGTGGAACATAAATGGTTCTTACTGACCACAAACATGTCCTCTATTGCTTGTCCATGGTGTCTAATTTCTCTCTTTCTCTTTTTTCTTTTTGTTGAAGCAGATTCACCCTGAGCTAATATCTGTTGCCAATCGCCCTCTATTTTGTACGTGGGTCTCCGCCACAGCATAGATGCCAATGAATGGCGTAGGTCCGTGCCCGGAAACCCAACCCGGCTGCCTAAGCGGAGTGTGCTGAACTTAAACACTAGGCCACAGGGCTGGCCCCAGTGGCCCACAATTTCTGTAATTTTGATGTTATATCTTTAAAACTATCTTAAGAATCCGTTCAGTCTAAAACTTTAAATTGTTACAGTTCTTAGCAGAGTGAATACAAAACTACTAACCTATTAGCAAGTGTTAAATCAAATAATTAACTCATTACCTCATCTATCTCTTTCTCCCTAGATGTAAGATTAGCTGACGTAGATCAAACCATGAATGGGACCTTCGTAAAACATCTCTGTATCCCCAGTAATGACACGGTAGATGAGCTTCATTTATTTTAAAAAAACAAAAACAGGAACAAAAAGTTTATGGGAATGATATTAAGTAGATTTTTTTTTGTGTGTGTGAGGAAGATCAGCCCTGAGCTAACATCTGCCAATCTTCCTCTTTTTGCTGAGGAAGACTGGCCCTGGGCTAACAACCGTTCCCATCTTCCTCCACTTTATATGGGACGCTGCCGCAGCGTGGCTTGACAAGCGGTGTGTCTGTGTGCGCCCAGGATCTGAACCAGAGAACCCTTGGCCGCCACAGCGGAACTCAAGCACTTAACTGCTTGCACCACCGGGCCAGCCCCTTAAGTAGATATTTTTAATGAAGGACTAGTAATGCAGCATAAGATGTTGGAAAGAACTCCTATTCAGAACACACATTACACCTACTTTAATAGAAGTCATGCTGTGTACTTCACACTCTTCACATTCTATAAGGAGCTACTCTGTGAAGTCGCTGATACTATCAGCCCCTTTTTATAGGTGATAATAGTGATGTTTGAAGAAGTTAATTTGCTCAAGGTCACACAATCTGGATGTAGAAATCTTGAATTCAACCCAGACTAGCTGATAACAATGCACATGGTATTAACCATGATGACCTGTGACTCTGTCATGAATTAGTTTTATTGCATTCCTTGTTGCTTCTATATCTTCATTTATGCATAGGACTTCAGGCCACGTCTGCCACCAAGGGTTGCTGTGATAAGTGATTCAGGTCAGGGAGTTGAGAAAGGATGTATATCTAAAATGAAAGTGCTTTGTAAACAGGGAAGTGTTTTATTTATTTATTGTTATCGAGCAGTATTGTCAGCTACCTGTGTCATCTTTGGCAAATCTCTCAGCTCCTCTGGCTTCAGTTCCTCACCTTGAAAATGATAGTATTGGAGTAGATAATCTTTAGATCCTTTCCTGCTCAAATGACTCTAAGTTCGTTAAAAGAAAAGCCATAATCACAGGTTGATAATAGGATCATGGAGAAGTGGAGGAATTGAATCAGAAGGGACATGGCAAAGTAGGATGTGAAATTAGCATGAAAAAGACTCCATGACAACCAGGACACCAGAGAGCAAGTCCGTGGAGAGTTTTCTCCCTCTAGTTGTCTTTTCTCCTTTCACCTCTGCCCTAATAACACATTTAAGAGGATTCCCAGTGGTGGGCATCTATTTGGCTGCTAGTGAACAGCCAATTTCAAGGCCAAAATCACCTGTCTTGGAGTGCTTGAATAAGTCTTTTGAAAAGAAAAAAGCTATTTCCACTTAGGCAAGAAAGCTGTTATCCTGGGGAATCTAGGTCGACATCAGAGCACAAGATTTATACAAAACAGTGGATTCTGTGTTATCTCAATATCCATACGATTTTTCCAGTAACACCTACATAGAGTAAGATTTATGGTTCTCATAAGTTTTATGAGGTTTATGTTATCTGCCATTCTTTAACTCTTTCCTCTCCATCATTTCTACATCCTCCACTTAAGGCTCTTCCTCGGGTTCTCTTTCTCCTTACCCAAATTCTCTTCAGTGACCTTCAGTGAAAAGAATAATCTCTAATCTAAAATGTCAGTAGTACTCTGGGATGAGGGGCACATGTTGAGTTTTAGTTCTGCAATTTCTTAATGATGTGATCTTGACCTCTGTTAACTTCTGTTTTTCACTTGTAACATGGGGAAAACAGAATCCTCTAGATCTAATGAGACAATGTTTATGCAGCCTAGCACACTGTGGAAGTTAATACAAGAGTATTGAATCAAAAATGATAATTTGCTGAATTTCAGGGAATTTAACTAATATCAAAATATGTTGGTCTAAGTATGCCCCCTCACCATTTTTATTCAACATCGTATTGAAAGTTCTAATCAGAGTAGTTAAGCAAGAAAAAGAAATAAAATGTATCCAAATTGGAAAGGAAGGTGTGCAATTGTCACTATTTGCAGTTGACACCTGCAACTTTTACATATTTTACATATAGATTTTACATACAGAAAACCCTAAAAAATTTGGGAAAAAACACTTAGAATAATCAATGAATAATAAAGTTGCAGGGTACAAAATCAATATCCAAAAATCAGTTGCTTTTCTATACACTGACAATGAGCTAGCAGAAACAGTAATAAAAAATACAATCTCATTTGCCATTGCAACAAAAAGAATAAAATATCTAGAAATAAATTTAACCAAGGAGGTGAAAGACCTGTGCACAGAAAAGTATAAGACATAGTTAAAAAAATCAAAGAAGACAGGAAGAAATTGAATGATATTTCATGCTCATGGATTGCAACTAATTTATGGATGTTGATTTTATGTCCTGCCATTTTACTGAATTTGTTGATTATTTCCAACACTGTTTTGAGTCTTTCAGATTTTGTGTATACAAATTCATATCCTCTGCAAATAATGAAAATTTTACTTTTTCCTTTCCAATTTGGATGTCTTATATTTCTTTATCTAGCCTTTTTCTTCTAGCTAAGACTGTCAGTACCATGTTGAATAAGAATGGTGAGAGCGAGCACCCTTGTCTTCTTCCTGATGGTAGAGGAAAAACTTTGTCTTTCACCACTGAGTATAATGTTAGCTGTAGTTTTGTTTTATATGGCCTTTACTATGTTAAGGTATGTTCCTTCTACATCCAATTTTTAGGGGTTTTAATCATGAAAGGATATTGTATTTTGTCCAGTACTTTTTCTGCATCTATTGAGATGACCATAGGATTTTTATCTTTCATCTCTATTAATGTGGTATATCACATTTATTGATTTGTGCGTGTTGAACCATTCTTCCATCCCAGGGATAAACTCCAGTTGGTCATCGTGCATAATCCTTTTACTGTGTTGTTGAATTTGGTTTGCTAATATTTTATTGAAGATTTTTGTGTGTATATTCAGGTTGGGTATTGGTCTATAGTTATCTGGCTTTGGTATCAGACTAATACTGTTCTCCTAAAACGTGGCTGAAAGTATTCCTTCTTGTTCTTAAGAGTCTTTGAGAAGGATTGGCACTAATTTTTCTTTAAATATTTGGTACAGTTTGGCAGGGAAGACATCTGCTTCTGGGGTTTTCTGTGTTAGGAGGTTTTTAATTACTGATTCAATCTCCTTATTTGTCTTTGTTCTTTTCAGATTTTCTGTTTCATCTTGACTCAATCCTGGTAGACTGTCTATTTCTAGGAAGTTATCTATTTCTCTTAGTTTATTCAATTTGTTGGCATATAATTTTCATAGTAGTCTTTTTTTTTTTTATTGCAGTAACATTGGTTTATAACATTGCAAAAATTTCAAGTGTACATCATAGTAGTCTTTTATGATCTTAAGTATTTCTGTAGTATCACTTGTAATGTTTCCTCTTTCATTTCTGATTTTATTTGAGTCTGTATTTTTTCTTAGTCTAGGGAAAGATTTGTCAATTCTGTTTATCATTTTGAAAACTAGCTCTTAACTTCATTGATTGTTTCTATTTTTTTTTTTTGGTCCCTAATTTATTTATTTTCACTGTGATCTTTGCTATGTCCTTCCTTCTACTCACTTTGGGTTTAGTTTGTTCTTCTTTTCTAGTCCCTGAGCTGTAAATTTAGGCTGTTATTTGAGATTCTTCTGTATTCTTAATATTTTTGTTTATCGCTATAAACTTCCCTCTCAGAACTACTTTTGAGGCATTCTATTGGTTGTAGTGTACTATATTTCCATTTTCATCTCTTTCAAGATCTTTTTTGACTTCCCTTTTGATTTCTCATTTGACCCATTTGTTGTTCAGGAGTGTGTTGTTTAGTTTCCACATATGTGTACAATTTGCAGCTTTCTTCTTGATTTCTAGTTTTGGATCAATGTTGTCAGAAAATATACTTGATATGATTTCAATCTTAAATTTTCTAAGACTTGTTTTGTGTCCTGTGACATGATGTATCCTGGAAATGTTCTGTGTCCACTTGAGGAGAATGTGTATTCTGCTGCTATTGGATGGAATGCTCCATAAATATCTTAGGTCCATTTCATCTAGTGTATCTTTTAAGTCCAACATTTCCTTGTATATTTTATGTCTCAAAGATCTATCCATTGCTGAAAGATGGGTAAGAAAGTCCCTGCTATCATTGTATGGTTATCTAATTCTCTTTTCAGATCTGTTAGTATTTGCTTAATATATTTTATTGCTTTGATTTTGGGTGCATATATATTTACATCTTAATATGGCACCTTAATTAATTGATCCCTTTATGATTATATAATGAAATATTTGGCCTCTTGCTTTTGTATTTGGGTTAGAATGTTTATTGTCTGATATAAATATAGCTATTTCTGTTTTCTCTTGGTTTCCACTTGCATGGAATATCTTTTGCCATCCCTTCACTTTGAGACTGTGTATATCTTAAAGGTGTAGTGAGTCCCTTGTAGGCAGCCTACAGTTGGGTTTTGGTTTTTTATCCACCCAGTACTATGCCTTTTGATTGGTGAATTCAATCCATTTACATTCAGTGTGATTATTGGCATGAGGACTTACTAATGATATCTTATTCATTGTTTTCTTCTTGGTTTTTATTTTCATTGATTCTTTTCCTCTCTGTTTCTGCCTACCTTTTTACATTGGCAATTTTCCGGGGTCATGTGCTCTGTTTCTTCTTTCCTTGTGTTTCATGAGTCTACTTTAGGTTTTTTCTTTGCAGTTACCATGAGTCTTATGTAAATATCTCATAAGGAAAGCAGTCCATTTAGAGCTGATAGTAACGTAAATTCAATTGTATACAAAAGCTGTAGCCTTTTACTCTCCTCTTTTATATTGTGTATGTCATTATTTACTTCTTTTTGTATTGTGTATTCTTTAACAAATTATAGTAGCTACAATTGTTTTAGTACTCTTCACTTTTAATCTTTTATAGTAAAGTGGTTAACACACCATCCTATTATAGAATAAGAGTTTTTTAAGCCTGACAGTATATTTACCTTTATCACTGTGTTGTATACATTCATATGTTTTTATGTCACTGCTTAGTGTCCTTCTATTTCAGCTTAAAAGACTTCTTTCAGCATTTTTTGCGAGGCAGGTCTAGTGTTGATGAACAACCTCAGATTTTGTGTTTCTAGAAAAGTCTCTATTCATACTCATATATGAAGTGTAACTTTGTGGGATAGAGTATTCTTGGCTGGCAGTTTCTCTTTCAGCACTGAGTATGTCATTGCACTCTCCCCTGACCTGTAGGATGTCTGCTGAGAAAACTGTTGAAAGCTTAATGAGGGTTCATTTGTAGGTTACAATAATTTTTTCCTGTTTTTTTAGTTTTTTTAAAGATTCTCTCTTTATCTTTGATTTCTGATAGTTTTATTGTAATGTGTCTTGGAGAAGCTCTTTTTTTCATGAGATAATATGGTTATCTGTTATCTTTGTAAACTTCGATGTCTAAATCTCTTCCAGGTTTTGGAATTTCTCAGGATTATTTATTTAAGTAAATTTTCTGCCCTCTTCTCCATCTTTTCTACTTTTGAACCTCAATTATTCTAATTTTGTTTTAATGGAACTGCATAGATTATGTAGGCATTCTTTGCTATTTCTCATTCTTTGTTCTTTGCTCAGCAGAGACTGGGTTCTAGCAAACTTCCTGTCCTATAGCTCACTTATCTGTCTTCCATTTGCTCTACTCTACTGTAGATGCTGTCTATTGCATTTTTCATCTCCTTCATTGAATACTTCAGCTCCAGAATTTCTGTTTGGTTCATTTTTATACGTTTTATCTCTTTGGGAGGTATCTCATTTTGTTCATTTTTCTTCCCTGATGTCATTCAATTGCTTTTCTGAGTTTTCTTGTGGTTCTTTTAAACAGCTCATTTAAAATCTTTATCAGCCAGGTTGCAAAATTCTGTGCCTTTCAGCTTTGTAATTTGAGAATTATTATTATCTTTATATGATAACATGTTTTCTTGATAGTTCATGTTTCTTGTAGGTTTGTGTTGCTGCTTTAGTATTTGAAGTAGCAGATATCTCCTTAAATCTTTACTAGCTGCCTCAGATGGCGTAGACTGTCATTTGTGATATCATATCAGGTTTTCCTCTGTCTTTGTATTAGTACACAAACTCCACTCCTCTTGCTGCCTCTTGTTGCAGAATTCTTAACCTATTGCAGAATTCTTAATCTAATATCTATTGATATTACCAATCTATTGGTAATATTCTTACCAATCTTAGTGGTAAGATTTCTCTGGTTCTTACTGCTAACCAGACTGGCTATTGGAAACCTCTTTTTTGTTTTCCAGAATGTGACTCTAGAGCTCATGTTTGTGGTTTCTCCCTTGCCCAGAGACCCTTGTCTGTTTTTCTGAGAGCACTCAGTTTACCAGATTTTCTCTCACTGCTGCCCTCAGGAATGTCCACAACAAGCCAGTGGCAGGATGGGGAGAGGTGTGGGTTTAACACTGGGAGGATGGGTTTTCTCACGCATCTGGTAAGGATATCCTGTGGTGTGTTACTCTTTGAGGCTCCTGCATGGACTTCCTGCTGAAATCCTGAGTGCAGTCAGCAGGAGCTATGCCTCATTAATACCTTTGATATTTTTTGTCCCTTTCCTGATCTCCTTTTTCTGTCCAGTCGTGGACTACCTGCTTTGTAGTCTAGGTACTTCTAGAGAGAAACAGGTTTCTGAATGTGTCCAGCAGGACTGGGGTATCCTGAGCACTCACTCACTGTTCTATTTCCCCTGTAGGAGAGTTTGCTACTGCTGAATTGCTTAAATTCTGCAGTGTTGCCTTGGAGAGTGTGGTGCTGGGAAAGCTGCTGTCATTATCTCCATTGTGACCAAATTCATAATTTTCTTCTCCTCCAGTAGTGTGCTCGCATCCCCTCTCAGGAAGTGTGGGCTTCTGCAAAGTCTCTCACATTCCTGGGTGGCTTCCCTAGTCACCATCCCTAGGCTTTTCTCAACCATGACCAAGATGAATTGGGGCAGGTTCACTGGATCATGCTGGTTCTGTAACCCATACTGAGGTCTGTCTGTCTGTCACTTGTGCACTAGTGGTCATGATTCCTCCTGGTCCCTGGGCATTTCGTGCTGGATACTACAACTCTCACAATGGCAGTGTTTTTCGCTGCTAAGAAGCTGATGTCACTCTTTCCTCTGATAATTTTAAATCTCATCCATCTACGTATGTATATGCAGTCTGTTTCATGGGAATATTGTGAGACCCAAAAACTCAAGTCAAAACTTTTGTTTCAAGGAATTCTGGGTTGGTGTTGCCCTCAAGGTATCTGACAGAAGTAACATAAATAGTTTCTAAGGGAACACATTTTAAACTCAAACATCAATGTTTCTCAGAGATAAATTTTAAGGGAACATGATTTTAAGATAAAAAAATTTACTGAGCACACAAGTAAACAAGGCACTTGAGCAAGAGTAAGCAATAACAGCAAATTATGGAATGGTACTTGGAAAACCATGTATTTATATTATTAGCTAATAATAATTTCAGTAAGTATGTTTAAAATGTTTAAATACAGGATATTACTGAAAATAAGACAAAACAATAAGAGACTATCAAAGCTGACCATTTGGGTAAAGAACAGTGTGGAACCTCTAGAGAGAAAACAAAATGTTAGGATAGAAACTTGAAATTCAATGGATGAGTTAAACTGCCAATTAGCACAACTTATGATAGAGCTAATTTACTCTAAGAGAGATCTCTGAAAATTACACAGAACACAGTAGAGAAATCCAAACAATGGATGCTTCAGTGATGTGGAAAGTAGAGCAAGAAGATTCAAGATACAACTAACTGGGGCTCCAAAGGCGTATAATAGAAATATAGAGATAATTTTCAGAGCACTTTCTTTGTTTAGCAGGCAGCACACCAGGCTTAGGTTACCATATTGAATGAACAAACATTAGAGGAAGCTGTGAGTATCTCCATGAGTGCAAGAAGAACAGTATGTATTGTAGCTGCTCAATAAATCTCTTTGTTGTCATGATTCTTGATTATGATGATGATGATGGTGATGATGATGAATGCAATTTTCTGCTCTACTCTCACAAAATTCTCCCTTCATTCAGTCTCACTGTGGACAGAACCACATCTAAGTCTTGGATGGTATACACATATCTGTCTGCTACCATTTCTCCTTCCATATTGACGACAAATCTTGATTTTCTTTTCCAATTAATTTCTTCATTCCTTCAGAATTCTTTACAAAACAGTGCACCATGAAACAATGATTGATCTGATTTTGGGAAATGAAACCGTCTACCTTAATTCTCAGGTTATAATCTTGTCATTCTATGGGTATTTTCTCTTTTCATTCATTTTTGGAACTAGGAGGCTGGGAAATGGTTGGGGAGAAGGAAGACGTTCTGAATGGCTAAACTGACAAATATTTGTAGTTCACAGACATAGTTTATTCTGTTAATGTCGCAGCCTATTTCCAGGGAAATCTCCAAGACCTCTTTTACCCATCCGTATACAATTCATGCGCTATATTTGAATTCTATTTTATACCTTTCACAGCTTCCTATTATTTTCTTTCCAGTTTGAGTTCATCTGAATAAAAGTGTGTTTGTGTTGGGAGTTGTTCTATAATCATCTGGAGAGATGACCGCTATAGTATCTTGAAGAGGGCATGCAGTGCCTGAAGCAAAAACATTCTTTTGGTGATTTATCTTTTGGTCTGAAGGCTTGGTGCTTACCTTCCCTGGACTGGCTCCAAGGAGAAAAGGAGAAAGAACTGTCTGAGTTTCCTAATCCCCATGTCCATTGTCTAAGCATCCTAATCCTTACATGAGTTCACGTCAATCTACTTTGTAGAAGTTTTTAACCTAGGAACCACGAATAGAATGGAGAGTAACTGAGAATCTGATAAAATCATGTGCAAAGGTGGTAAGTAGTTGCAGTTTGCTGAGTAGATGGTCTATAATTTCCAACAGATTTTCGAAAGTATCACTGACCCAAAGAAGATCAAGAATCATTGTCCTAGGTAAATTAACTTATAAGTAATTCTTATTTGAGGAAAGAAAAAATGCACCTGCAAGGAAAGGGGTATAATGGCTCTTTCAACATTTCTCATCTAACTTCTCAGGAGCCTTCTAAATGTCATTAAGTTGGGTAACTCACATCAATTTCCAAGATGCTTCTTGGTGTGTGACTTTTTGTACAATCTCATTGCATTATTCTTTTATCTCTCCAAGCCTTAGGAATGCAGACAGACAGTTACAGAAATGTCCATCCTCACTGATTACAGAGTCATTAAATATTAGTTCTCAAGGAGATTTTAAAGAACATGTACTTCATCATCCTATTTGACATATGAGGCACAGCAAGATTCAGTGCCTTCCTCAAGTACTGAGTTAGTATCAGAACCATGCCTGAGCAAATTATTCTGTTTCACCATAGAGATTTGACAGTGTTTTCCTAGTATAGTGTATTTTTAATTCTCCTATATTTTTAAAATCTGGAATGGAAAAACATGAAATTAAGACATTTTAGGGGATTTTCATTTTCAATGGCTTCTTCAAGCACTGAATTAATATCAGAGCCATGCACGAGCAAATTATTCTGTTTCACCATATAGAAAATTAACTGTTTTCCTGGTTTAGTGTATTTTTAATTTTCCTATATTTTTAAAAATATGAAATGGAAAAACATGAAATTAAGACATTTTAGGGGAGAATGTATTAATGACACCCCTTTACTGCCTTTTGTCCCCAAAGAGAATGACAATATTTATTTAAGAGAAGTTTTTATAAGTTTGATGACTACACTTGGAAGGCAACAATTAGCTCAACATTCATGATTTAAGATGTATGTATAGTCAGTAACATCACTGGAAAATAATGAAGAGTGTTTCTTTTTGTTTTTTGAGAATGAAAACATTTCCTTTTCTCATCTTTTTCTCAGCGGATAGTACCACGCAGGTCCATGGAAGAGGATAGAAATCACACTTCTGCAGCCATGTTTGTTCTCCTGGGACTCTCAGTTGAAAAAAAGGTGCAGCTTATCCTCTTTCCAATCTTCCTAGGGATCTACCTTCTCACCCTAGTCTGGAACCTGGGTCTCATCATCCTAATCAGGATGGACTCCCACCTGCACACACCTATGTACTTTTTTCTCAGTTTCCTATCATTTCTAGACATCTGCTATTCTTCTTCCACCAACCCAAGGATGCTTTCAGACTTCTTAAAAGATGAGAAAACAGTTTCATTCATTGCCTGTGCTACTCAGTATTTTCTTGCATCCTGGATGGCTCAAACTGAGTGCTGTCTTTTGGCCGCCATGGCCTATGACAGATATGTTGCTATTGGTAGGCCTCTGCAGTACTCAGCCATCATGGCCCCTGGCCTCTGTCAGAAGATGGTTGTTGGGGCTTATGCGAGTGGTTTCCTTGGCAGCTTAGTTCAAACAGTTTCTTGCTTTCATCTCTACTATTGTGGGCCCAATATCATTCCAAATTTCTACTGTGACATAACCCAGATTATTTCCTTGTCTTGCTCCAATCCTTTCATCAGCCAAATGATTCTTTTACTGGAAGCCAGTTTTATTGGATTCAGTTCTTTCCTTGTTATCTTCTTATCCTATGGGTTTATTGCAGCTTCCATGCTCAAAATGTCCTCTATCAAAGGTAGTGCCAAGGCCTTCAATACCTGTGCCTCCCACCTGGCAGTTGTGACAATCTTTTATGGCACAGGCTTCTCTGTGTACCTGCCTTCTAGCTCTAACCACTCCAAAAAGCAGAACAAGGTGCTGTCAGTGTTCTATGTTATCCTCATCCCCATGTTAAACCCTCTTATCTATAGTCTGAGGAACAAGGAGATCAAAGAGGCCCTCAAGAGGGTGGTAAAGATGGCAACACATTTATCTCAGTAAGAACAATATTTGAGCAGGTCTTATTTGCCCTGTAAGAAAAGCAGGGGTAAGGATATGTAGTGAACTTTTGAAGGTTACATGACAGCTAGGCAGAAAGAAGAAGTGAAAACTTGGCTTCCTGGTGCCATTATGTTTAGTTGCCACCAAGAGAATTTAAAGAAGAGTTTAAGTACTAAGTTTCATACATATTATATTAGTATTTATACAATACTTTAAACTTAATATAGTTACATTGCATAGATGTGATTTTTTTTCTTTTACCACGTGAAGTTGGCAAGTGAGAGATTATCCCCATTTTATAGATAGAACCTTTGGGCATATCCTGGTCTGCCACTTTCTTCCCAGTGTAGCAACAATCCATCTTGAAGCACACAGATTGTCATGTGTGGATCGTTAAGGGTTCTTACTGACCAGAAACATATCCTCCGCCATTGCTTGGCCATGGTTCCCCAATTCTATACTTTTGGTGTTATATTTTTAAAACCACCTTAAGAATCTGCATAATTTAAAATATTAAATTATTATAGTTCTTACCGGGGGGGGTATATGAGTACTAACCTCTTATTAAGAGTCAAATTAAACAATTAACTCATTGCCTCACCCACTCCTCTTTCTCTAGAATTAATATTAACTAAAGTAGGTCAAACCAAGAATGAAACCTTCCTAAAACATCTCTGTATCTCTAGTAATGGAAGGCTACGTGAGCTCCATCTAAAAAAAAAAAAAAAAAAAGCGTTTGTGGGAATGATATTAAGTAAATATTTTTAATGAAGGATTAGCAATGCAGCATAATATGTTGGAAAGAACTCCAATTCAGAACACATAAACTAAACCTGCTATTAATAGAAGGCATGCTGTGTACTTCACACTCTAAGAGTTTTATGAGCATTATCTATTTTGATTCTATGAAAAGCTACCCTATGAAGCAGCAACTACTATCAGCCCCATTTAATAGGTGATAATACTGTGGCTTTGAAGGTTAATTTGTTCAAGGTCATGCAACCAGCAAGTGGAAAGCTGGAATTCCACCCAGATTGGCTGATACCAATGCCTGTGGTATTAACCACAAAAGTCATGACTTTGTCATAAATTAGTTTTATTTTATTCCTTATTGCCTTTATTTCCTTACTTATGCATAGGAAATCATGCCATGTCTGCCTCAAAGGCTACTGAGATGACAGATTCAGGTCAGGTGTTTGAGAAAATGTATGTATGTATCTATCAACTAAAATAAAGTGTTTTGTAAACAAGGAAGTGTCCACACATCTAATTTATTGTTATTAGGCTATATTACCCCCAAGCTGTGTCATCTTGGGCGAATGTTTTAGATAAATTGACTTCAAGTCCTCACCTGGAAATTGATGATATTGGACTATATTACCGCTAGATCCTTTCCTACTCAATTGACTTCAAGATTGTTAAAAAAAAAAAAAGCTATATTGATGAGACCATAAGAGGACCATGCAGAAGTGGAGAATGGAATTTGAAGGGACATGGCCAAGAGGGGCATGAAATTAGCATGGGAAAAACTCCATGACAGCCGTGACTCCAGAAAGCACGTACCTGGAGAGTTTTCTCCCTCTACTTGCCTTTTCTCCTTTCACCTCTGTCCTGGTAACACATTTAAGAGGATCTCCAATTGTGGGTATCTCTTCGGCTCTGAGTGGACAGCCAATTTCATGGCCAAGATCACCCATCTTGGAATGCAATGGGGCACACCTGGAGAATTCCAATGGATAAGTAACAAGTGATTTCACCCTTTGGCAAGAACTCTACCTTCCTGGGGGATCTGTGTCAAGATGAGAGGGCAAGATTTATAGAAAAGAGTGGATTCTGTGCTATTTCAATGGCCGTGTGATACTTCCAGTAGGACCTTTGTGGTGCAAGGGTTATGGTCCTGAGTCTCTTTCATCCTTGAACTCTTCCCTTTCCCTCACTCCACTTAGGGCTCTTCCTTGTGTTCTTTATCTCCTTACCCAAATTCTCTGACCTTCAGTGGAAAGAATAATTTCTAATCTAAAATGTCAGGTATGATTCTGCCATGGGGAGTGGATGTTGAGTTTTATTTCTCAAATTCTTAAGAATATCACCTTGAAATATGTTAATTTATGTTTGTCACCTGTAAATTGGGGATCATAGAATCATCTAGAATCCAGTGAGACAATGTATACAAAGCCTAACACACCATAGAATTTAATAATTGAGCACCGAATCAAAAATATTAAATTGCTGAATTTCAGGGGAAGATAAAACATGCTTACCTATGTTTCCCAGCTTTATCCAGTCCAGGAAACTTTTTAATTTAATTTTCCCTTGGAGATTCTGCTTCTACATAGTAACAATTAATTTGGTTTCCATTTCAGTATATAGCTTTGATTCATAATTTCTGAGTAGCAAAAGCCAAGCTGGTCATTTTATGGTTATATGGCAAAGTACTGATGTAAAATTCTATTGATCTTTTGAAATAATTCAAATAGCTGTCCATTGTCATCTTTGAAGACTCTGGGGGTCCGGAGACACTAGCGTGGGTGACACAGATACCAGAGATGGCCCATTCCCAGCACAGGTAGTGCTGGTCTAACTGTTCCTTTTATCTTTCTTTTACTACATTGTTCTTCCTCTTTCAGCAACATTCCTGGCTTTCTTAACCTGATTTTGTGTCCTGCACAAATATGCAAATGGTCATGTCCGTAGTAGATCAGATTTAGAAAAGGTTTTCATTAGCTCTATTCCCACAGTACCATCTCCAATCAAAATTTACATCAGTCACTTTTCTTCTGTAAACTGTCTTGGGAGATGGTGAACACATGCAAAAAATTAATCACTGAGAGTGAGTATACTCAGAATGTTTTTTCTTTCCTCTAGCTTAACCAAATTTTAAAATCATGAATTTTTAGGATAAATTTTCTCATGAATAAGTAAAACAATCCACAACTCCTCGTTTTTTTTCCTGGGAATGATGAGTTACATAGACTACACTTAGTTACAGCTGCCTCTGTTACCAGAATGTAATAAGAAAGTGAAGAAATTTAGTGAGACTGATTGACCAAAAGCTTGACTTATGTTCACTGAATTCATCAATTATGTTGTTGTTTCAGGGATATTGTGCATGAGAATTTATATTTTCAAAATATTTTCTTTGAATGTAATTCCTCTGTGATAAAATATCTGATAAAGTATGTTGGCAGCCATCTGTTCTAAGAGTAAACAGAAAGATTTCAACATTCGTAAAACCATAATATAAATGAAACAAAAATCAGATATTCAATTAAAACGTACAAGTAAAATTATTTACTTTGGATTTTATTTATGGGATACAGAATTTCTCAGTTTTTCAGTCAACTATCAAAAATTGCAATTTATTCTTTAAAACTATGGTCTAAATATAGCTTTGGAATGAAAGCAAAATGTGATTTTATCGTATCTTAAATATACATACATTTATATATTTATATACATTTGTTACTCAGATATAAGGCCTTAGGTACATTAAAAATGTGGTTGTGAGGGGCTGGCCCGGTGGCCTGGTGGTTAAGTGTGCGCGCTCTGCTTCAGCAGCCCGGGGTTTGCAGGTTTGGATCCCAGGTGCACACCGATGCACCGGTTGTCAAACCATGCTGTGGCGGCTCCCACGTAAAGTAGAGGAAGATGGGCACTGATGTTAGCCCAGGACCAATCTTCCTCAGCAAAAAGAGGAAAATTGGCATTGAATTTTAGCTCAGGGCTAGTCTTCCTCACACAAAAAAATGTGGTTGTGGGTAATCTGCGTGTTATATACATTAGTAAGATAACAATGTAAGCTAATTACCTTTTTATGAGTAGAGGTGATAAACAGAAATTAGGATGAAAATGAATGTGATTAAAAATATATAAACCTACACACAAAACATTTCATTTCCAAGGTAATAAAGGGAAATTAAAACACTTTTTCTACTTAATAAAATATCAGTAAAAAGACAAATGTTAATATAAAAATTATATTTTCCGAAAGTTGGAGATAATATAATAAGCAATGGTATGTAGTCACATTTTTCTAGGAAAAATATAAAATGGTTTAAGAAATTTGAAAATCTGGTTGTGATATCTAGTTAAACATCATGGGCTGAATCCACACATTTGTCTTTACTCTTTCTTGGAGCCCACCTAAAATGACTATAAAAGTTTGCAAAAAAACTTTAAAATCACTAAGATATGGATAACAAGAGAAATTACAACAAAAGTTGGAACCTCAATGGCAAATGTATGAAGAATAATCATTTGGAAATCAAGAATTTATTAGTCCTAGGTTGAGTGGGGAGGAAAAGCCAAGAAGAAGCAAGTTGATTCCCATTGCAAGACCCCAAAAAAGATCAGGAAGTAAAGGCACTAGGTATTTGCACAGTGGGTGGGGCTTAAAACTGGAGATTGGGTTGAAAAATCTATTAAGAACAACTAGACTCCTAGACTAGCCCCTCCCTTGCTCTAGCATCCAGGAAACTCTGGCCCCTCCCCCATCATCCCTCTCTCACTCTAACAGAAGATGGGACGTTTATTCTCTGGAGAATTGAACCAAGAAGTATGGGCTCAGGGTCATCAGACACACCAAAAAGGAAGGCTCAAAACAGAGGAATTAAGATAATATCTCCATGGCGAAAAGGGAGAGTCTCCTTGCTTGAACCCCTCCTTCCATCACACACCTACTCCATTCACTTATTCAACTCTCAGAACACTCCTAGCTGGGTTGATATCTCCTGGGCAGGAAACTGGAGAATTCCTATGTGGAGAGATACCTGCCCAAGAGAAAATACCTCCTGCATCCTACAGCAGGGTTTCATCAGAGCAAGTGTGATGTTCTCCCCAGATTGCCTAGGAGAAAGCCCATCAGAAGACAATCTCTAACCATAAACACCAGGCTTCACATCTTGCTTTTTAGTGCCTCACTCTGCAATGGGAAAGGAAAGCCAAGAATCACCAGCCAGAGACCCTAAAATAAACAAAGAAAAAACAAAGAAAAAGACTCAGATTACAAAAAGATAATGCAGGAATTCTTAGGGTATGTAAAAAAATAAAACTCCAAAATTAATACACCCAGTTTAAGAAGATATTGTGTCCTTAAAAGAAGATATTGTATCCTTATACTGCTATATAAAGATTAAGAATGGGGATGGAACCACAATTTTTTACATTATAAGTATATTAAAACTACTCGAATTTTAGAACTATATATAATTAGCATTTATTACATTGATAGTTAAATTACAAAAATTTGTGGCTTATTTATTTATTGTTGTCTAGCTTTCATAATCATTCTTTGAGCAGTACATTGAAGTATATATACATATATATTTCATATATATATATATATAGCTATATATATATTTATATATTTGTAGCCAGAAGGATACAAGACAATGTTTGCTGGGGCTTCTGGGAGGGAAAGTCATTTTGTCTCTGTGGAAGGTACCAGAAGAGATACTCTTCTTTTGAATGATGTGAAGTAAGACTGTGAGATGTAGAACTTGTACAATTTTGCAACCGTAAGAGAAATTACCCATAGGATTGAACGATCAGTGCCCAAGGCATATTAAACAAAAGAGAAGCAACTGGACATTTATAATATGGCTTGAGCCACTGGATCCAATGTTCTCTGACTACTTCTGTTTTATGAGCTAGCAGATTCACTTGATTGTTTTGACCAGTTTCATTTTTTTTCTGTCATTAAAAATGAAAGATTCCCACGGAAAATCATTTTGTAATATACACCAGGAATCACAAATATGTGATTTGTTTTGAATAAGTGGTCTCTATTCATGGTATTTTAATTACCTATTATTGCACAACAAATTATTACAAAATTTGTGGCTTCAAGCACAGCTAGATGCTTATTATCTTTCACAGTTTCTGTGTGTCAGGAATTCAGGAGCAACTTCGTTGTGTGATTCTGTCTCAGGGGTTCCCAGGGTTGCATTCAAGTAGTTGGTCAAGGCTGGAGTCCTCTGAAGCTAGATCAAGGCTGAAGGATCTACTTCCAAAATAGATCTCTCACATAGCTGTCAAGTTGGAGCTGGCTGATGGCAGGAGGCCAGTATTCTTGGTTACATGGGTTAGCCCTATTAAATACAGGAGGGTTCTACATAAGCCCATGAATACCAAGAGGCCAGGGTATTTATCTTAGAGGCTGCCTATCACACTCAGATGTTAGAAATGATTCAGTGTAACTATATTCAAAAACATTCATTGAAAATTTAGAAAGAACCTATATGCCACATCAAGAAAATGGTTAAATACCTTAAGATATAGCCAATTGGTCTCTTATAATACAAACGGAGGAAAATAATACTTACAATGCACACATGAGCTTTTGACAATCAATCTACAAATTCAGGTATTCAAGAAACATGATTTTCATTGTCTATCCATAACACTATTTCTACTTTGAATTCTCCTCATCCTCCACTGAGAAAAAACTTAGTCATTTCAGGGTCTTTCCCTCTTTTCTCTACATTTGTGTCAAACTGCTAGAGGGCTGAATGATGCCAGGGCAATGGGGGCATCTGGTCCTCGACCTCTTTCCATAGAAACATCTCTTGAAATATCTATTGCCTCAACAGATCCCCAGCTGTCAAATCACAAATGGGTTGCTGCTGAGTTCCATTTATCCCCATCCTTAAGACCTGTTGGGTTTGATGACTCTGCTATTCAGAGCCTCTCTTGGTTAAACGGGAATTGTTCTGTTCCTTCATCCTCAACTCTGGAACAGGAAATTCTGTAGAGCTCAAACCCTCAGGCCCAGTTGCTGTCTACCTGGACCCCCATGACCACATCTTCTTAAGCTTCTGCCTGCCAACTCAAACCCTAACCATCTTTTGGTTAGAGCCCCTCTGTTCTTGGTGTCTCCTCTAAACTTATTTGATAGTTATGCCGTATCTAAGCCATTCTGAAGACTCACTCGTGTTTTTGGACACATCATCTCTATTTCAGCTTCTTTTTGCTGTCACATCAGTTCTCTGAGGCTAGAGAATGTAACAACTTACCTGCCTGATAGAAGGGACTGGTTGGAGACGTAGGGAAGGAAATATTAGGTAAAAAGCTAGATAATATTTCAAAAATATTATCCATTAGCTGTTACATACAGCTAAGTGAAAGACATAAAAGGAGGCTTGGATGGGGATAAAACAAGACACTAGAGACATGTTAAAAGCACGATCAGACCTTATTTTCTAGTATATAGCAACTGTCTGCTTGTCCTTCTCCATAGCCTGGTCTCTTCTATGCCCCCTAAGCTGTCCTTCCTATGTAGAGTCTAGAGAAGGATAAGTCAGACCTTGAGGACCAAAGGACTAAGGCTTAGTGTCTTTGGTGGCAAAACAAGAATTGCTTCTCTCAATGGATGAATGGATAAAGAACATGTAGTATATATATAGTGTGGAATACTACTCAGACTTAAAAAAGACAACATTATTCCATTTGTAACACATGGACGGACCTTGAGGATACTACGCTAGTGAAATAAGTCAGATGGAGAAAGACAATGACTGTATGACTTCACTCATATGTGGAATATAACCAAAAGACAAAAACGTAGATATGGAGAATAGAGAGTTGGTTACCAGAGGGGAAGGGGGAAAGTATAAAGGGGCACCTATATATGGTGAGCTAGACTTCTAGCGGTGAACACAATTTAGTCTATAGAGAAGTCAAAATACAATGATGTACACCTGAAATTTATATAATATTGTAAACCAAAGTGACCCCAATAAAATAAATAAAAAGAAAAATTAAAAAAAAATGAATTTCTTCTTATACATTTGGTGATAGAAGATACTAAAGTGTGGTGCAAGGAGGTAGAAGTGTTCCTTCTTGGTATGTATTTTGGGAAGACTGTACATTATTTATCTTTTCAAAGTTTATTACACAGTTTGCCCAGTTCTCCCTCTTTTCCTTCCTGTCTCTGCTGTTCTCATACCATCATTTTCTCCCTTTCTCATTCTCCCTCTTCTACCCATTTCCTCCTTTAAAGCAAGCAGTTGGAGCCATGGGAGAGCAGACGAGAGCTATTTATGTTTATTCTTCCCTACTTCAATCTCCGGAAGGTGTTTCTGAACATGAGCTGTCCACGGAGTCCCATCTAAAAGTAAAAAAATTACTAGTCCAAAATAAGAAGGTAGAGAGTTGAGATTCCCTCTACTGCAGAGAGTCTGACTCAGCATTGCTGGAGGTTCACTACTTCCTGGTGTGTTCCTGGACCTCTGTTCCCAGGCAGAGGTCTCTGATGATTGTTCCTATGCTTTGATGACATAATTTACTTTGTGGATAACAAGATTGGAAGAGATCTCTAAATCAGCCTCATGATTCTTCCAGGGTAAACGGAGGGTTTCTGATATAAAAATGTCTCAAAAGATGAACACCCTGAAGGGAGATCTTGGAGCCTAAACGAGGGACCAATTAACAGAGTTGGTCTCCCCCCTATCACCCAGGAGAGAAGTTATTTACAATTTGCACAATTTTAATTCCTCCTCCTTTGTTGTGAGCTGTGCTCCAAAGTCCTCTCTTAGATGTGAGAGAAGGCTCATAAGCATTTAAGGTCCTCTTCTCCCACAGCTGGATCATTTCTGAGGGAGGCTGGGGGAGCCAACAATTACTAACAAAGGACCATGTGTTCATCTCAGAGTGCTGACATAGTGGGATACTCTCAGAAGCTGGAAGTTGAGATATCTGTGGGCTATTTCTGAATGCCTGGGTAAACAACAAAGAGAAAAGATTTGGAACACAGGAGAGTAAACCTTTACAGAACTCTTAGGTGAGTCATTAGGGGCCCTGCTCTAAAAAATGTGATGGCCTAGGACCCAGGAAGAATTTCAAAGATTGACAAATAACTCAATATCATTGTCCTTGAAGTCTAAGTTTTCTAAGAGGTCCTCTTCCATGGCAGCTCATTTAGCCTGAAAAACAAATCTGTAGTGGGATGATCTAAACATGTAGGCTGTGTCAATATATTTTGGTATAAAATGGGGGGCTGGGAAACCTCTGAGACCTTTGATTAGTGCTTAAAAGGAGAAAACACAGACCTTGAAGAAAAGTTGTGGGTAATTTTTGAGGGGCCTACATCACCTGGTTTGTTTCATTGAAAAACTCAAGTTTGAGGGCCGGCCCTGTGGCTTAGCGGTTAAGTGCGTGCGCTCTGCTGCTGGCGGCCCGGATTCGGATCCCAGGCGCACACCGACGCACTGCTTCTCCGGTCATGCTGAGGCTGCGTCCCACATACAGCAACTAGAAGGAAGTGCAGCTATGGCATACAACTATGTACTGGGGCTTTGGGGGAAAAATAAATAAAGTTAAAAAACAAAACAAAACAAACAAAAAAACCCTCAAGTTTGAGCAGTCTACAGACGATTCTCAAATTGAGTGGATCCAATGCAACTTTGTTAAACATGCCAGGTCTTGAGGAAGTGACAGACCACCAGTTGAGAATAAATGTGATATTTGGTCTTCTGAGAGCAATACTGTCTGTATTTTTTCTGATAAACTTAACTCTTCAGATTTTGTTTCCTGCCCTACAAATCTGTTGAACTTTTCCAAAGTAATCTAAGTAAATATAAGGAAAGATTATTGATGAAATGTCTTAAAGAAGAGGAGCAGGTCAAAGGGGCCACTTTTTCATGTTCTCTTTCCATTTCTTTCCTTTTTTCATTTGCTAAGCAGGGTCAAATGGAGGTAAGTATGTGGAGGGGGAATATCTGATGCCAAAAATGATGCAGAAAAACTAAAGGAAGGGAGCCCAGAGAACTTTATCCCAAGATAAACTTTAGTCAAAATAAAAGAAGAAAGCTTAGGAGTCCTTGATACATAAGAGGCAAGTGAAAATAAGGTTTACTTAGAGATGAGAGAATCTGGGGATGTTGAGAAAAACAATGTGGCAGTTAAAAGGTTTCTGGGATTAAGAATAACATCACTGGGTAACATAGTTCTCTGTGTACAGTAGGGTTTGCTGTGGTAATTTTGTCTCTGAGGCATCTGTGGGCACAAGCTTTGCAGTGGTCACCATCTAAAGGCTGAGATGTCCCTTTCCCTCAGTTACACCAGCATGTATTGCAAAATATTCTAATTTTTCCTTATTTCTTCCTCCTGAAAGAAGAAAAATTCTCCTCCAGTTTGTCTCACTTACTTGGCAAGCAGTCAGCATTAAATCCTTTCTGTTCATTTCCTGAAAGAATATCTATGTGGAAAGACGTGGTGATCAGGTTATTGACAGCATGTTCAATCACATTGTCACTACTCTGTCCATTTGTACCATAATGTGTCTGAAATGATCTCTGCCATTCTAGAGATATTTTGCAAGAAGTTCTTTCAAAGAATATGAAGGTGTGTTCCCAATCTCTAACTTCTTGCCCACACTCAGCTTGTGATCATGCACAAGAATTTATCTCTGTCTTTCTCATGCCATACATCATCTCTTATTTTGTATAATGTCTCTATGGGCACATTTTTTATCTCTCTTCCTGTGCATAGGCTGCTTACTGGATCATTTACATCATCCAAAACAGCATGTGCAGTGCTTTTCACTCTATAGGTGTTAAATAAGATTAATGCAGCGATTAACACATTTTATTGATTAGTTCAGTGCAGATATAAAAGATGTTGCTCTGGAGTTAGACTGCCTGAGTTTGAATCCCAGTTCTGCCCTTTATGGGTTGTGTGACCTTGAGGTATTTACTGCTCTGACCCCCAGTCTCTTCATTTGTAAAATGAGAATATACAGTACATATCTTATAAAGTTGTTGAAAAATAAAATATGTTAAAGTACAAAGGTATTCAGAATAGCACCTGGAACATAGCACACACTCAATAAATACTAGCTATCTAATACCATTCCTTGATTTTCAGGCAAACTAAATACCATTAGAAGCAAAAGAAAAATTAAGCAAATCTAGTAGCTTGGAGTTTTAGGAAAAAATGTCTAGAGATAAGCTGGGTTAACCAACACTTTGCTACAAATATTTGTAAAGATGTTTCTGGTAATATGGTGTTTAATACATTCAAGGAAACCAATAATGTTAGATAAAATCTAAAACACTTTTTTTCACGGCTGAGCCAGTGTGAAAGGAAATAAATTTATCAAGGTACAGAAATGACAAAAAAATATCCCACAAAGCTAATAGTGTAGTGGGCTGGGGCCAGTATTTTCCCAGGAGGTATCTACCAATCTCTGGTAGCTTCAGTCCTGGGTTTCAAGGGGCAAATGTACGAGGGCTGGGAGAAAAAGACAATGTGTGAGATTGGCTTAGAGACAACACTCCTTCCCCCCCAATGTCATTGAAAACAGGAACTCTCAAAGGGTGACATTCTCAGGGGGAAAGCTGGAAAAAAACCTACTTCACAAAATTAGTCAACGATGTGCACAATTCTTTCAGCTGTAGTGTGAGAGGAAGAGAAAAAGTAAAAGTATTCTCTGATTCTTCGTTTTTAAACTTATTTTAATTGAGATAAAGTTGGCAATGACATTGTGTAAGTTTAAGATGTTGACTGTGTTAATCGGATACATTTACATATTGCAATATGCTTACCACCCTAGCATTAGCTGACACTTCTATCATGTCACATAATTATATTTCTTCTTTTGTGGTGGGAACAATTAAGATCTAGCCTATACAGATTTTCAGATATAATGATGTACATCTGAAATTTGTATAATGTTATAAACTAAAGTTACCTCAATGAAAAAAGAGATCTAGTCTCTTAGGAACTTTGAAGTTTATAAGAGAGTATTGTTGTCCAAAATCACTATGCTGTGCATTAGATACGTAGGATTTATCTAGTAGTTACAAGTTTGTACCCTTAAACAACATATCTCCAATTCCTCCATCCCCTAGTTTCTGGTAACCACCATTCTATTTGCTGTTTTTATGAGTTTGGCTCTTTTAAAATCCATGTATAAGTGATATCACACAGTTTTGTCTTAACTCTGTGACTTATCTTACTTAGGTTAATGCCGTCAAGGCCCATCCCTGTTGCTGAACATGGTAGGATTTCCTTATTATGACTCAGTATATTCCAGTGTGTGTGTGTGTGTGTGTGTAGGGGGGGGGTCTGTGTGTGTGTGTATATAACATCTTCTTTGTCCACTCATGCATTGACGGACATTTAGGTTGTTTACCCATATCTTGGCTATTGTGAATAATGCTACAATAAACATGGGAATGCAGATGTCTTTTTGTATTCTTTTTTCATTTCATTTGGATATATACCCAGAAGTAGAATTTCTGGATCACATGGTAGTTCTCTTGTTAATTTTTGGGGAAAACTCCATACTTTTTTCCATAGTGACCTAAGCGATTTACATTCCCATGACATTGCACGAGGGTTCCCTGATCTCCACATCTTTGCTGACACTTGTTGTCTTCTGAATCTTGATGATAGCCATTCTAACATGTGTGAGGTGATATCTCATTATGGTTTTGATTTACATTTCCCTGATGATTAGTAATACTGAGCATTTTTTAATGTTCTTTTTGTCCATTGAATGTCTTCTTTTACAAAAAATGTCTATTTAGTTTTACTGCCCATTTTTTAACCAGGTTGTTTGATATTTGTTATTGAGTTGTAGGAGTTCTTTGAATTTATTAGGTAATAACCTCTTATCCGATATATGGATTGCCACTATTTTCTCCCGTTTTGTAGGTTGCCTTTCATTTTTTTACTGTTTCTTTTGCTGTGTAGAAGCTTTTTAGTTTGACGTAGTCCCACTTGTTGATTTTTGCTTGTGTTGCTTGTGCTTTGGTGTCCTATCCAAAAAATCATTGTCAAGATCAATGTCAAGGAGCTTTTACTCTTTTTCTTTCTTCTAAGAGTTTTATGGTTTTAGGTCTTATGTTTAAATCTTTAACTCATTTCAAAGTAAGTTCTGTGAGTGGTGTAAGTAAGGGGTCTGGAGCTTTCTCTGCCTTTGTATGGGTCACCTGCTCCACTCTTCTTGCTCCCTCTGGTGGCTGAATTCTTAAGCTATTGTGTCTTTGGTTTTTACCACTATTAGAAGCTAGCTGCTGGAAACCTTTTCTGTTTCCAGAAGGTGGCACTCCAGCTCATGTTTGTGGTTTCTCCCTTGTCCACAGACTGGCTCTATTTTTCTGAGAGCACGCAGTTTACCATATTTTCGCTCACTGCTACATTCAGGAACCTGCACAAGCAGCCAGTTGCAGAGCGTGGAGAGGCGCGGGTTTAGCACTGGAGGCTTGGGAGTTCCAGTGGATGTGGTGGAGAGATCTTCTGTTGAGGTACTCCTAGAGGCTCATGGATAGACTTCCTGCTGAAGTCCTGAGACCCTGTGCCCCTTTAATGCCTTTTGTTATTCCTCTCTGCCTCTTACTTCATCTCCCTTCTCTGTCCACTCATGGTCCATCCACCTCTATAGTCGACATACCTCTAGAGAAGCATGGGTTCACTGGCTGTGTCCAGCACTGCTGGGGTAGCCTGGACACTCATTCACTGCTCTTTTTCCCTGGCTGGGGAGTTTTCCACTGCTGAATATTTCAAATTCTGAAGTATTGCCTTGAAGGGGTTGGTCCTGGGAAATCTCCTTTTACTGTCTCCATTGTGACAAAACTCACACCATTTTTCTGCTCCAGTAATGTGCTCCAGTAATGTGCTCCCTTTCAGGAAGACTGGGCTTACACAAAGTCTCCCTCATTCATGGATGTCTCCCCAAGTCAGCATTCTCCAGGCTTCACCTGACCATGGCCAAGATGGTTTGGGGCAAGCTTGCCGGCTCCTGCTGGCTCTGCAGCCCATAACAGGGTCTGTCTGCATATTACTGCATGCACAGGTGGGCGAGATTCCTCCTGGGTCCCTTGGCCTTTGGTACTGGATAACACAACTCCCAAAAAGGCTCTTTTCTGCATGGTTGGATGTCCAATTCATTATTACTAAAGCAAGATGGAAAGGAGGAACATCTTTCATCACTGTGATGCTCATGACACTCCTTCCCCTGATAATTTTTAATCTCATCCTTCTACTTATGTGGACATACAGCCTAAATATCATCACTATTGTGATGTCAAAAAAACTCCAATTCAAAATTTTTGTTTAAAGGAATTCTGGGTTGGTGTTGCCCCCAAGGTATCTGAAAGTCATATAAATCATTTCTGAAGAAACAAATTTTTAAACTCAAGGATCAATGATCCACTGATAACTTTTAAAGAAACATGAACTTAAGATAAAAAAATCACTAAGCACACCAATAAACAGATCACTTTTGGTAATAGTCAGGAATATCATTAAACTATGGAATCAGACTTGCAAATCAATGTGTTTAAATTATTAGATGATAATTTCAATAAGTATGTAGAATATGTTTAAATGAAGGATACTATGCAAAGTATGATGAAACAATAAGAGATTATCAAAACTGACCATTTGGGAAAAGAACAAAATGGAACATCTTGTGAGAAAACAAAATATTATGATTGAAATTTGACATGAATGGGTGAATTAAACAGCCAATTAGCCCAACTTATGATAGAATGAGTTCACTGGAGGAGATCTGTAAAAATTAAATAGAACACAGTAGAGAAACACAAATAGTGATTATTTCAGGGATGTACAGGGTAGAGGAAGAAGACTCAATATACTTCAAATCGGGGTTCCAGAGGCGTGTAATGGAAATATAGAGGCAACTTTCAGAGTACTATCTGTGTTTGGTAGACAGCACACAATGCTTAAGGTTACTGTGTTGAGTGAATGGACATTAGAGGAAGCTTGACTATGTCCATGAGTAGAAGGAGAAGAGCAGTATACATGAACAGTGTACAGTGTAGCTGCTCAATAAATCTTTGTGTTGTCGTGATTGCTGGTTACGATAATCATGGTGATGATGATGAAGAATGCAATTTTCTGCTCTGTTCTCAAAAATTCTCCTTCCATTCATTCTCACTGTGGACAGAACCACACCTAAGTCTGAGATGGTAAATACATAGTCTGTCTGCTGCCATTTCTCCTTCTGTGCTGATGGCAAATATCTTGACTTTCTTTTCTAATGAATCTCTTCATTCCTTCAGAATTCTTCTCCAAAGAGTTTGCCATGAAGCAATGAGTAATCTGATTTGGGGAAATGAACCCTTTTTCCTTATTTCTCAGGCTACACCTTGTCCTTCTATGGGGATTTTCTCTTTTCGTTTATTTTTGGAACTAGAGGTTGGGAATTGGTTGTGAAGAAGGAAGACATTGTTGTTGGCTAATGCTGACAAATATTTGTAGTTCATAGACATAGTTTATTCCATTACTGTCACAGCCTTTCTCCAAGGGAATCTCCAAGATGTCTACTTTTGCCTGTATATGGAACTACCAGGCTACATTTGACATCTATTTTCTAGCTTTCACTACTTCTCATGATTTTCATTCTATTTTGAGTTCATCTGAATACAGATGTGTTTGTGTTGGGAGATGTTCTAATGACCATCTGGAGAGATGATAGGGATAGCATCTTGATGATGGCATACAGTGCCTGATGGAAAAATATTCTTTTCGTTATTTAGGATTTGGCCTGAAGACTTGGTGCTTACCTTCCCTGGACAAGCTCCAAAAAAAACAAGAGAAAGAATTTCCAGAAATCCTGCCTGAATTTCCTAATCCCCATGTCTATTGCCTAAGCATCCAAACACTTACATGAATTCAAGTCATTGTACTTTGTAGGAGAAGCCTTGAACCTAGGAACCCTAAATAGAATCAAGGGTGATTGAGAATCCAATAAAACCCTATGTGGAGGTGGTAAGTGTTTGCTATTTGCTGGGTAGAGATTCCAGCATTTCCAACAGATTTTCCAAGTATCACTGACCCAAGAAGATCAAGAATCACTGTCATAGACAGTTTAACTAGTATCTCTGATTTGAGGAAATAAAAATCTGTACCTGCTGGGACAGGCACATAATGTGTCTTACAACCTGGTTTTATCTAACTTCTTAGCAGCCCTCCTAGGCCCATTAAGTTGCTTAAGTCACATCTGGATCCAAGCTTCTTCTTGGTGTGCGACTCTTCCCACCACCGTGTTCCATTATTCTTATATCTCTCAAGGCTTTATGAAAACAGAAAGATGGTTACAGAATTATCCACTTTCTCTGATTATAGATTCATTGAATATTAGTTCCCAAGGGGATTTTAAAGAGTACCTACTTCACCATCCTCACTTGACTATGAGGTCTAGCATGATTCAGGGCTTTTTCAAACACTGAAGTAATTTTAGAGCCACAGATGAGCAGAATCATTCTGTTTAACCGTATAGATAGATGACAGTATTTTCCTGATTTAGTCTATTTCCAATTCTCATATATTTGTAAAATCTGAAATGAGAAAACATGAAATTAAGACATTTTAGGAGATTATGTACTAACAATGTTCATTTGCTGTCTTTTGTACCAAGGAGAATGACAGTATTTATGCAAGAGATCTTTTCAGTTAAGTTTGGTAATTATACATGGAAGACACGGATTAAATCAACACTGGTGACTTAAGATGTATATCTAGTCAGTTGCATGACTGGATACAAATGAAGAGCATTTCTTTGTATTTTTTGAAAATGAAACAATTTCCCTTTTTCGTCTTTTTCTCAGCAGATGGTACCAAGCAGATCCATGGACAGAGAAAGAAATCACACCTCTGTGGTCATGTTTGTTCTCCTGGGACTGTCAGATGAAAAAAGGGTGCAGCTTATCCTCTTTCCAGTCTTCCTGGGGATCTACCTTCTGACCCTTGTCTGGAACGTGGGTCTCATCATCCTAATCAGAATGGACTTCCACCTGCACACACCTATGTACTTTTTTCTCAGTTTCTTGTCATTTATAGACATCTGCTATTCCTCTTCCATCAGTCCATGGATGATTTCAGACTTCTTAAAGGACAAAAAAATGATTTCCTTCATTGCCTGTGCCACCCAGTATTTTGTTGGCTGCTGGATGGCTCAGGCTGAGTGCTGCCTCTTGGCCGCCATGGCCTATGACAGATATGTTGCTATTGGTAGGCTCTGCAGCACTCAGCCGTCATGGCTCCCGGCCTCTGTCAGAAGATGGTTGCTGGGGCCTATGGGAGTGCTTTTGTTGGTAGCTTAGTTCAAACTGTCCCTTGCTTTCATCTCTACTGCTGTGGGTCAATTATCATTCAACACTTTTTTTGTGACACACCCCAGATTGTTTCCTTGTCTTGCTCTGATCCCTTCATCAGCCAAATGATTCTTTTTCTGTTTGCTGTTGTTGTTGGATTTGGTTCTTTGCTTGTTATCCTCTTATCCTATGGTTTCATTGCAGCTTCCATCTTGAAAATGTTCTCCATCAAAGGTAGTGCCAAGGCCTTCAATACCTGTGCCTCCCACCTGGCAGTTGTTACTCTCTTCTATGGAACAGGCCTCTCAGTGTACATGCATCCTAGCTCTAGCCACTCCACGAAGCAGAACAAGGTACTCTCAGTGTTCTACGTTATTCTTATTCCCATGTTAAACCCTCTTATTATAGTCTGAGGAACAAGGAGATCAAAGAGGCCCTCAAGAGGGTGATAAAGAGGGCAACACATTTACTTCACTAAGAATAACATCTCTGCTGATGTTATTTCCCCCTTAAGGAAAGCAGGGGTAAGAATATGTAAGTAATCTTTTGTAGGTCACAAGAGTAGCTAGGTTAAGAGAAGTGACGACCTGGTTTCCTGGAATCCTGATGACATAATGTTTAGCTGCCACCACCAAGTAATCCATCTTATGCAGTGTTACCAACATTGAATTCAGTTTAAAAATCTTGCTTCCATGGTTCGAGTCAGGTAGATAAAACTCTATGTTTTGAGAATAGAAGCTCTGATAGCTATTTTATGTAGATAAATGACAGGAACATAGGAAGCCACACAGACAGTTCTTTCCTCTACTACTTTTAAAATGTCTTTTAATTATTTTTAATTTTTAAGCTTTTTTATATTTAAATAGAAATAAAATAAAGTATAAAATTACATATGTGTAAGTTAGAAATAATTTTAAAAATGAATGCTTTGTCACCTTAATTCCAACACAGAGAGAGAAAGTCAGTGTGAGAAAGAGGACACAGAAAGAGATAGCTGGAAGGAGAGAGAGATACAGACAGGAAGGGGAATGAGCGAGGGAGAGGAAGGGAGGAAATGAGACAAAAGGAGAGTAGAGGGAAAAATATTTGTCTGGCTTTATTCTCAAATAGCCTTGTTCCCTCCATCTAACTTTTTGCAACTCCTTGTGAAGTGTATTGTGAAAAACAGATGGGAAAAAGGAATGGCAGAAAGAAGGGACGCTTTTCAGGTCAAGAGTTGAGGAGATTCTCAGAGGTTAGAAAGAAGTCAAAGTCATCAATTTCTGGGCATAGGTGGCCTGGAGCATGCTCCATGGTGGCTTCCCAGAGACCATGCAAGACTCAGAAATGAAGGCTGTCATGGTATATCTAAGGAGGCAGAGTCTGAGTCCTAGAGATTTGAGCCTCCCAGGAATTCCAGGTCCTTAAGCACGACCAGGGAGCAGTAGAGTCAGTTGACTTGGGGGTACCATGGAGACTCAGAGTTCAACCGAGAGAATTTAAAGATAATTTTAGAAAGAGAGATTTTTTTCAGACAAGAGTATATGGCATAATCTTCATACATATTACATTAGTACTTATACAACACATTATACTTCATGTAGTTACATTGCATAGTTATGATTGTTTTCTATTACCATGTGCAGTTGGCAGGTGAGAAATTATCCCCATTTTATAGATAGAACCTTGGGGCATATTGAGCTCTGCCATCTTCTTCCCAGTGTAGCAAAATCCATATTGAGGCTCACAAAGTGTCATATGTGGAACATAAATGGTTCTTACTGACCACAAACATGTCCTCTATTGTTTGTTTAGGGTGCCTAATTTCTTTCTTTCCTTCTTTTCTTTTTTTTTGTTGTGGCTGATTTGCCCTGAGCTAACATCTGTTGCCAATCATCCTCTGTTTTGTATGTGGGCCGCCGCCACAGCATAGATGCTGATGAGTGGTGTAAATCCACGTCTGGGAACCAAACTCTGGCTGCCTAAGCAGAGTGTTCTGAACTTAAACACTAGGCCACAAGGCTGGCCCCAATGGCCCCCAATTTCTGTACTTTTGGTGTTATATCTTTAAAACCATCTTTAAAATCTGTTCAGTTAAAAAAATTATTACAGTTCTTATCAGAATGAATATGTAATTACTAACTGATTAGCAAGTGCTAAATCAAATAATTAACTCATTACCCCATCCACCTCTTTCTCCCTAGAAGTAAGATTAGCTGAAGTAGATCAAACCATGAATGGGACCTTCCTAGAACATCTATGTATCCCTAGTAATTGCAGGGTAGATGAGCTTCATTTAGAAAAAGAAAAAAAAAAAACTAAACTCAAAAGTTTGTGGGAATGATATTAAGTTGATATTTTTAAATGAAGGATTAGTAATGCAGCATAATACGTTGGAAAGAACTCCTATTCAGAACACATATTGCACCTACTTTAGTAGAAGGCATGCTGTGTACTTCACACTCTGGTAAGTGCTTTATAAGCATTATCTAATTCAATTCTATAAAGAGCTACTCTATGAAGTTGCTGATACTATCAGCCCCATTTTATAGGTGATAACAGTGATGTTTGCAAAAGTTAATTTGCCCAAGGTCACACAACCAGGATATAGAAAGCTGGAATTGAACCCAGACTAGCTGATAACAATGCACATGGTATTGACCATGATGATCTGTGACTTTGTTATGAATCAGTTTTATTGTATTCTTTATTGCTTCCATGTCCTCACTTATGCATAGGAAATCATGCCATGTCTGCCAGCCGGGGCTGCTGTGATAATTGATTCAGGTCAGGGAGTTGAGAAAGTGTGTATATCTAAAATGAAAGTGCTTTGTAAACAGGGAAATGCAGCCTATGGACGTGGTATCCTCAGTAGCTAAGTTCAAACGGTCCCTTGTTTTCATCTCTACTGCAGTGGGCCCAATAGTATTCAACATTTGTTTTGTGTGTGACATACTCCAGGTTATCATCTTGTCTTGTTCTAATCCCTTCGTCAGCCAAATGATTCTTTTTCTGGTAGCTGTTTTTGCTGGACTTGGTTCTTTCCCAGTTATCCTCTTATTCTACAGCTTCATTGAAGCTTCCATCCTGAAAATATCTTCTGCTAACGGTGGTGTCAAGGCCTCAATACCTGTGCTTCCCTCCTGGCAGTTGTGACACTCCTCTATGGCACAAGACTCTCTGTGCACCCGCATCCTAGCTCTAGCAACTCTGAGAAGCAGGGCAACGTGCTGTCTGTGTTCTACATTATCTTTATCCCCAAGTTAAAGCCTCTTAACTGTAGTCTGAGGAATAAGGAGATCAAAGAGGCCCTCAAGTGGGCAGTCAAGAGGCTAATACATTTATGAACAATATTTGTGCAGGTGTTATTTCCCCCATAAGCAAGACAAGGGCAACAATACTTAAGTGACTTTTGTAGGTCACAAGATAGCCCGTAGAGAGAAGAACTGAAAACATGTCTCCTTGATTCCTGGTGCCATTATGTTTAGCTGTCACCACCAAGTGATCTGTTTGAGGCAGTGTCACCAACATTGAGTTCACTTTAAATGGTCTTTGTCCATAATTAGACCCAGGTATATAAAACCTTGTGTTTTGGGAATAAATGTTCTGATAGATACTATACGTAGAGAAATGATAAGAACCTAGGAAGCCTCACAGTTGGTTCTTTCCTCATTGATTTTCTCTATTTCTTTTATTTATTTTTAATTGTTAAGCATTTATTTATTTTTCAATAAAAATAAAATAAAATCTATAAAATTTGATATGTGAAAATTAAAAACATTTTTTTTGGAAATTATTTTATTGATGGTCCCTCCAGCAGTGGTAGCAACATCCAAGGCGTGAATATCCCTGGCGGGGCAGGGTGCCCTAATCTGAAGTTTAGAGCAGATCACCAGCATACATGCCAGCCCCAGAGACCACAGGGTGTGGCCCCTGTCTCATAGGAAATCATGACATGTGTTCATCACAGGGCTGCTGTGATGATTGATTCACATCAGGGAGTTGAGAATATGTATGTATGCATATATCTAAAATGAAAGCCCTTTGTAAACAGGGAAGTGTCCACATATCTAATTTATTGTTATCAAGCTATATTACCAGCCATCTGTGTCATCTTTGACAAATCTCTTAGTTCCTTTGTCTTCAAGTTCCTCATCTTGAAAATGATGGTATTAGACCAGAAGATCTCGAGGTCATTTCCAGCTCAAAAGATTCCAAGTTTCTTTAAAGAAAAGTGATAATCACGAGATCATAATAGGACCATAGGGAAGTGGGGAATTGAATCAGAAGGGACATGGCAAAGTGGGACATGAAATTATCGGGGAAAAAACTCCATGAGAACCATGACTCCAGAAAGCAAGTACCTGGAGAGTTTTCTCCCTCTAATTGTCTTTTCTCCTTTCACCTCTGCTCTAAAAACACATTTAAGAGGATCCTCAGTTGTGGGCATCTGTCTGGCTGTGAGTGGACAGCCAATTTCACAGCCAAAACCACCCATCTTGGAGTGCAATAGAGACACTTGGAAAATTCCTTTGAAAAGCAAATAAGCAGTTTGAACCTCTGGCAAGAACTCTTTCTTCCAAGAGAGTCTGGGTCAAGGTGAGAGGGCAAGATTTATAGAAAACTGTGGTCTGTGCTATCTCAATATCCATGTGATTCTTCCAGTAGCACCTAAGTGGAGCATGGATCATGGTCCTCAGTCTCTCCCATTCTCTACCCCTTCTTTCTTACTTCTACATCCTTCACTTAGGGCTCTTCCTCAGATTCTCTTTCTCCTTACTCAAATTCTCTCACCTTCAGTGAAAAGAACAATCTCTAATCTAAAATGTCAGTATTACTCTGGGGTGAGTGGCGGATGTTGAGTTCTAGTTTTGCAATTTCTTAATGATTAAGTTTTGTTTTTCACCTGTAAAATGGGGATAATAGGATTATCTAGTCTAATGAGACAACGTCTATAAAAGCCGTTTACTTCGTCCTTCCCAGTTTGGATGTCTTTTATTTCCTAATCTTGCTTTTTGTGCTAGTTAAGACTGGCAGTACTATGTTGAAGAACGGTGGGGAGAATGAGCACCCTTGTCTTGTTCCTGATATTAGAGGAAAGCTTTCAGTTTTTCACCATTGGGTATAATGTTAGCTATAAGTTTGTTTTATATGGCCATTATCATGTTGCGCTATGTTCCTTCCATATCCAATTTTTGAGTTTCAATCATTAAAAGATCTTCTATTTTATCCAATGCTTTTTCTTCATCTATTGAAATGATCATTTGATTTTTATCTTTCATTCTATTAATGTGGTATATCACATTTATTAATTTGTGCATGTTGAACCATCCTTCCATCCCAGGGATAAATCTCAGTTTGTCATGGTGTATAATCCTTTTACTGTGTTGTTGTATTCAGTTTACTAATACTCAATTGGGAATTTTTACATCTATATTCAGGATGGATATTTGTCTACATTTTTCTTTTCTTGTGGTGTCCTTATCTGGCTTTGCTATTGGAGTTATGCTGGCCTCATAAAGTATGATTGGAAGCACTCCTGCCTGTTCTATTTTTTGGAAGAATTTGAGAAGGATTGGCACTAATTCTTTGAATATCTGGTAGAGTTTGCCAGAGAAGTCATCTGGTTCTAGGGTTTTCTGTGTTAGGAGGTTTTTGATTAAGGATTCAATTTCCTTACTCAATATTGTTGTATTCAGATTTTCTGTTTTCTCCTGATTCACTCCTAGTAGGGTGTATATTTCTAGGAAGTTGTCCATTTCTTCCAGATTATTCAATTTGTTGGCATGTAATTGTTCATAGTAGTCTCTTAGGATCTTATGTATTTCTATAATATCATACGTAATGACTCATTCATTTCTGACTTTACATATTTGAATCTTCTGTCTGTTTTTCTTAGTCTCACTAAGGGTTTGCCAATTTTGTTCATCTTTTTGAAAATAAGCTCTTAAATTTGATTTTTTTCTACTGTCTTTCTGGTCTCTAGTTCATTTATTTCCACTCTAATCTTTGTTATTTCCTTCCTTCTACTCACTTTGGGCTCAATTTGTTCTCCTTTTCTAGTTCCTGGAGGTGTAAAGTTAGGTTGTTATTGAGATTCTTCTATATTCTTTTAATTTTTTTGTTTATTGAGGTAACATTGTATAAATTTCAGGTGTACACCATTGTACTTATATTTCTGCGTGGATTACATCATGTTCTCATGTTCACCACCCAAATACTAATTACAATCCATTACCACACACATGTGCCTAATTATCCCTTTTGCCCTCCTCCCTCCCCCCTTCCCCTCTGGTAGCCACCAATCCAATCTCTGTCTTTATGTGTTGGTTTGTTGTTGTTATTATCTACTACTTAATGAGTGAGATCATACAGTATTTGACCTTCTTCCTCTACCAAACATTCAAAGAAGACTTAATACCTATCCTTCTCAAACTCTTTCAAAAAATTGAGGGAGGGGAGAAGCCCCCAACTCATTCTATATTCTTAATATATGCATTTATTGCTATAAACTTCCCTCTCAGAACTGCTTTTGTAGCATCCCACTGGTTTTGGTGTGTTATGTTTCCATTGTCATTTGTTTCAAGACTTTTTTTAATTTTTATTTTGATTTCTCATTTGACTGATTTGTTGTTCAGGAATGTGTTGTTTAGTTTCCACCTATTTGTAGATTTTCCAGCCTTCTTCTTGTGAATTTCTAGTTTGAGACCAATGTTTTCAGAAAAGATATCTGTTATGATTTCAATATTAAATTTTTCTAAGACTTGTTTTGTGTCCTGCCACATGATCTATCCTAGAAATATTACGTGTGCACTTCAGGAGAAAGTGTATTCTGCTGCTATTGAATGAAGTGTTTTATACATGTCTGTTGAGTCCATTTGGTCTAATGTGATTCAAGTCCAACATTTCCTTTTTTTTTTTTTTTTGCTTAAGAAGATTTGCCCTGAGCTAACATCTGTTGTGAATCTTCCTCTTTTTTTGTATGTGGGTCGCTGCCACATCATGGCCACTGATAAAGGAGTGGTGTAAGTCTGCACCCAGGAACTGAACCCAGGCCGCTGAAGTGGAGTGCATTGAACTTAACCACTAGGCCACCAGGGCTGGCCCCCAACATTTCCTTTTTGATTTTCTGTCTGGATGATGTCTCCATTATGAAAGTGGGGTATTAAAGTCCCCTACTATTATTGTATTGTTGTCTATTTCTCTCTTTAGATCTGTGAGTATTTGCTTAATATATTATGTGCTCTGATTTTGGGTGAGTATATATTTACATTTGTTATGTCTTCTTGATGAATTGACCCCTTTATCATTAATGGCCTTCTTTGTTTCTTGTTTCCATATTTTGCTTTAAGTCTATTTTGTCTGATATAAATATAGCAATTTCTGCTTTCTTTTGGTTTCCACTTGCATGGGATATCTTTTTCCATCCCTTCAATTTGAGCCTATGCGTGTCTTAAAACTGTAGTGATTCTACTGTAGGTAGCATATAGTTGGGTCTTATTTTTTTTATCTATCCAGTACTCTGCCTTTTGATTGGTGAATTAAAGCCATTTACATTTAGAGTGACTATTGATATGTGAGGACTTACAAATACCATATTATTAATTGTTTTCTGGTTGTTTTGTATTTCCATTGTTTCTTTTTTCCTCTGTTTCTGCCTACCTTTGTACATTGGTGATTTTTTGTGGTTGTATGCTCTGTTACTCCTTTCTTTGTCTTTTGTGAATCTACTCTAGGTTTTTGCTTTGTGGTTACCATGAGGCTTACATAAACATCTCGTAGAGAAAGCAGTCCATTTTAACCTGATAGCAAGTTAACTTCAATTGTCTACAAAAGCTGTACCTTTTTACTCTCTCTTTTTGTATTATTTAATGTCATTATTTAACTCCTTTTACATTGTGTATTCTTTAAAAATTATAGTAGCTACAATTTTTTCAATACACTTCACTTTTAACCTTTATACTATAGTGAAGTGGTTAACATACCATCCTATTACAGAATTAGAGTTTTTTAAGTCTGACTATATATTTACCCTTATCACTGTTTGGTATACTTTCATATGTTTCATATCACTGACTAGTGTCTTTTTATTTCAGCTTGAAAAACGCCTTTCAGCAGTTTTTGGAAGACAGGTGTAGAGGTGATGAACAATCCCAACTTTTGTGTTTTTGGGAAAGTCTTTATTTCTCCTTCATATCTTAAGTATAACTTTGCTGGATAGAGTATTTTTGGATAGCAAGTTTTTCTTTCAACAATGGTTATGGCATTCCACTCTCTCTTGGCCTGTAGGGTATCTGCTGAGAAAACTGCTGATAGCTTACAATGAACAGGTTGTTACAATTATTTTTTGTAGGTTACAAATATTTTTTCTCTGATTGTTTTTAGGATTCTCTCTTTATTTTTGATTTTTGACAGTTTTATTATAATGTTTCTTGGGGAAGGTCTTTTGGCATGAGATAATATGTTAATCTGTTAGCTTCATGACCTATATGTCCAAGTGTTTCCCCATGTTTTAGATGTTCTTGAAATTATTTCTTTAATTAATTTTCTGCCCCCTTCTGTCTCTTTTCCCCTTCTGAAAGCCAATTATTCTAATTTTGTTTTGATGGTATCCCATAGATCATGTAGGCTTTCTTTGTACTTTTTCATTCTTTTTTTTTCCCTCTGCTCTGACCAGGTTATTTCAAACTTTCTGTACTCTAGCTCACTTATCTGTCTTCCATTTGCTCTACTCTATTGAAAATGCTCTCTATTTCATTTATCTTTTCACTCAGTGAATTTTTCAGCTGCAGAATTACTATTTTGTTCCTTTCATAATTTCTGTCTCCTTGGTAAGTATCTCATTTTGTCCATTATTTTTCCTGATCTCAATAAATTGTTTTTCTGAGTTTTCTTATGCTTCATTGAATTTTTTCAAAACAGATATTTTAAAATATTTATCAGCTAGGTCACAAAATTCTGTGCTTTTGAGCTCGGTTCTGGAGAATCATTGTTATCTTTGATGATGGCATGTTTTCTTGATATTTTGTGTTCTTTGTAGTTTTGCATCACTGATTTGGCACTTGAAGCAGCAGACATCTCCTTAATGCTTACTAGTTACCTTCAGATGGGATATACTGTAATTGGTGGTGTTATATGTGAGGTTTTCTCTCCTTGGTATGGGTAAACCTGCTCCACTCATCTTCCTCCTTCTTGTGGAAAAATTCTTAAGCTATTGTGTCTTCTCTGATCTTATTACTCACCAGGGTGGCTACCTAAAACCTCTTTTTTGTTTTCCAGAATGTGATGCTACAGCTCATGTTTGTGGTTTCTCTCTTGCCCACAGACCCAGGTCTATTTTTCTGAGAACATTCAGTTTACCAGATTTCTATCTCTGCTGCCCTTGGAAATGTGCACAAGGGGTCAGTTGTGGTATGGGAGGAGGTGTGGGTTTAGCACTGGGTTGTTTGGATTTCTGATAGATCCAGTTGGGAGATCCTCCTGTGAGGCACTCCTAGAGGCTCATATGTGAACTTCCTGCTGAAATCCTGAGTGCAGTCAGCAGGAACTGTGTACCTTTAATGCCCTTTGGTATTCTTATCTGCTTCTTTCCTGATCTTCCTTCTCCCTCCTGTCACGTACTAGCCTTTTCAGTATTCTAGGTACTTCTGGACAGAAACGGATTTCTGCAGCTGTGACCAGCTCTACTGGGGTAGCTGGGTACTCACTCACTGCTCTTGTTCCCTGTTGAAGAGGTCACCACTGCTCAAGTTTGCCTTGTTCAGTGTGCCTTGACGGGAGTGGTGCTGGGAAACCTCCTTTCACTGTCTCCGCTGTGATGAACCTCACACTTTTTTTCTGCTCCAGTAGCGCACTGGAATCCCCCCTCAGCAAGGCTGGGCTTCCACAAAGTCTGTCTCATTCGTGGTTTCCTACCCAAGTCAACACTCTCCAGGCTTTACCCGGCCATGGCCAAGATAGATTGGGGCAGTTTCGCTGGCTCCTGCTGGCTCTGTAGCCCATAGTAAAGTCTGTCTGCCTATTACTTGATGCACAGGTTGGCAAGATTACCCCTGTGCCCCTTGGGGTATGTTGCTGGATACTACAACTCACGAAGGTACTTTTGTTTGTGGATGGATATCCAATTCATTGTTACAAAAGTGGAAGAAAAACAGGAAATGTCTTTCTCTGTTAAATGATGGTGTCACTCCTTTCTTTAATCATTTTTAATCTAATCCATCTGCTTATGGAAATATGCTGCCTAAATATCATTGTGAATGTGACCCCAAAAACGCCAAGTCAAAATTTTTGTTTAAAGGGATTCTGTGTTGATGTTGCCTTCAAAGTATTTGACAGAAGTAATATAAGTAACTTCTGAAGGAACACATTTTAAACCCAAGCATCAATGATTCCTACAGATAAATTTTAAAGAAACATGAACTTAAGATATAAAAATCACTAAACATACAAATAAACATTGCACGTGAACTAGAGTCAGCAATAACCTCCAAGTATAGAATGAGGCATGCAAAACTACGTATTTCTGTTATTAGACAATAATAATTTTAATAAGTACATTTAAAATGTTTAAATAAAGGATACTATAGAAAGTATGATGAAAGAATAAGAGATTATCAAAGCTGACCATTTGAGTAATGAAGAAAATGGAACCTTTAGAGAGAAAACAAAATTTTATGATTGAAATTTGAAGTTCAGTGGATGACTTAAACAGGCAATTTGCACAACTTATGATAGAATGAATTTACTGAAAGAGAAACTGTAAAAATTAAACAGAACACAGTAGAGAAATACAAATAATGAATCTTTCAGTGATGTGGATATTAGAGGAAGAAGTTTCAACACACATGTAATTGGAGTTCCAAAGGGATATAATACAAATATAGAGGCAATTTTCAGAGTACTATCTGTGTTTAGTAGACAGAACATGAGGCTTAAGGTTACCATATTGAATGAAGGAACATTAGAGGAAGTTGTGAATATGTCCGTGAGTAGAAGGAGAAGAACAGTGTATATTGTAGCTACTCAATAAACCTTTTGTTCACATGACTGTTGGTTAAGATAATGACGGTGATGATGATGAAGAATACAATATTCTGCTCTCATCTCACAAAATTCTCCCTCCATTCATTCTCACTGTGTACCGAGCCACATCTATGTCTGAGTTGGTAAATAAATAGTCTGTCCACCACCATTTCTCCTTCTATATTGATGGAAAACATCTTGCTTTTCATGTCTAATTAATCTCTTAATTCCTACAGAATTTTTTTCAAAACAGTGCACCATGAAGCAATAATTGATCTGATTTTGGAAAGTGAACTCTTACATATAAAATTTTTCAGTTTATAGACTTATGCTTCTATGTGGATTTTTTCTTTTCATTCATTTTTGGAACTAAGAGACTAGGAAATGTTTGTGGAGGAAGACGTTCTGGATGACTAACATTGACAAATATTTATAGTTCGCAGACATAGCTTATTCCATAAGGTCACAGACTTTCTCCAGGGAAATCTCCAAGACTTCTAAGTTTACCCATGTACACAACTCTCAGGCAATATTTGACATCTATTTTCTACCTTTCACAGTTTTCCATGATTTTCTTTCTAGTTTGAGTTCATCTAAATAAAAATATGTCTCTGTAGGGAGACGTTCTAATAATCAACTAGAGAGATGACAGCTATTGCATCTTGAAGATGGCATACAGTGCCTGAGGCAAAAATAGTCTTTCGGTTATTTACCATTTGGCCTGAAAACTTAATGCTTGCCTTCTCTGGACTGGCTTCAGTGAGAAAGAGAAAGAACTTTTATAAATCCTGCCTCAGTTTCCTAATCTCCACATCGATTGCCTAAGCATCCTAACTCTTACATGAGCTTTTAAACATGGGTTTAAAAGTCACTTTACTTTTTAGGAGAAGTTTTAGCCTGGAAATCATGAATAGACTTGAGTCTGATTGAGAATCCAATAAAACCATATGGGAAGGTGGTATGCGGTTGCATGTTGCCGGGTAGAGGTTTCAGAGTTTCCAACATTTTCAAGAGTATTACTGACCCAAAGAAGATCAAGAATTGCTGCCTTAGACAGTTTAACTCATAAGTATCTCTGTTTTGAGGAAATAAAAATCTGCACCTGCAAGGATGGGTGCATAATGGCTCTTAAAACCTTGTCTTATCTAAGTTCCATGGAGCCTGCCTAGAGTCATTGAGTTGGGTAAGTCATATCCACTTCCAAGCTGCTTCTTTGTGTGTGACTCTTCCCACCATCACATTACACTATTCTTATATCCCTCCAGGCTTTGTGAAAGCAGAAAGACAGTTACAGAACTGTCCACCCTCCCTGATTACAGATTAATTGAATGTTAGTCCTCAATGGGATTTTTAAGAGCACTGCTTCACCATCCTTATTCAACTATAAGGTCCAGGATGATTCAGGGATTTTTCAAGCACTGATTTAATTTCAGAGCCATGACTGATCAGTATCATTGTGTTTCACCATATAGAGAGATGGTAGTTTTCCTATTTTAGTTTATTTCCAATTCCCAGATATTTGTAAAATTGGAATGAGAAAACATGAAATTAAGACATTTTAGGAGATAATGTACTAATGATGTCTGTTTACTGTCTTTTGACCCCAAAGAGAATGACAGTATTTACACAAGAGAATTTTTCCATTAAGTTTGGTGATTATACATGGAAGACACAGATTAAATCAACATTGATGACTTAAGATGTATATCTAGTCATCTGCATGACTGGAAAGAAATGAAGAGGATTTCTTTGTGTTTTTTGACAATCAATCCATTTCCTACTCTCATCTTTTTCTCAGCAGATGTCATCAAGCCGGTCCACGGAAGGAGATCAAAATCACACCTCTGTGGCCATGTTTGTTCTCCTAGGACTTTCACGTGAAAAAGCAGTGCAGCTTATCTTCTTTCCAATCTTCCTAGGAGTCTACCTGGTAACCCTCATCTGGAACCTGGGTCTCATCATCCTAATCAGGATGGACTCCCACCTTCACACACCTATGTACTTTTTTCTCAGTTTCCTGTCAATTATAGACATCTGTTATTCTTCTTCTACCAACCCAAGAATGCTTTCAGATTTCTTGAAAGAAGAAAAAATGATTTCATTTATTGCCTGTGCCACCCAGTATTTTGTTGCATCCTGGATGTGTCTCACTGAGTGCTGTCTTTTGGCCGCCATGGCCTATGACAGATATGTTGCTATTGGTAGGCCTCTGCAGTACTCAGCCATCATGGCTCCTGGCCTCTGTCAGAAGATGGTTACTGGGGCCTATGTGAGTGGTTTCCTTAGTAGCTTAGCTGAAACAATCCCTTGCTTTCATCTCTATTACTGTGGGCCCAATATCATTCCAAATTTCTTCTGTGACATAACCCAGATTATTTCCTTGTCTTGCTCCAATCCCTTCATCAGCCATATGATTCTTTTTCTGGTAGCTTTTTTAATTGGGTTTGGGTCTTTTCTTGTTATCCTCTTATCCTATGGTTTCATTGTAGCTGCCATCCTGAAAATATACTCTCTCAAAGGTAGTGCAAAGGCCTTCAATACTTGTGCCTCCCACCTGGTAGTTGTGGCAATCTTCTATGGAACAGGTCTCTCAGTGTACATGCATCCTAGCTCTAGCCACTCTGAGAAGCAAGACAAGGTGCTGTCAGTGTTCTATGTTATCCTTATCCCCATGTTAAACCCTGTTATCTATAGTCTGAGGAACAAGGAGACCAAAGAGGCCCTCAAGAGGGTGATAAAGAGGGCAACACATTTACTTCAGTAAGAAAAATATTTGTGCAGATATTATTCCCCTATAAGGAAAAGGGGTAAGAACATGTAAGTAACCTTTTTTAGATCACAAGAATAGCTAAGTATAGCTAAATGAAAACCTGGCTCCTTGATTTCTGTTGCCATTATGTTTAGTGCCACCAGCAAGTGGTCTGTCTGAGGCAATGTCATTAACATTGAATTCAGTTTAAAAGGCTTCTCTCCATGATTAGACCCAGGCAGATAAAACCCTATGTTTTGAGAACAGAGGTTCTGATAGCTGTTAGAAGTAGAGAAATACAAGACCCTAGGAGGCCACACTGATGGTTCTTTACAATTTGTAAAATTTCTTTCATTTATTTTTGATTTCATGCATTTATCTATATTTCAATAAAAATAAAATAAATAATGTAAAAGTTACATATATGAAAGTTAAAAATAATTTATAGTGAACTTTATCATTTTAATTCCAAACAGAGAAAGAAAATCAGTGTGAGAGAGAGTGACACAGAAAGAGAAAGCCAGAGTGAGAGAGAGAAATAGAGAGAAAGACAGAGAGAGAGAGAAAGAGTCAAGAGAGAAAGGGAATAGAGGGAAGAGAAGGGGAAGGGAGGCTAAGGCAGGAGAGGCGACAAAAGGAGAGGAGAGGAAAAAAGAATGTTCTGGCTTTATTCCCAAATAATCTTGTTGCCTTTATCTTACTCTCTGAAATTCCTTCTGAAGTGAATTGTGAAAAACAGATGGGAGAAAGGAATGGTAGAAAGAAGGCTCACTTTTTGGGCAAGAGTTGGGGAGATTCTCAGAGGCTAGAAAGAAGTCAAAGTCATCTGTTTATGGTCATAGGTGGCCTGGAGCAAGCTCCATGGTAACTTCACAGAAATCATGCAAGATAAGAAGTAAAGGCGGTCCTGGTATGTCTAGGGAGGCAGAGTCTGAGTCCCAAAGATCTGAGCCTCCCAGGAATTCCAGGTCCTTCAGTATGACCAGGGAAGAGCAGAGCCACCAGATTTGGGGGTACCATGGAGACTCAGAGTCCAACTAAGAGAAATTAAAGAAAACTTTAAAAAGATAGATTTCCTTCTGTCAAGAGTTTATGGACTAAGCTCCATACATATTAGGATTAGTATTTACACAACACTTTACATTTCATTAGTTACATTGAATAGATGTAGATTTTTTTTCTATTATCGTGTGCAGTTGGCATGTAAGAAATTATCCCCATTTTACAGATAGAACCTTTGGGCATATTGAAGTTTGCGATGTTCTTCCCAGGATAGCAACAATCCATCTTGAAGCTCACAAAGTGTCATGTATGGAATATAAGTGGTTCTTACTGACCACAAACATGTCCTCTATTGCTTGGTCATGGCGCCCAATTTCTATACATTTGGTATTCTACCTTTAAAACTATCTTAAGATCTGTTCAGTCTAAAACATTAAATTGTTACAGTTCTTATCACAGTGAATTTGTAACTTCTAACAAATTAGCAAGTGGTAAGTCAAATAATCAATTCATTAACCCATCCATCACTTTCTCCCTAGAAGTAAGATTAGTAAAGTAGATCAAACCATACATGGGACCTTCCTAAAACATCTCTATATCCCTAGTAATGGCAGAGCAGATGTGCTCCATCTAAAAATATACAAAAAACAAAAAAGAAGAATTTGCAGGAATGATCTTAAGTAGATATTTTAAATAAAATATTAGTAATGCAGTATACTACCTTGGAAAGAACTCCAATTCAGAACACACAAATTACAACCATTCTTAATAGAAAGTATGGTTCACACTCTGCTAAGTGCTGTATAAGCATTATCTAATTTGATTCTCTGTATGAAAAGCTACTCTATGAAGTAGGTACTACTATCAGCCACATTTTGCAGATGATAATATGGAGGCTTGAAGAGGTTAATTTGCTCATGGTCACACAAACAGCAAGTGGAAAGCTGGAATTCCACCCAGATTGGCTTATGCCAGTGCCCAAGGTATTAACCACCATAATTTGTGGCTCTGTCATGAATTAGTTTTATTGTATTCCTTATTGCTTCATTATCTTCACTTATGCATGGGAAATCATGCCATGTCTGCCTCAGAGGACTGCTGTGATAATTGATTCAGGTTAGGGAGTTGAGAAAATGTATATATGTATATATCTGAAATGAAAGTGCTTTGTAAACAGGGTGGTGTCCACATATCTAATTTATTGTTATCAAGATATTCTGCCAGCCACATATTGGGCAAATCTCTTAGCTCCATTGGCTTCAGGTTGTCACCTGAGAATTGATTGTTTTGCGCTAGATGATCTCTAGGTCCTGTCTAGCTTAAAAGATTCCACGAGGTTTAAAAGAAAAGCCATAATTACGAGATCATAATAGGACCATGGGGAAGTGGGGAATTGAATCAGAAGGGACATGGCAAAGTGAGGCATGAAATTAGCAGGGAAAAAGCTCCATGACAACCATGGCTCCAGAGAGAAAGTACCTGGAGAATTTGCTCCCTGTAATTGTCTTTTCTTCTTTCACCTCTGCCCTAATAACACGTTTAAGATGATCTGTATCTGTGGGCATCTCTCTTGCTGTGAGTGGACAGTCAGTTTCAGGGCCAAAAGCACCCATCTTGGAGTGCAATAGGGCTCAGTTGAAAAAAGTTTTTTGAAAAGAAATTGGCAATTTCAACCTTTGGCAAGAACTTTGTTATCTTAGGGCATCTGGCTCAAAGGGAGAGGGAAAGATTTATAGAAAACAGTGGATTCTGTGCTATCTCAATATCTTTGTGATTCTTCCAGTAGGACCTACGTGGAGTAAGATTTGTGGTCCTTGTAAGATTTATGAGGTTTCTGTTCTCACCCATTCTTTAACACTTCTCTCTCCCTCACTTCCATATCCTCCACTCAGGGATCTTCTTCAGATTCTCTTTCCCCTTAGCCAAATTCTCTTACCTTCAGTGAAAAGAATCATCTGTAATCTAAAATGTCAGTATTACTCTGGGGTGAGGGATTGATGTTTAGTTCTAGTGCTGAAATTTCTTAATGATGTGATCTTGAACTCTTTAATTCTGGTTTTCGCCTGTAATATGGGGATAATAGGATTGTCTAGAATCTAATGAGACAATGTCTATAAAGCCTAACACACTGTAGAAGTTAAAAATAGAGCACTGAATCAAAAATAATAATTTGCTGAATTTCAGGGAAATTAACTAATATCAAAACATGTTTGTCTAAGTATGCCCCTCTCACCACTCTTATTCAACATAGTATTGGAAGATCTAACCAGAGCAATTAAGCACAAAAAAGAAATAAAAGATATCCAAATTGGAAAGGAAGGAGTACAACTGTCACTATTTGCAGTTGACACGATTTTATGTACAGGAAGTCATAAAGAATCCAACAAAAATCTATTAGAAATAATAAATGGATACATTAAATTTGCAGGGCCCCAAATCAATATATGAAAGTCAGTTGTTTTTCTATATACTAATAATGAACAAGTAGAAAGGAGGATCTAAAATACAATCCCATTTACAGTCACAATAAAAACAATAAAATACCAAGAAATAAATTTAACCAAGTGGGTGAAAATCCTGTACACTGAAAATTCTAAGACATTGTTGAAAGAAGTTGAAGAAGGTAGAAAGAAATGGAATGATATTTCGTGCTCATGGATTGCAACTGATTGCTGAATGTCAATTTTATATCCTTTAACTTTGTTGAGTTCCTTGATTACTTCAACACTTTTTTGGTTGCATCTTTAGGTTTTTCTATGTACAAGTTCATATCATTTGCAAATAATGACAATTTTACTTCTTTCTTCCCAATTTGGATGTCTTTTATTTCTTTATCTTGCCTTTTTGCTCTAACTGTTAGTACTATGTTGTTTAAGAGTGTTGAGATTGAGCGTACTTGTTGTGTTCCTGATGTTAGAGGAAAAGCTTTCAGTTTTTCACTGTTGGGTATAATGCTAGCTGTGGGTTTGTTTATAAAGCCTTTGTTAGTTTGAGGTATGTTTCTTCTATGTCTAATTTTTGAGGGTTTTAATCATGAAATGATGTTGTATTTTGTCCAATGCTTTTTCTGCATCTATTGAAATGATAGTATGATTTTTATCTTTCATTCTGTTAATGTGACGTATCACATTTATTGATTTGTGCATGTTGAACCATCTTTCCATCTCATGGATAAATCCCAGTTGGTCATAGTGTATAATCCTTTTACTGTATTGTTGAATTTGGTTTGCTAATATTTTATTGAAAATATTTGCATCTATATTCAGAATAGATATTGGTGTATAGTTTTCTTTTCTTTGATGTCCTTTTCTGGCTTTGGTGTCAGGGTAATACTGGCCTCCTAAAATGTGATTGGAAGTATTCCTTCCTGTTAATTTTTCGAAAGTGTTTGAGGAGGATTTGCATTAATTTTTCCTTAACGGTTTAGTAGAATCTGATGGAGAAGATTCTGAATTTAGGAATGATTTATAAACTCATTTCTGATTTTATTTATGTGAGTCTTCTGTCTTTTTTTTTTAGTCTGGTTAAAGGTTTGTCAATTTTGTTTATCTTTTTGAAAACGACTTCCTAACTCCATTGATTATTTCTCTTGCTTTTTGGTCTCTAATTTATTTGTTTCCACCATGATCTTTGTTATTTCCTTCCTTCTACTCATTTTGGGCTTAGTTTTTTCTTCTTTTCTAGTCCCTGAAGTGTAAAGTCACAGTGTTATTTGAGATTCTTCTATATTCCTAATATGTGCTGTTTTTGCCTGTGTGTGAGGAATGTTAGCCCTGAGGTAACATCTGTTGCCTATCCTTCTCTTTTTGCTCAGGTAGATTGGCCCTGGGCTAACATCTGTGCCCATCTTCCTCTACTTTATCTGTGGGACGCCTGTCACAGCATGGCTTGATAAGCAGTGTGTAAGTCCACGCCCGGGGTCCAAACCTGAGAACCCCAGGCCGCAGAAGTGGAGCCCAAAAATTTAAATACTATGCCACCAGGCCAGCCTGCTTAATATGTGCATTTATCGCTATCAACTTCCCTCTCAAAACTACTTTTATAGCATCCCATTGGTTGTGATGTATTATGTTTCCATTTTCATTGATTTGAAGATATTTTTTGATTTCTCTTTTGATTTCTCATTCTACCCGTTGGCTGTTCACTATTGTGTTGTTTAGTTTCCACATATGCGTACATTTTCCAGCATTACTCTTCTGGATTTCTATCTTCACATCAATGTTGTCAGAAAAGGTACTTGGTATGATTTCAATCTTAAATTTTCTTGGCATGTTTTGTGTCTTGTCATATGATGTATCCTGGAAATATCCCGTGTGCACTTGAGGAGAATGTGTATTCTGCTGACATTGGATGGAATGTTCTATAAATGTCAGGTCCATTTCTTCTAATGTATGTTTTAAGTCCAACATTTCCTTGTAGATTTTCTGTCTGGACGATCTATGTATTTCTGAAAGATGGGTATTAAAGTCTCTACTATTATTGTATTGTTGTCTCATTATCTTTTCAGATTCGTTAATATTTGCTTAATATATTTTGGTGCTCTGGTTTTGGGTGTGTATATATTTACGTATATTATGTCATCTTGATGTTTCGACCCCTTTATATAATGAGCTTTTATTATTATTTTTTATTGTGGTAACATTAGGTTATAACATTATATAAATTTCAAGTGTACCTCATTATATTTCGATTTCTGTATAGATTACATCATATTCACCACCCAAAGACTATTTATGATCCATCCCTGCACACATGTGCCTAATCATCCCTTTCACCCACTTCCCTCCCCTCCTCCCCTCTGGTAACCACCAATCCAATATCTGTCTCTATGTGATTCTTTGTTGTTTTTTTAATCTTCTACTTATGAGTGAGATCATACAGTATTTGAATTTCACCCTCTGATTTATTTTGCTTAGCATAATACCCTCAAGGTCCATCCTTGTTGTCACAAATGTCTGGATTTCATAATTTCTTATGGCTGAGTAGTATTCCATTGTGTATACATACCACATCTTCTTTATCAATTCGTCCCTTGATGGACACCTAGGTTGCTTCCAAGTTGTGGCTATTGTGAATAATGCTGCAATGAACATAGGGGTGCATGTATCTTTGCTTATTCGTGTTTTCATGTTTTTTGGATAAATACCCAGCAGTGGAATAGCTGTATTCTATGACAGTTCTATTCTTAAATTTTTGAGGAATGTTATACTCTTTTTCATAGTGGCTGCACCACTTTGCACTCTCACCAGCAGCGTATAAGTGTTCCCTTCTCTCCACGTCCTCTCCAACGCTTGTTGATTCATGTCTTGTTAATTATAGCCATTCTGACGGGAGTGAGGTGATATATCGTAGCTTTGATTTGCATTTCCCTGAGAGTTAATGATGTTGGACATCTTTCCATGTGCCTGTTGGCCACCTGTATATCTTCTTTGGAGAAATGTCTGTTCATATCTTTTGACCATTTTTCAATTGGGTTGTTAGTTTTTTTATTGTTGAGATGTATGAGTTCTTTATGTATTTTGGAGGTTAACCCCTTATCAGGTATATGGTTTGCAAATATCTTCTCCCAATTGTTAGCTTGTCTTTTTGTTTTGTTGATGGTTTCCTTTATTGTGCAGAAGCTTTTCAGTTTGATGTAGTCCCGCTTGTTTATTTTTCCTATTGTTTCCCTTGCCTGGTGAGACATGGTATATGAAAATATGTTGCTAAGACAGATGTTGAAGAGTGTATTCTCTATGTTTCTTCTATAAGTTTCATGGTTTCAGGTCTTACATTCAAGAATTTAATCCATTTTGAGTTAATTTTTGTGTATGGTGTAAGAGAATGGTCTACTTTCATTCTTTTGCATGTGGCTGTCCAGTTTTCCCAACACCATTTGTTGAAGAGACTTTCCTTTCTCCATGGTATGTTCTTGGTTCTGTTGTCAAAAATTAGCTGTCCATAGATGTGTGGATTTTTTCTGGGCTCTCGATTCTGTTCCATGGATCAGTGTGTCTGTTTTTGTTCCAGTACCACGCTGTTATGGTTACCATAGCTTTGTACTATATTTTGAAATCAGGGAGTGTGATACCTCCAGCTTTGTCCTTTTTCTTTAAGATTCCTTTGGCTATTAGGGGTCTTTTGTTGTTCCATATAAATTTTAGGATTCTTTGTTATATTTCTGTGAGAAATGTTGTTGGGACTTTGATAAGATTGCATTGACTCTGTAGATTGCTTTAGGAAGTATGAACATTTTAATTATGTTAATTCTTCCAATCCAAGAACACGGGATATCTTTTGATTTCCTTGTGCCTCAATTTCTTTCAACAATGTTTTATAGTTTGCAGTGTACAGATCTTTCACCTCTTTGGTCAAGTTTATTCCTATGTATTTTATTCTTTTTGTTGCAATTGTAAATGGGATTGCATTCTTAATTTCTCTTTCTGCTACTTTGTCTTTAGCGTATAGACACACAACTGATTTTTGTATGTTGATTTTGTATCCTGCAACTTTACCATGTTCATTTATTAATTCTAAAAGTTTTATGGTGGCTTCTTTAGGGTATTCTATATGTAAAATCAGGTCATCTGCAAATAGCGACAGCTTCACATCTTACTTTCCAATATGTACCCTTTTATTTCTTTTTCTTGCCTGATTGCTCTGGCTAGGACTTCCAATACTATGTTAAATAGAAGTCGTGAAAGTGGGCATCCTTGTCTGGTTTCTGTGCTTAGAGGGATAGCTTTCAGTTTTTCACCATAGAGAATGATATTACTGTGAGTTTGAGTATATGGCCTTTATTATGTTGAGGTACTTTCCTGCTATACTCATTTTATTCAGAGTTTTTGTCATAAATGAATGCTGTGTCTTGTCAAATGCTTTCTCTGCATCTATTGAGATGATCATGTGATTTTTATTCTTCATTTTGTTAATGTGGCATATCACGTTGATTGATTTGCAGATGTTAACCATCCCTGCATCCCTGGAATAAATCCCACTTGATCATGGTGTATGATCTTTTTAACGTATTGTTGCATTTGATTTGCTAATATTTTGTTGAGGATTTTTGCATCGATGTTCATCATGGATATTGGCTTGTAATTTTCTTTTTTTGCATTGTCCTTGTCTGGTTTTGGTATCAGGGTAATGCTGGCCTCGAACAATGAGTCAGGAAGCTTCCTTTCCTCTTCAGTTTTTTGGAAGAGTTTGAGGATAGGTATTAAATCTTCTTTGAATGTTTGGTAGAATTCACCAGGGAAGCCATCTGGTCCTGGACTTTTATTTTTGGGGAGGTTTTTGATTTCTGTTTTGTTCTCCTCACTGGTAATTGGTCTATACAAATTATCTATTTCTTCCTGATTCAGTTTGGGAAGGTTGTATGATTCTAAGAATTTATCCATTTCTTCTATATTATCCAACTTGTTGGCGCATAGCTTTTCATAATATTCTCTTATAATCTTTTGTATTTCTGAGGTGTCCATTGTAATTTCTCATCTTTCATTTCTGATTTTTTTTTTTTTGGAGGGAAGATTGGCCCTGAGATAACATCTGCCAATCCTCCTCTTTTTTTTTTTTTTTGCCGAGGAAAACTGGCCCTGGGCTAACATCCATGCCCATCTTCCTCTACTTTATATGGGATGCTGCCACAACATGGCTTGCCAAACGGTGCATTGATGTGTGCCCTGGATCTGAACCGGCACTTAACCGCTTGAGCCACCGGGCCAGCACCTCATTTCTGATTTTATTTACTTGAGCCTTCTCTCTTTTTTCTTGGTGAGTCTAGCTAAAGGTTTGTCAATTTTGCTTATCTTTTCACAGAACCAGCTCTTGGTTTCATTGATTTTTTCTATTTTTTTTAGTCTCTATTTCATTTATTCCTGCTCTGATTTTCATTATTTCCATCCTTCTACTGATTTTTGGCTTTGTTTGTCCTTCTTTTTCCAGTTTCTTTAGGTGTACTGTTAGATTGTTTATTTGAGATTTTTCTTGCTTGTTGAGGTAGGCCTGTATTGCTATAAACTTCCCTCCTAGAACTGCTTTTGCCGTATCCCATAAATTCTGGCATGTCATATTTTCATTTGTCTTCAGGTATTTTTTGATTTCTCCTTTGATTTCTTCATTGACCCAATCATTGTTCAGTAGCATTTTGTTTAATATCCACATGTTTGTGGCTTTTCTGATTTTCTTCCTGTAGTTGATTCCTAGTTTCATACCATTGTGGTCAGAAAAGACACTTGGTATTATTTCAATCTTCTTAAATTTATGGAGACTAGTTTTGTGGCCTAATGTGTGATCAATTCTGGAGAATGTTCCATGTACATTTGAAAATAAAGGCTCCTTGAGCCTTCTTGTGAAGTGAATTGTGAAAAGGAGATAAGAGAAAGGGATGGTAGAAAGAAGGTGCACTTTTGAGGTCAAGAGTTGGGGAGACTCTCAGAGGCTAGAAAGAAATCAAAGTCATCAATTTCTGGGCATAGGCGGCCTGGTGCCTGCTCCATGGTAGCTTCCCAGAGACCATGCAAGACCTCAGAAATAAAGGCTGTTGTAATGTGTCTAGGGAGGCAGGTCTCAGAGATCTGAGCATCCCAGACATTCCAACGCCTTAAGTTTGACCAGGGAGCAGCAGAGCCATCCGACTTGGTGATACCGTGGAGACTCAGAGTCCAACCAAGAGAATTTAAAGAAAATAAAAAGAAATGTTCTTTTTTTCAGAGAAGAATTTAAGTACTAAGCTTCATACATATTACATTAGAGTTTATACAATACTTTACATTTCATATAGTTACATCGCATACATGTGATTTATTTCTATTACCATGTGAAGTTGCAGTTGAGAAATTATCCCCATTTTACAGAGAGAACATTTGAGCATGTTGAGGTCAGCCACATTCTTCCCGGAGTAGCAGCAATCACGATGTGTCAGTTGTGGAACATATGATTCTTATTGACCAGAAACATATCCTCCATTACTTGGTCATGGGGCTCAAATTCTATACTTTTGGTGTTTTATTTTTAAAACCATCTTAAGAATCTGTTCAATTAGAAAAATTAAATTACAGTTCTTACCAGGGGGAATATATGACTACTAACCTATTAGCAAGAATTAAATTAAATAATTAACTCATTGCCCCACTCACCCCCTGTCCCTAGAATTAATATTAGCTCACATAGATCAAACCAGGAATGAGACCTTCCTAAAACATCTCTGTACCCCTAGTATTGGCAGGGTAGATGAGCGCCAACTTAAAAAAGAAAAACAAAAGTTTGTGCGAATCATCTGAAGTAGATATTTTTAATGAAGGATTTGTAATCCAGCATAATATTTGAAAAGAACTCCAATTCAGAACACATAAATTCCACCTACTATTAATAGAAGGCATGCTGTGTATTTCACACTCCAAGTGCTTTCTAAGCATTATCTGTGTTGATTCTATGAAAAGCTGCTATATGAATTAGCTACTACTATCAGCTCCATTTAGTAAGTGCTAATACTGAGGCTTGAAGTGGTTCATTTGCTTAAGGTCACACAACCAGGAAGTGGAAACCTGTAATTCCATCTAGCTTGGCTGATACCAATGTACATGGTGTAGCCACAATAAGTCATGGCTCTGTCATGAATTAGTTTTACTCTATTCCCTATCGCTTTGATTTCTTTACTTATAAATAGGAAGTCATGACTTGTTTGCTTCACAGGGCTGCTGAGATGATTGATTCAGGTCAGGTATTTGAGAAAGAGTATGTATATATCTACCTAAAATGAAAGCGCTTTGTAAACAGGGAAGTGTCCACATATCTGATTTACTGTTGTCAAGCTACACTACCAGCCAAGTCTGTCATAGTGGGCAAATCTCTTAACTCCACTGGCGTCAGGTTGTCACCTGACAATTAATTGTATTGAACTAGATGATCTGTAGGTCCTTTCCAGCTCAAATGACTCCAAGTTGTTTAAAAGAAAAGCTATAATCATGAGATCATAATAGGACCATGGGGAAGTGAGGAATTGAATCATAAGGGACATGGCAAAGTGGGGCATGAAATTAGCAGGGAAAAAACTCCATGAAAACTATGACTCCAGAAAGCAAGTACCTGGAGAGTTTTCTCCTTTCAGCTCTGCCCTAATAACACATTTAAGGTGATACGTATTTGTGGGCATCTGTTTGGCTGTGAGAGGGCAGCCAGTTTCATGGCCAAAATCACTCATCTTGGAGTGCAATGGTGCCACCTGGAAAAATCATATGGACAAGAAATAAGAAATTTCAACCTTTTGCCAGAACTCTTCTTACTGGGCAATCTGTGTCAAGTGAGGGGACAAGATTTCTAGAAAACAGTGGATTCTGTGCTATCTCTATATTTGTGTGGTGCTTTCAATACAACATTTGTGGAGCAAGGGTTATGGTTCTCAGTCTCTTTCATTCTTCAATTCTTTCCTCTCCCACATTTCTACACCATCCACATAGGGCTCTTCATGGGTTCTCTTTCTCCTTACCCAAATTCTCTGAATGTCAGTGGAAAGAATAACTTCTCAACTAAAATGTCATGTATTACTCTGTGGTGAGAGATTGATGCTGAGTTCTAGTTCTCAATTTCTTTAGTTTATGATTTTGAACTATGTTAGTTGCTGTTTTTCATGTGTAAATTCTGAAAAACAGAATCATCCTGAATCCAATGAGACAATGTCTATAAAACCTAACACATTGTAGAAGTTAATAATTGAGCACATAATCAAAAATATTAATTTGCTGAATTTCAGGGGAATTATCTAAGATAAAACATGCTTGCCTATGTTTCCCAACTTTATCCAGTCCATGAATCTTTGTAATTTACTTTTTCCTTGAGCATTCTGCTTTTATATAATAATAATTAATTCAATTTCTATTTAAGTATATAGCTTTGATTCATAATTTCTGAGTAGAAGAAGCCAAGTTGGTCGTTTCATAACGATATGATGAAGTATTCATGTACAATTTTCCTGGTCTTTTAAAATACTCCAAATAGCTGTCCACTGTTGTCTTTGAAGACACTGGGGGACTGGAGACACTAATGTGAATGACACAGGTATCAGAGATGCCCCACTCCAAGCCCAGGTAGTGTTGGTCTAACTGTTCCTTTTATCCTTCTTTTACTACATCATTCTTCTTCATTCAGCAACATTCCTGGCTTTCTTAACCTGGTTCTGTCCCCGTACAAACATGCAAATGCTCATGTCCGTAGTAGATCAGATTTGGAAAAGGTTTTGGTTAGCTATATCCTCACAGTAACATCTCCAACCAATATTTATGTCAGTCACCTTTCCTTCTACAAACTGTCTTGGGAGATGGTGAACACGTGCAAAAGATTAATCAAAGATAGTGAGTAGATTCAGAAGATTTTTTATTTTCCTATAGCCTACAAAATTTTTAAAACATAAACTTTTAGGATAAATTTTCTCATGAACACGCATATCAATCCACAACTCCTCACTTTTTTTCTGGGAATGATGAGTGACATAGAATACATTTAGTTATGGCTGCCTCTGCTACCAGAAGGTAATGAGAAATTGAAGAATTATAGTGCAACAAATTGATCAAAAGTTTGACTTATTTTCTCTGCATAGATCAATTATGTTGTTGTTTCAGGGATGTTGTGCATGAGAATTTATATTTTCAAAATATTTTCATTGAATCTAATTCATCTTGGATAAAATATCTGATAAATTGTATTGGCAGCACTTTATTCTAAGAGTAAAAAGAAAGATTTCAGCATTCATAAAACCATAACATAAATGAAACAAAATAAGATATTTGTAGTTTATCCTCTAAAACTGGATGAAAGAACAATTCACTAATGTCTTGAACATATGTTTATTGAATTATATAAATATTAGTATATGAGATGCTTATCATGAAATAGGAAAACATTTCTACTAATCCATGTTTTGTATATAGTGATTATTATCAGCTCAAGAGGACCTGGTGGTGGTGGAATATAAAATGTGGTATCATGAGTTTACAATGCAGCTGAGTGGGAGACGATGGAAAAATACGAGATAGAAATAAATACAATCATTTGTAAATGATATTCTTGAGTCTAGGCATAGAGGCCATCTAACTTAGGAAATAATTTTATGAAGAGGTCCTTGATGCTTCAGTATTAGTTCTGCCTTATTTTTCTTATAGATGAGGCAACTGAGGCACAGAGAGGTTAACAACTTGCTAAGGGTCACACAGCCAGTAAGTAAAGGTCAGGGAAGTCTGAAAGTCTATTCTCTGTCATCCTCCCTCTTTCTTTCTCTCTCTGCAGCATTTTCCTTCTCCCTTTCCTCTCCCTCTTTCCCTCTCTCTGTGCTAACTATTAAGGATTTCTATATCTTAATATCTTTTTTATTACAATTATAAGAGTTGCAGAAAATTGAAAAAATACAGAAAAGTGTAAAAAAAAATCAAAATCATACCACTCATTACTTTGGCAATTGTAATTGGCTCACATGGTATATGTGTGTGTGTGTGTGTGTGTGTGTGTGTGTGAGAGAGAGAGAGAGAGAGAGAGAGAGAGAGAGATCATGTAATTTTTTTTTGTCCAGAAAGGTAGCACCAATTTGTGTAACCATCAGCAGTATATGTGAGTGCCTATCCATTTTTGATTCATGCTTTTATATTAAAGGCATTACAACATTGGCTTTTTTATATTTTGTGACTATGTTTCCCAGTTTATGAATTGTATTTCAAGTGTTTTATTTAAATGGGTTTTTCAGCCATAACTAAGTTTAAATTGTTATATTTTTTCTCTTATACTTTCTGGCTTGGTGTTATATTTCAGAAATTTCTTTCACATCCCAAGATTACATAAATGCATATATATTTATTCCTCTAATGATTTTTTACTTATAATGAACCATGTCTCATAGACCATTTAGGACAGCGTTTATCCTTTTTCTATCTATTGAAATACTAACTTGATCATAAATTAAATTATTTAATTAATTTATTTTTTATTGCAGTAACATTAGTTTGTAACATATTGTATAAATTTCAGGCATACATCATTATACTTCTATTTCTCCATTGATTACATCATGTTCCCCACCCAAATACTAATTACAATCCATCACCACACACATGTACCTAATCATCCCTTTCGCCCTCCTCCCTCCTCTCTTCCCCTCTGGTAACCACCAACCTCTGTGTCTATGTTTGTTTGTTGTTGTTTTTATCTTCTACTTATGAGTGAGATCATATGGTATTTGTTTTTTTCTGTTAGACTTATTTCACTTACATAATACTCTCAAGGTACATCCATGTTGTTACAAGTGGTAGAATTTCAACATTTTTATGGCTGAGTAGTATTCCATTGTGTACATATACTATATCTTCTTTATCCATTCATCCTTTGATGGGCCTTTGTGTTGCTCCCACATCTTAGCTATTCTGAATAATGCTACAATGATCAAAGGAGTGCATAAATCTTTTTTAAATAGTGTTCTCATGTTCTTTGTATAAATACTCAGTAGTGAAATAGCTGGATCATAGGGTATTTCTATTTTTATATTTTCAGAAATCTTCATAGTGTTTTGCATAGTGGCTGCACCAGTTTAAATTCCCACTAGTTTAAATTCCCTTTTCTCCACATTCTAACACTTGATATTTACCTTGTTAATTGTAGCCATTCTGATGGGTGTGAGGTGACATATCATTGTAGTTTTGATTTGCATTTCCTTAATGATTAGTGATGTTGAACATCCCTTCATGTGCCTGTTGGCGATCTGTATATCTTCTTTAGAAAAATGTTTCTTCATATCCTCTGCCTGGTTTTTGATGGCATTATTCATTTTTTTGTTGTTGAGTTGTATGAGTTCTTTCTATAGTTTGGAACTTAACCCCTTGTCGCATATGTGATTTGTAAATATTTTCTCCCAGTTGGTGGGCTGTCTTTTCATTTTGTTGATGGTTTCCTTTGCTGTGCAGAAGCTGTTTAGTCTGCTTAGTCCCATTTGTTTATCTTTCTTTTGTTTCCCTGCCTTTGTAGACATGGTATTTGAAAAGATGCCACTAAGAATGATGTCGAAGTGTGTACTGCCTACTTTTTCTTCTAGGGAGTTTTATGGTTTCATGTCTTATATTCAAGTCTTTAATCCATTTGGAGTTAATTTCTGTCTATGGTGTAAGATAATGGTCTACTATCATTCTTTCGCTTGTGGCTTCCCAGGTTTCTCTACATCATTTATTGAAGAGACTTTGCTTTCTCCATTGTAATTTCTTGACTCCTTTGTCGAAGATTAGCTGTCCATAGACATGTGTTTTTATTTCTGGGCTCTCAGTTCTGTTCCATTGCTCTCTGTGTCTGTTTTTGTCCCAGTACCATGCTAATTTGATTACTGTAGCTTTGTAGTGTATTTTGAATTCAAGGAGTGTGATACCAGCAACTTTGCTTTTTCTCTCAGGATTTCTTTGGCTATTCAGGGTCCTTTGTTGTTCCATATAAATTTTAGGATTCTTTGTTCTATTTCTGTGAAGAATGTCATTGGATTTCTGATTGGGATTGCTTTGAATCTACAAATTGTGTTAGATAATACAGACGTTTTAACTATGTTTATTCTTCCAACCAAGAGCATGGAATCTTTCCATTTCTTTATGTCTTTGATTTCTTTCAATGATTTTTAATAGTTTTCAGTGTCTAGGTCTTTCACCTCCTTGGTTAAATTTATTACTATGTATTTTATCGCAATTGTAAATGGGATTGTATTCTTGATTTCTCTTTCTTCTAGTTTGTTGTTAGTGTACAGAAATGGGACTGATTTTTCTGTGTTGATTTTGTACACTGAAACTTTACTGTGTTGGTTGATTATTTTGTATAGTTTTTTGGTGCATTCATTAGGGTTTTCTAAGTATGTCACCTGCAAATAGTTACAGTTTTATCTCTTCCTTCCCAATTTGGATCCCTTTTATTTCTTCTTCTTGGCTAATTGCTCTGGCTCCAACTTCCAGTAGTATGTTGAGTAAGAGTGGTGAGAGTGGACATCCTTGTCTTGTTCCTGTTCTCAGAGTAATAGCTTTCAGTTTTTCACCATTAATTATGATATTGGCTGTGGATTTGTCATTTATGGCCTTTATTATGTTGAGATACTTTCCTTCAATACCCATTTTATTCAGAGATTTTATCATAAATGGACTTTGGATCTTTTTAAATGCTTTCTGGGCCGGCTCCGTGGCTTAGCGGTTAAGTGCGCACGCTCTGATGCTGGCGGCCCGGGTTCGGATCCCGGGCGCGCCCCAAGGCACCACTTCTCCGTCCAACGCGAGGCCGAGTCCCACGTACAGCAACTAGAAGGATGTGAACCTATGACATACAACTGTCTACTGGGGCTTTGGGGGGAAAAAAATGAATAAATAAAATCTTTAAATGCTTTCTATGCTTCTACTGAGATGACCACATGATTTTTATTCTTAATTTAGTTAAGGTGGTGTATCATATTGATTGATTTGTGGATGTTGAACCATCCCTGCGTCCTTGGAATAAATCCTACTTGATCAGGGTGTATGATCCTTTGAATGTATTGTTGTATTCAATTTACTAATATTTTGTTGAGGATTTTTGCATCTATGTTCATCAATGTTATTGGCCTGTAATTTTCCTTTTTTGTTGTGTCCTTGTCTGGTTTTGGTATCAGGGTAATGTTAGCCTTGCTAAATGAGTTATGAAGATGCTGTCCTCTTCAATTTTTGGAGGAGTTTGAGAAGGATACATATTAAATTTTCTTTGAAATTGGATAGAATTCACCAGGGAAGCCGTCTGGTCCTGGACTTCTATTATTTGGGAGGTTTTGGATTACTGTTTCGATCTCATTTCTGATGATTGGTCTATTCAGATTCTCTGTTTCTTCTTGAATCAGTTTTGGGAAGTTGAATGATTGTAAGAATTTATCCCTTTCTTCTAGGTTACCCAATTTGTTGGCATATAGCTTTGCTTAGTATTGTCTGATAATCTGTATTACTGTGGTGTCCGTTGTAATTTCTCTTCTTTAATTTCCGATTTTATTTGTTTGAGTCTTCTCTCTTTTTTTCTTTTCTTTCTTTTTTTTTTTTTGTGAGGACGATCAGCCCTGTGCTAACATCTGCCAATCCTCCTCTTTCTTTTGCTGAGGAAGACTGGCCCTGGGCTAACATCCATGCCCATCTTCATCCACTTTATATGGGACACCAGCACAGCTTGGCTTGGTAAGCGGTACGTCAGTGTGCACCTGGGATCTGAACTGGCAAACCGCAGGGCCACCGCAGCTGAGCACGCTCACTCAACCGCTTGCACCACTGGGCTGGCCCTTCTTTTTTTCTTCTTGAGTCTGGCTAAGGGTTTGTTAATTTTGTTTTTGTTTATCATCTCAAAGAATGAATTCTTAGTGTCATTGATCCTTTCTATTGTTTTTTCTTTCAATCCCCTATTTATTTTATTTGTGTTCTGATTTTTATTATTTCCTTCCTTCTACTGATTTTGGGGTTAAGTTGCTGTTTTTCTAGTTTTATTATGTATAGTGCAAAATTGTTCATCTGAGTATTTTTTATTTCTTTAGGTAGTCTTGAATTGTTATAAATTTCCCTCTTAGTACTGCTTTTGTTACATTCCATAAGTTTTGGTATGTTGTGTTTTCATTTTCATTTGTCTCCAGGAATATTTTGATTTCTCCACTTATTCAATAGTTTTTCAGTAGCACGTTGTTTAGCCTACACATATTTGTGATTTTTCTAGTTTTTTTCTTGTAGTTTTTTTTTTTTTTTTAATTTTATTTATTTATTTTTTCCCCCAAAGCCCCAGCAGATAGTTGTAGGTCATAGCTGCACATCCTTCTAGTTGCTGTATGTGGGACGCGGCCTCAGCATGGCCGAAGAAGCGGTGCGTCAGTGTGCGCCCGGGATCGAACGCCGGCCGCCAGCAGCGGAGCGCGTGCACTTAACCACCAAGCCACGGGGCCGGCCCTTTTCTTGTAGTTGATTTCTAGTTTCATACCATGGAGTCAGAAAAAACGCTTGATGTGATTTCAATCTTCTTATATTCATTGACGCTTGCTTTGTTTCCTAACATATGGTCTATCTTTGAGAACGTTCCATATGCACTTGAGAAGAATGCATATTCTGCTGTTTTTGGATGGAATGTTCTATATAAATTAATTAAGTCCATCTGATTTCCTGTTACATTTAAGACCCCTGTTTCCTTGTTGACTTTCTGTCTGGATGATCTATCCATTGATGTAAGTGGGGTGTTAAGGTCCTCTATTATTATTGTCTTGCTGTCAACTTCTCCCTTTAGGTCTGTTAACAGTTACTTCATATACTTTCGAGCTAATATGATAGGTGCATATATTAATAAGTGTTATGTATTCTTACTGAAATGTCCTTTATATCATTATAAGATGCCCATCTTTATTTCTTATTATCTTTTTTGTCTTGAAGTCTGTTTTATCTAAGTATGACTACACCCACTTTCTTTTGCTTGCCATTTGCTTGAAGTATCATCTTCAATCCCTTCACTCTCAGGCTTTGTTTATCTGAGATGTGTTTCCTGGAGACAACATATTGTTAAGTCTTGTTTTTTAATCCATCCAGCCACTCTGTTTCTTTTTATTGGTGACATCAATCCATTTGCATTTAGAGTGATTATTGGTATATAAGGACTTACTACTGCCATTTTATCTTTGGGCTCCTGGTTGTTCTATATTTTCATTGTTTCTTTATCCTTATATTTCTGTCTGTCATTTCAGTTTGGTGGTTCTCTGTGATGTTTTCATTTGTTTTATATTTATATATGATTTGTGACTCTGCTCTGATTTGTTGTATTGTGGTTACCATTGAGGTTTGTATAAAACATCTCATAAATGAGATAGTCCTTTTTCTGATAGCCTCTTAACTCTATTAGGCTATGCAGGTTCTGTCCTCTTCCTCTTCCCTTTCTATGGTTTTGTTGTCACAAATTATTATTTTTTGTGTTGTGATTTTGTGGTCAAATTGAAGTGGTTATAGTTATTTTTGATGCTATCTTTCTCTTTGGCTTTCATGTTATAATTAAGTGTTTACTAACCTATTCTGATATAGAGCTGCAATTTTCTGATTCTGTCTGTCTATTGATCTCCTTGCTCAAAGCTTTGTAAAACTTTACATAATTTTTCGGGTAGGAGGGCTTCTTTCAACATTTCTTGTAAGGCAGGTCTAGTGGCAATGAACTCCCTCAGCTTTTGTTTGTGTGGGAAATCTTCTATTTTCCTATTGTATCTGAAGGATAATTTTGCTTGATAGTGTATTCTTGGCTGATAGTTCTTGTCTTTCAGTATTTTGGGTATATCATTCCACTCTCTCCTAGCCTGTAGGGTTTCTGCTAAGAATTCCACTGATAGCTTGATGGGGTTCCTTTTAGGTTATTTTCATCTATCTAGCTGTCCTTAATATTTTTCTTGTCATTGACATTTGACAGTTTTAATATTATATACCTTGGAGAAAATGTTTTGCATTGAGGTAAGTACAAGTTTTATTAGCTTCATATACTTGCATGTCCAGTTCTTACCCCAGGTTTTGGAAGTTCTCAATTATTTCTTTGAATAAGCTCTCTGCTCCATTTCCCCTCTCTTCTCCTCCTAGGATAGTGTTATCCTTATGTTACTTTTCCTAACTGAGTCAGATATTTCTCAAAGGGTTTCTTCATTTTTTTAAAAATCTTTGTTCTCGCTCCTCCTCCACCTGACATTTCTAGGTTTCTATCTTTGAGCTCACTAATTCTCTCCTCCATATGTTCTTTTCTATTTTTAATGTTTCTACATTATTTTTCATCACATTAAATTATGTTCTTCACATCCAGAAATTCTGTTTGATTTTTTTTAGAGTTTCAATATCTTTGGTGAAGTACTCTTTTTGATCATTAATTTTGTTCCTGAGCACATTGAACTGTGTAGGGGAGGAAAATTATTCCTCTACCTTCTCTAGGTCCTTCTGGCTGGACTAAGAATTAAATTGACATGAGACAGACTATCAGGAGAAAATCAAACAAAGCTTTATAACACATATACATGGGAAAAAAACAGGAAATCTGGGTAACTCACCAGAATGGCTGAGGTTGTTACCTAAAACACTATTTTCAGCTAAAGGCAAAGGAGGATGTTGGGGTTAGTGGTTTGGGACTTCAAAGGGGAGGAAAACAATTCACATGAAAGTGGAAAAGCAAATGTTTGGTAGATAGAACTTTGATAAGAATGGGCTTAGCAAGGACACCACAGTCTATGGATCTCAGAGTTATCTATGGTGATGGCCTGTCCTTGGGACACGACTTTTATATTAAATTCTTTTAGGAAGTTAGGGGGGAGGTAAAAGTTTCTTTCAGAGTCTTTTATTCTCAAAAATAATCAAGCAAAAGAGACATATTTTGGAGATGACAATTCTGATGCCCCACAGTCCCAACTTTGAAACTTTAAGAAGTTTCACAGTCCAGAGGGTGAGTTGGTTGGTTGTTTCATCTCACTGAACATGTGTCTTAGTCCTGATAATAGATTAGTCTAGTTAAATTCATTTCATGAGGTGGTGATGCAGGTGGGATCCCAAAGTTAGGCCTATTTTGTGTAAGCAAACAATCAGGTATTTAATAAGAAACATCTCTATGGAAACAAAAATAAAAGCAAGGTTAATGGGTGGAGTGAATTATAAAGCAGTTTTTAGCCAAGGGGAGAGTCAGTCAAGAAGATGTCTAGTTTTCAGGGTTGAAACATCTTTTACACTTTGACATGTCTCTGATTATGTCATTGGGTGTTTAGATATCCTTTTGAGTGGCATACATAGCAACAGGTATGTTATTGTGGTGATCTCTCCTAGGTTTCTATCAAATTACCCAGATTTAATTTGCAGGGCTTCAGGAAAAAGGGTTGTTTCAGTTCTCAGTGATTTCAAATGAAAATGATGGAAAAAAATTGAAAAAGTTAGTTTGGAGATTTGTAACCAGAAATTTCAGGAGCCAAGAAGAATTCAGGATCCAGTCCAGTTTACAGGTAGAAAACAAAAACCTCAAAGACAATTAACAGAACTAGAATCTAATATCCACAAATGTGTAGTATAGTTTCTACTGAATCATAATTTTTCTTTCCAAAATCACCCTCATTTTTACCAAAGATAGCCAAATTAAGACTAACTGGTTTGTCAAATAAGTCTAGATTCAATAACTTTTTGTTTTTATGAGTTTGGATTTTTTAGATTCCACATGTAAGTGATATCATACAGTAATTGTCTTTCTCTGTTTGTCTTATCTCACTTGGCGTAATATCCTCAAAGTCCATCCATGTTGTCTCAAATGGCAAGATTTCCTTCTTTCTCATGGCAGAATAATATTCCACTGTGTGTGTGTGTGTATGTGTGTGTGTGTGTGTGTATGTGTGTGTATATATATCACGTCTTCTTTATCAATTCATCCATTAATGGACAGTTATATTGTTTCCATATCTTGGCTATTGTGAATAATGCTGCAATAAACATGGGAGTGCATATATCTCTTTGATATCCTCTTTTTATTTCCTTTGGGTGTATACCAAGAAGTGGGATTGATGGATCATATTGTAGTTCTATTTTTATTTTTTTGGACCCACCTCTGTATTGTTTTCCTTAGTGGCTGAACTAATTTATATTCCCAACAACAGTGTACAAGAGTACCCTTTTCTCCACACCATCACCAACACTTGTTCTCTTTTCCTTTCTTTATGACAGCCATTCTAACAGGTGTGGTGATATCTCATTGTGGTTTTGATTCACATTTCCCTGATGATTAGTGATGTTGAAAATCTTTTCATGTACCTGTTGGCCATTTGGATGTATTCAACATGTTTCCTTAAAGCTGAGTGTGACAGTATCTTTTCTCCATCTGCAAAGGGTAACCTTTCTCTTGTAGGAGTTGTTAGCAGGATTCAAAGTAGAATGAGGAGGAGTCTTGGTTTAGTAAATCTTTCTGTGACATTATTTATCTGTCTGCTTTGGGTTCCAAAGAAAGAGGAGAAGATTGTTTCACAGTACACTCTTAGTTATCTTGGCTTCTATCACTTACATTAACAAGACCCTCAATGTTCCAGTGTGTGAATAATGCCTGGCACATTGCACGGACTTAATCAATATTTTTCAAATGAATTAACCTTATCATTTTAGTATAAATCTTAATATTTTTGTTCTTACTAAGTTAAAATTATTGTTCAGCACTATGTCAGGAACTTACATTCAACCAAGTTCCTGAAAGTGGTTAACAAAAAATAAAATGAATAATTCATGTCACAGGTAGGTTCTCAGAAGAGTTCTTCTGAGGGAAATATGGTTATCATGATTATTTAATTTTTAGGCTATATTACATTGTAACAACATATGTTATATTTTTTGTTTTCAAAAGATTTGGCTTTTTACAGTAAAATTAATCAAAATTTTGATTCAGTAAGGCTTGTTTTTCAGATCAATTAAAATGTAAATGCAAAATTATTCATTTTGTATTTTATTTATGGGGTACAGAGTTTCTCTGTTTTTTAGTCAACTATGAAAAATTGCAATTTAATCTTTAAAACTATGGTCTAATTATAGTTTTGGAATGAAAGCAAAATGTGATTTTATCATATCTTAAATATACATGAATCTATCTATCTGTCTACCTATCTACCTATCTATCTATCTATCTTCTATCTACCTATTCCTTGGATATAACTCCTGATGAATGTTAAAAAATGTGGTTGAGTAATCATTAGATTATTGATATTAGTAAGATAATCGTGTAAGCTAATTAAATTTTTTGAGTGGAAGTGATAAACAGAAATTAGGATGAAAATGACTATGATATAAATATGTAAACATAGAAACAGAAAGTTTCAAAGATAATAAATGGAAATTACAACAATTTTTCTGCCTAATGAAATATCAGGAAAAAAACAAGTGTTAAAATAATTTAAAAATTATATATTCTGAATGTTGGGGAAAATACAACAAGCAATGGTATATACTCACTTATTTCTAGTGAAAATATAAATGGTTTAAGAAATTTGAAAATATAGTTGTGACATTTGGTTAAACATTTGGGCTGAATCCATATATTTGTCTACTCCTTCCTGGAGCTGACCTAAAATGATAATAAAAGTTTAAGAAAAAGAAACTTAAAAATCATCAAGGTACAGATAACAGAAGAAACAACAACAAAAGTTGGACCCTGGGGCCAGCCAGTGGTGTAGTGGTTACATTCATGTGCTCCGCTTCAGTGGCCAGGGTTTTGTGGGTTTGGATCCTAGGTACGGACCTATGCACCACTCACCAAGCTATGCTGTGGCAACATCCCACATAGAGGAATATTGGTACAGATGTTAGCTCAAGGACAATCTTTCCTCAAGCACAAAGAGAAAGGTTGGAAACAGAAGTTAACTATTGGCCAACCTTCCTCACCGAAAAAATTAAAAAACATTGGACCCTGGACTGCAAATGTGGGAAGAATTACCATTGGAAATCAGGAAGCTACGAGTCCTGGGTAGAATAAGGAGAAAATCAAGAAGAAGCAAGTTGATTCCCATTGCAAGACCCCAAAAAGATCAGGAAGTGAAGGCACTAGGCACCTGCATAATGAGTGGGGCTTGAAACTGGATATTTGGTTGAAAAATCTATTAAGAACAACTAGACTCTTGGGCCGGCACCGTGGCTTAGTAGTTAAGTGCGTGCGCTCCGCTACTGGTGACCTGGGTTCAGATCCCAGGCGTGCCAATGCACCACTACTCCGGCCATGCTGAGGCGGCATCCCACATACAGCAACTAGAAGGGTGTGGAACTATGACATACAACTATCTTCTGAGGCTTTGGGGAAAAAAGGGAGGAGGATTGGCAATAGATGTTAGCTCAGAGCCAGTCTTCCTCAGCAAAAAGAGGCGGATTAGCACAGATGTTAGTTCAGGGCTGATCTTCCTCACAAAAAAAAAAAAGAAAGAAAGAAAGAAAGAAAAGAACAACTAGACTCATAGACCAGCTCCTCTCCTCTTCTAGCATGCAGGAAACTCCTGCCCCTCCCCCATTATCTCTCCCTGACTCTAACAGATGAAAGGAAGGTTTATTCCCAGGAGAATTGAAACACGAAGTATGGGCTCAGGGTCATAAGACATATCTAAGGGGGAATGCTCAAAACAGAGTAATTGAGATAATATTTACATAGTGAAAAGGTTGATTCTCCCAGATTGAGCCCCTGGTCCACCACACACCTACTCCATTCAATCATTCAACCCTCAGAACACTCCCAGCTGGGTTGATATCTCCTGGGTAGGACACTGGAGAATTCCAATGTGGAGAAAATCCTACCCAAGAGACAATATCTCCTGATGATTACAGCAGAGGTTCATCAGAGCAATTGTGAAGTCCTCCTCAGGTTGCCTAGCAGAGAGCCCACCAGAGGACAATCTCTGACCATAAACACCAGGCTTTAAATCTTGCTTTTTAGTGCCTCACTCTGCAATGGGAAATGATAGTCAAGAATCACTAGATTGAGTCCCTAAAATAAAGAAAAAGAAAAAAAAGAAAATAACTCAGATGACAAAAAGAAAATGCAGGTAGCATTAGAATATGTAAAAAACATAAAACTCTGAAATTAATACACTCAGTTTAAGAAGATATTGTGCCCTTAAAAGAAGACATTGTATCAGTATACTGCTATATAGGGAGTAAGAATGGGGAGGGAACAAGAACTTTTTTTCCATTCTAAGTCTACTAAAACTATTTGACTTTTAAAACTATGTATAATTAGAATTTATTACATTGATAAATTACAAAAATTAGTGGCTTATTTATTTATTACTGTCTAGCATTCATAATCATTATTTCTCTGAGGAGTATCTTGAAATATATATATTTATATTTATATAAATATGATTTTTTTAAGGGAATGATGATTTTTCTGTTCTCAGATATCATTTTTTGAGTAGATATGTCCCAACTCTGGGTCAGGATGGAACACTGATTGGTTTAAGGTAATCAGAAAATATCCTATAGCTATTGCAACTAGCTTTGGGTAGACATGAGGGATATGAATCCATTAAAGCCAGAAAGATGCAAGGAAATATTTGCTGGGGTTTCTGGGACAGAAAATCATTTTCTCTTCTGTGGAAGGTACCAGAAAAGACACTCTAATCTTTTGGATGATGTGAAGAAAGACTGTGAGATCTAGAACTTTTACGATTTTGCTACCATAAGAGAAAATATCCATAATACAGAACAATTTGTACCCAAGGCATATGAAACAAAATAGAAGAAACTGGACATTTATAATATTGTTTGAGCCACTGGATCAAATTTTCTCTGACTACAGTTTTATCAGCTAATAGGTTCACTTGATTGTTTTGACCAGTTTCAGTTCTTTTTTTCTGTCATTAAAAATTATTCTTGGGCTGGCCCGGTGGCTTGGCAGTTGAGTGCGCGCACTCTGCTACTGGCGGCCCGGGTTCGGATCCCGGGCGCCCACCGATGCACCGCTTCTCTGGCCGTGCTGAGGCCGCGTCCCACATACAGCAACTAGAAGGATGTGCAACTATGACATAACAACTATCTACTGGGGCTTTGGGGAAGAAAAAAAAAGGAGGAGAATTGGCAATAGATGTTAGCTCAGAGCCGGTCTTACTCAGCAAAAAGAGGAGGATTAGCACGGATGTTAGCTCAGGGCTGATCTCCCTCACAAAAAAAAAAAAAAAAAAATGATTCTTGATTCTGGAAATAATTTTGTAATATATACCAAGAATCACAAAAATGTGACCCCTTTTGAGTGTGCAGTCTCTATTCTTAGTATATTAATTACCTATTATTGTGAAACAAATTACTACAAAACTTTGTGACTTCAAACAAAAATAGATGTTTATTACCTTGTACAGTTTTCTGTGGGTCAGGAACTCAGGGGAACCTTGGCTGTGTGGTTCTGGATCAGGGGGTCTCATGAGGTTGAATTCAAGTGGCTGGAGTCCTCTGAAGATAGATCAAGGCTGAAGGATCCACTTCCAAAATAGATCTCTCATATAGCTGGCAAGTTGGTGATGGCTGATGGTAGGGTGCCAATATTCTCGATTACATGGGTTATCTCTAATAAATATAGGAAGGTTCTACACATGCTCATGAATAGCAGAAGACCAAGTTCATTGGGGACCATCTTGGAGGCTGTATATTACACTCAGATGTTAGAAATGCTTCAGAGTAAATATATTCAAAAACATTCTTTGAAAATTTGGAAACAACTTATATGCTACATGAAGGAAATGGTTAAATACATTAAGACATGGGCAACTGGCCTATTGTAATACACATGGAGGAAAATAATACTTACAATGCCCACATGAGGTTTTGACAATCAATCTATAAATTCAGATATTCAAACACAATTTCCATAACACCGTTTCTTCTTTGTACTCTCCTTATTTCTACACTTGGAAAAACTTAGTCAATTCAAGGATCCTTTCCTCTTTTCCCTAAATTTGTGTCTATGTTCTAGGTGGATGAATGATGCCAAGGCAATGGGGGCATCTGGTCCTTGACCTCTCTCCAAAGCAGCTCCTCCTGAAATATCTATTGCCTCAACAGATCCTCAACTGTCAAATCCCCACAAATGGGTTGCTGTTGAGTTGCATTTATCCACATCCTAAAGACCTGTTAGGTCTGATGACTGCTGCTCACAGCCACTGTTTTTTTTTTTTTATTGGTTTATAACGTGTAAATTTCAGGTGTACATCATTATACTTCCATTTATGCATGGATTACATCATGTTCTCATGTTCACCACCCAAATACTAATTACAATCCAACACCACACACATGTGCCCTATTATCCCTTTTGCCCTCCTCTGCCCCACCCTTTCCCTCTGGTAACCACCAATCCAATCTCTGTCTCTACGTGTTTGTTTGTTGTTGTTATTATTTACTACTTAATAAGTGAGATCATATGGTATTTGACCTTCTCCGTCTTACTTATTTCACTTTGCATAATACCCTCAATGTCCATCCATGTTGTCACAAATGGCTGAATTTCATCATTTCTTATGGCTGAGTAGTATTCCATTGTGTATACATACCACATCTTCTTTATCAATTCGTCCATTGATGGGCACTTAGGTTGCTTCCAAGTCTTGGCTATTAAACGGGAATTGTTCTGTTGTTCCCATCTTCAATTATGGGACAGGGAATTCTACAGAGCTCAAGCCCTCAGCGCTTAGTGGCTGTCTCACTGGACCTCCATGACAACATTTTCTTAAACTTCTGCCTGTCAACTCGGGCCCTAAAAATCTTTTGGTTATGGCCCCTCTGTTCTTGGTGTCTCTAAACTTATTTGATAGTTGTGCTGTCTTTAAGCCATTCTGAAGACTCACTTATGTTTTTGGTCGCATCACATCTGCTTTACTTTCTTTTTGCTGTCCCATCCCTTCTCTGAGGCTTGAGAACCTAACAACTTACCTGCCTGAAAGAAGAGAATGGTCAGAGATGTGAGGAAGGAAATATTAGGTAAAAAGTAGACAATATTTCAAAAATACTATCTATTAGCTGTTACATACAGCTAAGTGAAAAATTTAAAAGGATTGTTGGATGGGGATAAAACAAGACAGAAAAGATGTGTTAGAAGCGTGAGAAGACCTTATTTTCCAATATATTACAACTGACCATTTGACCTTCTCCATAGACTGGCCTCTTCTATCCCTCTAAGATGTCCTTCCCATGTAGTGTCTAGAGAAAGAAAAACCAGGCTTTGTGGACCAAAGTACAAGGGTTTAGTGTCGTGGGCTGCAAAACAAGAATGGCTTCTCCCAACATAGGAATAGATAAAGAAGATGTAGTATATATATATGTATAAATGTGTATATATATATTTCTATAATATGTATATATATATATTGGAATACTACTCAGCCATCAAAAAAGATGAAACCATTCCATTTGAATGAGGGTGACTTGAAATAAAAATGTCTCAAAAGATGAACACTCTGAAGGGAGATCTTGGAGCCTAAACAAGAGACCAATTAACAGAGTTGGTCTCCTCTCTATCACCCAGGAGGGAGGTGATTTACAGCTTGCACATTTTAATCACTCCTTCTTTGTTGGGAGCTTTGCTCCCTAGTCCTCTCTTAGATGTGAGAGAAGGCTCATAAGCACTTAAAGTCCTGATATACCACAGCTGGATTATCTCTGAGGGAGGCTGAGTGAGAAAAACATTACTAACAAAGGACCATGTGTTCATTTCAGAGTACTGACAGAGTGAGATACTGTCAGAAGCTGGAAGCTGAAATATCTGTTGGCTATTTCTGAGTAGCTGGGTATACCACAAAGAAAAAAGAGTTGGAACACAGGAGAGTAAAGCTTTACAGAACTATTAGGTGAGTCATTAGGGCTTCTGCTCTAAGGAATGTGAAGGCCTAGGTCCCAGGAAGAATTTCAAAAATTTGCAAATAGCTCAATGTCATTGTCTTTGAAGTCTAAGACTTATAAGGGGTCCTCTTCCGTGGAACCTCATTTAGACTGAAAAACAAAACTGTAGAAGGCTGATCTAAATATGTAGGCTGTGTCATTATACTTTGGCATAAAATGGGGAGCTGGAAAAACTCTGAAATCTTTGATTAGCGTTTAAAAGGAGAAAACACAGACACAGAGGAAAAGTTGTGGGTAATTTTTGAGGGGCCTGTACTACCTGAGTTGTTCCATTTAAAAAGTCAAATTTGAGCAGTCTACAGACGACTCTCAAGTTGAGTGGATCTGATACAACTTTGATGAACATGTCAGGTCTTGAGGAAGTGAGAGATCACCAGTTCAGAATGAATGTTATACTTGGTCTTCTGAGAATAGTCCTGTCCATATTGTTCATGATAAACAAAGCTCTTCAGATTTTGTTTCCTGCCCTACAAATATGTTGAAATTTTTCCAAAGCCAATTAAGTAAATCTTAGGAAGAATTATTGATGAAATATCTTAAAGAAGAGGGGCTTGTCAAAAGGGCCACTTTTTCACGTTTTCTTCTCATTTCCTTCTTTTATCATTTGCTAAGCAGGGTCAAACGGAGGTAAGTATGGGGAGGGGAAATATCTGATACCAAGAATAATGTGAGAAAAAAACTGAAGGTAGTGAGCCCACACAAACTTTACCCCAAAATATACTTTATTCAAAAGAAAAGAAGAAAGCTTAGGAGTCCTTGATACATAAGAGGCAACTAAAAATAAGGTTTACTTAGAAATGATAGAATCAGGGGGGTTGAGAAAACAATGTGTCAATTAAAAGGTACTCTGGGATTAAGGACAGCATCACTGGTTTAACATAGTTCTCTGCGTGCAGCAGGATTTGCTGTGGTAATTTTGTTTCTTAGGCATCTGTGGGCACAAGCTTTGCAGGGGTCACCATCTAAAGGCTGAGATGTCCCTTTCTCTCAGTTGCACCAGCATGTATTGCAAAACATTTTCATATCTCCTTAATTCTTCCTCCTGAAAGAAGATCAATTCTCCTCCAGTTTGTCTCACTTACTTGGCAAGCAGTCAGCATTACAGCCTTTCTGTTCATTTCCTGAAAGAGTATCTATGTGAAAAATTGTGGTGATCATGTTATTGACACCATATTCAATTACATCATCATTGCCGTGTTCATTTGCACAATAATGCATCTGAAATGGTCTCTGCCATTCTAGATATCTTTTGTGAGAAATTCTTGCAAAGAATATGAAGAGACCTTCCCCAGTCTCAAACTTCTTGCCCACATCCAACTGGCGATCACTCACAAGAATTTATCTCTCTCTTTCTTATGCCGCACATCATCTCCCGTCTTGTGTTATGTCTATACGGGCACATTTCTCATCTCTTTTCCTGGGCTATAGGCTCCTTATGAAGCATTTATATCATTCAAAGCACAAAGTGTAGTGCTTTGCACTCTATAGTGATTAGAAATAAGATTAATGCTGCAACTGACATATTGTAGTGAGAAGTTCAGTGCAGATATTTAAGACGTGGCTCTGGAGTGGCTTTGAATCCCAGTTCTGCCTTTAACAGGATGTGTGACCTTGAGATATTTACTGCTCTGACCCATAATCTCCTCATTTCAAAAGGGTAATAAAAGAGTATATATCTCATAAAGTTTTTTAAAATTAAAATAAGATGTAACATAAAAGTATTCAGAATAGGAACTGGAATATAGCACACACTCAATAATTACTGGCTACCTAGCAACATGCCTTGATTTTCAGGAAAATCCAATCATATTAGAATAAAAAAAATTAAGTAAATCTAGTAGCCGGGGGTTTAAAAAAAGATGGCCAGTGATAAGCTGGGGTAATCAACACTTTCGTTGAAAAATTATCTGTAAAGGTGTTTCTGGTAGTATCGTGGGCAATATGTTCAAAGAAACCAATAATGCTAGATAAAATCTGAAATGCTTTTGTCATGGATGAGCCAGTGAAAAAGCAAATAAATTTATCAAGGTACAGAAATAACAAGAAAATGCATAAACCTCAGATGGTAGTGGGCTGGGGCCAGCATTTTCCCAGGAGGGATCTGCTAATCGCTCGTAGCTTCATTCCTGGGTTTTAATGAGCAAATGTATGGGAGCAGGAGAAAAAGACACTGTGTGAGATTGGCTTAGAGACAACATCCTTTACCCCTAATGGCATTGAAAATAGGGACTCTCAAGGGGTGACATTCTCAGAGAGCAATCTAGGAAAAAACCTACTTCACAAAAGGAGACAGTGGTATGTATGCACAGCTCTCTCAGCTTTAGTTTGAGAGAAGGAGAGAAAGGAAAAAAAATCTTCCCTGATAATTCTTTTTTATAAAAAAAAATTATTTCTATTGAGAAAAAATTGACATATAACATTGTGTAAGTTTAAGGTGTGCAACGTGTTGATTTGATACATTTACATATTACTTAACACACTAGCATTAGCTAACATGTCTATCATGTCACATAATCATATTTCTTTTTTTTGTGGTGGGAACAATTAAGATCTAGCCTATACAGATATTGAAATGTAATGATGTACTTCTGAAATTTATATATTGTTACAAACCAATGTTATGTCAATAAAACTAAGAGATCTAGACTCTTATGAACTTTGAAGTTTATAACAGTGTTGTTGTCTATAGTCACTATTTTGTGCATTAGATCTCTAAGATTTATCTACTAGTTACAAGTTTGTACCCTTAAACAACATATCTCCAATTCCCTCACCCCCTAGTCTCTGGTAAGTACCATTCTATTCACTGGTTTTAGGAGTTCAGCTTTTTTAGAATCCACATATAAATGATATCATACAGTTTTGTCTTTCTCTGTCTGACTTATCTCACTTAGTGTAATGCCCTCAAGGTCCATACATGTTGTTGCAAATGGCAAGATTTCCTTCTTTCTCGTGGTTGAGTAATATTCCCTTGTATGTGTGTGTGCACATATAACATCTTTTTTATCCATTCATGCGTTAATGGACACTTAAGTTGTTTCCATATTTGGGATTGTGAATAATGCTGTAATAAACATGGAAGTGCAGATATATTTTTGATATATTTTTTGCATTTCATTTGGATGTATACTCAGAATTGGAATTGCTGGATCATATGGTAGTTCTATTAATTTTTTCAGGAAAATCCATACCTTTTCAACAGTAGCTAAACCAATTTACATTCCCATGACAATTATGAAGTTTCCCTAATCTCCAGATCCTCGACAACACTTTTTCTCTCTTCTCTTCTCAACAATAGCCATTCTAACAGGTGTGAGACGATATCTCACTGTGGTTTTGACTTGCATTTCCCTGATGATTAGTGATATTGAGCATATTTTTATGTTCTTTTTGGCCATTGAATGCCTTCTATAGAAAAAATATCTGTTTAGTTCCACTATCCATTTTTTACCCAGATTGTTTGATATTTGTTACTGAATTGTATGAGTTCTTCAAATATATTAGATAAGAACCCCTTATCTGATATATGAATTGCAATAATTTTCTCCCATTCTGTAGGTTGCCTTTCATTTTTTTTGATTGTTTCTTTTGCTGTGTAGAAGCTTGTTAGTTTGATGTAGTGCCACTTGTTGATTTTTGCTTGTGTTACTTGTACTTTTGGTGTTATATCCAAAAAATCATTGCCAGGATCAATGTCAAGGAGCTTTTATTCTATTTTTTCTTCTAAGAGTTTTATGGTTTTAGGTCTTATGTTTAAATCTTTAATTCATTTCAAGTTAAGTTTGGTGAGTGGTGTAAGTAAGGCATCTGGAGTTTTCTCTGCCTTTGTATGGGTCACCTGCTCTCTCTTGTGGCTGAATTCTTAAGCTACAGTTTTTTTTCTCTAGTTGTTACCACTCGCCAGGCTGGCTGCTGGAAACCTCTTTTTCTGTTTTTCCAGAAGGTGGCGCTAGAACTCACGTTTGTGGCATCTCCTCATTCACAGACCAGGTCAGTTTTTCTAAGAGCACTCAGTATACCAGAATTGCTCTCACTGCTACATTCAGGAATGTGCACAAGCAGCCAGTTGCAGAGTGGGGGAGGTGTGGGTTTAGCCTTGGGAGGTTGGGGGTTCCTGTGGATCTGGAGGTGAGGTCCTCTCATGAGGTACCCCTAGAGGCTCCTGGGTGGACTTGAACTCCTGAGCCCCTGTGCCCCTTTAATTCCCTTTGATATTCCTATCTGCCTTCTACCTGATCTCCCTTCTCCCTCCAGTCATGTTCTACCCGTCTCAGTAATCTATGTACCTCCAGAGAGAGAGGAGTTCTCTAGCTGCGTCCAGCTGGGGTAGCTGGGCACTCACTCATGGCTTTTTTTCCTGTGCAGGAGTGTTTGCCACTGTGGAGTAGTTCAGCCTGTGCGGTGTTGTCTTTAAGAGGGTGGTGCTGGGAAAGCTCCTTTCACTGTCTCCCCTGTGGCTGATTCACACCTTTTCTCTGCTCCAATAGTGCACTGGCATTCCCTCTCAGGAAGACTGGGCTTCCACAAAGTCTCTCCCATTCATGGATATCTCCCATAGTCAGCACCTGACTGTGGCCAAGACGCGTTGGGAGCACGTTAGCTGGCTCCTGCTGGCTCTACAGTCCATGCCAACATCTGTCTGCCTATTATTGGATGGACAGGTGGGTGAGATTCCTCCTGGGTCCCTTGGCATTTGGTGCTGGATAACACAACTCCCACAAAGGCTCTTTTGTTCATGGATGGATGTCCAATTCACTTTTATAAAATTGGGACAAAAAAGAGGAACATCTTTCGTCACTATGATGCTAATGTCACTCTTGCCCCTGATAATTTTTAATCTCATCCACCTACTTATGTAGATATACAGTGTAAATATTATCAGTATTGTGATGCCAAAAAACGCCAAGTCAAAAGTTTTATTTAGAGGGACTCTGGTTTGGTGCCCGCAAGGTATCTGACACAGTCATATAAATCATTTCTGAAGAAACAAATTTTAAACACAAGCATCAAAGATTCCCACAGATAACTTTTAAAGAAACATGAACTTAAGATAAAAAAAAAATCACTAAGCACACAAATAAACAGGGCACCTAAGTAAGAGGCAGCAATATCATTAAACAGTGGAATCAGACTTGCAAAACTATGTATTTAAACAATTAGATAATAATGATTTTGATAAGTATGTTTAATATCTTTAAATAAAGGATGCTATAAAGTATGATGAAACAATAAGAGACTATCAAACTGACCATTTGGGAAAAGAACAAAATGGGACCTCTTGAGAGAAAACAAAATATTATGATTGAACTTTGAAATTAATCGATGAGTTAAACAGCCAATTAGCACAACTTCTGATAGAATGAATTTACTGGAAGAGAGATCTGTAAAAATTAAACAGAACGCAATAGAGAAATACAAATAATGAATGTTTCAGTGAGGTAGAGGGTAGAGCGAGAAGATTCAACATACGTCTAATTGGGGTTCCAGAGGCATATAACAGAAATATAGAGGCAATTTTCAGAGCACTATCTGTGTTTAGCAGACAGCACACCAGGCTTCAGGTTATGATATTGAATGAATGGACATTATAGGAAGCTGTATGTCCATGAGTAGAGGGAGAAGAACAGTATACAGTGTAGCTTCTCAAGAAATCTTTTTGTTGTCATGATTGTTAGTTATGACGATGATGGTAATGATGATGAGACATGCAATTCTCTGCTCTATTCTCACAAAATTCTTCCTCCGTTCAGTTGCCCTGTGGACATAACCACATCTAAGTCTGGGATGGTAAATACATAGTCTGTACGCCACTCTCTCTCCTTCCATATAGATGGAAAACATCTTGATTTTCTGTTCTAATTATCCTCTTCATTCCTTCAGAATTCTTCTCAAAATAGTGCACCATAAAACAATGATTGATGTGATTTTGGGAAATAAACCCTTTTACCTTATTTCTCAGGCTATACCTTGTGCTTCTATGGAGATTTTCTCTTTTCATTAACTTTTGGAATTGGAGGGCTGGGAAATGGTTGGGGAGAAGGAAGACATTCTTAATGGCTAATGCTGAAAAATATTTGTAGTTCGTAGACATCTTTTATTTCATTAGTGTCACAGCCTTTTTCCAGGGAAATCTCCAAGACTTCTACCTTTTACACATATATAAGCTCCCTGGCTACATTTGACATATATTTTCTAGCTTTCATGGCTTCCCATGATATTCTTTCCAATTTGAGTTCATCTGAATAAAAATGTGTTTTTGTTGGGGGACGTTCTAGTGACCATCTGGAGAGATGACAGCTATAGCATAATGAAGAGGGCATACAGTGCCTGAGGCAAAAATATTCTTTTCTTTATTTACAATTTTGTTATTTACAACAACTTAATGTTTGCCTTGCCTGGATTGGCTCTAATGAGAAAAAGATAAAGAACTTACAGAAATCCTGCTTGAGTTTCCTATTTCCCATATACATTGCCTAAGCATCCTAACCCTTACATGAGTTCAAGTCACTCTAGTTTGTAGGAGAAGCCTTGAACCTAGGAACCTGTGAATAGAATCGAGGGTGACTGAGAATCTTAGAAAATAATATGTGAAGGTGGTAAGTGGTTGCACTTTGCTGGGTAGTGGCTCCAGAGTTTCCAAAAGATTTTTAAATAGTCACTGACCGAAAGATTAAGAGTCTCTGTTCTAGACAATTTAACTCACAATTATCTCTGATTTGCGGAAATAAAAACAGCACCCGCAAGAAAGGGAGCATGATGGCTCTTTCAACCTTGTCTATTCTATCTTCTCAGGAGCCTTCCTTGAGTCACCAATTTGGGTAAGTCACACACATTTCCAAGCTGCTTCTTGGTGTATGACCCTTTCCACCATGCCATTACATTATTCTTATATCTCTGCAGATAAGCAGTTACAGAATTGTCCACCCTCCATGATTACAGATTAATTGAATATGAGTTCCCAGGAAGATTTTAAGGAGCACCTGCTCCACAATTTTCCTATGACATATGAGGTCCAACATGATTCAGAGGCTTCTTCAAGCATTGAGTTAATATCAGAGTCATTCCTGAGCAGAATCATTCTGTCTCAGCATATAGAGAGATAACAGTTTTTCCCAATTTAGTCTATTTCCAATTCTCATATATTTCTGAAATCTTACATGGGAAAACATGAAATTAAGACATTTTTGGGTGGGAATATGCACTAATAATGTCCAATTATTGTCTTTTGTCCCCAAAGAGAGAATTACAATATTTATCCAAGAGGAATTCTCAGTTAATTTTGGTAATTATACATGGAAGACACAAGTTGACTCAATATTGATGATTCAAGGTTGTATAGTTAGTCAGCCGCTTGACTGGAAAGAAAATGAAGAGTATTTCTTTGTGTTTTTTGAGAATGAAACTACTTTCTTCTCTCATCTTTTTCTCAGCAGATGGCACCGAGCATGCTCATGGAAGGGGGAAGAAATCATACCTCTGTGGTCATGTTTGTTCTTCTGGGACTCTCAGATGACAAAGATCTGCAGCTTATCCTCTTCCAAATGTTCCTAGTGATCTACCTTGTGACCCTAATCTGGAACCTGGGTCTCATCATCCTAATCAGGATTGACCCCTCCCTGCACACACCTATGTACTTTTTTCTCAGTTTCTTGTCATTTATAGACATCTGCTATTCTTCTTCCACCAGCCCAAGGATGCTTTCAGACTTCTTAAAGGATGAAAAAACAATTTCCTTCATTTCCTGTGCCACCCAGTATTTTGTTGGGTGCTGGATGGGTCAAGCTGAGTGCTGCCTCTTGGCCGCCATGGCCTGTGACAGATATGTTGCTGTTGGTAGGCCTCTGCAGTACTCAGCCATCATGTCTCCCTGCCTCTGTCAGAAGATGGTTGTTGGGGCCTATGGGAGTGGTTTCCTTGGTAGCTTATTTTCAACAGTCACTGGCTTTCTTCTCCACTACTGTGGGCCAAATATCATTCCAAATTTCTTCTGTGACATAACCCAGATTATTCCCTTGTCTTGCTCCAATCCCTTCATCAGCCAAATGATTCTTTTTCTGGTATGTATTTTTGTTGGGTTCAGTTCTTTCCTAGTTATCATCTTATCATATGGTTTCATTGCAGCTTCCATCCTGAAAATATCTTCTCTCAAAGGAAGTGCCAAGGCCTTCAATACCTGTGCCTCCCACCTGGCAGTTGTGACAATCTTCTATGGCACAAGCCTCTCTATGTACCTGCTTCCCAGCTCCAGCCACTCTGAGAAGCAGGACAAGTTGCTGTCAGTGTTCTATGTTATCTTTATCCCCATGTTAAACCCTCTTATCTATAGTCTGAGGAACAAGGAGATCAAAGAGGCCCTCAGGAGAATGGTAAAGAGGCTAACACATTTACTTCAGTGAGAACAATTTTTGTACAAGTGTTATTTCTCTTATACGGAAAACAGAGATAAGAATATGTAAGCGACCTTTAGTGGGTCACAAGATAGCTAGGTAGAAAGAGGAAATGAAAACTTGGCTTCTTGATTTCTGGTACCACATGTTTAGCTGCCACCACCAAGTGGTCTGTTTGAGGCAGTGTCACCAGCCTTGAATTCAGTTTAAAAAGCCCATGTCCTTGATTAGACCCAGGTAGATAAAACTCCATGTTTTGAGAACAGAGGTTCTGATCGATATTGTATATGTGGAAAATTGACAAGAATCTAAGAAGCCACGTGGACAGTTATTTCCTCATTGACTTTCTTTACTTCTTTTATTTAGTTGTAATTGTTAAGCATTTATTTACATTTCAATAAAAATAAATGACATTATAAAATTTGACATGTGAAAATTAAAATTAATTTTTTTGAACTTATTTTATTGCCGGTTTTTCTAGCGCTGGGGGCAATATCCAAGGTGTGAATTTCTCCCGTGGGGGTGGGGTGCCCACATAGAGGTTTCACAGAAGACATCAGTGCACAAGACAGCAGAGGCTGTGGCCACTACGCCGTAGGAAATCATGCCATGTCTGCCTCACAGTGCTGCTGTGATAATTGATTCAGGTCAGGGCATTGAGAAAATGTATGTATGTATATACATAAAATGAAAGTGCTTTGTAAACAGGGAAGTGTCCACATATCTAATTTACTGTTATCAAGCTGTATTTCCAGCCAGCTGTGTCATTTTGGCAAGTCTCTTTGCTCCTGTGGCTTCAAGTTCCTCACCTTGAAAATGATGGCATTGGATTACAAGAACTTTAGGTCCTTTCCAGCTCAAACGACTCCAAGTTTGTTAAAAGAAAAGTATAATCATGAGATCATCACAGGACCATGTGAAAGTGGGGAATTGAATCAAAAGGAACATGGCAAAGTGGGACGTGAAATTAGCATGGAAAAAACTCCATGAGAACCACAACTCTGGACAACAAGTACCTGGAGAGTTTTCTCCTGTCATTGTCTTTTCTCCTTTCACCTCTGCCCTCATAACACGTTCAAAAGGATCCCCAGTCATTGGCATCAGACTGGCTGTGAGTTAGCAGCCAATTTCATGCACAAAAGCACCCATCCTAGAGTGCAATAGGGCAACTTGGAAAATTCCTTTGAAATGAAATAAGCAATTTCAACCTCTGGCAGGAACTCTTTCTTCCTGGGGGGTCTGGTCCAAGGTGAGAGGGAAAAATATGTAGAAAACAGTACTCTGTGCTATCTCAATATTCTTGGATTCTGATTCCGATTATCTGATTTTTCCAGTAGGACCTAAGTGGAGCAAGGTTTATGGTCCTCAGTCTCTCCCGTTCTTTAACTCATTCCTCTTTTTCACATCCATGCCCTACACGTTAGGGCTTTTCCTCAGATTCTCTTTGTCTTTACCAAATTCTCTGACCTTCAGATTAAAGAATTATCTCTAATCTAAAAGGTCAATCCTTACTCTGGAGTAAGGGGTGGATGTTGACTTCCAGTTCTGCAATTTCTTAATGATGTGATCTTCAACTCTGTTAACTTCAGGTTTTCACCTGTAAAATGGGGGTAATGGGATTATCTAGAGTCTAATGAGACAATGTCTATAAAGTCTAACACTCTGTAGAAGTCAATAAGAGAGCAGTGAATCAAAAATAATAATTTACTGAATTACAGGGGTTTTAACTAAGATCAAAACATACTTGTCTAAGGATGCCCACTCTCACCACTCTTATTCAACATATGTTGGAAGTTCTGACAAGAGCAATTAAGCAAGAAAAAGATATAAAGGTATCCAAATTGGAAAGGGAGGAGTAAAACTGTCACTATTTGCAGATGGCATAATTTTATAATGGAAGCCCCTAAAGAATCAATCAAAAAACAATTAGAAATGAAAAAGGAATACAGTGAAGTTGCAGAGTACAAAAACAACATACAAATAGAATTGCCTTTCTATACACTATCAATGAACTTGCAGAGAAAGAAATAAAAAATACAATCCCATTTACAATTGCAACAAAAATAATAAAATACCTAGAAACAAATTTAACCAAGGAGGTGAAAGACCTATACACTGAAAACTATAAGATATTGTTGAAAGAAAATGATGAAGACACAAAGAAATGGAAACATTTTGCGCTCGTGGATCGTAACTGATTTTTGAATGTTGATTTTATGTCCCGCAACTTTATTGACTTTGTTGACTGCTTCCAATACTTTTTTAGTTGAGTCTTTAGGATTTCCTATATATAAGTTCATATCATCTGCAAATAACGACAGTTTCACTTCTTTCTTCCCAATTTGGATATCATATTTTTTATCATACCTCTTTGCTCTAGCCACCGCTTCCAGTACTATGTTGAACAAGAGTGGTGAGAGTGAGCACCTTTGCCTTGTTCCTGATGTTAGAGGAAAAACTTTCAGTTTTTCACCTTTGGAGATAGTGTTAGCTGTGGGTTTATTTTATGTGGCCTTTATTATGTTGAAGTATGTTCCTTCTACATCCAATTTTTGAGGGCTTTGATCGTGAAAGGATGTTGTATTTTGTTCAATGCTTTATGAAACGATCACATGATTTTTATCTTTCATTCTGTTAATGTTGTGTATCACATTTATTGATTTGTGCATGCTGAACTATCCTTCTATCCCAGGGCTAAATCCCTCTTGGTCGTGTTGTGTAATCCTTTTACTGTTTTGTTGAATTTTGTTTGCGAATACTTCATCGGGAATTTTTGCATCCATATTCAGGATGGATATTGGTCTATAGTTTTTTTTTTTCTTATCATGTCCTTATCTGGCTCCAGTATCAGAGTAATGCTGTCCTCCTAAAATGCGATTGGAAGTATTCCTTCCTGTTCAATTTTTTGGAAGAGTTTGAGAAGGACTGGCATTAAGTCTTCCTTAAATGTTTGGTAGAATTTGTCAGAGAAGCAAGTTTTCTGGGTTCTTGAATTTTCTGTGTTGTGAAGTTTTGGATTACAGATTCAATCTCCTTCTTCATTATTGTTGTATTCAGATTTTCTATTTTCTCTTGATTCAATCTTAGTAGGATGTATATACCTGGGAAATTATTCTTTTCTTTTAGATTATACAACTTGTTGGAATATAATTGTTCATAGCAGTTTCTTCCCATCTCAGGTATTTCTGTAATATCTCTTGTAATGTCTACTCTTTCATTTCAGGTTTTCTATATTTGGGTCTTCTGTCTTTTTTCCTTAGACTTGCTAAAGGTTTGTCAATTTTCTTCATCTTTTTGAAAACCAGCTCTTTGTTGATTTTTCTATAGTTTTTCTGGTCTCTATTTCGTGTATTTCCATTCTGATCTTTGTTATTTCCTCCCTTCTACTCACTTTGGGCTTAGTTTGTTCTTTTCTAGTTCCTTGAAGTGTAAAGTTAGGTTGTTATTGAGATTCTTCTACATTCTTAATAAATGCATTTATCAGTATAAACTGCCATCTCAGAACTGCTTTTGTAGCATCCCATTGGTTGTGGTGTGTTTTGTTTCCCTTTTCACTGGTTTCAAGATACTTTTTGATTTCCCTTTTGATTTCTCATTTAACCCATTGGTTGTTCAAGAGTGAGCTGTTTAGTTTCCACATGTTTGTAGATTTTCCACCTTCCTCTTGCGGATTTCTAGTTTCATACCAATGTTTTCAGAAAAGATAATTGGTATGATTTCAATCTTAAATTTTCTAAGACTTGTTTTGTGTCGCTTATTATGAGGTATCCTGGACATGTTCTGTGTGTGTGCACTTCAGGATAATGTGTATTCTGCTCTTATTGACTGAAGTGTTTTATAATTGTCTGTTACGTCCGTTTGGTCTAATGTATGTTTTAAGTCCCTCATTTCCTTGTTGATTTTCTGTCTGGATGATCTTTCCATTATGAAAGTGGAGTACTAAAGTCCCCTACTATTATTGTATTGTTGTATATTTCTCCCTTCAGATCTGTGGGTATTTGCTTAATATATGTATGTGCTCTGAGTTTGGGTGAGTATATATTTACATTTGTTATGTCTTCTTGATGAGTTGACCCCATTATCATTATATAATGACCTTCTTTTCTCTTGTTTCCATATTTGGCTTAATGTCTATTTGGTCTGATATAGATATAGCTATTTCTGCTTTCTTTTGGTTTCCACTTGCATGGAATATCTTTTTCCTTCTTGTCACTTTGAGCTTATGTGTGTCTTAAAGTTGTAGTGACTCTACTGTAGGCAGCATATAGTTGGGTCTTTTTTTTTTTTTTTTTAATCTAACCAATACTCTGCCTTTTGTTGTGAATACAATCCATTTACATTTAGATTATTGATATGTGAGGGCTTACTAATGTAATCTTATTCACTGTTTTCTGGTTGTTGTTTATTTCCAGTGTTCCTTTTTTCCTCTGTTTCTGCCTACATTTTACATGGGTAATTTTTCATAGTCGTATGCTCTGTTACCCCTTTCTTTGTCTTTTGTCAATCTATTCTACATTTTTGCTTTGTGGTTACCACGAATCTTACATAAACATCTTATAGAGAAAACAGTCTAAGCTGATAGCAATTGAACTTCAATTGTCCACCAAAGCTTTACCCATTTGTTCTCCCCTTTTATATTTTCAATGCCATTCTTACCACTTTTTCTTTCACTTTTAACCTTTATACTATGGTGACATGGTTAACACACCATCCTATGACAGAATTAGAGTTTTCTAAGTCTGACTATATATTTACCTTTATCACTGTTTTGTATACTTTCCTATATTTTCATGTTGCTGGTTAGTTTCTTCTTATTTCAGCTTAAGAAACTCCTTTCAGCATTTTTTGTAAGACAGGTGTAGTGGTGATAACAACCTCAGCTTTTGTGTTTCTGGGAAAGTCTTCGTTTCTCCTTCAATTAAGTATAATTTTTCTAGATAGAGTAATTTTGGCTGGCAGTTTTTCTTTCAACAATGAATATGTCATTCCACTCTCTCCTGGCTTGTAGCGTGTGTGCTGGGAAAACTGCTGGTAGCTTAATGGAGGTTTCTTTGTAGGTTACAATTGTTTCCTCGGGTTGTTTTTAGGATACTCTCTTTATCTTTGATTTGTGACAATTTTTTATAATGTATCTTCGAGAAAGTCTTTTGGCATGAGGTAATTAATAGGATAATCTGTTAGTTTCAGGAACTGGATATTCAAGTGTCTCCCCATGTTTTGGATGTTCTTGGTATTATTTCTTTAATTAAAGTTCTACCTCCTTTGTCTATTTTCTCCTCCTGAACCCAATTATCCTACTTTTGTTTTGATGGAATCCCATAGGTCACGTAGGCTGTCTTTGCCTTTTTTCATTCTTTTTTCTTTTCTCAAATCTGACTGGGTGTTTCAAACTTTATGTCCTCTAGCTGACTTATCTATCTTCCATTTGCTCTACTCTACTGTAAATGCTCTCTATCTAAAATAAAAATGCTTTGTAAATAGGGAAATGTCCACATATCTTATTGTTATCAAGATATTTCATCAGCTAGCTGTGCCATCTTGGGCAAATCTCTTAGTTCCACTGGCTTCAGGACCTAACCTGGAAATTGAAGTTATTAGACTATACTATCAGTAGGTCCTTTTCAGCTCACATGAGCTCCAAGTTCATTAAAAGAAAAGCTATAATCATGGGATCATAATAGGACCATGGGGAAGAAGGGAATGAATCAGAAGGAACATGGAAAAGTGAGGCATGAAATTAGCAGGGACAAAAGTTCCATGACAACCATGACTCCAGAGAGCAAGTACCTGGAGAGTTTTCTCCCTGTAATTGTCTTTTATCCTTTCACCTCTGCCCTCATAACACATTTAAGAGGATCCCAGTTGTGAGCATCTCTCCGGCTGTGAGTGGAGAGCCAATTTCATGGCCAAAGCACCCATCTGGGAGTGCAATAGGGTTTTCCTGAAATTTTTTTTTGAAAAAGAAGTAAGCAGTTTCAATCATTGGCAAGAACTCTGTTTTCCTAGGGGATCTGGGTCAAGGTCAGAGGGCAAGATTTATAGAAAACAATGGATTCTGTGCTATCTCAATATCTGTGTGATTCTTCCAGTAGGACCTATGTGGAGTAAGGTTCATGGTCCTTATAAGTTTTGTGAAGTTCATGTTGTCTTCCATTCTTCAACTTTTCCCTCTCCCGCACTTCCACATTCTTCACTTAGTGTTTTTCCTCAGTTTTTCTTTCTCCTTACCAAATTCTCTGACTTTCAGTGAAAAGAATTATCTCTAACTAGAATGTCAGTTATTACTCTGGGGTGAGGGGCAGATGTTGGGTTCTAGTTCTGCAATTTCCTAATGATGTGATCTTGACTTCTGTTACCTTTTTTTTTTTTAACCTGTAAAATGGAGAAAATAGAATCATCTGGAGTCTCATGTCTATAAAGCTTTACACACAGTGGGTGTTTCTACCAAGAACTGAATCAAAAATAATAATTCACTGAAATTCAGGGGAATTAACTAAGATCAAAATGTGCTTATCTAAGGAATCCCACTCTTGCCACTCTTATTCAACAAAGTATTGGAGTCCTAGCCAGAGCAGTCAGGCAAGAAA